>NC_138979.1:31608815-32208815 GCF_964341445.2 Mesoplodon mirus | reverse complement strand
GAAGACATGTAAGAAAATTGTCTACATTAGAAGCAAACTAAAATGCCACATGATTACGAGCAATGAGGGAAGAGCTCCGAGCCAAACACTGTTTTAGGGGCTTTTTGTGTATTATTTATCCTTCACAACAACCCCATGAGGTGGCAGAAGGGAATGCAGTTCCAAACACAGGCCCTGGCATACGGAAGCAGTCTTCACACAGTCATGATCATGTGAACCCTAGCACTGCTTGTCAGTGTTTAGAATCGATCTTATAGACAAAGCCCATACCACTGATTCGTGGCCCCAGGAGAGAATGTGGGTTTAAGGGAAAGGTAGGAATACATCCATGTGCAGTCAAAGGAAATCTCGAAATGAGGTTAAAAGCTATAAGGATAATCAACAAAAGAATTAAAAACAATCATATAACCATCAATTCAGGAGGAGGTGGGGGAGAGGTAAGAATGAGGTAATTCCTTAAATTTCAGGGTAGGGAGATAAGGGATGGCATCTAAAGTTGATAAAATGAGAAACAGTAATAAAATCATACAGTTTTATTTATGGCAGTAACCACCAAGACAACTAAAATCAGAGCAGTATTGATCTCTAGAGAATAAGGCTGGATTGGGAAGAGGATTTTTTTGCTGCTGCAAACTCTTTTGTGTTATGTGTCTTTTAAAAAAATCATATGCATTTATGTCTTTGATAACAATAAAAAGGAATGCTGAAAAATTATTCTTTAAATATCTAGCCCAACACCAAACCATATTTAAAGAAAAGTCAGAATTTTAAAACTGTTAATCGGTTCTGGGGGGGAGAAAGAATCAATACAAAGTTTGAGAAATGCCGCACACTAATCCCACCCTAGGAGATTCACAGTGCACAGTTATCCTTTAAGTGTTTGGAAAGGTCCAGCACGAAATACAGTGCTGTCCTTTCACGTGACCGGCGCTGCACTCAAGACTCTATCTAGTGCACCAGGTCCAACAGATGAGGCTCAGCTCCTCTCTCCATGGTGTACTGATGCGTGGCCTCAGACAAAGGCCTCACTGCCTGCAGGGGGGAGTAAATAGTGGCCCCACCAAAGATACATCCAAGTCCTGACCCCTGGAACCTGTCAATGTGACCTTATTTGGGAAAAAGGTCTTTGCAGATACAATTAAGGTAGGGATCATGAGATGAGATCACACACATTAGAAGAAAAGGGGAAAGGACTCCAGGGAGTGATGTACCCGTAAGCCAGGGGACTCGGACGGAGTCTGGGGCAGCCACCAGACACTGGGATGGGGGGACTAACGCTGCCAACACTTTGACTTCATACTTCTGCGCTCCAAAACAGTGAGAGAGCATACTTCTGTTGTTCTAAGCCACCCAGTTTGTGGTTAATTGGTTACAAAAGCCACAGGAAATGAACACAGTGTCCCATCCTCACAGTGGGGTCCACGTGGGGATTCTACAGGGTTGCACACAACCAGCCCTTGGCACTGTGCCTGGTACAGGCCCAGTGCTTACTCCCGAGATGTTATTTTTGCTCTTATCTATTATTCTTGTCAACTAGGTCTCCTCAGATTTGGGCCTGCCGGGAGGGGCAGGGGTTGGGGGTGCTGGGCACAGAACCAACCCAAAGCCACACTCAGCCTTGCTTCCTAATAAACCCTGTGTCCTCACTGGGAGGCTTGTCCTTTTCAGGGTCCTTCTGCTGCAACCCCGGGAGGCACGTTAGATGTATATAATTAGAGATGGGATGCATGACCCCAGGGCGGCAGCGAAAGGCAGCATCCAACAGGGTGGGATGTTGGTGCTAGGTAGCCTGGTGGCAGAAGGTGGGGAAAGCCCAGCATCGCTACTCAGCCAGCACGCAGCCCTTGGCCTACTGGGGCATCAGCAGCATGACACTTTTATGGAGCACAAAAGCAATGCCCAGCCCTGGGAACGTGGGTGTGATGTCGACAGACAGGGCTCTCCCTGGTCCGTCCTCTATTCTTCTGTCAGCCCGCTCCAGGTGGCCAATAAGCTGGTCCACAGACAGACGGATAAACCATTCAGAAGTTATGATGCAGGCCGGCGAGGAGCAGCATCGGGTTTCGCTTGGCTGGCCTCTGAGTGGTGACATTCAAGCGGCACCCGGGAGGCTGACCAGGGGCAGCGGGAGAACTGCGAACGGATGGGGCAAAGGCAGCCTGTACAGGGGGACAGAGACCAGAGACCTCCACAACAGCACTGCTCACCCTTTTAGTAAGGAACCCGGGGAGCTTTTGTTCACCTGGGTTATGTCCATTGACATTTATCATAGAAATTAAAACAAAAACATTTAAACTCAAGCACACATTCCAGTAGCTGTCAGAGGGATGATGTCATCACACCTCATGCAGCCTCTGGAACATTCCACTGTATTCTTTTGAGAAAATAAAGGACAAATAATGCTATTGTTGAGAAAATAGTTCTGACCTTATCTGGAGGGTCTGGAGTCCCTGCAGGTGTCTCTAGGCCTCACTTTGAAAACCGCCACTGCCGCTCGGGGACTGACCCAGGTGGCACGTGGCTAAGCTGAGCTAGGGGAGGGACGGTTGCACCCAGAGCGGGGCAGGGGCCAGCAGGTCCAGGACGGCGGGGCGTGCACCCGTGCACCAAACAAAGCCAAGCCTCTTCCTGGCCAGGCTCAAGTTCCGCACCTGCCTCCTCCTGGGATGTGACCGGGAGACAGCAGCGGTACCGCGGGGCTGCCACCGGAGGGCGCTAGGCCCAGCGCACAAGGGACCCAGACCCCAGACCCCTGGAGGGAGCCCAGGCCTCCTGCAGCCTCCCTGGAGCCTAAGCCTGGGGTGCGCGCACTTCAGGTCGCTCTGCCCGCCCCCCTCCTTCAGAAGCCAGGAGGGCGGCAGGTGTGTGGGCGGAGGGGCAGTGGGACAGGATGGCGAGAGGGCCTAGTGAGGGAAGGAGGAAGGGGGCTGGATGCACAGGGAGGAGGGCGGGCCAGGGTCACTGTGGGGGGCGCTGGGGATCCAGGGGCTGGAGGGTGGGTACCCGCCAGTGGGTGCTACGCCCCAGGGAGCCAGGACTGAGGGGTGTGGGTAACGGTGGGGGCAGGTCGAGGACCTGCTGGTGCTGGTCGTTGGGGTCGCTGTGTGGGGAGGAGCTGGGGGGCCGGGCCTGGGGGTATGCAGTGGCGGGAGGGGGATAGCTGGGGGCGGGCGCACGCAGGTAGCGGGCCGTGGGGGCGAGCCGGGGGCACGCAGGGCGGGGGTTACATAAATGTTCCCTGGCACCCTGCGAGGCGGCCGAGAGCAGTTGCCTCATCTTATCAGGGAACAGGGCGTCCCACACTCTTGCCCAAGCCGCAGGCCTGGGCGGGAACACTATGTTCTCTCCGAGAAGCCACAAGAGGCTCCTCGCGGAGCCACCCCCCTTGGCCCCGCCCCAGGCCCGCCCCCCGCAGGTGCAGCTGGGCTCACTAGTGCGCATGCTCCGGCTCAGACCGCCTCCTGCTCGCCCTCTCAAGGCCGTGTTCCCCATGACCTCCCTCGCCCCATCCAGCCTCGGCCAAACTGCCAGCCTCCACAGGATGAAGGGAGGTGCTGGCTCTAACAGCACCTATAAAAAAGACCGTCGTGGCCCTTTTCTGTCTGTGAGCCTCTGGTGGGCAGTCAGGGGCGGGGAGTTGGGGTGTGTGTGTGCCCTGAGCCAGGACCAGAGCAACATCTGCAGGACAGGGCCCCTTCTGGGCAGTGAGTGCCGGGCTCTACTAGCCCGAGCTCGGGGAAGCCTGGCTGAGCTTCCCTCCGTGGAAGGGAGAAGGGAGGAGAGGCAACTCTGACCAGGGGCCCCGGGACAGAAAAGCAGATGGTGCAGGGGTACCCAGGCCTGCAAGAGCAGAACTCAGTGAGCACAAGGCATCCGTACAGGTGTGTGTCTGCGGGGGGGTGATGGTGAGAGGCAGGGCTGGTCCAGAGAGTCAGAGGGTGGCACGGGGAGAGGCCTCCACAGAGAAACAGCTGCTCCCGGGCTCCCAGGCCCCAGCTACTCGCTGCTAGCAAGAGGCCTGTCATTCATCAATAGATAGCTCCAATCTGTGGTCGCCAGCATAGGGCTGCTTCCAGCTCCCAACCTCAAAACGGCCACGTTCTTCACTCCTGGGAGGCCCGCTCTCCCTCCCACTCTGAGGCATCTCGGCAGATGGCCGACCACTGGGGCCAATCAACCGCCAGCCTCTAAGGAAAGCCAAGCTGGTTGGGGTCAGCAGAAAGGCCTGTCCTCTGAGGGGGAGGCTGACTTTCCTATTTTCTTTAGGAGGACATTCGGCTACTCTGCCGGTGGTTTACAGACCCACATGGAGCTGACACACAGATGCCCCGTCTCCTGGGAAGTCCAGGCTGCAAGCTCTTACCCACCATTGTACAGGCCCAGGAAAGAGAGTTGCCACTCAGTGGGGTCCCCCTCACCCTAGGACTCAGCAGGCAGCAGAAGAGGCGATTTCGGCATGGAAGCAGCCCCTGCAGGGGTCAGCGCCTGCCCCTCCCCGACTCCTGCGCTCCTACTCATTTGTCATGGCCGCATCTCACAGTAACTGTGAGGGTTAAGAGGGAGAACACACAGGTGTTCAGAGGAGATATGCTGTTATCAGTGGTGGGGCTCCTGGGAGCGTCCCCGGCCAGACAGCAGCCAGGACTCATCTCTGCTGAAACAGCCTGGCCCCGGGTGCCCTCCTCCACTGCTGCTGTGGTGCACGCGTGTGGCTCATCACACGCTCCTGTGTACTCTCACACTTGCCAGGGCTGGCAGGACACGAAGGGAGGCGGCACCTGCCTGGAGACTGCTACACACAGCCTGGGGGCACGGGTTAAACAAGAAAATCCGCCTTCTGCAGACGCGTGTGTCTCCACGTTTGTACAATGGATGCAGGTGTATTTTTAAAAGTAGACGTTTTGGGTTGTTGCTTTGCCTTGCTTTGTTTTGGAATAGGATAACTTGATCCTAAAATTCATTCAGAAAAATAAACAAATAGAAACAGCCAGAAAAATGCTGAAGAAGAAGAATGAGGTGGGGGGACTGGACCACCAGATACAACATGCCGTTGCAGAAGCTGCTGACTGGCAGTGGAGCACAGCGGAAATGCCTGGACCAGATTCTAAGATCATAGGAACTGTGTAGCAGAAAGCAGTGACACCTAAGGCAAGGCAGAGGGGCAGTGTCCAAAAATGTCTCAGGATAACTAGGTAACAACCAGTCCATTCTTCACAGCTAAACCAGGCTAAGTTCTGAATGGGTCAAAGATTTAAATGAGAAAAGTGAAACCACAGATGTTCTAGGGGAAAACCTGAGAACATTCCTTTAAAATGCTAAGATAGAAGTTCTTTCTATGAATCAAAGTCTAAAACCCGTAAGTGAAAAGATCGATAAATTTGACAACAAAGTCTAAAATATGTCTCCATAGAGAAAGTCACAAGGAAAGGCAAAAAATAAATAACAAACTGAGAAAAATATATCTGCAGCTCTTGCTACAAAGGGCTAATCTCCAATACAGGAAGAGTTCACAGAAATTAAAAGGAAAACATAATACTCAATAGAAAAATAGGCAAGGGCTGAGGCTGACAGTTCATAAACAGGAGGTACAATGACTCCTGAGCATCTGAAAAGATGCTCAACATCACCCATCAGGAGACAAATATAAATGAACCCCCAGAGACACCTGACTTTTTACCTATCAGGGTGCTGAGACGGTGGGAACAGGTACTCCCACACTTTGCTGATGGAAGTACAAACTGCTACAATCTCTATGGAGGCTGACTTGGCAATAACTATCCAAATGACAGACGTGTGTATCCTCTGAACTCACAACTTGGGGGAGCTATCCTACAGACACACCTGCACACCTGCAAGATGGGATGTGTGCCTGACTATGCGGTGCAGCAAAAGCCTCAAGAAAATTCATGCCCTCCCAGGGCCCATTACATAAATTTAACAGACACCCATAAGACAGAATCCTGTGAAGAAGGAGTGGAACACGTTCTCAACTGAGACGGAAAGGTCTCTGAGGGACAGCTCTGAGTGAGAAAAGCAAGGTCCCAAGCAGAACGCGCGGTCAGGAGGCTGAGTACTGCGTGCACACCCATGCGTGTCTGCCTGTGTCTGCAGAGGTGCTCTGGGCGGGCATCTGAGAACCTGGAGCCGAGGACGGTGGGGGCAGAGAGCTGAGTGCACAGAGGGCAAGGAGGACTTGGAGAACTTTCCTTGGGAGACGACTTAAACCCCCAGATTTTGAAACACACAGTGTATTTACCTATTCAGAAAATTAAAAACAGAAATCTGTAGCAAACTAGGAAACGGTAGCCACAAATAACACAAATTGAAAAGCGGGTGTTAAATGAACAACGCTCGCATTCCTGGCTAGGCTGTTTCCACAGCACATCCCAAATCCCACTGCCACAGATACCAGTCCAAGGGCTCCCCTTAGAACCTGGCAGGGGGGTGGGCTTGAGAGCATGAGAAACTCAAGAAACAGCAATTAAGTCCAATCTGCTTTTCTAGAAGGAGTTCCCAGGGCAGGACCCCAGGGCTCCAGAGCCCCTGGTCCCACTGCAAATGGGGTTGGAAGGCATTCCCTGATAAAGAGTTTGACAGACCTGGCCTGACTTAGAAGACCATGGTGACGCATTCTAACAGCAGCAGACCCAGGGCTGTAATCATGCGCTGGAGGTCCCCCAGGCTCCTGTCATAAAAGTCGCTCTGTCCACCCTCCCAAGACTGACTGACCCTTTGGAACCAGCCCAGGTGGATGGGGCAGGTGCCAGCTGCCACCCTTCCTCGCCTTGCAGCCCAGACGAATTCACCCCACTGTCAGGACGCAGACCCCAAGTTCCAGGCAGGAGAATCGGTGTCCTCTGCCAGAGCTCGGTGAAGAGGTAGGAACTGGGGGTCCTGTTCAGGCTTCTGGGAAAGGGTTTCCCCTCGGACCAAAGAAAGCCAGGATGAGGGCAGGGCATGCGCGGGGCTGGGGGAGCAGGCACAGAGTGGAAGAGCCTCTGGAGCCTTGCGGCACTAGGACATCGGGGGTGGCATAGTCACCGGCGGACACATGGAGAGGTCCGAGGAGACTCACACCGGAGCCAGACCGCAGGCCAAGCCCCTGGCCAACCTGGCCACCCCCATCCCAAAGAAACCAACTCTTCAAGGTCAGCCGGGGCCCCTGGGAGAGGGCCTGGTCCGGTGGGCTACGTGACCCCCCCTCCTGTGCCACTCACCACGGGCACAGCAGCGCCCTGCTCTCACCCGCTTCTCCACACAGCCTGTGCAACCACTCTGGCCCCACTTCCTCTTCCTGGGCCCCCTCCCCCAGCCCTCAGTTCCTCCCCGCTGTGCCTGCCGGGTAGGCCTGGCTGGCAGGGACCCCATGGCGCACAGGCGTGTACTCTCGAGGTGTGCTACTTGGGGCCCCACCCACCCCAAGACGCAGGCAGGGGTCAGGACGGACCATCTCAGAGACAGGGACTGAGGTCGAAAGTCAGAGTGACCTCCCCCAGCTCACACAAGGCGTGGCTGGCCCGCGTCCAGCTTTCCTCCTTCCCCACCGTGGACCGGGCTCGGCTGTGGCCAGCTGCCCATGCTGACCTCGGCCACAACGTCCCAGGTGAGAGCAGGAGAGGAACCCTGGAGGCCACTGGCCCATCACCCAGACGGGGCCCAGAGGCCGGCACCTGCCCCGCCGAGACCACCCTCCCCACTCACCCCAGAAGGCCCCCCTCGGCTCCCCAGGGAGGAGCCAGCAGCCCCCTAGCCTGGGCAGGGGTGTCCCTGCCTGCACCCAACATGTGCGAAGTGCCGGGCGGCTCTCTCCTGAGAGGCTGGCCTGTCTGCAAGGACTGGGCACCCAGAGGCAGCACCCTCAAAACCAGAGCCCGGCACCCCGCCTCCAGGCCCAGCACCTACACCTGGCCTGTTCCAGGTGCAAGAAGCAGGCCCTGTTTCCCTCAGGGAAAAGAGTCACGAGGCTCAAACAAAACAGAGCCAAACAATGGACTTTTCAGAGTTGACTTCATAAAGCAAATAAATCAGAATAAAAATAAATAAGCCATTATACTATAGTCCTAAAATGCCTTTGGTTTTTGAGGAAGCTGATGCAAAAACAAAACCTCAGTCACTGACCTACTTTTGCTACAACAGTTGAAGACGCAGAGGACCTACCCCAGACACCCAGGAAGGAGCCCAGGAAAGCTCCGGGGCCCCACCCTCAGCAGCCCAGGTCACCAGACCCACCAGTGCCCGGCTAGCCTCGGCCGCTTGGAGCAGTTTATACCCAGTTTTGTTTGCGGAGAGCAGATGCTGGAGCAGTAGGCCGGAGGCCTTGCCCTGCAGCAAACCTGGGTGCTGTTCCGTGCATCCCGGGCTGCACACATGGCGCACGGGGGGCCACCCACCGCCCCGCCCTCTCCCCACCTGAAGAGATCCGCACTGCCCACTCGACGGGGGAGAACAGCACTCTCAGCGGCCTTCCAGATCACGGGACAAAGGCCGGCCCCTCCCCTGTCCCAGGCCTGGCTAGGGCCTGCCCTTCTCCTCACATCCTGCCTGGCCCTCCACCTGTGCCTATGCCCTCCTCCGGCCCAGCCTGGAGCAGGTGTCCAAGGGAGCTGACCCTGGGGACATGGGCCAGGAAGGAAAGCAGAAGCCATTCTGAAATCCCCACCCCGGCAGCGCCCCCAGAAACCTCAGGGCTGGAGCGACCCCTTCCTCTACAGGTTCGCAGGGGACTAATGCCTAGGGAGGGCCAGTGAAAGCTGCCTCCTCCTCCGGGGACCCCAAGATGGTGCTCCTTGGAGTCGCCCCCAAGGTCACCGGAACCAGGTTTCACGTGCTGGGTGGGGTGGGTGAGCACGGAGCTGGCCAGCTGTCTCTCTGATGTTCTCGCAAACCACAGGCAGGGGTCCACTTACACACGCAGTTCCATTCCCACGGGCCAACCAGGAACACAGACCACAGAACGGCTGAGCCCCACTGTCCTGTGCACATGGGAGACGCACGTGCTGCAGAGCTGTAACTGCAGGAAGGACGCACGGTTATTTTGGGGTGATCTAGGGAAGACAGGACTCACACATGTCCTTTCTGAATTCCTATAGTTTTCAACTGCACTGCTTTTTGCAGTCAGAAAGAATGCAATACACCAGCGACGAATACATACGTGTCCATACATATCTATATACGTATACAGATATTACAGACTTCTGTTACAGAATAACAGTCTCACCAAACTCCAGCTCAGCTGACTGGGCCTGCTTCCATGGAAGCCAGCACCCCTGGCCTCTGGTGAGGGAGCAGCACTCATTTACACGCACGGGCGCACATGCCTGCAAAGGTCAAAGGGACCACATGCCAGGAATTTCAGAAAGGTGTTTTCCCTGCGCTTGCTAAGGGTTACAAAACACATTGGAAAATTTCCGTTCCCAAGGTCCCCTTTCAAACAGCAATAATAAAATACCAATGGTTTCTGCCAGCAGGTGGCCAGCAGCCACTCCAGAAAAGGGCTCTGGAGTCTGGCTCTGTGTCTCTGTGTGTGTCACACACACACACACACACACACACACACACGACTGACTCACAACCCCGTGTTTCTCCTAAAGGGACATGCAGGGAGAGGCATATCGGCTCCCACCCCAAAAGCTTCCAGACCCCGGACTACTACCCACAAGGGACTTTCTCCAGGTGATTGAATGCCCTGAGCGACTCGTGAGCTGCGCCCAAAGAACAGACACACATGTTTCCACTTCTCTCCTCTCTGTTTGATGGTCACATCACTAACTGCCTCCAAAGAGAAGTTGCGAGCATCTTCCCCGAGCTGAGGGGAGCAACTCGGTCAAGGCCCCGGCCCCCTTGACTGCAGTCTTGGGGGGAGCATCCCCTGCCTGGGAATCTGTGATCTGCTGCACACTAGCCCTGGCAGCTGCTGACAGCCCGGGAGGGACATTTCAGGCCTTTCAGGCTATCTCATTAGAGATTTTCTCAAACACCCCAGAAAGGCAAGGACATGAGTTTGGAATCCAAAATTAAAGATCCAGGTTTATTTACTTGATAAAAATGTTCTTCACATGGGGCTGATCAAAAGCAAAGGGAACTCGTATCCAAAATATATAAAGAACTCTTAAATCTCAACAATAAGTGAACATTTGATTGTAACACTGAACAAAAGACCCAAACTCAACTGAAGAAGATGTACAGATGGCAAACACCATGTGAAAAACGCTCAGTATCATTTGCCATCAAGGAAATGCAAGTAAAACCATGAAATGGCACTACACACAAGTGAGAGTGGCTAAAATCCAAAAAACTGACCGTGCTAAACGCTGGTGGAGTAGCTGAAACTCTCATTTGCTGCTGGTGACAATGCAATGTGGGACAGTCATTTTATAAGACGGTTTGACAGTTTCTCATGAAGTTAAACACAGACTCACTAGACAAGGCAGCAATCCCATCCTAGGCATTCGCCACGGGAAAGACCCTTTATTCACAATCGGCCAACACTGGAAGTCAGCATTTTCTGCAGGTGAGTGGATGAACACGAGCTGCATCCACACAATGGAGCACAACTCAACCATAAAAAGAAAGGAACCACTGATTCATGCACACACAAACGGATGCATCTTAAATGCATCTTGCTAAGTCGAAAAAGCTAGACCCCAAAATTTATACGTTGTATGACTATTCATATGACCTTTTGCCAAAGGTAAAAACTAAGGACAGGGGGCTTCCCTGGTGGCGCAGTGGTTGAGAATCTGCCTGCTAATGCAGGGGACACGGGTTCGAGCCCTGGTCTGGGAAGATCCCACATGCCGCGGAGCAACTAGGCCTGTGAGCCACAACTACTGAGCCTGCGCGTCTGGAGCCTGTGCTCCGCAACAAGAGAGGCCGCGATAGGGAGAGGCCCGCGCACCGCGATGAAGAGTGGCCCCCGCTTGCCACAACTAGAGAAAGCCCTTGCACAGAAACGAAGACCCAACACAACAAAAATAAATAAATTAATTAATAAACTCCTACCCCCAACATCTTCTTTAAAAAAAAAAAAACAAAAAAACTTAAGGACAGAACATGCACCAGGGGTTCTAGGGGTTGAAGGATTGGGAAGTGGGTGATCACACAGGGGCATTTTTAGGGTGATGGAACTGTTGTGCCTGGTGCTGGGATGGTGGATACAAGACTCTCTGCATTTGTCAAAACCCATAGACTGTACTTCACCATGAACGTGCTTGAGTATTTGCAAATGTTTAGTCTGTAAAGGCGGCTGGGGATCCCAGGATGGAAGGCAGACTGGGGACAGCAGACTCTGGCCCTATTACAAACACATGGCATGGCCTCTGGGGGTGGGGGGTTGGGCAGGGACAAGGAGCCGACAGGAGGAACTGCACTTGAACAAAGCTCTAGCTTCTCACGAGAGAATCCAGGGTAGACAATCCCCAAAATGCTTCATACGTACGCTGGGGCTGAACAAACAGGTGAACGCATGGTGGGTGGTGGGAGCCTGTGTCTCGCTGTTGGAGAGGGTGGTTATAGCTGAACTAGGGGGAGGCCAGTGAGCCCTTCCTGGGGGGCTGCTCTGGTGTCGGAGGCGTCATGAACTCATGAGACAGTGTGAACCCATGCTTAGACCCGAGTGCACACAGAGGGATAAATGAGTAACGGTATAAAGGCTAGGACTCATCCGTGTTTCCTGGCTCTGTCCACCGGGAAGGGCTAGAAGCAGCAACACCCTGGGAGCAAGGAGCACCACAGCACCCAGATCTTGGTTTCTAAATACCAGTTTCCAGTAAAAGGAAACAGGGATCTCTGGAGGAATGGCTCATTCAAGGACTAGAGCAGGAAACACACAAGACGAGCCTGAAGCAGCTTGTGAGGCCAGAAAGTGAGGAAGTGCACAGAAGCCAACATGAGGGGGGCAGGTCCAAGGGACACAGGAGCTAACCTGACCCAGTCCCTGCCCAAGGCTGGAACGTTTGAGCAACAAAATAAATATCAGCAGTAAGTCACGTGGGTACCACTCTCCCAGTGATATGAAGTGATAAGAAGAGCACTTCACCTCTGCCGTAGTTTCCCCCCAAAGCCATAAACCCAGTCTCACCCCAATGCAAACTGAGGGACATTCTACACAATCCCTGGCTACCATCCCTCACAACTGTCAAGGTCAGGGGAAACAAGGAAAGTCTGGGAACCTGTCCCAGCCAAGAGAAGCCTAGAGAGAGCTGACAGCTATAGTTCAAATAGTGAATTACAGAAAACCCACTGCGCTCACATTTTGTGATCACGACAGCAGTGACCATGTGGCTTATTTCTGAGCAACAAGTCAGTACTTCTTAGATACTGCAAAGGGTTAGGAGAGTGCCACTTGGGTAAAAAAGTAAATGCTGGTGAAAGTAAGTGATTTCCGAGGTTCCTTGGATATGTTAGCACTGGCTCACACAGTGGCCACCTTTGCCAGCCAGACACTTCACTGCTCAACACTTGGCCATTCCAAGGACAAACATGTAGGAGCCACCTGGTGACTGTGGCAGAAAGAGCTAAGTGCCCACTGGCTCCGCACCCACTGTCCGGGTCTTCTTTTTCTTTCTGTTTTGTTTTTTTTGTATTTTAGAGTCTTCTCTTTCCAGACAACATGGCTTTAGCTTTTGCAGCAGCAATGCACCAGGTTAAAATGCTTCCTGCCCGACTCCCTTGCAGCTATGATGGGCCTTGAAAACTGATTCTGGCCAATGAGTTCTGGATGAACCACTAGGTGCATTTTCATGATAGACGGGGGCTATATCCACTCTGCTTTTCATGCTTCCTCAGGGCACATCCTCCCCACCTGGAGCCAGTCCCCCCTGCCTAGGTGAGTCCTCCCAGCCCGGAGTGAGTTCCAACGTTGCAGGACCAGTAGAGTCATGTGATCACCACCCTCCGGGGCAGCCCTCTCCTCTCCCCACACAGCTGCCTTCTTGTTTGCCCTGAGAAGACTTCTGGCTGGGGCTCTGGCTGTCCTTCCTCGATAATATCTCTAGACAAAAACAAAAGGAGGGCCCTGGCTGGCGGGCTGGACAACGCAGCCCAAGGCAGCAGTGGCACCTGCGGGAAGGGGCTTTCCCTCCCAGCGCTGCGGCAGTTACACCCCCAGGCAGCTCCCAGCTTCTGGGCAGCGCTCCGAGTCACCACCGACCATCAGACATCTGAGAAGAGCCTCTGACATGGGCGGGCGGGCCAGAGCGCCAAACAGGCCAGCAGAAAAAGGCAGCCCAGGGGATGCAGAGGGGTGGAGATGAAACTTCCAGAGCTGTCACTCATGCTCAGAGGAAAGATATGGTGTCTGTGAAGCAAGAACAGGATGCTCCTTAAAGAGAGGAGACCCAGAAACTGAGTCTGAATGCAAGGACACAGCAGGGGAATTCGGCAGAGACTCAAATCTCAATCTCAGGGTTGCAAAGAGAACACTGAGAAAATCTCACAGAAAAAGAGCTAAAGACAAATAAATGGATGACAAGAGAGCAAAAGTAAGAAAATGGAAGGATCCAGGTAAAGGAGCCCAGAGAGTCCAAGGACACAGAGGTGGGCCGTCATCCAGGGCGGGCAACGAGGCCACGTTCAGGACCGGAACCTGGGCCAGGCAGCCCCGATTGAGACGCGCCCACAGTTCCAAGGAGAGAGGAGTATATCAGGTACCGATGTCAGGAGTCAGGTGGCTGTGTCCTGGGAGCTGCCTGCTCCCCGTGATGCGGCGCTGACAGTGGGTGGGCGCAGGGGCAGGTGGGGGACCCTCCTCACTCCCCAGCTCCGTGGTCACCAGTGGTGGGGGGACGCGCTTCGGGCTTTGACTGTCTTTATTCCACGTTACACGGCGCTACTCTAGCCTGAAACACGTTAGGCTTTGGTTTCCGAATGGGGGCGCTCTGACATGTTAGGGGGTGTCCGGCATCCCCTGCAGAGAACGGAGGGCGGCGGGGCTGCGGGGTGCTGCTCGCAGGCTCTGCTCAATTGTCCAGCAGGCCTAGCCAGGAGGCCACCCTAATCGATGGACCTTACCCTTTCCCCAGTCCCTGAGGCCCACTCGCTGCGCCCCAGGCTGGGCTTTGGTCAGTGGCTCCGGGCCCGCCCTCTTGAGGCCAGGGTGGTGGCCTGCAGGCCGGGCTGGGGCCCTGGGCACTGGGCGGGGAACGGGCCTGGCTGAGCCAAGCGCCATGTTGGACCCCAGACTCTCCACGTCTCCTTGGCCCTGGAGGCTGGGAGGCTGGGGAGTGGCAGCCTCCAGGGGTCCGAGAGCCAGGCAGCGCCATGGGGGAGTGGGAGCGTTCCCAGAAACAGCCTGGTTTCTGTTTAAAAGGAGAAACAGAAGAGTCCTCCTTCTCTTCCTCACGTCCGTGCCCCAAGGGTGTAGGGTCCCCGCTGAGAGAGCCTGGGGGTCCCCGCGGCAGGCCCCGGGCCGCCCCCACTCCCGGCCAGATGGCTGTGGGAACTCTGGCCACAGACACCGCCGCCCCCCTTCCTGGCGCTATTCTTGGTGTGTGTCTCCCTTTGGGGGGAGGACGAGGGTGGAAATGATCAGAAGCTAAAATTAGCAAACAGCAAACAATTGAGGCCAGGAATCTGAGGTCGGCTGAGGATAACGATTTGTTTTCTGTGGCCCTGAGGTGGTTTAAGCAATAAAGGGAATTGAAAATGAAAACAAACCTGGAAGCTGCCCAACCCCTGCCGGGACCAGGCCAGACACGGGGCAGATCGGGGTGGGCCAGCCAGATGGCAGTGCCTCTGCCCAGCAAGGCCCCTCCCGGGGCTCCCCTCCTCCCTCCCACGGGGACTTCCTGCTGCCGCCCTTCGAGCGGGCCTTCTCCCCCATGGCCTTGATGACTTCCCTGGCACTACCCTGGCCGACTTCTTCTCCCATGAAGGCTGGGGGGGGGGGGGGCGGCGGGCCTCAGCGGTTGTAAACCCCCCGTGGTTGTGCCGTGAAGCCAGGCCTCTGAGCTCCTGCCTAGTTCCAGGGGGACTCGCCTTTTCACCTGACCCAGTAAAACTGTCTGGGGACAGACCCGGAAATCAGGCCCAACGAGGGTCTGCGACACGCCAGGTCACACAGCGGGGTTGGGAGGGGAAGAGGTGGGGGGGAGGCAGAGGCCCTGAGCACACAGGGTGTGGCTAGGAGGCAGGGCGCTTTGACTCCTGACCGCCCCCAGGGGGGCCGGCTGCACGGTGGCCGCAGATGGACAAGGGGAGGGCAGCCGGCCTCATCGGCACTAGGCGGTCAGGGAGCCGCACTCCCCTAGAGGTCGCACCCAGCGGTCCTGGGACCTGGAAGCAACGTCCCCCTTCACTTCTAAGGGCACTCGGCTTGGCCTGTCGATGCACAGCCTTCGCTAAAGCCCGCAGGGGCCTGGAACACAGAGGCCACGGGGAGGCCCTGGCCCCGAGGATGGGGCTTCGTCCCCAAGACACAGCGGCTGCCGGAGACCCTTCCACGGGGCCAGCCCAGGGCCAGGAGCTGGAGCCAACGTATGTGACTCCATTGTCACACGTGCACCCATCTCAGTCACTGAAGCTGCCGCAGGGCGCGTGCCAGCCCACACCTAGCCAGGAGGGCCCAGACCCACACTCCCCCGGGGGGGCCGGCCAAGGCTGCATTTACATCTCCAGAAGCGCTGACCAGGGCCTAGCCGGCCACCGCCCTGGCCACCAGAGCCATGTGTTCAGAGCAGGGAGCCAGGGGGTCTTGAGGGGTGGAATCGGAGTCCAGGCAGAGAGTCCCCGGGGGACGCCAGCGCTGAGCGAAGCTTCTGCGGCCGCCTTTCCAGGGCCAGGAGACAGTGGCGTCTGAGGCCAAACCACACACCCTCCAGCTCTGAGGGCCGGGAGGTGGGGTGTACAACAGGGCAGTCTGAGCGTTCTGGGATAAAGAGTGGGTCTGGGGCCTTTCCAGCCAGCCAAGTCCTGCAAAGCCCTTTGTCGACTTAAAAAATATATATATGCACAACGTGAGAGCTCCAAGTTAAGTTGTATTTGGGGCAAAATGAAGACTGCAGCCCAGGAGACAGCGTTTCAGAGAGCTCTGAGAAACTGCTCGGAGGAGGGGAGGGAAGGGGAGCGGGAGGGAGCCAGGATACCTAGGAATTTTGCAACAAAGAGCAGGTAATTGGGAACGTCAAAAAATTTTTGTTAAATAAAGAAAACCAGATATCTCAAGTTAAGGAATTTAGCGCTTTTCTATGTGTGGGGAGATGCTGGACTCACTGAAATCATTCCTTTGATGTGCACCTCAGCTATCTGGGGCCTGTATTTTCACATCCTGAGTTTCCTCAGGGCTCACCACAGGGAGTGGCTGCAGTCTGATGGCTGCTAGAAGGCAGGTATCTTTTTCAGCCCTGAGTTTTCTCAGGGCTCACCGGCTCTCCTTGGAGGGTTGCAATCATTGGTGACTGTGACATCCTTTGTTTATTGATATGGCAGGAAATATTCCATTTACAAATATTCCATTCCATTTATAAATATTCCATTTATCACCTTGGACACCTAAGAACACCCTTCCTGCCAGGGTGCTGGCTGGGTGCTCTCACACACATTCTTCCTTTCTAGAAGGCAATTTGCTCCTAAATGCACATTCCCTTGCTGGCTCCCAGGACAATCACAAGGACAAGCCCAACCTGGGTGACAGAAGAGCAAGTCACAGCTCCTCAACCCAGGGCCCGGTTAGGACACCAGGGACGAACAGATGAGGACGCACTGGGCAACCGTGAAAGGCCAGGTCCAAGACCCAGTAGGCACTTTGGAGATGTGACCATGACATAATGTTACAGAGAGTGGGAAAGGGCCAAATGTAAAATGACCGTGTGGGATGATCCCACGTTTTATGTTAAAATAGACACAGGCTGACCTGTGAACGTAGTAACTCGTGGGATTAAAGTTATTGCTTTTCCTCCTTGTTAAGTTTTCTCTCAATACTTTTCCGTCTCCCAAATCCTCTTTCACGAACATGCTTGACTTTTTAAATCAGAAATAAAAACAAATGCAATGCACTGAAATTGCAGCCTTCCAGTAAAGTCAACTTCTTGCGAGAAACAGGAACACTCTCACATCTAACCTGGTCCCAGAGCACCAAGAGCAAGTCATAACATGGGTGGAGCACACATTTTCCAACTGTTGATGGGACCCAACTCAGAAGCTGCCATCCGGTCCAGGGATGGTGGATTTGGGTCATCTGAAAAGGCATGTCATTGCCGGGGACACTATGGAGCTCTCCACGTGGCTGTCCACCCTCCTGGTGTCCTTAGTCTTGCTGTCACTATTGTGTTCTTGCAGAAAGGTCCTCAAAGCTGGGCTCCTCACAAGTTCAAAACTGCTGCAGCCCCACCAGCACCCTGGCTTCTGGCCTGGCTGCGGGGCATCTCAGAACCTGGTGGGTCTCGCTTGTTGCACTGGCCCGGGCCACCCCTGAGGCCCTCCTAGAAGGCTGTCCCCACACCAAAGCCACCCTGTGGACCCCCTGAAGTCAGCCAGAAGGCTTCTTTACACGCCCAACTGCTTTCTCTAAACACGAGTGGGTGAAGACAGGACCTAAGGGGGGCACCCTGCCTGAAACCTCACATACGTCCCCTGAGACTTGTAATGAGATGAAGCTCACAGACGTCCCCAGGCCACTGAGGACAGCTGTCCACATGTGGAGGAGCCTGGGCCACCTATGGGACGACCCTCCCCCACACCAGGATCCCTGGGTCCCCATGCCCACTCCCCGCTGTGACTCAGGCAGACCCTTCCCCTCTGGCCTACAACTTGCATACCGGCTTCAAAACAGAGGCCACAGGCCAGACCGCTCTGAAAGCTCAGGGACTCTGGGACCCTCCGAAGGGCCTCACACAGTAGGGAAGAGCTACACCGTCCAGAGGAATGGCCACAACTTCTGTGACGGCTTCTCCCAGGACTTGGTGGCTTCGGCAACTCTCCTAGTGCTCCTGGTTCAGCCAAGGACACAGGGCCGACTGCTGATTCTGCCGTCCGGCTTTATGGAATTCTAGGGACGCTCGACCTTGTCTGCTTTAGTTAATTCACACCCAACCTCACACTGGCTGGAGAGGCGCCGGAAGCTGTGACCCCAGGGAGCCCCACAGGCCCAAGACAGGGTTGGGAAACAGCCTGGAGGGACTGAAGCCACCCGCGCTCTGACTCCCATCCTCCCGCTGGGCCCCCATCTCCTCCTCAGCTACCTCATGGGCACCCCCGCAGGCTCACGCGGCAAGAGGCCAGGGCAAGCATCAGAGGGGAGGTGGCCAACCAGGGCTGACAGGCTGACACCGGCCAGGCCCAGAGACCGGGGTCCAGGGCTGGGCAAGCACAAGGCAAGCACGCCTGAAATCCCCGGCCCCCTGGACGACGGCGCTCAACCGACCAGAGGGCTACTCCTCCCACCGCAGCCCCACAGGCACACACTTCCCACGGGGGCCGGGCAGGAGATGCTCTGGGAACAGAGTGCCCGGGTCAGGACCGTGGGCGGGTCCCTGGAGAGCTCGGGGCAGCAGCACTTCCACGGGTCCCAGGACGCCCCCGGCAGAATGACGGTCGCACACTGTGATGCTCCAAAGCCCCTGTGGGTGGGCGGTAGGCCCCCACTCCTCCCCACAGCTGCACTTCAGTTCCAGACAGAACACAGGCCTCCACAAACAGCCCACGGCAGCCACCACGACTGCAAAGCAGAGCCCAAGGCGTGGAGGCTGGCGAGCAGTCATGTCTGGGCAGGTGGCTGTGCGGCTGTGACCTTGCAGCCAGGCCCGGGCGCCGGGAGGGCTTCCGGGGCTGAACACCAGTGAACTGTCTCCCAAGGGTGAGGACAGGGCCAAGCAACTGCTCTGGGAGGTACAACTGGGTGCCACATAATCTCTCTTTTATGAGCTTTTCTAAAATTTCCCAAATCGTTTACAGTTAACGTGTCGTTTTCAGTAAGAACGTGTGTGCACGTGTGCCATGCGTGGCCCTCCTCCTCCCAGAGGGCACTAGGGCTGGGCTGACACAGCCAGACCCTTGGGTTCTGCTGACTTTAGCGCAAAACCAAGTCAGAGGGGGTAGCAGGGGCCACCAGCCACTCCGGTGGGCTTCGCCGAATCCTCTTCTCTTCCCTCCCGTGGGCAGCCTGACATCCTGCCAAGTCCTGTGCGCTTTTCACTTTCCTCACCAGCAGAGAAACCCAGGGTTTGGGTCTTGCCTTCAGAAGCAGACAAGGGGTGCCCAGCAAGAGGAGGAGGAAGCCACCAGAGCTGAGGCTGACCGCGGGGAGCCGTCAGGAAAGCCGGGCTGCAAGCACTCGAGCATGAGAAGGGCTGCTAGAAACACACCTTCCCTCCTCCTGGGCGGCGGCTGTGCATCCCCCAAAGATGCCCATGGAGGGGAGGGGCACACATGCAGTCCTGAGGCCCAGAAGCCGGGGGACACGAAGAGCACCGTGACGCCCACTTCTCCTTTCTTCTTCCCCTGGCCTCCTGAGTCATGCCGCTCCGCCCCCCCACTTCTCTCCCCTCCCTCGGTGCCCCCAGCCAGACCCTGCTGGTAAGGAGCCCGCACAGGACTCCCCTTCCCACCATCCCTCACGACCCCTGGATGCCCCCACTCTGGGCCTGGCTCTCATCACCAAGGCAACACCCCTCCAGCCCAGACTTGCCTCCGGAGGGGCCCCTCTGACTTGCCCTTTGCCCCCCACCCCCCCAGTGGCTGGGCGGTGCCTCTCTGCTCCTACACCCCCCCGAGTCCACGCCCAAGTCCCCCTCCCTTACAGGAACCTGGCTCATAGCTTTGGAAAGACCCCCCCATCTCCTCTCCCTACCCACAAGCACCAAGAATGGCGTCTCCCAAACCCCCGCCAGGCCAGCGTGGCCTCGGCACAGGAGCCAGCACTCTGGTGACCCTGGTCTCCCAAGTGGTCACCAGGCTCGGCTGCAGGAGCCTTCTCCTCTGGAGCCTTGATGCTGCCAGAGGAGCTCTGGGGGGATGCCTGTGATGCCGGGGAGACACTGAGCCCCAGCTCCGTGCCTCCCTGAGCGGTTTCTTAGCCCCCAGGCACTCCCACCTCCTGAGGGTGGCCCCGTCACAGACCTGGCCCACCACAGCCCTGGCTGAAGGCCAACAAGCAGGGCCCCTGTGCCCCCCCCCACCGAGCCCCTCCCCTGCCGGCCACCCAACCCATTGCTCCTGTAGGCACCTCCCCGATGGCAGGGGCTGTGGCGCAGTGGGCGGGGAAGCTGGAGACGCAGGGCCACCAGCCCACCCATGGACTGACCACATGGGCCGAAGACCAGGGGCCCGGGCCATCCTTGTCTGGAAACTGAAAGGTTCAGAGAACAGGTGATGCTTTCATTTCTTCTTCAGTTGAAGGTGATGCCTTTGAAAGAGGAGGCATGGAAGTGAGCCGCTGTGACAATGTGGGTATCACCTCATGGGAGCCCCTCCCTAGAGCAGAGGCTGGGGTGAGGGTGGCAGGGCTCGCCCCTGGCCTGGAAGCCCCCGAGGCCGAGAGGCCGAGGTCCAGTAGGAAGAGGGAGAAAGAAGAGGTGGCAGTGGGGCTCCAGCAGGACCGGGCCCGGGGAGATGAGTGGAGCCAGGCTGCAGCTGGGGACAGTGGCCCAGGGGTGACCGAATGTGGACGGTGGCACGGGGAGGAGTCCTGAGCACGTCCGTCTTGCTTCTCACCAAGGGGACGGGGACCAGCCGGGAGGAAAGGCAGCTGGTGCTAAGGAGGCGCACTGAGCTGAGAGAGGGAGGGAGAGCGGGGGAGAGGGGGAGAGGGGGAGAGGGGGAGAGGGGGAGGGGGGAGAGAGAGAGAGAGTGTGTGTGGGGGGGTGGGGGGGTGGAGAGGTCAGGAAAAGGAAGAGGATACTTTCTGCAACCACAGATGGGTGATCTTTCTAGAAGCAGTGGAACCCAGCTCATCGACCTGGTGTCCTGTGTAGAAGGACGGGTTCCCGTGGGGACAGACAGGCTGGAGGCTCACCCGGGTGCTGGGTGGCAGGGGCCTTTGCCAGGACTGGGGCTCGTGGGCACACTCGGGTGCTCGGGACGGCATGAGGGAAGCCTGTCCTCCGACGCCCTTCCCCTAGAACTGGGATCAGAGTCCGGGGCCACTGACTTCACCCACGGGGTAGGAGAGGCGACGAGCCAGTGGGGGCTGAGGCCCACCCAGGAGGGCTCCCGGTCATACATGGGAAGGTGCGGATAAAACACGGAGACCTGCCACCAGCCAGCTGAGCGGGTGCCCTGGGTCAGCGGTGTCCTGTGTTGGGAGGCGCCCACCCACACCTGCTGCGGGGACTCAGCTCGGCCTCACGGCAGCGACACACCCAGGCCAGGCGGTTGCTGCCCAGCGGGTACATCAGGCCCCCCACTGTCGCCGGTGAAGGGGCCGGGGCAGCAGGAGCAGCTCAGTTCTCCGCCTTTCGAGACCCCACCCACTCCTCACCCTCACTCAGTGCCTCCTTTCACCCCAGGGTGCCCTCACCACACGCTGTGCACAGGGCCCCACAGTGGGAGAGACGCAGGCCTCCCAGTCCCAGGGCAGCTCACAGGGACAGGGCCGCATGGCGCTGGCGTGCAGCACCAAGTCCTCTAGGGACAGAAATGCCAGCCACAGGCAGGGTCTCGGCGGCACTCAGGGGACCGTGAAGAACCCCCCACTGCCCCCCGCCCCAGCACTGTCCAGGCACCCCACAAACACAGCTGCACACGTGGGTCCGTGTGGGCCACTGGCCAGGCCAGCCCCCAGCCCCAGCCCTGTCACCTTGACCCGCAGCCCTTCTCTCCCCTCGACAGCCCAGTGCTCCTGGGCCGGGCTGCAGAGGGGGCTGGGACCCCCCACTGCCCGAGAGCGTGTGACCTCACGTGCCTCCTGGCCGGCCCACTTTGCCCCCCGGTGTGGCCCGGGTCCCATCACTGCCTCCTCGACCACAAGCCTGTGAAAGGCCCGAGAGGAAGCACCTGCCCCAGACCACAGGCCCCAACTCCCCGGCCTGGCCCCAAGCGTCGGGGCACCCAGCCTGCGGCCTCGGGGGCTGGACCTCTGCCCGCCGTGTAGAGGCAGGACCCTGCCCCAGCCTTGGGGTGGCCGGCACTATCCTCCAGGAGCGCAGAGGGGCCCTGGGCCCAGCCCCTCCCACCCCACCCCTGCTGGCCATCCTTCTGGCTCCTTACTGCCCTGGAATCCACTGAGATGTGCTGACAGAAAGGTTCTACTGCTTTTAGGGAAAAAAATCTGTAAGCCTCAGAACCAGGACTCATTCTCCACATTCTCAGGACAGATCCTGTGACCCCGGTTTGGCCTCAGGGAGGAGTGCTGAAGGACAGCCCAGGCCTTCCGGAGCTCTCCCTTCTCACCGGTGGAAACAGGTCCCTCAGGCCAGGCTCCGGAGCAGGGGGTGACCCCCCATGAGCCAGGCCCACATCGGTGGGGCAGGGGCAGGCCACCCCAAATACCGAGCGCCTGGCTGCGGCCAGTTCCCAGCCTGCTCCCAGCCCCCCAGCTGGACCTACGGGACACGTCTGCACTATGACCCTGGCCTGAAAATGGGGGCGAGGGCAGTGATGAAGACGCTCAGTAAACCACTCTGCTGACCCCCAGCCCTGGGGCAGGAGTAGGGCGGGGTGGACCAGATGTCAGGACAAACCGGGTTCCCCGTGTGCACAGGAGGGAGGGGTGCGAGGCCTGCCTCTGGGGAAGGAGTAACAGGCTCCGACCACGCAGGCACCAGGTACAGCAGGCAGGGAGGCGCCCCTGAGGGGCAACTCTGCCCCCATCCCGGCCTGGGAGCCAAGGTGTCCTCGGGTCATCCGCCCCAGGCTTTGCGAGACTCCATCCTCCACGGGGTCAGCAGGGACCACCGTTGGAGCCCGCAAACCAGAGAGCATCCCATGACCTGGCTGGCCGGCTCTTAACAGCTCTGGGCCGTGTGAGCAAAAAACCCTCCCTGGTCATTTCCTGTGCTTGGAAATCGTACCCTAACACATGAATCCTGGTCGGCATCACTGCGGCCCAGGGTGCTGCCGGCACAGGTAGGCACATGCGAGGGCAGAAGCGCCTTCCTGCTGTGGTCCCCACACAAGGCTGGACCCCACTCACGCCTCCTTGCCTTCCCAAGCAGGTGAGCATCCTGAGGGCAGGGGTGGGGAGGGGCTCAGGTGTCGCTGGGCGTGGCAGGGCAGGGTGAGCCCTTGCAGGTACAAAGCTACAGGAGTGCTAGGTGCGCCGGGCTCAGGGGCCTCTCCACACGGAGGGCCGGTCACTCCAGCCCACACGATCAGGGGAGGAACACAGGTCCTCAGCACGCTCCTCCGGCCGAGCAAACCCCTGGAACAGCCCCTGCCCCACTGGGGCACTCACAAATGTCCTCTGAAATGAGATGCCAGGACAGAGGAAGGACGGCCACGCTGGTGCCCAGGTGTCACCTCAGGATACAGGCCCTCAGCTCTCACACTCCTTCAGTGTCGTCCCCTCAGAACACACGGGAAGCATCTTAATGCCAAACGCACTTACGCGAGGGTGAAAACCTAGCAGGAAAGGGGCACGAACTGTGGTTCCACAGCTGAAAAGCCAACCTCAAGAGTGCTTTCATGCTTCCCTCTAGGAAACAATTCTCGTATCTGAAAACATAAAACTGTGGCCCAAAAAAGAGAGAAGAAAGGGGGAAAAAATCCGCAGATGGCCCAAAGCTCCTGAGAGCAACTACCCCTGCAAATAAGAGGCGGGATGCTGCTGAGACCAGCAGCCCAGGAAGCCGTCAAACAGTGACTGCCAGTCCTGAGCGGGATCCCCTGGCCACGGGGATGGTGCCCTCTACCTGAAGGGGCCGCTTCCACTGCAAACAAGATCTCTAGCCTTCCGACTGAAGAGGCTGCCAGTCACGAAAGCCATCAGGGAGCTGGGGCCTCCCCGAGGTGGGCACCTCTCCCAACGACGGCCGGCTTCTGGAAGCCCCACCCAGAGCGCCCCGTCCATCCGGGTGGAGTCATCTGGCAGGAATGGCATAGCCACTCATCACCATGAGACGGTAGAGACCAGTGACGCCCAGCAGAGAAGAGGTGGAGGGCGCCACCCCTACTTCTACCCCAGGCCGCGGGCACACCCAGAGCTGCTCTGGGGACGGGGACCTGGGCTGTCACCTCAAGGTTCCAGTTCAGGGACTTCCCTGGTGGCACAGTGGTTAAGAATCCTCCTGCCAACACAGGGGACAAGGGTTCGAGCCCTGGTCTAGGAAGATCCCACAGGCCTCGGAGCAACTAAGCCCCACAAGCTGTGCGCCACAACTACTGACCTGTGCTCTAGAGCCCACAAGCCACGACTACTGAGGCCCGCACACCTAGAGCCCATGCTCCGCAATGAGAAGCCCGCGCACTGCAACGAAGAGTAGCCCCTGCTCACCACAACTAGGCAAAGCCCGCGCGCAGCAACGAAGACCCAACGCAGCCAAAATTTAATTAATTTAAAAAAAAAAAAAAAAAAAAAAACAAGGTTCCAGTTCAGCAGCTTCTGTCTTTAAAGACTGTGGCCAGGGCCGAGCGGCTGGTACCTGGTAACAAATGAGGCTCACCTGCATGGGCACCACTCCCTAGCCTAAGCAAAGCCTCTGGGCAGCAGGTTTCCATAGCAACAGGCCTTGGGAGCCAGACTGTCTGCACTGCCTTTCTGTGGCCCAGGACGGACGGGCACCTGACAGGCGGGAACTGAGGCTGGGACACAGCTCACCCACATGCAGAGCCACAGGGCAGCTCCAGGAGGCCCTGAGACATAAGCTGGCACCTGCTTCAAAAAAGTAGTTCTGAATCATCTGTTTCTTTCCAAAAGGGAAGTCAGCAAAACTGTCCGTCCATTCTGAAATTCTGCTCCCACAGGTTAGGTTAAACACAGACACACACACCACACACACCCATATACACACATGCACACAACACACATACACCACACACAAACACACACCTCCCAGTGGGTGCCTTACACACACTCTCAGAGGACAGAGGTCAGCATGCCCAACCTGCTACACAGCTGAGAACATGGAGCCAGGCTCCATCTGTTCTCCCTCCAAGGCCAGGCATCCTCAGCAATACTGCACTTTGCCTCTGTTTAAATGACTATGCACAATCAGACAAAAAGGCCTTTCTCTGATAAAAACAAAACACTGAGAGGCTCCTGACCAAGGTTACTAAGACACAGCACACGTGGAGTCAAGCTTCCGTGAGCCCGGGACGAGACGCAGCAACAGCACAGGACTCCAAGTCCAAAGTCCAGATGGTCAGGACTTACAAAGGGCACAGGGCACCGGGCACCAGACAGAACCCCTGACACCCTGCCCCTGGTGACCCCAACAGACCCCTCCGCAGGGAGCTGCTTCCCACGCAGCTACACGCGTGGGGTCGACAGGGAGGCCGGAGTGGGGGCCCAGGGGAAAGCCCTGTCTGTACCGAGGGTAGGGAGCCAAGGGGCCTGCATGCCCCCCGTGAAGATGGGCCCCTGGACACAAACCTGCCGTGCCTCTGCAGACGGCCTCCTGGGTCAGCTCCACTCATGGTAAAATCGGTGAGGTCAGCTTTCTTGCAGACTCACGTGGCACCTCCTCGGTGGGGGCAGGCGCCTCTGCAGGAGCTAATTCACAGGTGGATGGAGCAGGGCAGCCCAAGGCAGCCCCAGGTAAAGGGCAAGGCCTGCCGCCGAGTCTCACCCACAGAGAGGTGCCCCCGTCCTGGCCGGGACCCTCTCAGGCACTCCCACTGAGATGCGACATCCAGCCTAGCCACCTACGAGAGCAGTTAGGGCTTAACATCAAACACCAAAGTGTCACCTTGTACCAAGGTGTAAACTAGTTCATACCTTGGCCTCTCAGGAGAACCTGGCATGTGGTGGGGAGAGCGTTGCTTGGACTCAGACAGACTTCTGGACGCTTGTTATGGGGCTCTGAACATCCTGAGATGAGAGAGGCATCTCCCCAAAGCTTTCGATGGGGTGTCATCAACCTCCAAGTCCACACAATCCTGGGGCAGTGTTTACGCAAGCACTCCCGGGCCGGGACCCTGCCAGCGCCCCAGCCTGCGACCGTGCCAGCTGTCGGCAGTGGGGGCCCTTTGTGCCACCCCCGCCCTGCCATGCCAGGGCCTCTCCACAGTTTAAAAGAAAATGCTCACGAATCACTGCAAGAAACATGCCTCCTGTAAAGGGAATATAAATGTTTATTAAGAAATTCTAGGAACCAGGTCAGGCATCTTGGTATCTTAGTCACTCCAGCTAATTAAAGAAAAAAAAAATCAAAATAGAAGCCCATCCTAGAAACATGAGACAACGAGAGCTTCTCTTGCCACAAGTACTTTGAGCCCCGGCTCAGCCGGTTGCCAAGGGGACCCAGTGTTTACCTCTCCCTCTGCTGTGTAGGAGGATGCTGACCTACCAGGAACAGCTAGGCCACTGCCTCTAACACCCCACAGGAAGGGCTGCCAGGGTGTCCCCAGGGGCCCAGAGGACAGAGGAGGAAGCCACAGCCCCACCCCAGACCTCTGCCGGTCGGTCTCCCGAGCTGAGCCAGGCCACAGAACAAAGGAGAGGCGTCTCCAGGCCTCCCCAGCCTCCTGGGCCCTGCTCCCCAGCCTCCTGGGCCCTGCTCCCCAGCACACCGACCTTCCCCTGTCCCCTGTCCCGAGGACTGGAAACCCCTGAGGGCAGGTTAAAAATGTGCTTAGACCCCAGGTGTGAGGAGAGGAGGAGGGAGGGGGGTGGAGGGAGAAGGGGAGGAGGAGGAGGAAGGAAAGGAGGAGGGGGAGGAGGGGGCAGGGAGGAGGAAATGTGAGGACCAGGCTGCACCCTCCACTGGGCAGCCACAGAGCTCAGCTCAGGTCCCTCCGGCCAGGCACAGCCAGACCCCCATGCCAGGCTGCTGGCCCCGATCGGGGGCAGAATGGCCCCAGAACAAGTACCCCACTGAGGCCCGGGAATCCACAACCTCCAGCTCGACTCCAGGGTGCCCACTCCACCCTAAGGCCAGCGCTGCCCCTATAGCCTCAGCTGGACACACGCTGCGCCTTCCTCCTGGCTCCTGCAGGGCAAGCCTCAGCATGACAACCCCCCTGCCTGCCGCAGCAGGAGCCACCTGGCCAGAGGCCTCCCGACCGGGCTTCCTTCCACAGAAACAACTGTCCTGAGCTTTGGTACGCATGCTCGCACACACACACGTGCACACACGTGTCTGCCTCCCGAGGCCCCGTGCAGTGCTGAACACGTGACGGGAGGAGCTGAATATGGGAAGGAGTTAAAACACTTGGTTCATAAGTCAGGGAGACGATCAGGGAAAGGGAGAGAAAGGGTGACGTTTTCCAAAGGCTAAAGTGAGTGAACTTAAGACTGATGCAACCTGTCCAAAGCAGGATGCTAGCACGGAACACCCAGCCCAGTATCAGGGAAGGACAGCTTCAAATCAGCACCTGTAAGAAGCCAAGGCTGAATTTCCTGCAAACCCCAGAGACCTGACAGTAACTTAGGGCAACCACCCTGATCGCCAACACAACAGCACGAGGCCTATGCTGTGAACGCTCGGGGCCCCACCTCGAAGAGGGCTCGGAGAAAATGCTTAAAGACATTTCATCATCGTAAAAGATGGCATCCTGCAAAGGCCCTCAGACTCTCCCGGGGGAATACCCCCGGTGCCTTAGGCCAAGCAACAAGGCAACTTTATTTTTGAAAAGTTCTTGGCCGTGCCGCACAGCATGCGGGATCTTAGTTCCCCAACCAGGGATCGAACCCCTGCCCCCTGCAGTGGAAGTGCAGAGCCCTAACCACTGGACTGCCAGGGAATTCCCAAGGCAACTTTTGAAAACAGGATTTGCCATGCAAGCCGCCCAGAGAGGGCACTTTGGAAAAGACAAGGAAACCTGGGGAACCACCCTTGGCACCCAGGGCGGGCTGCAGGAGCTGGAGTCCCTGGGGGCCTCCTAACACCACCACGCCTGTGCTCAGTGACAAAAATGGCAACTGATGAACAAACACGGGGAAATCCTTCCAGAGTGGGACTCGGGCGAGACCTCAGTGATGGGTGGAGGGGACCTGTGGATGGCATCTACCCCGCCTGAGCCCCGCCGCCCTGCCGTGCTCACTCAGCATGCCCAGTGGGAGAGGACCACCCACGACCAGTGGGCAAACCAGAGTGGCCGGTTGGGGATGGAGGACAATGGGCAGAAGTTAGGGAAGCACGTGGGGCTCCTAAGTAGCCAGACTGCCCATCACTCGGTGATAGTATCAGTGGCAACTACTTGACTCGTTCACACTCACTGTCCCTCCTCCAGTGAAAACCCGTGAGGTTTGTTGCTGATAAGGGAGCACCCACGGTGCTAACCCCCCACCTCCCAGACCCTCTCCCTGATCTCAGACTTGGTTTTGAGCAACTCAGCCAGCCAAAGAAAGGCCCAGGCAAAACACCACTCCCCACCAAGGACACGCCTGGGCCCCTGGGGCCCCGCTCCGCCCCTCCTAGCGGGCTGAGTGCTGCGGCTTGTGTGCGCCTTTTCTGGTTCCTCTCTTTCCCAACACTTTCTTGCAAAAACCTCTATTTTCGATCTGCCATTAACTTTAGCTTCTTCCTCTGGCCCCCAAACAAGTTCTTTATCCTTTTTTTTTTTTTTTTTTTTTTAGTGAGCATTTATACAACAGAAAAGAGTTAAAAACAGGTGAAAAGCTCAGAGAAGGAATTTACAGGAGGAGGAAATTCCTGTACTGCTCCCACTGGAGGAGAATGACCTTGGGTCAACTTAACCCAAGGGCATGAGGAACCCCATACCGGGCCCCAGGTCCCTGCCTGGCTGCCCAGCTGGCACCCTGCTGGGGCCCCGCCCTGGGTGGGGGCAGGAAGCCCCCTGAGCTCCTGAGACCGCTTCACCCTCTTCCACACCTGAGCTTCCTTCCCACTGGCCACGTCTGCAGGACAAAGGCCCGCGCCAGAAGCCCCTTCCGAGTTAGGAGCCTGACACAGGCAGAGCCACGCGCTCTCTGGTGAGTGACTGCCAACTTGCAAAGCTCTCCCACCACGCGCCCTGGGCTCTGGCTCCAGGAGCCAGGCCTGGGCCCTGTGCTCGGGGACCACGGGCCGCCCATCTGTGCAGGCAGGCCACGCCCCCGTGGCAGCAGCGCAGGGACATTTAAACTGAGGCGTCAAGTCTCAGCACTTTTCCCAACAGGTCACCTTGGGACAGACTGGCCAACGGCCACGGAGTGCGGCCAAGTTCCTGGTTAGCGAGGGTTTTTTGCGTGATGAACTTCAAAAAAGGAGAACAATAAACAGATCCCCACCTCCACCCCCTGCACACACATCACAGTAAAAATCTGGAGCGTGCCCTGTGCTGTGCGTTCAGAACGATGTCAGCGCAGACGCCGCTCTGGGCCAGGCTGCCCGCACCACGCACAGGAGGCCCATGGCGAACGGGGAGGATGACCCAGCCCACCCGGCTCAGCAGGGGACCGGGAGCAGGTGGAGGACACGGCAGAGCCCAGCCACCAGAGGAGCGAGGGGACACAGCCCCCTCACTGCAGGGCCTCTACGCTGCGGGGGAGGGTGGGCCCCAACGTGTAAAACTGACCATGGAACTGGGAGTCATGGGTTCCACAGAAACACGCTCCAGCCTTGGATGCTCAGGTCAGCCACAACGGACAGGGTACCGCGCGTGTGTGTGTGTGTGGCAGAACTCGGGGTTGGGTGAGGAGTCCTTATGTCTAACGTTAAGTGCCTCGTGTCAAATCACTGCCTGCAGGGTAAAAAGTTAGAGTTCCAGCCTCCATTGTATTGGCCCAGGGCAGTGGCCAAGGCCTTCTGAGCCCAGCGCTCAGCTCTGGGGGCCTCTGTCCCCAGTGCCCCATCCCAGTCACACTGCAGCAGCTGCCTCTGACCCACCAAGCTAGGCGAACACTCAGAAGTTTGTTCCCATCTTGACGGTACATTGACTTCTCAAGAAAATAACCCCATTTGGGGCTAAGAAAGGAAAGGAAAACAGGCTCAGGTGTATGGACTTAGATCCGTATTTGGATTTTTTCTGGAAAGCATGTTGAGACCCACCAGGAAATTAAGTGTGTCACCGGCTGCAGGCCCCGCGCGCCCAGGCCTGGGAGACAGGTCACCAGTAGGCACAGAGCCGAGGTGTGGGTGGGCTGAAGGAGAAGAACATGCCCACGAACACCTCCTGAGCTGCTCCAAATACCATCTGGAAACATCTGATTCAACGTAAAATCAGGGGATCTGGTTTGTTTGGGGGAAGGAGCTCCTAAGACTCTCTTGAGCTGCCCTTTTACTTTAAAAAGACTTCCAACAACAAACCTGAAAAACCCAGCACCTGTCCAGTCAAGGACACTGGACGATGAACAGAAGCCTGGCAGGTGGACTGGGCAGAAGGGGCTGAATAAAGGTGAGCAGATGGCGCCCCAGCACGGTACCTGGCTCCGCGAAGGACCAGCAGCACCCTGGCCCTCTGGGAAGCCACGGTCTCAGAGTGTCACTTATTGTCAAGAAGAGAACAGCCCTGTACGGCGGAGAAGCCTGGCAGACACCCCTTCACCCGCGATCCAGCACTGTAGTGCACAGAGGGCCCAGCATCACCTGCGTTGTAGTTTTGACCAAAGATTGTTTAAAGTGGATCTAATCACGAGGAAACAAGACCAATGCAGATTGTGGGATCGTTCTATAAGATAACTGGCTTGGATCCCTAAAATGCCAACGCACCAAAGACCAAAAGACGAGGGGGGCACATTAGTGTCCCTTAGTGTCAGATTGAGGGACACTAAAGAATTAGGACCACCAAATGCAATGTGTGATTAACCGCATCCCGGCTCCCGTATGGGCCACCTGGGAGGGTCACTAGGGAAACTGAATATGGACTGTATGTTAGATAATGTGTAATATTTAGAGAGATGAGAGGCAGGGGAGGGAAAAAAACATAATATTTAGAGAGAGAAGGTGGGAAAGAGGGAAGAAAGGATTTTTTTAAAGTGTGACAGAATATTAACTAATGACTTGAGTATTTGAATGTTCATCGTACAATCCCTTAATGTTTCAGAAGTAATGAGAATTTGTGGGGGAAACGGTGTGCGAGGGACACTTGGGCTTCTAACACCCTGAGGCCCTGCTCATCCACCGTCCCCTGGAACCCGGTGGAGACGGGCACGCGGGCACACCCACACCCCAAAGCGGGGAGCCTCCACCCTCATCTGCTGTGCAACCTACAGCATATTTCTTAACCCGTCTGAGCCTGAGTGTCCTTATCTAAAAACTAGTAATAATTACAGTGCATGTTCCATAGGGTCCTTGTGAAGATGAGAGTGTACTGGAAAGTACTGCAAACGGAAGGCCCAGCCCCTGGTGAGCCGCGCAGATGTGCAGGACACAGCGTGAGCACTGAGTGTGTCATTCTACAAGTTTTTGTTTTAAAAACTATTTTCACTGCCTTCTTAGGGCACAAACCAGACACACCTTAACAGTGCCCTGAGAGCTCCAGATCTCTGTTGGGAAGGTCAGGTGTCACGGAGCGCAGGCCCCGGGGACGGCATGGAGGACCTCGCAGCCTCTGCAGATGCCCTGCATCTGCTCTAGTGCTGTGGGGTTTTGTGGGGTTTCTCAAGTTATATATTTAAACACACATGCGTACGTGTGAATAACCCTTTGGTTTGCTTCCTCCCTTGCTTTTAGGCACCAGCAACGTATCTCACCCTTGCCCTTTTGATATGCCACGTCTAGGAATCAAACAACCACCGGGATTCAGGATTCAGCCCGTCCGAGCAGGCAGGCCCTGAGAGCATGTGGGCCGCCACGAGTGGACTCAGCAGCACCTTCTCTGAAGGGGCAGGGCCCCCAACCCTGTTGGTTCCAGAGGCTTGAAGCCACACACACTGGGCCTCTGGCTAAGTGAAGCGTGGTCCTATCAGATGCTCACACAGGAGGGAGGGCCTCAAATCTGCTTTCAGCCAGGGGAGGGGGGAGCAAATGGCATCATATCGGTGCCCCCCACCCCCGCCCAGTGCAGGCCGTGCCAGCAGGCCCCCGGAGGCACACCTCACTGCGGCAGGGGCTGCAGGTCTCTGGGTAAGCTGAGTCAGGACGGCAGGACAGCCGGTCGTGAGGGATGCGAGAGTAACAATGGTTTTGTTGGGTTTGTTTCAAATGTTCTCAATATGATGCTTTCACGTGTACAAAAGGAGAACTGGGAGAAGTTTAAAAAAAAAAAAAAAAAGTCAGCCAGAGACACAGCAGGAAACTTAGCACTGGGGAGACCAAGATCTGTCAGCCTGTTTCCTTTCAAAACATAATGTGTCCTTTAAATCAACATAGTAGCTCTACAACACATTTAAACACCGCCTATGCCTCCATCACCACCACCACCAGGTCTCAACCCCACACGAATGCCAGCTGGACACCAAGACACGCACCAGTCTACTGCTGCATGGCTTCTAACAGCAAACAAACAAGAAAAGCAGCGCAGCTGTGCTTCCAGCAGGTAAGAGACTGGGTAAGTGACAGTACAGCCACACAGCCGCACCCTGGAGTACTATGCAGCCAGGAAAAAGAACGAAGCTGCCTCACTGAGCAAACACACATGACAAAAGCCTTGGTGCAATGTGTTTGGTGGATCCTACATGTGTGTTTTTTGTTCTGTTTGGTTCTGTTTTGCGGTTCGCGGGCTTCTCACTGTTGTGGCCTCTCCCACTGCAGAGCACAGGCTCCGGATGCACAGCCTCAGCGGCCATGGCTCACGAGCCTAGCCGCTTTGCTGCATGTGGGATCCTCCCGGACTGGGGCATGAACCTGTGTCCCCTGCATCGGCAGGCGGACTCTCAACCACTGCGCCACCAGGGAAGCCCTACATGTGTGTTTTTAAATCACCTACTCCATGGATGCACGTGCTTGTGCGTATACACAAAAATCCATTAAAAGGGTCTGGAAAGGGACGCAACAGTAAAGGGCAGCAGTGGTTAGCTGGGGGAGGAGAGGGTTGCACATTCTGTCTACACACTTCTGCACTGTTTGAAGAGTTTCACAACTAGGTCCACTGGCAGCCTGGGACTGTGGGCGAGCAGGGGCGGGAGCTGCTGGCCTGGCCGTGTCCTAGACAAAGTGCTGGCCCTCTGCCAGCTTGGTTTGCTCTGGGCGAAGGAGATCCCGGCCAGCCACCCTCCACTCTTGACAGGCTGCCTTTCCAACGCAGCTGCCCAGGGGAGCACCTGCCAGGAGTCCGGGGGGTGGCGGGGGCAGTGTGCTTGGAAACCATGTTCTAAAGCCAGAGCTTGGGTTGGGGGAGGGGACCTAAATCCTTGCCCCAGTAATCTCACTGGGGATCGAATCCCTCTGTTCAGTGGGTCAGGGTAAATTTCAAACAAATCCTGCCCCAAATTATCACAGGAAATGGCTGAGACAGTGAAGTCTCACTCTACTTTCCACCCCACCCCACACAGGGCCAGGTGGCTAGGAACATCTCTCTGGGGCTGCAGGAGGGAGGCGCTGTGTCCAGCACAGTGCCCACCTTCCTGGCCAGGCCCCCAGAGCTGCTGAGATGGGCCCAGCCCAGGGTGCAAGGAGAGGTTTTGGCTACTAGCGCTGGAGGGAAAACGGCACAGAGGCATTCTGAAAACAATCCTTTGTGGGAACAAATAGGTAGGAATGTATTTGTGATATGTCTGCCTAGAAAGACTGGGGCCACTCTGCTTGGTGCTCACCAAGCACCCCCTGCCCCCCGCCCCATCCTGGACAACAGGCAGGAACCTCCTCCAATATGTGCAACCTGGCCAGCTGCTGGGGGCGGGTGGGGAGTCTGCCCTCAGAGGGATCCAGAGCTTCCCTTCTCTAAGTCCTTGAATTTTCAAATCAAAGCCCTTCAGCCACGAAGAAAATCTGTTCCTGGTCTAGGCAGTTCCCAAACCGAGTCTTAGCAAACCTCCCAGGTCTGGGCTGGGAAGCTACGATCAAGCAAATAACAAGGGGCTCAAGTTGCAAAGACATTTGTGTCTCTGTTTTGTTTTATCATGAGTTTGCTATAACATCAACAGTTACCTAAATGTGACAGAGGGTCATGAGTTCCTAGGATGACCACTGGGGGACCACATGGCCACAGAGCTAACCAGGACAAGCAGCAGCTCTTTGCGTGCAGTCGGTTAGGGGTGGGGGTGGGAGATTAGAGCAGAGCCAGGAAGCCCAGGTTCCCCCAGAGTCAAAGATGCCCCTAGGGGACTTCCCTAGCAGCCCAGAGGTTAAGACTTCACCTTCCAATGCAGGGGCTGAGAGTTCAATTCCTGGTTGGGGAGCTAAGATCCCACATGCTCCGCAGCCAAAATACCAAAACATAGAACAGAAACAATATTGTAACAAATTCAATAAAGACTTTTAAAATGGTCCACATCAAAAAAAAAAAGATGACCCTAGGAACTCCCAAAGGAATTTCACGTACACACACCCTCGTTTCCCGCAAACCTTCCAGGTGGTCAAGGGAGACATCACCAAGCTGCAGGGAGACCTGGGGACCAGTCCCTGGTCACAAAGCTAGGCAGAGCAAGGTGCCAACTGCCTCCTTGGCTAAAGGTCATTTTGGTATTCACTCCCCACCATACAATCGCTATGGGGGTAGGGGTGTCCCTAATGAAAGGCCTGGCATGACCTGAGCCACTGCCTGCAGAGACCACCCCTCCCACCACAGAACACTCTGGGAGCCCACAAACCAGGGTCTGTTGCTCGAGTCTTCCCAGGATCACCTCTCGGTCACCCCCTGCAGCCAACTTGCCTTTCCTCTCCCTTCTGTGGGCTACCTCTGTCCCCTCTATGAACACCAGTGACTTATGCTCTGCACACCTGGGCTCAGCCTGGAAATGGGCTTCCTGGAGGAGCCCTGGACCAGAGAGAGATTCTTGGTTCATAAGCAGATTCACCTGGGCAACCCCTTAAACTGCAGTCAGCATCTGGGACCTGGAAATCTGCATTTCCGAGGGCCCCAAGGGAACGCTGTGTACTCCTGACTTGGAGGTCTGCAACTGCTCTGGAGATAGAGCTCCGAGTTTCTGCACACCTGGAGGTTGGGGCCGGCTTCCTGCTCTAAGAACAGACATAGCACTTTGCAGGCAAAGTATGGATCCATCCTCTTCTGGCTGCCTTGGGCTTCCAGGCACCCCAGAGAGGCTGGCTTCCATCCCACTGCGAAGACGCGGGTTCCCAGCACCCCTGACCCAAGCATCTAGCCATCCTGCCCTGTGCTGCGCAGGGCACATGGACCCTGGACCAGGGGGGCTGAGGCAACCCGGAAGGCATCCCCCAGCAGAGGCCTGGGCGAGCCCCGCCCCGGGGCCAGTCCCTCTGCAATTCGCGAAGCTGGCTACCGGGTGCTGCCGGGTGGAAGGCCACAGTAAAAGAGGCTACAGAAAGGTTTTCCAATCAAGTTCCCTACCCAGTACTGGCCTCGCCTCAACGGGGTACTCAACCCCAGCCGCACCCCAAACGCTGGCCCCGCCCGGGTACTTGGGGTCCACCTGGCTCCAAACCTAGCTTCGCCCCTCCCCCACGACCACACCCACTCTTGCAGTAACGTCCCCACCCCCCTCATGAGTCCACACAGCCCGAACTCTGACTCAGACAGCCTAGAAACGGCCCGCCTTCACCCGCGACCCCACCACCTGCCACGTGGTCTGAGCGGCCACAGCGTGGGACCAGAAATGCGGGGACAGCCTCGGGGGGAAGAGGTCGTGAGATCCGCGGTACCTGACACCCGCAGACCTCGGGCCGACTCAGTTCCAAATGTACCGGGAGAAAAAGCCTTTCAGCTCTAGGTTCTTGAAGACTACTGCGGTTTTTAAATCAGTCATGTAATCAGTTTGTGAGTTGTTTTACAAATGAGAAGACTAAACCTTTGATCACGAAGTTAATAGTATAAAGGCTTAAAAACTGTCTCAAAGGTGGAATACCAAAGTGTCCAGAAGAGTTCGCGTGAGCTCAGATGAAATACACAATCCTTTAAACCAAACTGGGAAAGAAAGGTTGTTTAACCATTAAAAGGTTGTCTCCACTTTTGTGTTTAAAAAACAAAAAACCACAGAGGAATCAACAACAAAGTCCTGGACTCGCGCGAAGGGAAATGCTGCCCTGGGGTCGGGGGCGGGCGGCGGTCCGCGGATCCCAGGCTGCCGGCTCCGGCCGCCCGCCCCCGTGCAGGTGCTGCCTGCCCGCATCCGGCCCCGGCAGGTGAGAGCACAGCGGGGAGGAGGGCGGCGCAGACCCACGGGCAGGAGGCAGGGCGCTCCTTTCGGGAGAAAGCGCAGCGGGCCCCAAGAGTCACTCGGGGCCGGCGCGCCCCCGCCGGCCGGATGGGCGGGGCTCCCACAAAGAGCCGCGGGAGAGGACCCGGGACCGCCCCCCGCGTCGGCCGCCGCTGGCTCTGGTTTCGACAAATTAAACCTTAGAGCGCTGGAAAAATTACAGGAAGAGGAGAGAGAAGAATGTGCCGAGTGGCTGGAGGCAGCCCTGTCCCCGCATGAACTCCGCCCGCCGCGCGCCCGGGCCGGCCCCTCCCCACCCGAGCGCGCGCCCGGCCGGCGGGGGAGGGGCCGGGAGAGGACACCCCTCCCCCGCAGCTCCCGGGCCGCCCACCTCCCCCGGCGGCAACCTCGGCCCCCCCCCAGCTAGCCGGCACCTGCCCTTGCGCCCCCCGGCCTGGGCGGGGTCCCCGCCCCCGGCCCCGGCCCTGATGACGATAATCGCCCCCGCGGCCCCGCCCGAGCGCGCCCGGGGAGGGGGCGTGCCCGGCGGGGGCGCGGTCGCCGGCTCCCAATGTCTGGACCCGCCTCGCGCGGTGCGCGGGGTGTCGCCCGCAGCCCCAAGCGGCTGGGAAAGGGGCGAGGCTCCTACCGTTCCCCGCCCGACCTCCCCTCGCTACCCGCCGGCGGCTCCGGGGGCGTGGCTGCGCAACTCGCACTGGCCCCGGGCCGCCCCACTGACCTGTGTGAGTTCTCAGGTGCGCCTTGAGGTGCGAGGACTTCCCGTAAACTTTCTCGCAGCCCGCGTAGTGGCACTTGTGCTTTCTCTGCGGGGACTCGAGGTCGGCGCGACTTCGACCCCGCCGGCCCCTTTGTCTGAGGCCGGGCTCGCCGCTCCCCGCGGGCCCCGGCTCTCGCTCCGGCTCCAGCCCCGCCTCGGGCTCGGGCTCGGGCTCGGGCTCGCTCCACGCCGGGCTGAGGGGCGCGGCCGCCGCGCCACCGGTGCCGGGGGAGGCGGGCTCGGGGGCGGGTGGTGGCGCGGGCGGCAGGCGGCAGGGGGTCCTCGCCTTCCGGGCCGCGGCGCCCTCTCTGCGCTCCGCGGGGGCGGGCGCCGGCGCTTGTTGGTTAAGGTCCGCCAGGATCCGCGCCACTACGAAGAGCGAGGCGCTGTCCTTGCCGTCGCGGCGCTCTTCGACGCGGGGCAGCGTGGCGGCGACAGCGGCCGCGCCCTCGGGTCCGGGCTGCGGCCCCTCCCGCGGCCCGTGAACGACCGCGCGGCTCGACATGGACACGAGGCACTCGGCGGCGAAGTGGTCCACATAGGCGGCGGCTGCCATGCTGCGGGCTCCGGCCGGCGGGCGGACGGCACTGCTAGTCGTTGCGAGTCGTCAGCGGCGCATCCGCACCCACGGCCTCCGGAGAGCTGGCGGGGGGCGGGGGCGCGGCGCGCCCTCTCCGCGGGCTGGGCTGGGCGCGCAACCGCCTCTGCCGTCACCCGCGCGGCTCCGCGTCTGCGAGGCGCCCGCCTGGCTGGGCACCGAAGAGTGAGCGCATGGGGGGCGCGAGCCAGTGGGGTCTCCGCGGGGCGTCAGGGGAGGCCTGTCCTAAGGATGCCGAGTGGCGCCGTTAGGGACGACCGCGCCAAGTCGCGGCCGCAGCCTCGCCGCGCATTGTGGCAGGCGGGACAGCCACCGCGCGCGCCGCGGCTCGGTGTGGGCGGCCCGGCCCCGGGGGTGGGCGGGGCCGGGGCCACATCTGGACCCGACGTCAGCCCCCAGCCACATCCTGGCGGCGCAGGTTACAGGCGGCGGCGGCAGCAGCGGGGAGCTGCGCACGCGGAGGGGGCGGGGATCCCGGAGCGCGCATCGGCGGGATGGAGCGGTCACGCGCCCACGCCTGGGGAGGAGGCGTGGCCGAGGACAAAGGCGGACGCCATTGGTCCGCGGGTTCACGGCAGGGCCAATCCGTACAGAGAGAGGCGCCCACCCGGCCTCGGGGCGTGCGCGTGCCAATGGGCGTGCCCCCTTGGCCGGCGGGAGGAGGGGCGGAAATTGGAACCCGGAGCCGGGCACGCTGACGCACGACGTCCGAGGGCGGCGGGCTGGGGCGGGGCCGCCCCCCCTCCCTTCCGCGGCGGGGACCCCGCGGGGTATTTTCCTGTCGGAGCTTTTGTACCGTGACAGCCTTGAACCCCGGCGCGGAGACGAGTGCTCTGAAGGGCGCGCCTTTGTCCCTCCAGCCCCGCCTGTGCTGGGCGCGGCGGAGAGCTCGCCCTGCGGGGCTCGCCTCCGCTTCTCCCTTTTCTCTCCGGAGTGAGGTGCCCGGCGAGGAGGCGTGTCCGCTCCAGCCGGCGCGGAACAACCCCGCCGAAGCCGGGTTCTTGGGCGGCCTCGCCGCGAGAAAGACCGCTCGCCCGCTGCACGCTCCTCCCCTGCTGAGTCCGGCGCTCGGCCCTGCCCGGCCGGGAGCGGGGTCTCGGGCGGGGAGGGGCCACTCCCGCCGGAGGAACCCGGAGCTCCCCCACCGTCCGGCGGCCGGGGGTCGAGCCGCGCCGAGCTGCCCTTGAGCCCGGGTCATCCGGAGCCCGACTGGCCCCAAGCTGGTGGTTAGCCTGGCAGTGTGGGTGATGTGTCCACCGCGTCTTGTGTTCGCAGGAGTGAACTACGTGCCGGGGCGTCGGCGCCGCCGCTTAGGGAACGCAGGGCCCCTTCCTCCGCCTCCCCTCCCCAGGCCCGCTGCCAACTTCTCCCGGCTGCCCCTCTCCCACCTCGGCCGGGGAGGCTTCAAAAGCCACAGGCTGCGAGGGCCCCGCCCACCGCGCCCCACCCACCCACTGTCGGGCCTGGCGGAGGAAATGCTCCCTGCCCCGCCCCGCCCACTTGCCCTTGGCCCTCACCGGCGCCCTCACCCTCACTCTCTCTAGGCCCTCCCCCGCGCCGTTCTGCTACAGGCCTAGGCCATCATCATAGAGGGTAGAGGCCGGAACCGATCGCAGCAAGCCCCTGACCCGGAGAGACTGGCCGGCGTCTGCAGCTCTTAATGGACGTTCAAACATGTCAGCTGCCCGCGGGGAGCCTGGAGAGGGAGGGCAGCCCAGGCACTGGATCCCTGCGGACCGGAGAAGAGGGGTGGGTGGGACAAAGTCATTCTGCGCACAAAATTAATAGCAGCCATTCTCACAGAATTAATTTGGGGCCTGGTTAGAAAAATCTCTCCAGGTCACTAAGGAGGAACGGAGACAGGCATTATGCGTTGCATGTCATGGTGACCTGTAAACTGGTGTGGATGTTTGGGCGCCCTGGGTATCTGTGACTAAAACCCTAAAGTTCCCTCTCCCTGGTGGAGTCCGTGCTCCCCCGGGAAGACCACACAGCATGCTATTCGGGGGGGGGGGGGGCTCTGTACCAGCCAGCTGGGTCAGGTTCCTCTAAGACGGTCTCCTATTGGCAGGAAGTAGTCATTCTTCTCCCAGGCAGATTGTGTTGATGACATTTAAGAGATTTGTGTTCTGACCAAATAATGATTCAGAATATTCCAGCAGTCTCACCACATGTCACAATCAGTCACTTCATTAAGGATGGAGCTGGCCCTAGCTGACTTACCAGCCACCCATCCCCTCCCCCTCCCTCTCCAGCCAGCAGTATTCTGCCCAGTCTTCAAGGTACCACATCTCCCCACTTTCTCCATGATCCCTCGGGACACCCCAGCCTGCACACACCTAGGAGTAGGCACCCTTCTAGACATTGGGCTTTGACCATGGACAAGACACCTGCCCTGGGTGAGGGGAGGCAAGCCTGGGTCAAGGGTCGTCTGCACTAACACATACCCCAGCCCCATCCACAGCCCGAAACAGCCCACAGGCCTCCGCATGGATGCAGCCTCCCTGAGGATTTTGGCTGTGCCCCCGTGGCATTCTGGAGGCAAAACTCAGCCCCTTGGTTTATTTCTCAGGCCTTTAATGATTGTTCATGGGGACTTCCCTGGTGGTCCAGTGGTTAAGACACGCTTCCAATGCAGGGGGCCCAGGTTCGATATCTGGTCAGGGATCTAGATCCCACATGCATGCCGCAACTAAGACCCGGTGCAACCAAATAAATGAATAAATGTTTTACAGAATAAAATAAATAAATAAATGATTGTTTATGGAAGAGGCCCCAGGAGCCAGCAGACTACCCCAATCCCACATGGGAATATCTTCCAGATACATATAGTTGTCTTCCCCAGAGGAAAATCTCACCATAGCCACCGGCCCATGTTTTCCTTGCTTAAGAGGATTTTGACAGAGGTGGCTTCTGTATGTATGAGATGGGTGAGGATCTAGTGTCAGATGGAAGGAACAGGATAAACAAAAGCAGGGTAGGGAGGATCAGCCTAGAGAAAGTGGATGGGGATGTGTCTGGAGTGAAGAGGCTGGACTGGAAAGGGGGCTGAGGTTTCCGCTGGAGGTGGTGAATTGATGGTATGTGTTGACTCTGACTTTTGGAGCCTCCTGACACAGCAGTAAGTTTGCTTTGCTCTAAGGCAGAAATTGGCAAGAATGGGGCAAGCAAGGGAAGAAGTAACTGCAACACGGTTGTTGAAGCTAAAATACTTAGCAGGCCTGAGAAAATGAAATCTTGAAATGGTAGCCAGGAAGGAAAGCCAAGAACAAACTCTGGAGTCCCCAGAAGGTTCACCAATGGATGGCAATAGGCACCTCTGGATGTGGGTGTGAATGGGGGCTAAGCTAATAACTGGCATAAAGTCTGCTTAAGAAGCACCCAGATGCCCAGATCCTCTCACCATATCTGTGCTGCCTTCCCCATCCTGATAAAAGACTGGATGTCTGTCATCTAAAGAAGGTAAAAGGGCACATCTTGGGCTGAGAGATACCATTCACAATTAAGGGCAGAGGTGCCATAGTAGGAACAGAGGGGTTAAATGAACCTATAAGTGTTAGATGCTGAGACCATGCCCCATCCCCTCTTCTGGGTTTTCAGATTGCCCGCAGCCAGGAGGCTGAAAGGGTCTTTCCTGGGGCATTAGACTAGGCTGAGGGGAACACCTAAACTTTCTGACACCTGTGGTTACCCAAGGGAGCAGCCAGACCACCCTAGAGGGAAGGGCGCAAGTAATGAGCCCCCACGTGTGCAGAGCTTCTAATTGGGGTTTCACAGGCAGCCGAAGCTGACCCAGCATCTCAGGAAAGCCTGCGTCATGAAACTTAAAGCCCCAATAGATTTTTAAAAAGCAACTTGGAGGAAACAGAGACTGCAGAGAGAAGTACATGGCAAAGTAGTCATCAATAATCTCATCAGAGAAAATATGGCAACCCATGAAGGGAGGCCACATATAAAGAAACATTCGGAGAACAAGCAAAAAGTGTTCTTGGAAATTTAAAGTAACAGAAATGAAAAAAAAAAAAAAAAAAAAAAAAAAAAAACCTCCAGAGAGGGATTGGAAGATAAAGTTGAGGAAATCTCTATGAAAGCAGAACAAAAGGAACCCCAAAAATGGGAAATAGGAGAGAAAAAAATAAAGGGGGACCATCCAGAAAGTCCATCGATCAAATAATAGGAACCCCAAAAGAGTGACCAGAGAAACACGGGTAGCGGTGGGGGGGTGGAAGTGGGGGGAATCATCATTTAATTCATCCTTAAAAAAATCTCTGAAACTCAGGAGCATGCACTGAAAGGGCCCATAGGGAGCTCAACGGGAAAAAATAGTTCTACCCCAAGGCACATCACTGTTGAAGTTCAGAATAATGGAGACCAAAGTGTCCTGACATTAGAAGTAGGTCACAGAGAGACGGTCAGGAGCCAGAAGGTGAGAGGCAAAGCCTTGAGAATCTAAAGGAAAATTATTCTCCAGTCTCTACCTAGTGAAAGTATAAACCAAGTACTTTGAGATGAATGAGATCTCAAAATTTTTACCCATGGTTTCTTTCTCATGGTAGGATGCTACCAGAGATAATTCTTCACCAAAATAAAGAAGCCAACCGAAAAAGAGGGAGGCATGTGATCCAGGAAGGAGGCATTCAATGCAGAAGGGAGGGGAGGGGTGCAGAGAGCCACCAGGCCAGGCTGGAGCAGGTCAAATGCTCCCTGGACACTTCTTCAGAAGGTGAAATAGACAGGATCCCCGTATCCATCAGGAGAAGCTGGACCCAAAGTACAAACCACCTGCAAATCTCAAAGTTTTTTTCTGGCCGTGCTACACCTCCATCGTGAGTTGCCTGGGGACACCCAGGTTGATGGAGCAGCCTCTGTCTAGAACATGCTGGTCGCCATGGTAGAGGGACCCAGAGGTGTCCCTCATGCCTTCTTTCACACAAGATACACTGTCCCCCTCCCCATGTGGGAAAACTTTTAAATCCTGACCTAGGGGCCAGAGACAGGGAAATCGGTGATGAGAAGGAAAACAGGGATTCGAGGCCAAGGGAGGTAGAGATCCAGGACCTCTGTAGGCGGTTCCACCCCACTCCCAGTTCCAATACACAATCTCAACATTCAGTGATGGAAAGGGACAGACTGACACAACAAACAGCCCAAATCAGAAAGGGGAGGAGGGGGAGATCCCAGCAGACAGTGTCCATTAGCAATCCTGAGACCCTGCTGGGCAGATTTTGCCCCTCATCCTGGAGTGACTGGGTGAATAGTCCCAGTCCCGCTCCCTGGGAGTCCCGGCCACCCAATTGTTCTACGGGCCCTGCTCCACCTTGCGGGGTTCCTCCTCCACCATCATCCTCCTTGGCTGCATGTTGTGGGAGAGGGGCAATGGGAATATGCCCTCCTTGGAGGCTGAGCAGTTTCCCCAGCCCGCTTTCAGCCTGTAGAAGGTTAGAGATGAAGGGTCATCTTAAGTTCCAGCCACAAACTGTATTAGTGCTTGTACATGGTTTCTTTTGCCCTACTAGTTCTTCAAAACTCTAGTTAATGTCTTACCTAATCTGTTCAATTCCAGCTTGCTTCATTGTCAATGGCCACTCTCAACGCCCTCACAAGACATATTTGTCTCAACTGAATTGCAGCTTCTTTCAGCCTCTTGGTCTTTGACGGTAGAGGAACACCCTCAAGTCTCTTTAGTCTCTGAAACTTCTAAGTTATCCCAGGTGACAATGTACCCAACGTTCTACCACTGGCTATGTGATGGCCATGCTTCCAGCCTCCACAATCAGTGTCCTCACTGCCCACTGGACCAGCCTTTATGCCAATGTCACATGCCTTTTTTTCTATTGCAGCCATGCCCCACTCCTGGTTACCGTTTTCTGTACCAGTCAGGAGCAGCTAAGTTATGCTTCAGTAACAAATAGTTCCAAAACTCAGTGGCTTGAAATACCATAAGTTTAGTTCTTAGTATCTGGAGGGTTGGCTGAGCACTCTGCTCTGTGGCATGATCATTCCCACCCCAGCATCCAGATGGACAGAGCAATCCCTCTCTGGAACACTGGCAGTCACCACAACAGAGGGAAGAAGGAAGGTCTGGCAATTAAATGCTTGGCCCAGAAATGACACACATCACTTGCGCTCTTAGCTAGTCACATGGACCATCCTGCCCACAGGGAGCCAGGGGCAGACCCACGATGTCCCCAGAAGGCAAGGAGCTGAGCTATGCCGAAAGCATTAATGGTTTACACAAAACCTGATGTGACCTGAGAGGCTATTGAGAAAACTGGCAAAGAGTTTGGGAATGGATTAATGGTAAGGAGATAGAAAACTAAGCAAACGGAAGATAATCAAGAGCTCCAGAGAGAACAAAAGAAAGTCCATTGTCACTGACCACTTGGTTCAGTTGCAGACAGTATTTCCGTAATGATCATTGTAAACAAGGAACATTGATCTAATGGAGGAACAAGGCCCCCAGAGATGCCCGCGTGGCCAGAGGCAGCAGGAGGAAAGGAAGCCAAGTCCACACCTACATCTTGGAGATCAACCAACATCACCTCAGACCAAAACCTTGGGAGGCGGCAGTGTGATCGTGTGTGATGGCAGAATTCCACCGTGGCCCCCCACCTCCCCACCCCTGGTGTCCACACCTCCTTCCAGTCAGCCCAACACCAACCCAGGTGTTTCTGTGAAGGGCTTTTGCAGATGTGAATGAAGGGCCACATCAGTTGACCTTAAGATGGGGAAGATTATCTGAGTGGGCCTGACCCAATCACATGAGCCCTTTCATCTGGGTCTAGGGTCGGAGACAGGGAGGTCAGGGAGATTGGAAGCAAGAGTGGGATTTGAGGCACGGGAGATTCTCTGTTGCTGGTTTTGAAGGTAGAAGGGCCTCATGGCAAGGAACATGGGGGGCTGGGAGTGGCCTCCAGCTGACAGCAGACTGTCAGGAACAGAGGACCTCAGTCCTACAACCACAGAGAACAGAATCCTGCCACAGCCACCTGAGCTTGGAACAGGGCCTCAGGCCCCAGAGGAGAACATGGCTCAGGCAATACCTTGGTTTTGGCCTGAGACAGAAAACCCAGCTGCACCATGCCCAGACTTCTGACCTACAGAACCGCAGGTCATAAATGTGTGTTTCCAGCTAAGCTTGTGGCAATTTATTATGCAGCAGAAGGAAACAAATGCATATACTGTTTGAGTTGTGGAAACGATCAGGTAAAAGAGGCAAGTAGGATTGTCTCTGGGGAGGGGGAAGGAGGGAAGGGAAGGGATTAGGGATGACTATGTTTCCTAACCTTGCAGCTTTAAGCTATCTTCATGTAGAACTTTGATGTAAGGAAAAACTAAAATTGAAAGATCATGTCAGAGACTACCAGCCTCCCAACTACTTTCAGTGGAATGTTTGTGTCCCCCCCAGATTCATACGTTGAAACCTAACCCCCAGTGATGCTATTAGGAGGTGGGCCTTTGTGAGGTGATTAAGGGTGGGACCCTCATGAATGGGATTAGTGTCCCTATAAAGGACCCCCACAGAGCTCCCTCACCCCTTCTGCGTGTGGGGACATAGTGAGAAGACAGCCATCTATGAACCAGGTCCTCATCAGACATTGAACATGCTTGGTACCTTGATCTTGGACTTCCAGCCTCCAGAACTGTGAGAAATAAATATTTGCTGTTTATAAGCCGCCCAGTCTATGGTATTCTGTTACAGCAGCCCAAACGGACTAAGACATCAACAAAATCCATCCCCTCTTTCCACAGCAGTGAGCAACCATACTTCCCACACACCTGTGCAGTTAGGTGTGACCAGGTAATTAGGTCCCCAGGGCGGGACTATGAGCAGAGGGGCTATGGGTTTTTAAGAGAGTGGATCTCTCTCCTGCATCTTCTCATTTCCTTTCTGCCTGCTGGATGCTTATATAAACAAAGCCCTAGGGGATGGTGGAGTCACGAAATAGAGGAGGCTGGAACCCAGAAATCTGGCCAGGGTGCTCGCAGATGGTCACTGTGTTTGAGCCATAATAATCCAGTGCCTACCTGTTACTGCAGCTTAGCCTACGTTCACTAATACAAAGGTGGGAGGGGGGAGGGGATGGAAGGAAAACAACAGAAGAAGGCATATGAGGAGAGGGCTTGGTGGCAGGTGGAGTGAGGTCTGTGCTTTGTGCTATAGTGTTCTTCTCTGGGGCTGGCTTCCTGGTGACAGCCAGGGGTGCCAGCTCTGGGCATCATCCTTCCTCCTTCCCAGGGAGTCACTGACGGCTTGCCATGCTAATAGGAGAACAAGCCATTCTCTGTTGTATGACATGGGGGTGGAGCAGAAAACCTTTTCCACGTCCTGTCTCCCAGTGGTCCTGGAGTGCAGAATAATTCATCAGGGCCCAAATGATGAAAGCCAGCTTCACATCTGGTGCGCGTTTACATGGGGAAAGATTAAAACCAGAAATGATTCTGAGACCCAGCCATCGAAAGACTTAAGAGATATTTACAGGGTCGGCAACAAATGTATGAGGAAAGCATGTTAAAATGATGGATAGTTCCTTCCAGGCTTGCTGGAGCGGATGGCTCCCACTCCTGAGCTCAAGTGACGTGGGATCCCCCCCGACTTCACGATGATCTGGGAGGGTCTCTGGTCTCAATGGTAATTGTCTGTTCTTTTGTGAACCGCCCCCTCTGCCCCGACAATAAACCCCTAGTAGTCTGCCATTCGTAACTCGTAATCCCCTCCCTGGTGGATGCTCTGGGCCAGATGCTGCATTTTATCCTTTTGAGTTGACTCTGAGATTCTTTCCCAGCACCAGTCAAGGTCAGTAAGTCCCAACCTTCAGGTAATGCTTCATAGCTCCCCTGACACATTGACACACGTGGAAAAGGCACAAGAAAGGGTCCACTCCTTCCCACTCTACAGGTGAGAAAACCGAGCCTCAGTCAGGCAGAGAGAATTCCCCAAGGCCATACCTAGCAAGATGCAGAGCCCGGGTTCTTTGGCCTCATCATAGTACCTGCATCCCCAGCCTCTGGGAAGCTAGCTAATTAATGTGGGGATTTATCAGCTCCATTAAATAAGAGCCAGGTTAGTCCATTCTGGGCTCTCGTGGGAATCCCATCTAATAAGTATTCCCATTAATGGGAATGGGTGGATTTGCCATGAACGATGTAGGATAAAGACTCTGATTCTTGGCTGCATGTAGGACTTAATGAAGAACTGAAGGATGATTGACAGGACACAAGGGAAGCAGTATTCTTTTTGTTAGTGATGAAGGGAGTTAGAAAGTGGGGCTGGGTCATGCCCAGTCAGGTGGGCACTTCAGTTTGGGCACCGGGGGTCTGTGGTGACCTCCGGGACCACATCCTCGTACATTCACTTGGTTTTCTGGGCTTGGGCTTCCTACATAGGATGGTACATTGAGAGAGTCAGTAGCTATTAGACCTGATTTTACAGTTCAACGATTTGATTTAAAATTTTTTCCAAATGTAGTATGTGTTGGTTCTTTCTACTCGAGGCTCTTTGAACTGGAGCTTTCTGACTTGGGATTTGGTCTTTGGTATGAAACTTCTTTCGTATGTAAAGCAGAGAACTGCACAACCAGGGCTATTGATGTTCCAGGGAGAAAAAAAAAAGAAGTGTTTTCCCCCAAGGAAAAGGAGAGGAGAAGTTGAAAATGAATTAGTTTTAATCACATTTCAGGTAACTTGAGAGCAGCCAAGAGGCTGCCATCTCTAACCAGAAGTCATTTCCTGAAAGTCCAGAAATAGTTCCCACTGGAAACGGCTGACGGAGGCCCTTTGAGTGGTTTGCATTGGCTCTGGTGGGTCACCAGGAGGCAAGCCCTCCAAAGGCTTCTCTCCAAGGGGACAAGGATGCCCCTGGCTCTGGGCTAGCCACTGGACAGTGCTGCGTGACATTCAGTGCCTCGGGGCATGCAGTCCCTCAAGAAGTGGGTCCTCAGTGAATGGGTCCACACATTCTGCTGTGTCCTTGAAGTCTCCCCTTAAAGACCTTTATCCACCCACGTGTCATTATGAAGCAGTAACTCCCAAGCTGGGAGCGCCTGACTCAGAGACTGCAGCCCAGACTCCTGGGTGGGGAGAGGGAGGGAGCCAGGCTCATATGAACCATCCCAGTGATGCACACAATTCTACCTACAGCAGTTTCAGCGTGCCTGGGACACAGTGGCAAATGGGAGGGACCTGGGGATCCCCTGAGGCTGCCAAGCTGAAGGGGAGCTCACTCTTCAAGTCAGAAATTGTTGCAATATCACAAGGCAGTTTAAAATATTGTTGCAATATTGTTGTAGTTTTAAAAAATGGCTGCAAACCTTTTGATAAGGCTTGCATTGACTCTGGGCAGCTGGCGACTGCTTCAACCCATAGAGCCTCGTGCAAGGGGAGTGGTGTGACCTCTGGTCCTAAAAGGCAACGGCCTCCCCAGGCTGCCCTGCAGTGCACCCATCACAGGCTCCCTCTTGGAACCCTGAGCTTCCATTTAAGACTTCCAACCACCCTGATCTGGAAGCCAGCCTGTGGGTGAAGAAGCAGCTTGCAGCTGTTTCTCAGGTCTTGCCGCCTCCAGACCTCCCAGATGAGGCCCAAGTATCAGTGGAGCAGAAACAAAGCATCCCTTCTGGGCCCCGTTAAAATTCCTGATCCACAGAACAATGGTTGTTGCTCTAGGCTATTACATTTAGGGTTAAACCAAGAAATGACTGACCTAGCCTGGATCAAAGTAAAGGGATGTCTTTTGATCCTGGGGAGGGAAAGACCAAGATGGTGGGCTTGGGTCTGAGGTCTGGACTCTATGTGTGAGCTGAGGAATTTTCAAGGGACTTGACCTATTCTGTTTGACTTAGAGACTGACTTGAGACTCCCCTCAGGGCTCAGGGAGAGCACCCAAGTGGCGAGACCCGCAGACCCTCCTCTGAGAGGCTGGGTGGAGACCATTCTGTGGACCCATCTCCATGACACACCTCTATCTGGCACATGACCCATTTGGGGTCTTTGCAGCAGCCGCGTCTTCAGGAAGGTGATTGGGACTATGGCTGTCCCAGGCCTAGCCCCTCTGACACACTCTCTAAAACTCCAGGCTTCAAAAGCAACCTTTTTAAAAAATAATATTTATTTAATTTATTTATTTACTTGGTTGCCCCAGGTCTTAGTTGCCGCCAGCAGGCTCCTTAGTTGCGGCTTGCATGTGGGATCTAGTTCCCTGACCAGGGATTGAACCCAGGCCCCCTGCGTTGGGAGCTTGACTGTGCCACCAGGGAAGTCCTTTCAATGGCATCCTTACTGTAACATTATTTAATTTGAAAAATATTCAAAAGCTTAAAAAGTAAAAATTGCTATTAATCTCCATTCTCTCCAGGAAATGAATCCCTTCTTTGTTCTTTTCTGTCATCTTTTCCATCTACAGACCAGTTTTCTCTATTTACTCATTGTGACAATCATTGTTAATTGTTTCCTGTCTTACTCTGCTACTGCTGCATAACAAAGTGCCCCACAACTCAGTGGCTCAAGATAGCAATAAACGTTTACTATCACTCACAGTTTCTATGGATTTGGAAGTGGCTAAGCTGGGGGGATTCTGGCTTGGGGTCTTTCTCATAAGATTATAGTCCTGACGTCAGCTGGGGCTACAGTCATCTAAAGCAGGGGTCCCCAACCCCCTGGCCACAGACCAGTACAGGTCCACGGCCTGTTAGGAACCGGACTTCACAGTAGGAAGTGAGTGGCAGGTGAGTGAGCGAAGCTTCATCTGCCTCTCCCTATGACTCCCCATGACTCGCATTACCTCCAGAACCATCCCCGCTGCCCGCCGTCCATGAAAAAATTGTCTTCCACGAAACCAGCCCCTGGTGCCAAAACGTTTGGGGACCACTGATCTAAAGGCCTAATGGGGGCTGGAGAATCTGCCTCAACATGGTTCACTCACAGGGCTGGCAAGTCGGTCCTGGCTATCCACTGGGCGCTCAGACAGAGCTGTGGGGCTGGGCCCATGGACCCTCTCTAAGTGGGCCTCTCCACAAGCTGCTTGGGCTTCCTCACAGCCTGGTGGGCTGGCTTCCAAGAGCGAGTGTCCCAAGAGATGGAGATGGAAGGGCACAGCATTTTTAAAACCTGGCACCCGGAAGTCACATGGCAGTACTTACTTCCACAGTACTCTCTGGATTGGGGCAGTCACAGGGTTCCCTGCTTCAGGGAGGACGCCTCTTGATGGGTGAGTAGCAAGGTTCTAGAAGAGTGTATGGGATGGGATGTATTTCTGTGGCATTCTTTAGGAAATAAAACCTGCCATAAGGAGTGAGGGTGCCAGAGGCCTTTCCCTGCTGAAGTGGGATGGTGTCTAATTCTACTGCAGTTCATAAGGACACTGGGGAGGCCTGAAAAGCCACAGCCCTATCTCCCTTCCCTCCTCCCAAGAAACTGAAGCTCTTTTTGAGAAAAAGAGGTGTTATTTTCTTTTAAAGATAAACTATAATTTTATGTGTCAAGGTGAGATACGTCTCCGCTTCAAACTATGGTCACTGTGGAATCTGGGCCCAGTGGAAGAGAGGTTCCAGCAGTCCGAGGGTGAGTTCTTGAGATGGTACCCAAGGCCACTTCCCAGAGGGACATGCTGAGAGTGCCCCCCACAGAGCTCTGCTGCACCCTGGATGTGTCTTCCAGGGCCTTTGCAGGAGAGACAGGATAAAATTTAATCTCTGGTCTTCCCAGCCTCCCTCAGAGCTAGGCACGCCTCTGACTCCACTTGGACCAATGGGATCTTAGGGGGCCCATGGAGATATGGCGTCCCAGAAACCCCAGGACAGGGAGAGGTGGACCCTTGTCACCTTCTGCTCGCCGTGTGTGCTGGGGCTTCCTGTGGGAAGGCCTGGAGGGATAAGGCCTGGGGAAGCACAATAGTGGGACATGTGGACAGCAGAGCTGCCTGGCCGTCCTCTGGGTCCTTCCTTCTGTGGGCACTGCGGCTGCTTCTCTCCACCTGCTGTGCACATCGGCTCCTGCACCCTGGGCTTCCTCTCACAGCCCTCTCCATGCAGCTCAGCTTCAGTACCGTCTGCTGACCCTCTGAGTCTCCAGGGAACAGAGCCCCAGGAGGAGGCCTGATGGACGGAGGGACAGTCCTGCTGCTGGGTGCTTCATACAGCAGGCCTCCTGAGGGCCCTTGTCAGCAGAGCAGCTGCCCCGCTGAGTATCTCGGATCCACCCTGCTGCAGGGGGAGCATGGGGAGAAGCGTGTAGCTGGAGCTGGGGGCTTCCTAGAGGGGTGATGCAGCCAGCAGAGGGGGAGGGGTTGTCTGATTTGGAGACCCAGCTGGACCACCTCTACCACCTGGCATCCGCATCCTAAAATCGGAAGCATCCTCCTCCATCAGAAGATAAACACCCCAGTGTTAGAAAGGGCTCCGGATGATGCCCCACCCATGGGAGACAGCCACCAGTGGTAGCAGAAGGGGCAAGAGGGCAGGGTGGGGGTGGAACCACGCCTGGGCTGTCCTGGACACCTTCAAACTCGGGGGCACCACAGAGTTAGCCAAACAGCTCTTGCTTTTCTCCCCAACACTTTACTTTGAAAGTTTTCACCCTGAAAGAGGAATGCATTGAACACCCTTTATGCAGATTCACCAGTTGTTGAGTTTTTGCCATGCTTCCCTTTATTTCCCTTTCCATATATCTTTCTGTATCTATTTTTTCCTGAATCGTTTGAAAGTATGTTGTTAACATCATGACACCTTACTCATAAATATTTCCAAAAATGAGGACTTGCTCCTTGAGAAGCCACAAAGCCATAATTGCATCTAAGAAGTTCATCGTCCTTTTATGGTAATTACATAATATGCAAACCATATTTAAATTTTTTGCAATGGCTTTTAAGCTTTTTTTCTGGCCACACATCTCTTCTTTATCAATCAAACTGAGAAAGCCACACTCTCACTCAAACATGCCCCACCTTAGGTATTTCTATGGAGCCTGCCCACCTTGACACTGGGTGGGGGGTGGTGAGGGAGTCACCAGAGACCAGGATATGTCACTGTCCCCCTGCTATCCTGGTCTGGCCCTGAAGGGATGGAACTGAGCCCTGACAAAGGCGTCATGGGTTTTCCTACATTTAAGCCGCTTGGTCTTTAGACCAAGTCTTTAGACTGTAGACCTGGGCTATCTCAAGGCACAGGGCTGCCCTCAGGCCCCCAGCCATCTGTAGCCTTGTCCCCACCTGGTCACCATCTCACTCCTTCTTATAAAGACAGAGAAGAACACCCATCCCCTCCCTCAAACTGCCTTCCAGAAGGAAGGGGATTATGTCTGGAAGAAATCAGTAGTCTACATTTGTCCACTCACGGCTGACACCAAGCACTATTATCTGGTCCCCACCATGGCCCCATGGTATGGGCTGAATATTTGTGTCCCCCCCAATCCATTTGTTGGAGCTCCAACCCCCAATGTATTAAGAGATGGGAGGTAATTAGGTTTAGAGGAGGTCATGAGTAGGGCCCCCATGATGGGATTAGTGCCCTTCTCAGGAGTGGAAGAGACACCAGAGCTTCTTCTCTCCACCCCATAAGGACACAGCAAGAAGCTGGTTGTCTGTAAGCCAGGAAGAGAGTTCTCACCAGATATTGAATCTGTCGGCATCTTGATCTTGGATTCCCAGCCTCCAGAACTTTGAGAAGTACATGTCTGTTGTCTGAGTCACCCAGCCTACAGGATTTGTTACAGCAGCCAGAGCTGACTGAGGCAGCCTGTGAGGAGGGGATAACTTTCCCATTGCACAGGGGAAGCCCTCTCTGAGAGGTGTAGGGGCCACACCAAGTCACACCCAGGGCCTAGGTTGCAGCGCTGTCCGGATTCCAAGCCCAGCTGTGGGCCCACCAGTTGGAAATGCTTTGGGTTGCAAGTAACAGAACCCAGTCAACAGTCACTTAAATAAACAGGGATCTCCCATCAGAAGATGACAGGGCTGGAGAAGTGCTCAGGGTGCCCATGGGGGCCCAGCATCTTCTCCCTACCCCTTCACCATCTTTAAATGTTGGCGTTTTGCTCTAGAAACACTGGCCACAGCTCCAGGTCTGCAGCTGGAGCTAGAAGCTGCATTGGGGGCTGGGGGGAAACACAGAAGAACACGACCTATACCCTCTGTAAGAAGCAGCAGCTTTCCCAGAAGACTTTTGCTTTATCTTAGCTGGCTATGCCAGTCTCTGAGCAGATTGATGAAGCAATTCTCTGGGGCATGTCCCATGTTGCCTCACCCCCCAACCCACCCAGCACCTGTTACAGAGCCTGCTTTCTGACTCGGGGTGTTTGCCAATTCGGGACTGTCCAGGAAGTCATTGAAATTCACAGTGCCCTGTAAGGTTTCATAGGATCCTTAGCAAATGAGCATGCTCTGGCGTGTGGGGTTAGTTTTCCTAGTGGGAAGGGGCAGAGATGTGGTGTTTCTAATTCCATACCTCTGGCCCGTCTCTGAAATGTTCCAGGGTTTTCATGGTGAGGGTTGATGGCCTGTTTGTTGGAGGGATTTTCAAGTTCGCCATGGGCTTGGTCAAGGTGGCAGTGGCCACACGGAACCTCTCCGTAGGTGGGACGGGGGATCCCCTGGAGGTCCTTCTTCCTCCAGCTATGCATCAGGGCTCTACCTTCTCCTGCTAAGATAAATGATGTCACACAGGATCACTGTAAAGTGAGTGGCCCTGGCAAGGGCTCCATTCCTGGTCCAGCGGCCAGGCTGCCCTAAATGCCGCCCTTGCACTGTGACACTGAGGCTTGGGGTGACCAGACCCCTCCCAATACTCCCAGCCAGCCAGCCAGCCCTCTCCCCTCCAGGCCCAGCCTACCTGCAGCCTCTCCTTGCAGCCTCCCCCCAACACACCCCCATTTTCGCCTGTGCTCCTCTCTGGCCCCCATTTCTCCTCCTGAGGCCCGGGCTCAGCCCTGACTTCCCCAGCTGATGAGAGTTATCTTGCCCATGGCCACATCTTTTTGTCATTAGCTGTGCTGGGCTCAGGCCTTCACAGGGGGGCTGTGCTCCTGGGCTCCTCCAGCAGGAACCCCACCTGCCCCACCGGGGATCATAGGCACCCTCCACCTTCCTTGGGCCTCTGGTCGGTTTTGGACTTTGAGGAGTCCCAGAAGGAAATCACAGGGAGAGAGGAGGAGGGGCCCTCCCCTGGGGTCTATGTAGATTGGCTGTGTCCCTTGGGAACAGGTCATGGCTTTGATGCAACCCCTTTCCACTCAGCTGTTTCCCGGTTCCAGGCACTGCCTTCCTGCCCCATGAGGACCCTGGATGGTAATGGCCCCTCGCCTGCTCTTACTTCCCCGAGGGGATGCCCTGTCCCTGTGATTTCCCTACTTGCTAGCATCCTTGTCAAGGCCACGTGCGCTCCCCCAGGCATGTGGGCGCGTTTGCGTCTGTGGCCAGCCCAACCCTTGCCCCTCCAGGTCAGCTGGAAACACACACAAGGTTAAATGTTTCTCCCGAAAGCCGGGGTAACTGCAGTGTTCCCCACTGGAATACAGTTGTAAAGTGGATCTAGTTCCACAAATGTTGGCTGATTGTAGGTATTGAGGTGTGGCTTCCGGGCTAAGTACCCAGGGTACCAGATCGCAGATGCTCACAGCCCGGACAGGAGGCCCTGAGTCAGGAGAAGGTAGCTGGGCTCTGGGGAGCCACCGGGAGGAGCTTCCAGGGAAGGTAAGGCGTGTGCGGGGGGCTGGGTGGGTGGGCTACCGGGTTTGCGGGTCCACCAAGGAAGAGAGGGTGTTGGGGTGCGATGGCAGAGGCAGCCCAGGACCAACGAGGCGTGCTCAGGGGCCGGGAAGTCTGACCGGCTGGAGAAGAGCCCTCCGAGAGGCAGGTGCCGCCTGCTGATGGCAGGGCCCTAGGAGCTTGTCAAGGGCAGAGGGTCATATGTTGGGGAGTCCCCGACACAGGCAGGGGCCCACGGGGGGCTCCGAGGGGAGTGCACAGGTTGGCTGAGGCAGCTGGATGCCCTAAGGAAGGATGGGTAAGGGAGGAAGGGAGAAGCTTCAGATGTTCAGGAAAGAAAAGGAGGAGGAGGGGCCCGGAGCCTTGGGGCAGCTGAGAGGACCATACATTGAGGAGCTGGGTTCTCGGCTCTGCTGTGTGACACTGGGCTGGCTAGTGAACCTCTCTGAGCCTGCTTCCCCAGCTAAAAAAGCTGCTTTGTGGGGGGGGGCATCAAATAATGCAATGCTCCAGGGGCTTCCCTGGTGGCGCAGTGGTTGAGAGTCCGCCTGCCGATGCAGGGGACACGGGTTCGTGCCCCGGTCCGGGAAGATCCCACATGCCACGGAGCGGCTGGGCCCGTGAGCCATGGCCGCTGAGCCTGCGCGTCTGGAGCCTGTGCTCCTCAGCGGGAGAGGCCACAACAGTGAGAGGCCCGTGTACCACACACACACACACACACACACACAAAAATAATAATAATGCAATGCTCCAGCCTGGGTGTGGCACCCACCACGTAGCAGGTGTGTGTCCCCGGGCAGTGTTTTTCCCTCCTTCGAGTCTAGTGTCGAGTTGGTGACCTGGAGACTTCAGTTCACCAGGCAAGGTCAGTCCCTCCCCCGGCCCCGGGCCTCCAGGTCTGACCCAGGCCTCCGGGTCTGACCCGGGCCGTGTCCCTTGCAAGGGTCGTGTTCGCCCCGCGGAGCCTGGAGGCCCCTGGGTGGCAGCTCAGGGAGCAGATGCTGGCAGCTGCTGCTGGCCCAGCAATGTGGCTTTTGTCAGCCGGGCTGGCTGTGGAGCTCAGGATGACCTGGGCTGGGGAACAATTCCCCAGGCTCGCCCAAGCGCGGCTGCAAGCTCTCAACAAAGCCACTGGGCGTGGGCGCAGTGCGGCTTTGGGCCCCACTTTTGTGATGCAGATGTGGCAGGAGGGGCCCAGCCTGCTCCCCCAGCCAGCCCCGTCCCAGCCACTTTGTGATGCAGATGGAGCAAGGCCTCCGGCACTTGGCAGGACGTTCCTGCCTGTCCCCACCGCCCTCCCCAGCCAGGCTTAATGACCTTTACCGGCACTGGCCCGGCCGGGACCTGGCCCTCGGGGACTCTCAGTTCAGCAGGAGATGTCAGGACCAGAGAAAAGAAGTGGAGGCAGAGGACCACCTTGAGTCGCACAACCAGCCGGGAAGGATGAGACCAGGCTCCTATGTGCCGACGGCACTCAGGCCACGCTGGCCTGCCCAGGGGACAGCGTCTGGGGTGGACAGCCTCATAGGCAGAGGTACAGCAAGTGCCAAGGCCCCGATGTGGTTGGCCAGTTGCAGGAGGAGACTGGCTGGTGGGAGGAAGGGTCATCCCTGGACTCCTGGGCTTCTGAAGGAAAGGGCCTGAACCCCACACAGTTGGGCACCCTTCCGGCCCCACCACTCACTAGCCTGGAGGGTGAGTTAGCAAATTTCCAAATTTCTCTGAGCCTTTGTTTCCTCGTCTGGAAAACGAGGATAGGAGTAGCCTCTATCACAGGGTCCTGGTGAAATGAAATTAGATAATCCAGAAAAAATATTGAGTTCAGTGCCCAGCACAAAACAGGTACGCAATGGCTGATAACGATGGACAGACATTTGGCAATATTTATCAAACTTAGAGATGCATACACCCATTTCCCTATAATGCTACTTCTAGTAATTTATCCTACAAATGTCCTCACATGTACAAAATGACACACATTCAAGGTTATTCTTCACAGATCTGTTTGCAGCAGTCAGATTGGAAATGACCCAATTGTCCATCTCCGGGGGTTGGTCACATGGATTATGACCTGTCCACTCATGTAACAGTACTCTTTTTCTGGGTGGGTGGGGGGGAGCGGCCTGTGGCGTGGCTTGAGGGATTTTAGTTCCCCGACCAGGGATTGAACCTGGGCCCTGGCAGTGAAAGCGCCCAGTCCTAACCACTGGACCGCCAGGGAATTCCCGTTAACAGTCCTCTTCAGCTGAAACAAGAATGAGGATGCCCTTGTGTACTGGTACAGGGGATCTGATCGCACAGGAGCTGCAAGGGGTAAACACGGCCCTGCCCAACAGTCAGTGCCCTAGGAAAGGACTCACTCCTTTCACCCCAGCATCACAGGGGCCTGGGGTCCACTGGCCCGGGGAGGGGGAGGGTGTGCCAGGAAGGGTGGTGTGCAGGGCCAGGGCAGTGGACACACACACGCCTGGAGGTAGAGATTCTCTCCTGCAGAAAGGAACTGTCTTGGGGCAAGGTGGTGCACACAACACTGTGGGGATGGGATGATGCAACCGGTCACCATGGCAACAACAGGCCGTTGTAATTTTCAGAAGGTGGGCAGTGCCCCGAGCACAGGAAGAGGCTACAGGCCCCCAGCAGGACTGCCTCTGGGAGGCGCCTCAGTCACCCAGGGTGTGCATGTGGCCACAGCAGTGTGACTTCCCGTCTGTAAAATGAGGATCTGACCCGTGAGGCCTCTGCACCTCGGGGCCTGGGAGGAGAGATGGAGGGAAAGGCTGGGAGCATGAGATAGAGCAGGCCAGGGCTCACTGATGCAAAGGCTGTTAGCCTCCCACGGCCGCACCAGAGGGACGGCCTCATCCCTCTTCTGTTCCCTGTTGCCCTCATTAGAGAAGGCTGCGTGCACCCCTAAATTTCTGTCACCAAAGCATCTTCCAGATAAGTAAATAATGACTAGAGAAAAGGAAGAAGGCAGACTGCGTTTTCTCTGGGCAAGGGGTTTCCCAGCCATGCTGCCCATAGGGGCTGCTGCCTGAACCCAGGTGTGAGTCCCCGCCAGTCCGTCTGCCTGCTTTCCAAGCTCCTTGCCCCCTCCCTAACCCTTCCAGCCTTTTTTTTCAGGTTTACTTATTTATTTATTTTTTGCGGTGCACACGGGCTTTCTCTAGTTGCGGTGAGCCAGGGCTACTCTTCTTTGCTCTACGCGGGCTTCTCACTGTGGTGGCTTCTCTTGTTGCGGAGCACGGGCTCCAGGCACACGAGCTTCAGTAGTTGTGGCTCACGGGCTCTAGGGTGCATGGGCTTCAGTAGTTGTGGTGCACGGGCTTAGTTGCTCTGTACCTTGTGGGATCTTCCCAGACCAGGGCTCGAACCCATGTCCCCTGCATTGGCAGGCGGATTCTTAACCACTGTGCCAGCAGGGGAGTCCAACCCTTCCAGCTTTGAACCTGCTTGCAAAGTCATCCTACCACCCATGGCTCCCCAGGAAGGTACCACCCCACCCTGACTGCTGGTCTTGCCCCTTGGCCTGAAGTCAATCTCCCTTGGGACATCACCAGCTATGAGGGAGGTGAGGGTGGGGGTCTGATTCTGGTGCTCAGCATCTCCCAGGCCTGACCCTTCTGGGAAGGGCTGCAGGGGATCTCTGACCTCTGGACGTGGCGACCCCGGTCCAGTGGGCAGCCCCTCCTCTGTCCACATGGGATCAGGACACACAGGGCTCTTTCCACTGTGGAGACACCGTGTAGATGGATACAGGGGCAGGAGCAGGCAAGGATATTGGGGGTGTCCTGTCTGCTTCCCTCCTCCTGCAGGTTCTCCAGGGGGTGCCCTGCCCCCTACGCCCCTGCCTGGTTAGACCAGGCTGGCTCCAGTCATCGGCCTCCCTGTCCCTGCTTCTTCATGGCTGTCTCACTGACACCCCACAACCTGTGCATCAGCCCTGTCAAAAGCCTCTACCCTTATACCCCACCCTGCCGTGTCCCCACCATCCCCACCCTGCTCCACTCACACAGGCACCAGGGGCTGGAATGAGGAGGGGCTTAGAGCTCCAGCTCTGTCCTGGGGCGGCAGGGAGGGTGGGGCACAGCTGGTGTACAACAGCTACTACACTTATCACGAATAACGGGGAAAATCCACGCAACGTTCTAGGTCAAATTACATCTTGTGCGGACGGATTTGCAGGATGCCCTCTTGGGTCTTATTCACTCTCAGTTGGTGGGGGGATGGGTTTGGAGACACCCCTCCCCCAAAGTGTGAACTGACGCTCCTTTGTCTTTCACAGACATCTGTGCTAGTGTGTGATCCCCAACACTACGGGAATAGTTTTATCTTCTGCAGAGGGAGTTTTTGGGGGGAGAGCGGTTTGAATGGCAAGGCTTTGGGGGAGCCTGAGGCTCTCTGCCCCTCCCTCTCCTCCAGGTGGAGTCAGACCCCGAGGCCCCTCTCCCAGCCAGGTGGGCCCTGGTGAGGCTCGGGGCTCTGGGCTGTCGGCATAACCGCTCCCGGGGTACGGGTGATTCCTGCAGGCTTGGCTTGGGGTCAGGGCTGCCCACAGCTGTGTTTGGGGTGTGGTCCCTTTATGCTGTACAAGCACAAAACCATCCCCCCATAGTATTGAACTAACCAAGAATATCTGCCCCAGCCAAATGACAGAAATACTGTGAGAAGTGGAGCATCTGTCATTTAGAGATAAGGCTCTATTTTAGGTTGAACCTGTTTAAAGATTATGTTCCTTTCATTTGAAATGCCACCTGGCAGTGCCAGCCTACGGGCACTTTGCAGCTTTGGGGATGAGTGTTCGATCTCTCGGGGCCTCAGTGGCCCTGTCTAAGAGTCCAGGGGGTGGGCTCAGACCCTCACCTTCCACCTGGGCCCTGAGGGCATAGACACCCACCCCTTCCCGCCCAGGCCCTGAGGACATGAGATGCTCCACCCCAAGGCCCTGAGAGCAAGAGGCTCCCCCCCAGGCCCTGAGGGCATTCTGGCTTTGTCTAGACAATGGCTGTGGGGCGCTAACAGGGTGACAGAGGTTCCCTCCCTGCTATGACAGTGGAAGCCCGGGGAACCTATAGCAACAAGGTCCAGAAACAAGCATGCTCATCTCACCTCTGGGCCAGGGACCAAGCAGGGACCGCCTTGAGGCCTGTGCTCCTACTGCCCCTGCCCTCCCAGCACAGGCCCCAGTGACTCCTTCCAGGGGTCTCCACGGCACAGATGACAACACTGGCTCTGAGAGGTGGCCTGGGCCTCCCGTTCCCACTTCCAACCTGCTGGCCTCACCCCCTTCCCCTGGCCCGCAGCTTCTCCATGGCCACACTCCAGGGAGGACCTAGGGAATCCCGCTCTGCAGAAGCTCACCCCTGGGAGCTGGACCCTCGCTGGCTCAGGGAGGGATGAGGGACCCTCCAGCCTGGCCTGGACGGATGGCACACCTGGGCGTATTCTTCTGCTCTGGGGTCTTCTCTGCCCACACCGTCTCCCAGTGACCTGCACACTGGGGCTGCTTCTGTTCATTTGCCCTCCAGCCTTCCTCCCAGGCTGTGACTTCTTCAGGGCCGGGCCCAGCAGAGGGCTCGTGGCATCCGGTGAGGGCGTGCCTGCTCCCTAGGTCCCACAGTATCCCTGCCCCTCCCCCAGACACACAGAAAAGTCTGGACTGGTCAGGGGATGGATTTCCCAAACCCAGAAGCATCTCTCCACTGACCTCACCTTGATTAGGGGGGTCGCTATGGTGTTGGGGGTGTAGGGGGGGCCCTCAGGGCTGGGGCCTTTCTCTACTGGGAAAGTCTGTCTCTCCTCTGGGAAAGTCTGTCTCAGCCACCAGTCCCATCTAATCATCCACAGAGCTGAAATGAGTTAAACTCTTTGGGAGAGGCAGGCCCAGGTAGAGAGGCCTTTTTTTGCATTTTTAAAAAAGCCTGATGAAAATCCAATCCAATAAACATCTGAGGGTGCTGCTTCTTAAATTAAGTTTGACATGTTACTATGTCATTCGAAAAGTAGAACCAAAACAGACGTCCCCCTGCATGTCTTTCCTAAACATTTCAGTGAATGAAAAGCCATTTTCTTGTGAGATCTTTTATGGAGAACCCTGCACTCTGGACCCTCCCTCCAGAAGGCCTGATCTGGTGGGGACCAACTCCAGGCCTGATAAGATCTCAGGCAGTGGGTTTGGTCCCCCAGCAGGCAGGGGACAGTCGGTGCCCGCTGGACCAGGGACAGCTCTTTTTCTCAGATCCAGGACAAGTTTCTCAGGCATGACGCATCTCCCCTCCCTTTGAATGCTCTACTTAAAGAGGACAGCCAGGCAAGTGGGGAGGGGGACAATGTGGGTAGCTCACCAGCACTGCCCTTGACCTCTAAGGGAAGAAATGAGGAGGGGTCTTCCCTCCCAGGGTGTTCCCGAGAGCCGGGCTGGCTGGACATCCAGGCCCCAGCTCTGACCCGGCACCCAGACCTGCCCCACACAGGTTGGAGACCAACCAGGGTGGGACGGGAGCCGAGCGGGCACTGTCCCCGCTGGGCACACACTTCACCCACACCCGGCCTTGCTCAGCGCTGCAGTCATCATTGAGGAACCCTAACAATCAGCGCTCCCCCCGGTCCAGAGGGGAGAAAACCCAGGGCCCGAGGAGACCTCCACCTCTGCCCCAGTGCCAGCTCTGGAGACTCAGGCCTTTCCTGAGACCCCAGCCAGGCCTGGCCAGTGCTGTGGAGTCAGCACTGGGGGCCTCCAAGAACCAAATGTTTTTTTTTAAAAAGAGATGAAAATAGACTTGCCAACTTGTTTGTTTTTCTTTTTTGGCCGCACGGCTTGTGGGGTCTTAGCTCCCCAACCAGGGATCGAGCCCACCCCCTCAGCAGTGAAACACGGAGTCCTAACCACTAGATGGCCAGGGAATTCCCTGCCAACTTCTTATGTTCTCAATTAAAGGCGTTATGACAAAAACAGCCTCTACCTACCATGATGATTTCATTGAAAGAGAATGTTTTTACATCTGAAAAAAAATATTTAAAAAAATAGATACATTCACCTTTATACAAATTGACCAAGCTGCCCTCGTTTTCTCATTTTACCTGAGACCAGGGGGCTCTGAGTTGGCCTGGCAGGGTGGCTTGGTGGTGCCAGGGCACCCTGCAGGCCCTGCTAGTTTGGGGACGGACAGCCAGGTCTCTGCTGAGGTTGCCCACTCCCCAGACACAGCCCCCCAGGGTCCCAGGGGTCCTGGGAAGCAGCAAGGCCAGCCCAGGTGTTTTCTGGACAGCATCTGGCCCGGGGTCCAGAGGATGGAGCAGGGCGCATCCTCCCTCCCCAGCCTGGCATCTCTGGCCTCCAGGGCTGGCACCGCCGGCCGGCCAGGGCTGCCCCAAACACGTGGCCTGTGCTCTGAGCCAGCTGCCAAACAAAGGAGCACTGTGAGCCTCTGCCTGGCGGGTGAGCACGTGACGGCAGAGGGTGGGCGGTGGGCTGGATGGCTGCGCCCTGCCGCCTTCCTCCTGTCCAGGGCTCCCCGTCCTTGCATCTGACCCCACAAAGCAGGAGCCCGGCCAGACAGGGTTTGGGGGGTTGAGGGGATAGAAGAAAACACAGAGTTGTTATACCCTGGGGGAGGCCTCTGGTCCAGGGTCTTTGAGCTGGGGTCTTCCTGGGCTCTGCCCAGCACCTGGGCCTGGACTTCATCTGAGTCTTGTCCTTTGCCCTCTGTCACTGACGCCTTCTCCAAGAGAGGGCCTCGGGGTCCAGCATCCTCAGAGCCATGGCCCCAGGCAAGGGTGTACTGTGGGCCTGAGCCTGCCCCCAGCCCAGGGCCCCCGACACTCATCCTCCCTTCCCAGGGCACGGGGAGCTCTGACATAGGGCCCCCAGACTGTGCCACACTTGGCAGCCAGGAAGAAAACAGAGCCCCAGCGCCCCAGCTGTGACCCCAGGAGTGCGGCTTCCACACGAGACAGAGAAGAGCAAGACCTCTCTGCCCATGTCCACCGACTCCTGCAGGGAGCCCCCGGATCTGCTCGGGGCTCTCACCATCTGAAAAACAAACCAACCCCAAATACCCCGACCAAAAAGCAGAGGGTCTTCCAGAACCCAGCGTGTGCACGCCCACCACGGCATCCCTCTCCTTCCCAAACTCCGAATGACAAGGGAACGGTTGGTGTATTGAAACATCTTCTACACCATGGAATAATCCACCGTTGAAAAAATACTTACAAAAGACCCCAGACCAATAGGAAAAGCATACAGACCCCAGCTATTTCTCTGAAGACCCCATCTTGGTGAAGGGGCCACCACCCTCCTCCTGGCCAAGCGCCTCCCCAGGGTCCTCCTTCCCCTTGTTCTCTGCATCCCTCTGTCACACACCGTATGGGGACCAGTGCCCCCCTCAGAGCCCCAAGGGGACCCTGTTCCAGAGTCCTCCTCCAGCTGGGCCCCTCCCCAAGGTGGACATGCCCACCCAGAGCCCACACCCCTTGAAAGCAGAACCTGGGACCCGTAAGCTCCCTGCCAATTGTCCCCACCTGCTTCCCGGGCTTTTGAGAGTCGGTGTGAAGGGAGCAGGTGCGCTGGTCAGGCTGCTTCCCTGGGCCGACCTGGGCATCTAGGACACTCCCTTTGGGCCTGGCCTGGTGGTTGTATGTCAAGGTGAGTGTGTAGAAGGTATTTCATCAACAGTGTGTCCGGCTTGACTGGTCACTTTCCCACGCTAGGACGCTGGGCAGGTGGCCTTGCTCAGTGCTCTGCCCGGCAGGCATGCAGGACACCTTGGCCAGTGGCTTTCAGATCGGTCCCCTCCCTGGGCACTGCTGCCTGAGCTGCGGGTTGCACTCGCCAGCCCTCCTCCCCTGGTGCTGACATGAGGCCAGACCTTGCTCCTTCCAGAGGCTCTGCACACAGAAGGAGCAGCTCCAGCCTGGATACTTGGGGCCAGATCCCGCCCCTGCACCCACCTCCTCCCTCCCCATGCACACTGGGCACGTTAACCCCATGCCCTTGCATACAGTCCTCCAGGTTTTAGAAGTGACCTCCCTCTTGGTCCCCCACTCTCTTCTCTCCACTCCTGGAGAGCACAGGGGCTGCCTACCCATCCAATTTGAGGCCAATTTTGATTCGGGTCCCCCTCTTCTCCCCGATGATTTGGGGATCAGCCCTGAGGGTCATGGCCAGCCTTCCTAACCCTCATCCCCTTTCCCGTCCTGCCAATGGGATGGGAGCACAAGTCTGATGGGAGTCCCCGGGGAAGGCTTCCTCTCTGATAAGATAGCCTCACAGATGTTGCCATGTCGGGATGTCACCTCTTTTACCAGCTGAGGGTGAAGCTACACCTTGAGGAGGGTTGAGCCTGGCATAAGGTGGCCACTGCTGTCCTTGCCTCTCCCTGAACTTCCTGCCACGAAATGGTCATCTCCGGATGCTCTGTCCAGCTTGAGCCTGGGTCTTTGTCACTTGCAGCCCAACGCACGTCCTGCAGGCAGCTCTGCCCCCTCCCAGGATCAGCCCCTCATATGGTGTTCAGCCCTCACAGTGCATCCCTGAGGGCAGAGGTCATCTCTTGCCCATCGCCACGCCATGCCCTCGCCCACCCCTGCCCCCGCGTGCTGGCTGCAGGCCAGACTCCTCCAGTGGTGTTCAATAGACTTTGCTGGAACAACACATTTCTTGTAAAAATGTCCATGGGTGAACCTGCCTGTTTTGTTGGGCAACATCCTCAAGATCCATGTGGTATTAGATTTCTGAGCTAGGAAAACATTTCTCTCTCCCTAGAGATTAATTAACAGCTTCTATTACAGGACTGCAGTCTCTATGCACAGTTCCAAAATCTAAATATTTCTGAAAACCAAAATTTTTCCTGTAGATTAGTGGCCGACTCATTTGGTGGCAAAACCTGCCCTGGTCAGATATAAGGATTATCAAAGTCTTAGAGTGAATATTTACCCATTTCACCGCAGAAACATAAATGCACTTGATAATGCGTTGCTGCCTCGAGTCTTGTAAGGGTGTTGACATGCAGTATATGCACTTTATTCCTCGTCTAAAATCCAAATGTTCTGAATTCAGAAAAACCTCCTCCCCCAAGGGCTTCTGGTAAGGACTCAACGGACTGTGGTAAATAGCAGGAACTTTGTAACATGTTTATTTTCCTTTTTTTGCCCTGGCTGCCAAGTAGGTCAGATTTAAATAATTAAACTTATTCACAACAATTAACCTTTGTCTAAAGTTTCTTTGTAGAATTATCCTGTCTTCTTATAACTTGCTTTTAAAAAATTATCTGTGCAATACAGCTTTCTTGAATTTGTGTATTTGATTTGAATTTTACCTGTGTCACATTATTATTATTTAAGCAAAATGAGTATAAACTTATTACAAATGAGTGAATCCAGAGGACAGATGGGTCTTAAGTGTCCCTGTCTGCCATCCTGCCTCCTGGGGGGTAGGGATGGGGGTGGGGCTGACATGATTATGGATCATGTCTCTGTGCCTCGCTGCACGCCCAGGGGAAACAAGAGACACTCCCCTGCCACCCCTGTGACCTCCATCCTGGTGGCTTTTCAGTCAGTGCATCCACTCTTGACAAACAGCCAGCCACCACCCAGATGCAGGGACAGCCCACTTCAAGTCAGTGCTGATAACTTGCTTGCACGTTTGCATTGTTGACAGACTTTTCCCCAGTTCTTCCATCAGCTCCATCTTACTAGAAAACCTCAAATATAATGTCTGCACAAGTCATACATAGGGAGTCAATTTTAATATAAAATTATTTGTGAGGATATATAGAGGATAGAGTACACATGCTTATTACAATAATAAGGGTGACAATTGCTAAATGATGAGGATTATGGGTGATTCTTTTTTTTTTTTTTTTTTTTTGCGGTACGCGGGCCTCTCACTGTTGTGGCCTCTCCCGTTGAGGAGCACAGGCTCCGGACGCGCAGGCTCAGCAGCCATGGCTCACGGGCCCAGCCGCTCCGCGACATGTGGGATCTTCCCGGACCGGGGCACGAACCCGTGTCCCCTGCATCGGCAGGCGGACTCTCAACCACTGCGCCACCAGGGAAGCCCTTCTTTTATTTTTTTGACTTACCATTATATTCTGAATTTTCAACGATGAATAAGTATTACTTTTGTAATAACAATAAAGAATACAAGTTTATTCTTAATCCCCTTTGCAAATACTATCACAGAGCACTTTCTTAGGGCATGGCAACCTTTTTCTAACCAAAAGCTTCCCTGGATCTTCATAAGACGCTTCCATATGGATAAGCCAGAAATTTATCTTAAAATGTAATCCAACTGCACGAAAATTACTCCAGTTAAATTTCTGACTCTGTCTCCTTCATTGGGTAACATTTAAAAAGCTGTTTAGAGCTTTGTCTACATGACATCAAAGCAGTCAGATAATTCAATCATTCCAGTAGAAATAAACAGATTTTCACTTCTAAATATGACAGAGCAACTGGCAGCAGCCTAGCCCTCCTGCTGCAAATAAGTTGAAAACTGGGGAAAAAAACCAAAAACCAAAAAATATATAAAACGACTGCTTGCAGACATTGGACAACAGGCAGTGAGGGAATGCGATCCCTCAGAGAAGCTAAACAAATACCGTGAACCCATAATCTACCTGGCTTCTTGCCTGCTGGCATTTACTGGAGCCCGGTGCAGAGAGGAGACCCCAGCAGAGAACAGCAGTCCCATTGAGCTGAGGAGACAAAGACTGGAGTTTGGGGAGGCTCAGGAAGCTGGAATTTGTGAGGTAGAGATCTGCATGGAGAGATGTAGGCAGAAAAGGAATTCAGCACAGGGTCCTTCTGTGTCTGTGGATGGGCACCACTGTGGACCTGCACAAGGGGGGATGGGCTGGACCAAGACAAGCACAAGATGCTGAAGGTATCACAGTCCTGAGTGCTCACTGGGTGGGAGGTGCTCCAGTTCAGATCAGCCAGAGCAGGGAGTCCTCACTGAATCCTGCATTAATTCAACAAAGACCCCAGAAAGGTCACACCTTAAGAATAAGGCTGAACAAAGGAAAACAGTATGGAGGTTCCTCAAAAAACTAAAAATAGAGCTGCCATAGGATCCAGCAATCCCACTCCTGGGCATATATATCCACACAAAACTGTAATTCAAAAAATCCATGCACCCCTATGTTCATGGCAGCACTATTCACAATAGCCAAGACATGGAAACAACATAAATGTCCATCGACAGAGGAATGGATAAAGAAGATGTGGTACATATATACAATGGAATATTACTCAGCCATAAAAAAGAAGGAAATAATGCCATTTGCAGCAACAGGGATGGACCTAGAGATTATCATACTAAGTGAAGTAAGTTAGACAGAGGAAGATGAATATCATATGATATCACTTATATGTGGAATCTAAAAAATGATACAAATGAATTTATCTACGAAACAGGAAGAGAATCATGGGCATAGAGAACAGACTTGTGGTTGCCAAGGGGGAGGGGTTTGGGGGAAGGATGGAGTGGGAGGTTGGGATTAGCAGATGCAAACTATTATATATAGAATGGATAAACAACAAGGTCCTGCTGTATAGCACAGGGAACTATATTCAATATCCTGTGATAAACCATAATGGAAAAGAATATAAAAAAGAATATATATGTATATATACATGTGTGTATATATATATGTATGTATAACTGAATCACTTTGCTGTACAGCAGAAATTAACACAGCATTGTAAACCAACTAGACTTCAATAAAACAAACAAACAAAAGAATAGGGTTGAGATGGCCATAGATAAGGTTTAACAAAGTTTCCAGACATATTTTGAGAGGTTCAAATTGATGCACAGAGGAATTAAGTGCTTGTCAGAACAAAATGCAGCACTCTATAAAGAAAGACAATGAAATCCAGGCTTTAACAGTATAATAATCTCAAGTCCAGCATTCAATAAAAATTTCTGGACATGCCAAAAAAGGTAGAGAAATGTAACCCATACCAAAATGTCACCCATAAAGAAAAATGAGCCAATAATAACAGACCAAGAAATAACAGAGATGCTAGAACTAGCAGTCAGTGACTTTAAAACAACTATTATAAATATACTCAAGGATTTAAAGAAAAATGAAAACATGATGAGGGGAGACATTGAAACCATAAAAAGACAGAAACAAAAGCAAAATCTAGAGCTGGAAAAATGCAATATCTGAAATGAAAAATTCTCTGGGTGGAGATTCCTGATCTGGGAGCAAGGGCATTCACCCTGACTCTCCACTGATGAAATTACAGTTCCTGGACAGAATGCATGGAGCAGGTACCTGGGGACTCTGAAAAGTACATGGTGGGAAGATGAGGGAGTGAGGCCAGAATTTGCCATGCATCAAATTGGTGGGAGGTTGCCCATTTACTTTTCCTCTGTTATTGCCCAGCTTGACTCAAAGGCATCCCCCAAACCTGGAAGGGCATGATGGATTTAGACAAAACGAGCTCTAAGAGAAGCCTCCTCCTCCTGCTCTGTGGAGCAGGAAAGGGGACTCCTAGGGTCAGAGAGTCAGTGGTCATTTTTCTGTTCTGTCTCTCCCCAGCCTCATACCATCCCACAGCAGCAATCGTGGCAGGGGTGACAATGGAAGTGGCTGTCAGGTGGGTTCCTAAAGCTCTAGTGGAGAGGAGACCTCCTCTCTGACCAGAAGAGCTACGGTACCACGAGTGCGGGACAAAGTCTCCTTGCTTTTTCTTTCCCTGTGCCCTCCCGTAGATTGGCCCTGGTTGCTGTCACAGTTATGGGGAGGGTGCAGCAGTGTGGGAAACTAAAGCCCTGGCTTTCTGGCCACCAGCTGAGGAAGGGAGGCTCCAGGGGGCTGGATATAAAGGAGAAGAAGGAGTTCAAGAGAGTTAATCCTAAATCGTTGTATTTGAATTCCTAGGTTCACCTCTGAGCTGCATTGCAAAGGGTTGTCACTAACCAGCACACCACAGGCTTTGAGAATCCAGCTAAAAGGTAGAACACCACCCAGATTCCAGACAGGTTGGAGGAGGTTGCATAAACAAAGCAGATTCAAACTGGATTGCAAAGCCTTTGAATATATATATATATTTTTTTTCAGTATGCGGGCCTCTCACTGCTGTGGCCTCTCCCGTTGCGGAGCACAGGCTCTGGACACGCAGGCTCAGCGGCCATAGCTCACGGGCATGCGGGATCCTCCCGGACCAGGGCATGAACCCGTGTCCCCTGCATCGGCAGGCGGACTCTCAACCACTGCGCCACCAGGGAAGCCCAAGCCTTTGAATATTGAATTGACTTTGGAACCACGGCCCATGGAAAGTGGGCCAGAACTGGCAGTGTGAACCTCACCAGGTCAATGGTCCCTAATAGTAACATTCTCCTTAGGAGTTAAACACATACAGAGAGTCTCATAATGTAATGTACAAAATGTCCAGGATATAATGCAAAATGCCATGTATTTGAAGAACCAGAAAAACTTCAACCTGCAAGGAAAAAACAGTCAAAAGATAACAACCCTGAAATGACACAGATCTTGGAATTAACAAACACTTAAAGGCAGCTACTATAACCACTTTTCAATAAATAAGGGGAAACTCCCTTTAGATGAAAGGGAAGAGAGAAAATTTTAGCAAAGAAATAGAGAATATAAACAAGAAATAAATGAACATTTAAAAGCTGAAAGCTACAGGGAATTCCCTGGCGGTCCAGTGGTTAGGACTCTGTGCTTTCACTGCCCAGGTCGCAGGTTCAATCCCTGGTTGGGGAACTAAGATCCTGGAAGCCATGCAGTGTGGTGTGTCCAAAAAAACAAAACTGAAAGCTACCATAAGTGAAATTTAAAATTCACTGGTGAGCTCAATATCAGAATGTAAAACAAAGGAAGGGGTCAGTAAACTTGCAGATAGAGCAATAGAAACTACCTGATCTAAAGAATAGAGACAAAAACAAAAAACAAAAAACTTTAATGATAGGGTGTCAGGATCCTGTGGAACAATATCAAAGGATCTAACATTTGTACCACTGGAGTGCCAGAAGGAGAAGCGAAAGACTGTGGTCTTGGAATAATATTTGAAGAAATACTGGCTGAAAACTCCCTAAATTTGGTGAAAGATATAAACAAACAGATTCAAGAAGCACAACAAGCCCCAAGCAGGATAAACTCAAATAAATTCATGACCAAAACATCGTATTCAAAATGCTAAATGTAAAGACAGATGAAAAACTCTTGAAAGCAGCCAGAGAAAAATGACACAAGTCAAGGCACAAGAATTTGAACGACAGTGGATTTCTTATCAAAAACCATGGAAGATAGAAGATCGTGGCACAACATTTTTAAAGTACTGAAAAGACAAACAAATGAACAAACACCTCAACACTATCCCCCAAGATTCTATACCCAGTGAAAATATCCTACAGGAATGAAGGTGAAATAAAGACATTGTAAGATAAAGGAAAACCAAGAAAATGTGTTGCCAGTAGACCTGTCCTAAAAAATATTCTCAAAAACGTTTTTAGATGTGAGGGAAATGATGCCAGAGGGAAACTGGGAACTTCAGGAACTAAGGAAGTACAGAGTGGCAAATATCTGAGTAGACATAACAGGCTACTTTTATCCCCTTAAGTTCTGAAAGTACAAAGCGTAACACAGTCAGATGGGATTTTCAATGTATGTAAATATAATATATATGACAACTACAGCATAGAGGAGGATATGGAGACTAATGCATGCTAAGATTTAAAAATTCCTCTTGAAGTGGTAAAATATTAATTCTATGTAGGTTTTGAAAAGTTAAGAATGTGTATTGTAATACGTAGTGCAACCACTTTTTTTAAGGTATGAAGAGTAAAAAACTCAAGAATTAAAATGGAATACTAAATAATATTTATTTATTTAATTTTTTAAAAGAATCAATTTTATTTATTTATTTATTTTTGGTTGCTTTGGGTCTTCATTTTTGCACACAGGCTTTCTGTAGTTGTGGCGAGCGGGGGTTACTCTTCAATGTGGTGTGCGAGCTTTTCATTGCAGTGGCTTCTCTTGTTGCGGAGCATGGGCTCTAGACGCGCGGGCTTCAGTAGTTGTGGCACACAGGCTCAGTAGTTGTGGTTCACGGGCTTGATTGCTCCATGGCATGTGGGATCTTCCCGGACCAGGGATCGAGCCCGTGTCCTCTGCATTAGCAGGCTGATTCTTAACTACTGCGCCACCAGGGAAGTCCCACTAAAGAATATTTAAATAATCTAAATGAAAGAAGAAAAAAGGGAAATACCAGAAAAAAAATAATGGGAAGAAACAGAAAATAAATAATGAAATGGTGAACTATATCCAAATGCATCAAAAATTACTTTAAATGTAAATGATGCAAACACAGAAATTAAAAGAGGTTATCAAAATGGAATAAAAAACAAGAACCCTTGTTTTTTATATGCAGTTTGTAATAAACCCAAAGGTAGGGATTCAGTAAATGTTTAGTAGAATTCACCAATGAAACTCTCTGGATCTGGAGATTCTTTTTCAAAAAAATTTAACTGCAAATTCCATTTTTTCAAATGACAAAGCCTGGGTTTTGATAGTTTGTAATTTTCAAAGACTTGGTTCATTTCATCTAAGTTATCAAATTTATTTGCATAGAGTTGTTCATAGAATTCCCTTATTGTCTTTTTAATATCTGTGGGGTACTTTCTTTTTTCTTTTTCAATCTGGCTTGCAGCTAATTAATTTTATTGAGCTTTTCAAGTAACAATTTTTCTGTTCTACACAATCCCTTACAGTTGGGATTTTGATAGAGATTGTGATGAACCTGCAGATCAATTTGGAGAGTACTGCTATCTTAATAATATCGTCTTCCAGTCAAGGAATGTGTGACATCTCCCCACTTATTTAGGTCTTCTTTAATTACTTTCAATGATGTTTTGTAGTTTTTAGTGAAAAAGTACTGCACTTGGATTGTTAAAATTAATCCTAAGTGTTTTATTCTTTTTGATGCAATTATAAGTTGAATTGCTTTATTAATTTCATTTTCAGATTGCTCATTGCTAGCGTATAAGAATGCAATTGATTTTCTATATCAATCTTGTATCCTGCAACCTTGTTGAGATCATTTGTTAGTTGTGAGAGGTTTTTTCTTTTTAGTGGATTCCTTATGATTTTCTAAATACTAGATCATGCCATATGCAAATAGAGATAGTTTTACTTCTTCCTTATCAATTTGGATGTCTTTTATTTCTTTTTCTTGCCTAATTCCCCTGGCTAGAAGCTCCAGCATAATGTTAAATAGAAGTGGTCAGAGTAGACATCCTTCTGCTCTTCATCTTAGGAGGAAAGCATTCAGTTTTCCATAATTAAATGTGATATTTGCTGTGAGTTTTTCACAGATGCTCTTTGTTAGTTGAGAATGTTTCTTATATTCCTAGTTTGTTGAGTGTGTTTTTTTTTAATTATGAAAGAGTGTTGAATTTTATTAAATGATTTTTCTCCATCTTTTGAGATGTCCATTTGGTTTTGTCTTTTATTCTATTAATATAGTTTGTTACTATATTATTATTTATTAATACATATGTTATTTTCATATGTTGAACCAACCTTGCATTCCTGAGATAAATACTACTTTGTCATGGTGTATAATTCTTTTTACATTTTGCTACCTTTGGCTTTTTAGTATTTTGTTAAGAATTTTTTTTTTTTTTTTTTTTTTTTTTTTGCAGTGCACGGGCCTCTCACTGTTGTGGCCTTTCCCGTTGCGGAGCACAGGCTCCTGATGCACAGGCCCAGCGGCCATGGCTCACGGGCCCAGCCACTCCACGGCATGTGGGATCTTCCCGGACCGGGGCACAAACCCGTGTCCCCTGCATCAGCAGGTGTACTCTCAACCACCGTGCCACCAGGGAAGCCCTGTTAAGAATTTTTGCATCTATATTCCTAAGGGATATTGGTCTCTATCTTTCTTTTCTCATAATATCTCTGGTTTTGGCAGGTGAGAATTCTACCAATGAACCACCAATGCTGTCTCTGGTTTTGGAATCAGGGTAATCTTGGCCTTATAGAATGAGTTGGGAAGTGTGCCCACCCCTTCTATTTTATGGACATGTATGTGAAGGATTCCTACTAATTTTTTTAAAACATTTGGTAGAATTCATCACTGAAGCCATGTGGTCCTAGGCTTTTCTTTGTGGGAAGTTCTGTGATTACTATTCAATCTCTTCACTTGTTATACATATGCCTATTCAGATTTTCTATTTCTTCTTGAGTTGTTTTCAATAGTTTGTGTCTTTCTAGAAGCTTGTCCATTTCACCTAGATCATTTAATTTGTTGGCATGCAGCTGTTCATAGTATTCTCTTATAACCCTTTCTATTTCTGAATAGAAATTCCATTTCAGTAGTAATATCTCCTCTTTTATTTCTAATTTAGTCATTTAAGTCCTCTTTCTATCTTTCTTTTTATGGGGGGGGGAATTAGCCTATTTTAAAGTTTGATAATTTTGTTGATATTTTCAAAGAATTAACTTGTGGTTCCACTGATTTTCTGTATTGTTTTTCTTAATCTCTATTTAATTTATTTCAGCTCTAATATTTATTATATCCTTCCTCTGCTTGATTTGTGTTTAGTTTTCTCCACTTTTTCTAGTTTCTTAAGGTGGAAGTTTAGGTTCTTATTTGACATCTTTCTTTTTTTTTAAATATAGGTACTTACAGATATAAATTTCCCTCTAAGCTGTGATTTCATGACATCCATAAGTTTTGGTATAATTTGCTTTCATTTGATTCATCTCGAAGTATTTTCTAATCTCCTTTGTGATTTCTTTTTTGACCCTTTGGTTATTTAAGAGTGTTTTGCTTTGTTTCCATATATTTGCACATTTATCAAATTTTCTTCCAAATGATTTTTGGAAAATGTGCAAAGGCAATTCCATGAAAAAAAAATAGGTTTTTGAATAAATAATAATGTAACGATTGGGCATTCACATACAAAAAAAACCTCAGTCTAACCTTTGCATGTTGTAAAAAATGTATTCAAAGTTGATCATAAATCTAAATGTAAAATTTTAAACTATAAGCTTTTTAGAAGTAAACATAGCAGAGAGTTCTTAGACATGACATCAAAAGCATAATCTATTTTAAAAATGTAAACTGGAGTTCACCAAAAGTTAACACTTTTACTCTACATAAGGTACTATTAAAATAATGAAAAGGCAAGCTACAGGCTTAGAGATAATATTTGTAAGTGACAGATCTGACATATATCCAGAATATATAAAGCAATCCCTCAAACTCAACATTAAGAAACAACCCAGTTTTTTTTTGTTGTTGTTTTTTTTGCGGTACGCGGGCCTCTCACAAGTTGTGGCCTTTCCCGTTGTGGAGCACAGGCTCCGGACGCGCAGGCTCAGCGGCCATGGCTCACGGGCCCAGCCGCTCCGCGGCATGTGGAATCTTCCCGGACCGGGTCACGAACCCGTGTCCCCTGCATCGGCAGGCGGACTCTCAACCACTGCGCCACCAGGGAAGCCCCACAACCCAGTTTTTTAAACTGAGCAATACCAAGTGTGGGTGAGGATGCATTCATTGCTGGTGGGAATGTAAAGTGGTTCAGCCACAGTCTAGCAGGTTCATATAAATTTAAGTATTTACATTTACCATATGACCCAGCAATCCTACTCCTAAGTATTTTCCTCAGAGAAGTAAAAACTTAGGTTTATGCCTGTACACCAAATGTTACAGCAGCTCTTTTCTTAATCACTAAAAACTGGAAACAACCAAATATCCTTCAATGGATGAATGGATAAGCATTCTTACAATGGAATACTTCCCAGCAATAAAAAGGCCAGATTACAGATACATGCAACCACATTGATGAACCACAAAGGTATTAATCTGGGTGAAAGAAGCCAGTGCAAAAGAGTTACATACTGTGTGATTCTATTTATATGACATTCTAGAAATGACAAAAATATGGGGCAAGAGCACAGACTAGGGGTTTCCTAGATTTAGGTGTGGGCAGAAATTCTGACCACAGAAGGCAGCATAAAGGAATTTGGGGGGACGTGAAACTGTTCTGTATCCTGGAGGTGGTGGTTAAGCGAATCTACACATGTATTAACATGAACAGCACTGTACTCCAAGAAAAGAAAAGGTCCTTTTACTGTGTGTTAGTGTTAACAATATAAATCTGAAAAACAAATACTGGATGGTCTTAACAGAAGATGAAATGTGCAGAAGAAAAGGTAGTGAGCTTGAAGACCAAAAACTACCCTGAAGCACAGAGAGAAAAACAGCTGAGGGACATGAACACACTCACCTGTACGGCAATATCAAGGAGTGAAAGTTACCTCTAATTGGAATCCTCAGAGAGGGCGTGGGCAGATAAAATATATGAAGAAATAGTGATGGAAAATGTTCCCAATTTGATGAAAAATATAAACACATAAAACTAAAGCACACAATGAAACCTAAGAAGAATCAATAAGAAGAAAATCACAGCAAAGGTCATTTTATTCAAATCACTAAAAAGGTGTGATGAGAAAATCTTAAAATAGACCAGGAGTAAAAGACACATTATGTATGGAGAACAAAGTTAGTAATGCACATCAGAAACAATGCAGGGCAGAAGACAGTCAAATGAATGTCTTTAAAGTGCTCGGGGCCAGGGAAATGTTAACGTTTTGGCATAGAACAAATTTCTTCAGAAGAAAGTTGACAGTTTTCAACAAAAATATCAATGTGTTATGGGATTTTATTACTTATGTAGAAGTAATGTATCTAATAACAAAGGATGGAAGGGGGAGATGAGAGTCCATGATTTTAAGGTTTACATCTTATTTGAGCAAGTAGAATATTACTTGAGAAGTTAACAGTGGACATTATAAATCTAAAGTCACTAGTAAAAGGATAAAGATAATAGGTATAGTTAATGAGCCAATAGAAGAGATTAAATGGAATAGTTAGAAATACAAATCTAAAAAAAGGAAAGGAAAGACAAACAGGTGGACAAAAAGAAGACAAATAGCAAGATGGAAAATTTAAAGCCAGCCGTAACAATAATTTTAAAGAATAAACTAAATTAAAAGGCAGAGAATGTTGTACTGAATTTTTTAAAAGACCCAAATAATATTGTTATCTATAAGAGATATATTTTTAATATAAATCCCAGAGAGGTAAACAGTAAAAGGATGGAAAAATATGTATTATGCAAACACTAATCATAGGTAATTTGAATTGCTTCCTTAATACCAGATAAGGTAGACTTCAGAAAATTAGTACTAGATAAGGAAGAACATTTCATATTAATAAAAATATCCATTCACCAAAAAGACATAATCATCTACTATGGATGAACTGTGTCCCACCCCCAATATATACATTGAAGCCTTAACCACCAATGTGACTATATCAGGAGATTGTCTTTAGGGGGCAATTAAGTTTCAGTGAGGTCACTGAAACTAGGGTGGAGCCCTAATCCAATAGGACCTTATAAGAAGGGGAAGAGACCAGAACTCTGTCTCTGTCTGTCTGTCCCTCTCTCTTTATGTGCCCAGGGGAAGACTACCAAGGAGAGAGGCTTTGCCAGAAACCAAACCCTGTTGAACTTTATCTTGGACTTTCTAGCCTTCAGAATTAATGTCTGTTGTTTAAGCCACCCAGTCTATGATATTTGTGACGCAGGCCCAGCCAACTAAGGCAGCATCTTAAATGCATATGTACATAATAAGAGAGCTTCAAAACACACCAGGCAAAAACGCATGGAACTGAAAAGAGAGATAGACAAGTCTCTTATTATAGTGGGAGATTTCAACACAAGATGCCCAGAAAAGCATTAAGGATACAGAAGACTTGAACAATGCTATCGACCTACTTGACCTAATTGACATTTAATCACACAACTGCAGAAGGCACGTTATTTTCATGTGCACAAGGGGCATTCACCAAACAGACCACGTGTTGGGTCATAAACCAGATCTCAGTACACTTAAAAGGGTTGGAAAAAGTACAGTAGTACAGTACTCTGACCACAGTGAAATTCAACTAGAAATTAATGGCCTGAAGGTGTCTGGATAGTCCCCACATACTTGGAAGTTATACAAAATACTCCTAAAAATTCCATGAGTCAAAGAAGAAATAACAGGGAGGATTAGAAAGTCTTTTGGATGGTATGATAGTGAAAACACAACCTATCAAAAATCTCAGGATACAGTTAAATAGTGTTTCGAGGGAAACTGAGGGCTTTAAATACTTGTATTAGAAAGGAAACAGGTGGGTGACACCTGTATCCATGACACTTTGGGAGGGGGCAAAGATGACACAGGATGGGCAGTGTGGCAGAGTGAGGGGTTAGGCACAGGGTCCTGAGCAAACAGAGGGAACCAGACAGGTGAGTCGGTGCCTGGTGGGGGGCTGGGGGGTTGGGGCCTGAGCCCCTTGAGTCTGAAGATGGAATCATGCTTTCTGGAGTTCACTGCCACCCAAATGCCCAGAGAAGCCGACGGGCAGTTTGGCTGGTGCTGGCAGAGGAGGTTGGAGCTGACGGGGGTGGGGTTTGGTGGGCGGCTGACACCTGGTGGTGCAGGGGCTCAGACACCTAGCCAGCCTGAGTCTGTCTGAAGCCTCACAGCCTCCTTCCTGGAACTGACTGCCTGGGCTTTCGCATCCCATCTCTCTGAGCGAGGGCAGGCCGGGCTGCTGTTCTGACCTTGCAGTGAAATCTGAATAATTGATGCTCCAGTCTAATGTTTCACCCAATTGTCATAAGGCAAGAAACACAAGCCCAGTGTGCAGGGAACAGGGCCCAGGACAAAGGCTGTTTTCATCGCCCCCGTTCCCTGGCCTCAGGTCTGGGGGGGCGGGGGTGTTTCTCCCCAGCACATGATCTGTGACAGTCGTCCTGTGTTCTCTCACCTCCCGGGGGAGCAGAGGGAGGGATGATTGGGGAGGAGGCTCCCCCCAGGACAGTGGAGAGGGGCTGCCTCCCTGCCCCCACCCCCTCCTGGCATGTGTCATCCGGAGCATGTGCCCAGCTGTTGCTGGCTACCCGCTTGGCACTGCCTTCTCTGTTCAGAACTGCTGCACGGCTGGCCCTACAAACACAGAGCTCTCACCCAAACAAACAGCGTAGATGGGGCCCCAGGGGCCTGTGGGCTCTGCGTGCTGGGCGGCGGGTACACGGGGAAGGGGGTGGGGAGGACATCCTAAGGACTCCCTGAGCTCCAGGCAGAGTCCAACTCTGTTTGGATTTCTGGCACTGGGGGGCTACGTCTCATCTGTCACATCCTGAGGGAAACACCCACAGTCGATGAACTCCAAACACACAGTTCCGTAAGCAGGGAGCAGGTGACAGACCGCTTCTGAGTAGGCACCCACTGCCGTGACAGCATGTCTGCGCAGGAGCGGGGGTTGCATGGGGGTGTCGACGCCAATCTGGTCACCGTTGGAGCTGCCGGAACAGGACTGGTGGGGTGGGATGCGGCTGGCTTCCCTACAAGGTTTCCCAAATCAGTCATCTGTACTGTCCTGGAATGGCCCAGGAATCCTTGGTGAGCTCAAGTGAAGCCCACTCTCCCCAGGTGAAGGGCACTGGGCCCTGGAGTCATTTTTGTAGGTTTGGGGCTCAGAGAATTAAGAGGGTCCACACCTTTTCCAGACGAAGAAGGGAACATCCTGGAAAGAAGATGAGGTTCTCTGGCCAGGTGTGGGGACCTTGCTGGCGGCATCTGGCACCTTGCAGACTGAGCCTGGGTTTCTGGTGGTGAGAAAGGGCGCGGGACTTGAAGACTGCGGGGCAGAGCTGAGAGCAGGCCCAGCGCAGAACCAAAGTGCAGGCCCTTTGTTCAAAAAGGCACAGAGCTTCCCTGGGCTTCCCTGGGCTTCCCTGTTGGCGCAGTGGTTGCGAGTCCGCCTGCCGATGCAGGGGACACGGGTTCGTGTCCCGGTCCGGGAAGATCCCACATGCCGCGGAGCGGCTGGGACCGTGAGCCATGGCCACTGAGCCTGTGTGTCCGGAACCTGTGCTCCGCAACGGGAGAGGCCACAACAGTGAGAGGCCCGCATACCGGAAAAAAAAAAAAAAAAGACGGGGCGGGGCGTTATCCTTTCTTCCACGGTCTCTCAACCTGTCATGGGTTTTTAACATTTTCTCTTTACTATTGTACTCCTTTGGACTTTGCACTCGTGGAGTGAGTGCAGACTCTCAGGGCTGCCCAGGCTCTGCCCTGCACATCTGTGTGTGGGGTGTGTGTGCCTGACCCTCCCTGTACCCCACCCGGGCCCCCCAGAGAGTGGGCAGCTGAGAACCCCCACTGACTTCCCTTACAAAATGCAGATTCAAGGATAAAACTATGAAGAATTTCAAGGGACTTCCCTGGTGGCGCAGTTGTTAAGAATCCGCCTGCCAAGGCAGGGGACACGGGTTCGAGCCCTGGTCCAGGAAGATCCCACATGCCGCGGAGCAACTAAGCCCGTGCGCCACGACTACTGAGCCTGCACTCTAGAGCCCGTGAGCCACAGCTATTGAGCCCATGTTCCGCAACTACTGAAGCCCACACGCCTAGAGGCCGTGCTCCACAACAAGAGAAGCCACCACGATGAGAAGCCCGTGCACTGCAACGAAGAGTGGCCCCCGCTCACCGCAACTAGAGAAAGCCCGTGCACAGCAGCAATGAAGACCAAACGCAGCCAAAAATAAAAATAAATAAGTAAAATAATTGGAATCTTCTTAAAAAAAAAAAAAAAGAATTTCTAAAGGGTGACTGTAGAGCCTTAAATCCCAGGCATGGCCCCTTCTGAGCGCTGGGCCTATGCAGAGGTGGCGCCCTCCCAGCTGGCTGTGTCTGCTGGGGCCTTTCTACGACTAAGAGTGTTGTGTGCCCTGCTTGGGAGGCTGTTGGAGAACTCGGGGGTCTGGGTCAAGCCTTCACCCCAGGCAGCCCGAGGCAGCCACACCAGCGTAGAGAGTCAAGTTCAAGGCGGAGGGAAAGTCATGCTGAACTGGAAACGGGATGGGAACACACACCAGGGAGCTCTGTCCAGATCCTTTCTGGAGAGCCCCCATCCCACAGACCCCCTGGGAAAACGACCACCCAAGATGATGGCCCCTGGGACCAAAGACCTGCTGACACAGTGGGTACAGAAGCCAGCCCCCTTCCCCGTCTGGGGCAGTTGCAGAGGCCCCAGGGTGACTGTAGGGCCAGCTGAGGTCTCAGGTGCCATGACATCCTGGGTCCTTCACCCCTCTGCCCAGTCCTGCCCTCTTCCCTTCTTTACACTTTCGGGGTATGTCTCCCAGTAAGAAGACTCTACATGGGATCACTTGCCAATGCCTGGCACAGACGGTTCAGGCGCAGGTGGTGGGTGGAACATGCCATAGTCAAGAGGCCGCAGCCCTTTCACCAAGGGTGAGCCAAGACGCAGTCCAGGGGATGGGACCTGCTGGCTGCCTGGGAGGGGTGTGAGGGACACAGGGGCAGGGGGCAGGCTGCTCTGAGACCACTGGTTGTGGAAGAGAGACATGACAGACCAATTCAGCCCAAAACGTGAAGGCCGGAGGGCCTCCCTGGAGCATCTCAGGCACTCTGATCTGGTGGGTGGTGACGTTTGGGGGATAAAGGAGAGGATGGATGAGGCTCAGGAGTTCCTCCTATGAGTGGGGGAGCTCTTGGCCTCGGAGGGAGACTTCTGCAAGGTCAGGGCTGTGGCGGGAGAGGTCTGGGTACGTACAGAGGAGAACCTGAACTGCAGATCCCTTGAGTGCGCAGGCCTGCGTGAGTGACCACTCCCTTGCAGGAGGTAGCGCTCACCCCCACTCCCATCCTGCTAGAGGCGCGCCCGGCCTGGCAGGTGTCTCACCAGACAATGGCTCCCTGGGGACCTACCTCCACCCTCCCTCCTTCTGGCAACCTGACTGCAGCGTTAAATCCCAGTGCAGCCCGACTGGGGAGGCGTGGACTTGCAGAGGGAGGGGAGAATTTGTTAATTTTAGTTTTTTATTGTGGTAAAACACACATAGAGCATAAAGTTACCATCTGAACCACCTTGAAGTGTAAAATTCAGCCGTGTGAAGTACATTCACACTGCTGTGAAACTATCATTACCATCCTCTCCAGAACGCTTTTCATCTTGCAAAACTGAAACTCTGTCTCCATGAAACACCGGCCCCTCATAGCCCTCCCCACCCCGTCCGCAGCTCCTGGAAACCACCATCTACTTTCTGCTATAAATTCGACTGCTCTGGGGACCTCACATTAAGTGGAATCATCCATTGTTTGTCCTTTCATGTCTGGCTTATCTCTGCTAAGCATAATGTCGTCCAGGTTCATCCTTGTTGGAGCAGGTGTCAGAATGGGCGGGGAGGGGCTTTATGCCAAAGTCATGCAGGCTCAGGTGGGACCTGGCAGGACTGGGTCCTGAGGATGCAGGGGTGAGGAGGGCAGTACGTGGATACGGAGAGCCGTCCATGCAGGTACACTGTTTGAGATTCGCACTTCGTGCCCTAGCGGGGACCCCAGGAGACAGTGTTACACTGTGCCCTAGGATGGCTTCTGGAAGGCGTGGAGGGAAGACGGCTCACACGGCTGTGTGCACGGGACCAAAGGCTCAGAGTGAGGCTGGAAAACCCAGGAGGGGCTGACAGACCCAAAGTGACAAACAGGGCGCTGGTGAGGGGCACAGCGCATTGCTGTGTGCGTTCCCTGTGGGTCAGGCCTGGTGGTGGAGGTTGCTGCAGGGACCCCACAGCGATGGGAACGAGAGGGTCTCAGTGGAACAGAGGACAGATGGTGGGGTCAGAAGCAAGGGGAAGGCAGTGACCTCAGTGACTCCAAGACCAGAGCGGCAGCTGGGGGCCTGCCAAGCAGGACCCACAGAGGCGAGCGGGATGGGCAGTCAACGAGGGTACTGCTTAATGTATAGAGTAAGTAATACTGGGGATGGACAATCAGGGGGCTGGGAGCAGCCACACCGTGATGCCTGAGCCAGTAGTCAGACCTGGAGCCCAGCCTGAAGGAGAGTCCAGCTCTGTGCAGGAGGCCCTGCCACCCCACAGCAGGTGTAGGCAGTGGTGACTCCCGGTCTTTCACTGGGGGACCACGCCCAGGACGAGGGGAACACGGCAGACTTTTTAGGACTGTTGGACACAGGCTCTGAATTGATACTAACGAATGGAGATGGGGGTGGGGTCACCACGGCCCCCTCGTGGGGAGGAGCAGGTGGGGTCAGGGCTCAGGTCTGGCTCCCGGCGGTCCCCTGCGTCGTTTCCCCACTTCCTGATTGGATCATTGAGATGCAGCTTCTTGGTAGTCAGCAGTACCTCCACGTGGGTTCCTTAACCCCTCAGGCAAGAGCTATCAGAGTGGGGAGGGCCAAGGGGAAGCGTCTGAAACCACCCCCTCTCCTGGCCAGGATGGGAGATCAAAAATAGTACCACGTCCCAAGGGAGACAGCAGAGATGCATGCCACCCTCGAAAAAATCCAGTAATTCAGGGGTGGTGGCCCCTGTCATATCCTCATTAGTTCACAGGTGTGGAGCTACAAAAAACTAGATCTATGATGGTAGATTATCACGATGTTATGGACTAAGTTGTGTCCCCCCCCATCCCCACCCCCAACTTCCTATGTTGGAGCCCTAACCACCCGTGTGACTGTGTTTGGAGATGGGCCCTTTAAGGAGGGAGTCAAGGTCGAACGAGGACTGGTATTTTTTTTTTTTTTTAAAGAAAATGTTGGGGGTAGGAGTTTATTAATTAATTTATTTATTTTTGCTGTGTTGGGTCTTTGTTTCGGTGCGAGGGCTTTTCTCTAGTTGTGGCAAGCGGGGGCCACTCTTCATCGCGGTGCGCGGGCCTCTCACTATCACGGCCTCTCTTGTTGCGGAAAACAGGCTCCAGACGCGCAGACTCAGTAGTTGTGGCCCACGGGCCTAGTTGCTCCGCGGCATGTGGGATCTTCCCAGACCAGGGCTCAAACCCGTGTCCCTTGCATTAGCAGGCAGATTCTCAACCACTGCACCACCAGGGAAGCCCCTGGTATTTTTATAAGAGGAAGAGACACCAGTGATTTCTCTCCCTCTGCCCATGCTCAGAGCAGGGCCGTGTGGGGACCCAGTGAGAAGGCAGCTGTCTACAACCCAAGAAGCCTCAGGGGAAACCAACCCCGACAGCACCTTGAACTTGGACTTCCAGCCTCCAGAATGAGAGAAAACAAATTTCTCTTGTTTAAGCCAAGAGTCTGTGCTATTCCGTTAGAGAAGCCCAAGCTTTCTATTCCATTAAAGCCCAACTTCTTTAAGCAGCAGCAGGTCAGAGGACTGGTCTAGCATAGAGATGAACACTGTTCAAGTGCCTCGGAATGTGGTCCTTTCCATCCCTGCGAGAAGAGGCTCAGAAACACTCTGCATTTGTGTTGGGTGGACAGCAGTACACATTTATCCAAAGGGGCCTGGGCTGTCTGGTCATTTCATGAACAGACTATTCATGTACACTGAGTTCTTCTTACAAACGGCTTGTCCTCCAAGCTCATGACAAATAGAGTCCGTTGTTTTTGGCTAATCTAAAAAACGGATAAAAATCACTCATGCCGGGGGTGGGTGGGAGTTGGCAGAGCGGGGAGGCGTGCTGGGACTGCAGGAAGGGCGAAGGGGTCCTGGCAGTCTGCTCACTAGAGGCAGCGACGGGAAAGCAGCCCCAGGTCGGGAGAGAGGAAGGGGTGCTGGAGACGGTCCCCGTGTGAGGGCCTGAACACACAGCACCAGTGGCAGGCGGGGGCGAGGCCTGTCTGGCAGGGGAGCAGGGGCCTGGGTGCAGATGGGAACACTTTGCAGATCCACCAGGCAGACCCCAGGGGGTCTGGGGACAGATTTGGATGGGGAAGCATTGAACGTGATAGCTGGGCGGAGCCCCACGCCCTTACAGCCAGTAGAAATGGGGCCCTGCCTCTGTGGGCCCCAGAGCCTGATCTCGGAGCACAGGCCCCACGCGGAGGGTCCCTATAGGACTCAGCTTGTACAGTGGCACCCAGGACCCATGCCAGGCGCCCCATGAGAGCACAGCCTGGAGCTCATTGCTGACGCTGAGACGTTCCTGAGTTCCCAGGGCCTGTGCTCTGTTGGGCCCCTCTGTCATCAGCTCGGCTTTGTCCCCGCTGCTATAAACGCGCAGATGGGAACTGCAGCCCCTCTCCTCCATGAGCCCTCACGTGACGAGCCCCAAACAGCGTGGATGTGATGGATGGGCTGGGCCCACACAGCCTCAGACACTCACGCTGGGCATTCCTGCCCTGCCCCGCCCGGGTCTCCCAGCCTCGTTGCCCCACCTGTTCCTGGCCTGGGCCTTCGGGAGTGAGGGGACCAGCCTCTCCTTCACCGCCCTCCCCCACCACTCTGCAGGTGGCCCAGAGCAACTAGGAGCCTGGCAGCCTGGGGCTCATCCAGCCATGGCATCTTCTGGTGGGGAATTCCAGAGCCAGACATTAGGATAATGAAACTGTTTCTACCTTGTTCCTTCGGGAACGAAGTAGGAGGTGCGATGAGCATGGGGTGTGGTGAAGTGGCCGGCCCTGTGGGGAGCCCACCCGCCTGCCTCAGCCTCCAGGCCTCAGGGCTCTGAGAAGCGGGGGTGATGAGGCTGACCGGGGAGGAGTTCCCCCACCACTCCTTCTCCACCTGCTCTGGGACCCGGTCCCCGAATGGGCCCCCCACTGACAGGAGGTTCCCCGGGGAGAAGGGGCCGCAGTGCATTCACATCACCTGCGGCTGTGGCAGCCCCGGGGGCGACGTGACCGTTTGTCCCCCGCACCCCACCCGCAGACGCTCTTGGGATCCCCTCTCGTGTGTGCCTGCCCCCGCTTCCTGCCAGGCCTCTGGCTGCCACCCCACCTGATAAGGTGCAGTGAGGATAGGATGAGAAACTCATCCAGCCCTCTTAACCCCCACCTGTGAGGGCACTGGGAAGGCCTGGCCTCCTGTCTAGTGGGGTCCTTGGGGCCTTGTGGCCGCCAGGGACCAAGAGAGACCAAGGAGGCAGCGGCTGATGGAGGGCAGTTCTACAACGCTCAGGAGCCCTGCAAGGGGAGGGGTTCAGGCCCCAGCGCCCCTGGACCAGGCCCTGCACCCAGGATGCCTTTCTGTTGTTTGTTTTAGAGGGAGAGCTTTTGAAATTTGGAGTAAACATTAAAAGAATGAATAGATGCATGTTTCCTTAATGTCAGCTTTTACTCTTTTTGTTTTGCAAATTTATTAATTTAATTTAATTTTGTTTTGGCCTCTCTGCACAGCTTGCAGGATCTCAGTTCCCCAACCAGGGATTGAACCTGGGCCATAGCAGTGAAAGCGCTGAATCCTAACAACTAGACCACCAGGGAACTCCCAGCTTTTACTCTTTCACACACTGGGGTCAAGTTCATTTTGTCCAAAAGATTCAGGACTTCTGCCCAGCATTTTCTCTGCAGTGTCCTGGACACTTAAGTCTCAGAGTGGCCACATCCTGGAAAGACGGTCCCAGATCACCGGGGCAACGAACCCACGTGGCCTGAGCAGCCCTGGAACGAACAGCCCGAGGGACGAGGGAGAGCCCCGGGCGGGAGGGACGCCTCACACACCCCAGGTTTGCAAGGGAGGCTCCCTGTCCCGGGTGGCCCTGGAGACAGAATTAGGGTCTCTGGGGGGAGTAGCAACAGGGCCTTTGCATCTGCACGAAGGGCAGGGCTGAGGCCCACAGATGCACAAGGGGCACAGGATCGGCATCAGAGAAGGGTGACCCTCATGGGTCCCCAGTCCAGCGGTCAGGGCAGCGGGGAGGGTCCTCTCCTCCCTCCGAGAGCACATGATTCGGGACTGTGGGGTCACCTCGCCCACCGCTCTTCTTTTTTTTTTTTTTTTTTTTGCGCTACGCGGGCCTCTCACTGTTGTGGCCTCTCCCGTTGTGGAGCACAGGCTCCGGACACGCAGGCTCAGCAGCCATGGCTCACTGGCCCAGCCGCTCTGCGGCATGTGGGATATTCCCGGACCGGGGCACGAACCCGTGTCCCCTGCATTGGCAGGCGGACTCTCAACCACTGCGCCACCAGGGAAGCCCCCCACTGCTCTTCTAAGGTATCCAGATTCCATCAGGCCTGGGAGGCAGTTCCCGCTCTGGAAGCTGAGGATGGGGTCTGGGTCCAAATCCCTGTTCCTTGGCTGACTGGCCTCAGGAGCTGGACGGACGCTGGGGTAACTTCTGCAAACTGCAGCTTCCTGGTTTAGAAAATGGGATCAGGATCCTCACGTACACCCCAGGGTTTCGTGAGGAGGAAGCAAGATAACAAAACCATGGCTTTCAACCACTGCCCGGAGGAGGGCTCTGTCTGAGTAGAGCTGCCAGGCCCAGGAGCCCAGCCGGAGGCCTGGCCAGAGAGGGGCGGCCCGGGCAGGCTTCGCAGTGCAGCACAGCACAGCGCTTGGTCTCCGAGGAACGGTCTGACGGGGTTGCAGCTTGTGGTGAGGGGGCAGGGCAGGGCCTGCATGGCCTTCCAGAGCAGAGGGAGCTCCAGGGAGGCCGCAGAGCCTCCTCCAGACTGGTCCTGAACCCCAAAGGGTGTCCTTCCCTCGGCGGGGAGCTGCATGAGGCCCCTCTGCGTGCACACAGGTTCCTAGACAGAGCCGAAGCTCTTGGGCCATGTGTGGCACTGAGCTCCTCCACCAGTGAGGGCAGGGCCTGGGGCCGTGGGGCGTGTCTGGAAGCTACCAGAGTGAGCTGGTGTCCAGGGCTCAGGAGGGAAGGGGCCCTGGGGCAGGATGCACGGGACTCCTGACCCCCGGCCACACCTAGGCGGCGACCCCACCATCTGGATCCTGCCTGGACTTCTACCAAAAGCCACACCCTCCCAAGCACTGCGGTTTAATTTTTTCTTTCGATTGCCAGGAACAGCCCAGCCCTCTGCGGAGGTCTCCTGAGACTGCCCTTTACAGCTGCAAGTGCAAAGTCCTCGGCCTGGCAGCCAGGTCTCTTACTGGAACCTGGGCCTGCCCAGCTCTGCCAAACCGAATGGGCTGCAGCTCCTGGAAGGCAGAGCACCCCTCCCCCGACCCCGCCGGCCTCCGAGCTGGCCCGTCTCCGTCCTGGGAGGCCCCGTGCTCCCACCCTCTGCAGAGGATAGGGATCACAGGTGTGGCTCAAGCCTCTCGAGCCGTGCCCACCTCTATGGAGTCCGCAGGGCCTGTAGGCCTGTAGGCTGTTTCATCCTCCAAACTGGCCTTGGCATCGTTAGTAGCTCCATTTTTCAGTTGGGGTTTCTGAAGCTGAAGCAGAAAACTAGGAAGGCTGGAGCTGGGATTGAAACCTGGGCCACCAGGGCCGTCCCGGTGGGTGAAGCAGGTGAGCAGCCCACCAGTCCCTTGTTCTCAGGCCAGCCCGGCCACATCTGGGCCTCCTGACTGAGCTTTATGACCTGGAGGTCGACACCTGTGTTTGCAGCGCCCTGCCGGGCCCTGGGCTGGGGGGTTCAGGGCCTGGGGAGCAGACATGGACACACCCTCCTCCCCATACTGACCAGCAAGACTGAGGGAGCAGGGTGGGCGGGGCTAGGTGTTCCAGAGAGGGTGCCTTCACCCTCCCGCCCCCCACGGCAGATGCCAGGGCCAGGCACACGGTAATGCTTTAATATCCTTGAATCAGACCATCACCAGTCCAGGCCCCAGCCTGGTGCCGTCACAGAGGGCGAAGCATCTGGTCCAGTCTAGAACGTTCTTGCCTGACTCTTTCCCACGACCCCAAGGCCTGCGTCAGTTCCAGCCCTGCCCAGGGGGACACCTCAGACAGCCATCTGCTGCGTGCACAGCTTTTGCCCCTGTGCTGAACCATCAGCCTGAGATGTGCCTCGACTTTGGCCAGGTCACAAGTTCATTTTCTCAGCAGCCTGCTCTCCCAAGAAGTAAGGACCTTTGAGTTCTTAAATATGCTCTATTTCTGAAGATCGACTCCCAAGACTTAAATGGTTTTAGTGTCTTCTGGGAGAGCTAAACCAGCTTCCAGCCCGCACCAAGTTCACATCCCAGCAGAAGACCCCTGCCCCGTGAGGAGTCCACTAACAACCACCCTGGAGCTTTCCAGCACCGCTGGGTGGGAACTCAGACTCATCTTGTGATTTCAAGAGTGCCCGGCCCTGTTCTGACCGTGCACGGGAATATAAGGGCACAGGTCATCTACAACCAGGAGGAGAGAATGTCAACATGAAATCAAGGGCCACTGAGTTCAACTGACAGCCGTTGTGCCGGGTGGTCTGTTGGCTCTATTCCTGCCCTTGGTGCCCCCTCAGTGTTTCAAGGGAACTACATCTCCCAGACGCCCTTGTAGCCATTTCAGGTTAGGAGCTGCCAATGTGAGGCCCTGGAAGGCGGTGACAAAGTGGGAGGCAGAGAGGAGCCAGCTTGCTGCTGGCTGCAGCTCCGATGGTGGCAGTGGGTGATGCTTCCTTGCAGTGACATTGACAGTGGCCCCAGGAGCTTGAGCCACAGAGATGATGGGGGCTGGGGGTCACTGCTCAGGGGCCGAGGTGGCACCTCCAGAAGCTCAAATCCAGGTGCTGGGCAGGAGCAGCTTCCGGATTTCTGGGTGACACACGCTCGTCACTTATTTCCTCCTCTGGCCTTTCCAACACCTTCGTCACCAATTCCCACCACTAAATCCCTTCTGCTGAAAATAACTGGAGTGGTTTCTGTTTTCCCGGCTGGAAATTAACTGGCGGCGGAGCTGTCTGCCGGTTAAGTGCTTCCAGGTCTGGACATGAAGCCAGCTCTTTTCTGGCTCTCCCAGCCGTCTCCACACCTCAAGCCTGTCCTCTTTCCTGTCGCCCCTGCCTGGGCCCTGAGCCGTCTCCTCTCCCCACCCCCACACGGGGCCCTGTGTCAGGGGAGGAACACGCTGTACTTGGGGACAGTCTGGGACTGTCTTCCTGAGTCATTCCGGGGCTGAGGCTCCAGTGTTTATTCTTGTCCAGCTTCCTGGGAATTCTAGAGTTCTCTCGACTTCAGCGTCATTATTCCAGTCCTCCTCTGAGGATCTCCGAGCCCTAGTTTCTAGGGAATCCCATGTCCATCCCCTGCTCATGCCCCTCTTCCCCAGCTCTCCCTTTCCCCTTCTCCCTCACAGCTGACTTCTGATTAAAATACCAAGATTGCAGTGTGGCCCTGAGAGCGGCCCCTTGGTCTCATGGAGGACAGAGTTCTCTGGAAGTTCTCTGGAAGGTGGCGTGGAGATGGGTCACCTTTTGCGCGTTCCCAGAGGGCACCACCTGACAGACCGCAATGTCTCTGCTGCACGGTCCACCTCTCCAAACAATTCTCTATTATTCTCGGGATTCCGTGAGCCACAACAGTCACCCAGCCTTGACTGGGGTCACCGTTTTTGACAGTGATCAGTTGGCAGTGGGGCTGAGCTGGCAGGGCCGAGAAGGCTTGCCCACCCGCTCAGCTCTTAGTGGTCTCCACGTGGCCTGTCTGCGTGGGTAGGGCTTCCTCACAGCATGGCAGCCTCAGGGTGGCCCAGCTTCTCAGGTGGTGTGCAAAGGTGTGTGTGTGTGCCCTGGCAAGGGCAGGGGAGGGCGCTGAGGGAGAGGGCAGGATTGCAGGTGAAGCGTAAGGGTGTCATTTCCTCAGCTTATGATCCAGCATCGGGGCCCACACTGCAGTCTTGGGGGCCCAACTAATTCACATGCCTGGGACAGCACCCTCTGGGCTTCCCCACGGGCCCCTGTGCATCATTACATGTCTGGCAGGAGCAGTGGGGCCCAGAAGGTGACCAGCAAGAGAGACAGTGCCCTGGAGGGGAGGAGGCCACAGGGACAACAGCAGCAGGAGGTGACAAAGACTTTCTCCCCGACCAAAGCCCAGCCAGCCGCTCTGACTGGGCTTTAACTGTGGCCCATAAAAACTGTAGACTCTCAGCACAGTTTTGTCCACTCTCCCCACCGTCACACACACTAAGAGACTTGACCAAACCTCAGCTAGGTCCTGACAGCTCAAGGCTGCAAGCCTAGGATGAGGCCTCAAGTTCCTGCCTGAGAAAGCTCAGGGCTCCCAGGAGAATCAGTCTGTCCCGGTCAAACCCTGGTGGTAGACAGAGAGGCCCCTACCCGCTGTGAGAGCAGTTACTTCACAATGATTGTCTCTGCCCTTTAAGATGTCCACCTCCCACCACCCAGGACTTTCCCCTCCAGGATGTGGGAGCTGTCTCTCGAGAATGGAAACGTTCAGGCAGTCACCTCACCCTGCCAGCCCTCTGTCTGGGAGGGTAAGCGTCCCATTCGGTGGGTGGGCGCCTTGCTCGAACTTGCACCGCTGCCTCTAGTCCTAAAGACACAAGAAATTCCTTTCTCACCCGGAGAAGCACCAACTAACAAGCCCAGTGGCCTGGGCCCTTGCCCCAGCACACTCCAGCCTTTAAAAAATCTTCTGCTCGGGCCTCCCTGGTGGCGCAGTGGTTGAGAGTCCGCCTGCCGATGCAGGGGATACGGGTTCGTGCCCCGGTCTGGGAGGATCCCATATGCCGCGGAGCGGCTGGGCCCATGAGCCGTGGCTGCTGGGCCTGCGCATCCGGGGCCTGTGCTCCGCAACGGGAGAGGCCACAACAGTGAGAGGCCCGCATACCGCAAAAAGAAAAAAAAAAATCTTCTGCTCTTCGTTTCTCCGAAGTTGAGTTCCCTTTACACTGGGCCCTCTTGCCTTCTGCATTATTTATTCCTGAATAAAGTCTATCCCCCGCCTTGGCTTTGGCTGGGTCCAGCCTTGCTTATCTTTGCAGGTGGTGGGGGGAATGAGGGGTGCTGGGGTCTCACTCTCACTGTTTCCTGCATGCATCCTGTGGGTGTCCCCTGCTCCCATCTTTAAGTAGTCTCTGCAAGGACTGGTGACACATAAAATAATGCTGCTTTGTCACGGGTGACGGGCACAGAACTGAAGGCGACGCGATGAGCGTGCTGGTGGGATGGGCGCTTTCCCGGCACAGGCCGGGGAAGTGCAGCAAGACCCAGTGCGCAGTGCCCTCCCTCGTGCTCTTACAAAATGCTCCTGGAATTAAAATGCAATTTTTCCTTTGCCTTTTTTTCTTCTTTTGCAGAGAGAAAACTTTTTCAGGACCGGACTCCACCCCTCCAGGCCTGAATCTGTCATGAAGCAGGCGTTTGATAAGAGTCTCCTGAACTGGCATGGTTTTCCCGGGTCTGTAGCTTGGGGCGTGAGTTCAGATGAGGGCCACCTTCACGCACGCATGGCAGCCGGACTCAGGGCTAAGCTGCTGGAGACCTGGGTAGGCAAGCCCCATCCCCTCACCGCCCCTGACCCCCAGGCTTCAGACTGAAGGTGCCCAGTGGAGAGGGGACCTGGGGCAGAGAGCAGGGGGTCAATCCGATCAAACTCAGCCGGGAACCTGGGGGCCACCACTCTTGGGGACTGTAAACTTAAATGACTGTGGACATGAGATGTTCATATGGAAACATAGATGCCAGCCCCACCAGAGTGAGCCTCTGTGGTGGGGGGAGCATTGACAGCTCTGGGGAGGGAAGGCCCCCGTGTGTGTGTGTGTCCCTGTGTACGTGTGTGCATTTCCATGTATGTTCATGTTGGGGTGTGCATGGTGCAGCTTCTGCATGGCGGGTGGCCACCAGGTCTCAGGGATCTGGGCAGGGCTGAGAAAGGAGCGGTACCTGCAGGCGTTGGCCTTGGGAACGGGGACAGCCGTCCTGGCATCACTGAGAGGTCAGAAGATGACATGAGGGGCCCTGGGGGCTGGGGTCTTCTGGTGCCTGGCTCCTCCCTGGGAGGCTGGGGTTGACCTCCTGGTCCTGACAGAGGCTGGGCCCTCAACACGCCTGCAGCACCCACCCCCCAGTGGCTCCGATTCCTGAAACGTTGTCTCCTGCAGAGAACAGAGTGGATCCAAGCCTGGGGTGGAGGGTGGTAGTGGGCAGGGGGATGGACAAGAAGGCCTCTTTCTGGAAGGAGGGGAGCCAGCGCTGGGCCTGTGATCGGCAGCCCGGCCTGGTGACCCCAACAGTGGAAACCTGTAGATCCCCAGGATAAAAGATGGGGGGCCCAACCACCAATGACGAACACAAAACAGGGGCCTCTGCGGACATGCCAGCGGCTCCTTCCCAGAACTTCCGTCTTCTGGGGCACCCTCTGCAGCCGCCTCTGCCCACCTCCCCACCAGCAGGGTCTGTCCTGTCTCCTGAGAGCCCAGTTCTGCTCTCAAGAATAGCGGCGTCGGGTCCCCAGTGCACCCAGGCACCCCGTGGTGAAACGTCAGCAGCACCTCTGGGGCTGCTCTGCCGCCCACCCCTCTCCGGCCTCAGCACAGGTGTCGGCTCAGCCAGAGAACAGAGCCCACGTCCCATGGTCCACACCCTTCCCCATCAGACGGGGGTCTTTGGGGACTTGAAAAGTAGTACCACCCTGGCAAATCTTCTCTCCTCGCCTTTAACGTAAACAAAAACTGCCATGCACGCAGTGATATGAAGGCTGAAGCCTCGGGCCCAACTGCAGCTGTTTTTCTCTTCTTGTGGTTTCTCCTTGGGGTTAAGCAATGTTTCACTTCTCAGCATAACGACCAACCCAGGCCTCTCTCCGCAGTATCAACACGTCTGGTGGGTGGGGGGACTGGGAGGCTGGGAGGGGGCTCCGTGCCAGCCCTTGGGTCCCTGGGCTCCTTCCTAGTCTGTTCATAGCGAAGGAATGAGAGACCCCAGTGTCCTCCTAAGGCACTGGGCAGAGGGGGAGGCCGCTGAGCAGGGTTCTAGAAAGATTAAGACATGGTAAATGCCAATCACAGCGGCCACCGCTCTTGGGAGAGACACTTATCACCTACTGCATGGCACCAGCGTCTCCATGAGAGAAGGCACCCTGGCTCTGGGCCGGCACCCCCTTTCCTTGGCCAGGCTGGGCTGCCCGGGGCCCCCATTCTGGTTTCCTGGAAATCAGCCCTGCCCTGTTTCCTCTTCTCATCCCTCACTGCACCCCCGGCCCCGGGGGACCCCCAGGGAGGCAGGCCCTCCAGGTGCCAAGTGCTCACCACCTGTGGACTCATTTCTGAGACTGGGGAGGTCACCACAGGGCGACCGGAAGTTGTGGAGAGGGACCAGCGCCCAGGGCTGATGAGCTTCCTGGCACCATTTGAGGGCTGCCCTGCACCCCTGCATTCATGTCGGCCCTCAGGGGCTCCCACACCAGGAGAGGGTGCCCTCTTTGCCTGGGAGGCAGCTCCTGACCTCGGCCCAGGCCTTCCCGCCGGCTCCCTGGGGCTGCCCTACCCACCCCGCAGGTCCCCAGGGTTCTCTAGGTCCTCCAGCTCCGCGACAAGACCTCTCCCTGCCTGGCTGTGGCCCCGGGGCCACACTGCGATGGACCCCAGCATCCTGGCCCACGGTCAGGTGTTGTTCAGGGTGGCTGTGCTCTGAGTGATTCCACTTTCCTAGCTCCCCCTACAGTGGGCGGCCCTGGGACCCTAACCACAGTCTCTGGGGAGTCTTTGGCCTCCTGATAGAAGCAGAGCCACGCAGCTGGACAGCCCCATCCCCTCCCTGACTCCTCGATTGTGGGCCCGATCTGGAGCCCTCGCTGGTGGGAGAGGCAGGCCTGGAGGATGCTCTGAAACAGGGAGCCTGGACCACTGCCAAGGCCGCCTGCCAGGGCCTCCTGCTACGAGGGAAACAGCTTCCCTAAGCCTCTGCCAGGTTGTCTGCCTCTCGCAGGGGATGCATTCCTGACTGCTCAGAGCACCTGGAGTGCAGAGGAGGGGGCTGGCATCCTCTGACCCCTGCTCCCCTGTTCCCACGGTCTCAAGAGTGCAAGTTCCTCAGCTAGGGTGCACGCAGCCCACCGTCTGTGATCTGAGCGGTGTCTTCTCTGAGCCTGTGCGGGCCTCCAAAAGCCCCTTTGCCATTCTCTCCCTGTCAACCCCTCTGGCCCAGAGTCTGCAAAGAGGGAGAGAAAAGGTAGGGTCTGGTGGGTCTGCAGCAGTCAGCTGGGCTGGAGTCTTCAGGATCAGTTCTTGGTAACCAGCCAGGGTGCAGAGCCCTTCCTGAAATGTGCGGTTCTCCTCCCCCAGTGTCACAGAGCGTCACCCACAGGACTTTTTTCCCTGCGGTTCTCCGAGACCCCACCCTAGTGCTCTGTCCAGGACAGGGCGCCCCTGCTGGAGGCCTGGGGACTGTACAAGGGGCTCCCTGAAGCTGCCACCTCTCCCTCGCGAGGTGGCCACAAGCTCGGGACCTCACAGCCCCCTTCTCCCTCCTTCTCAAAGCCCAAAGTTTCTGGGTCTCACTCCTCAGGGTTCTTCCTCTGGATCCTAAGCCTACAACTAAATTTAAGCCTCAGGCTGCCACATGCAGGGTTCCTGAAGGTAGCCATGGGAGGGGGGCCCAGAGAGGGGCTGCCCGGGAGCCCAGGTGCTGCCCCAGTAGAACGCCCGACCCCCTAGGGAGGGTCTGCTGGGAAGACACCACCTGGACCATCATCTCCCATCCCACCCATGACTGGGAGATGAAACCAGAGGAGAGAACAACAGTTCAGGAACCAGCTACAACAGTGGGGTTTCGGTTCAGCCAGCGTTTGGGGAACCTCGGCTCCATGCCAGGACAGTGACACCAAGAGGAACGGGAGCCAAATGCCACGGGACAGAACTGATCCCTAGATCTCCAGCCTGCCTGAGGGCAGGGGGAAGTTCTGGAGGCCTGGAGAGGGCGGGAAGCTGCGCTGGGTGGGGGGAGGGAGAGGGAGCGGTGCAGAGAGGGTGGCTGCAGCTCGGAGGGTGCAGGGCAGGAATCTGAGCATTACGTACGAGGGAACCCTTTCAGGTCCCCAGCCGAGGGTGACAAGCACAGGCCAGAGGTCCGGGAAGATTGCACCAGCCGTGCTGGCAGCATTTGAAGGGGGGATTGCCATGGCCTTCTGGGGGGTGCACGTGGGCCTTTCTGAGTGATGGAGTCAGTGCGGGGTAAGTGAAGAGATCCTGGGAGGACAGTCACCTTATAAGGAGAGAGGCAGTCCCTGGTTCTCAGCCTCGCTGGGGGAGGGATGCCACCGACACTACAGAATGAGCTGCGGGATAAACACTTCCACAGTCCCCAGGGTCTTCGTGCTTAGGCCAGGTTTTCTAGAGCAAGAGAAATTCTGCAAACAAAAAAAAAGGCTATGCCCGATTTAGGTCTTTTGCAAGTAACCAATTCTAGCTGGCTTTACACAAAAACAGGAACTTAGGGCAAGAAAGCCACACTGGAGTTTCTAAGAGCCCAAGGGCAGGGTGCGACAGCCTCGGGAACCTCGGCCTGGGGCATCTTGGGACACAGGGTCTCCTCACCCCTTCGGGGGGCTCTCTCTGCAGGGCGCGGTCTGCCCAGACCCCACTGTACAAAATGACGGCCCCCAGATCTCCCTCAAGTTTACATCTCTGCAAAATGAGCTGGGGTCTCCTGGGGCCAGTTCCATCCTCCCGAGGAGGGGCTCTGGTGGTCCTGGCTTGGGTCTGGCTCCTGTCTCCTGGGCCAATCAGTGGGGCTGGTGTGGTGGCAAAGTCACACCGGGGACACTACTGTCTTTACAAGCAGAACTATTTTACCCCCCAAACAAAATCCTACCTGAAACTAAATATGCCGGGGGCATCCCTGGTGACGGCAGGCAGATGGCACCAGGGTGCTCAGCGTCTGCCGTGCTCACCTCCTTCCCTCCATGAACCCCAAACAAACTTCAGAGCCCGTTTGAGAAATAACCAGGTCTTCCCTCCCTCAACACAGAGCTTTCCCTCCTCCCCCAGGCTGTTGTCATCTCTCCTCCTCAACAGCGCACACCTCCTGGGTCCCAGGGGGCACCCCAGCCTCCCTGGGGGTCTGCAAGGACCTTGGGTACCAGGAACAGGAGCTTGGGAATCACAGCTCTGGGTGGCAAAGGGAGGGGCTGGTGGTGAGCGGGGTCAAAGGCGTGCCTAGCACGCTGGCTGACGGCTCCTCCATCCCTGCCCCTTCCAGAAGCCTCCTTCTGCCTGGACTCCTGCAAGGCCTAGGGGCCCAGAGCTCGCCCCACCCTGGGCCAGCGGCACAGACCACAGTCAGGGGTCCCCTGGTTTCCCACCGCCACTGGCCCATGCAGATCCTCTTATGAACCAGCAGTTTGACGGAGGAAACAACTTGCGGAGAAGCAAAAGGAGAATAAGGCAAACGGTACCAGCTCTTCTGCTATGTGTCAGGTCACTTACATGATCCAATGAATCCTTACAATAACCCACATCTTTATGAACGAATAGACCAGAGCCTGGAGCAGATCAAGTCTCCAAGGTCGCATAGCTGGTAGATGGCTGAGCAGGGAGTTTAAACCAGATGCTCAAGACTCTAAAGCCCTCACTTTCTGCAGTACCGTGTCCAGAGCGGCATAAGCTGTCAGTGCCCAGCGGAGGACCGGAGCCCTGCGTCCTATCCACAGTCACCTCGTGCACACGGTGAGTGCGTTGTCTGGATTAGTTGATTCTAACCATGTCTCTCCCTGCTTGGAATCCTACAAGAGCCCCCATGCTGTGCAAACATGCCACACGCCTAGGTAGGGAGTTTGGGCCGCTGTCTGCCACATCTGTGCTGCTTGTCAAGAGCCTGCCTCCAGCTTCACAGATGAGTCAGGTCTGCACGTGACACACCCGTCCTGCCCGGTGCCTTGCACTGCTCTCATCCTTCTCCCCAACCCCAATGGAGGAACTCCCCCCAAGACCATACTTCCTGGCATCTCCAGACACCTGCAGCTCCCTCTTCCCAGAGGGCCCTTCCCTCTCTGCAACCACGGCTGCACCCACAGTCCCCTGAGCTTGCTGTGGTATCTGGGCCTATTACAGGCCAAATGGGCTGTGATGGACTGAATTCTTCCTCCCCCTAAATTCAGAGGTTGACGTCCCAACCCCCAGTACCTCAGAATGTGATTGTATTTAGAGATGGGGCCTCTAAAGAAGAAATTAAGGTTAAATGAGGTCACCACAGTGGGCCTTATCCAATCTGACCAGTGTCCTTATGAAAAGGAGAGATTAGGACACAGACACACGCAGAGGGACGACCACGTGAGGACACGGGGAGAAGATGGGCCATCTTCTCCAAGAAGCCAAGAAAACCAACCCTGCTGACACTTTACTCTTGGACTTCTGGCCTCCGAAATTGTGACAAAATTAATTTCTGTTGTTTAATTCACCGAGTCTGTGGCACTTTGTTATGGCAGCCCTGGCAGACTCATCCTACACAGAGAGGTGTTTAGAAGGTCTGTGTGCAGGGCCCCAGGCACACAGGGTGGGGAGGGGCTCTGGGCCCAGTCTCAGAGAAGGCGGTGGAACCTGTTCAAACACGGGTGGGTAGGGGCTTGCTCGGGGTCCTTGGGAAAATTGTGTCACCCTTCTTGGCCTCAACACCACTCATCTCACAGAGCTGGGGTCACATCCAAGACAATGCCGGGGAAAGCACTGTAAAGTCTGCAAATTACCTTTCAAATGTTCGTTTCTCTTGCTCCTGTTACAGCAACCGCCCAAGTTAGCAAAATGCACAGAATACGACACTGAAACACAAGAGGTGGCCGGTGCCCTGATTTGTGAGTCCTGTAAAGACATGTGTCACGGCTGCCACTCCTCGGGGTCACACCAGCGGGGGGCCCTCCTGACTCTTCAGACCCAGTGGCAGAGCTGCTCTTCTCCCCCTGCGAGCCTGGGCGCCTGCACTGGGCCAGGCAAGGGGCGCACAGAGACCACCAAGATTGGGTCCTACCCCTGGAGGGACTCTGGCTTGGAAGGCATCTGGGGTGATCGTCCTTCTGGTTTGCTGGGACTGAGAGGGTTCCTGGGGCTCAGGACTTCTGAAAGAAAGTGCCAGGCAAATGCATAGAAAACTTCAGAAGCAGCTGGCCTGGAAGAATTGTGAACAGCCTGCTGAAGACATAGCTTTGGCACCAGCAGGAGCCCACATCTCTGGGGCCTGTGTTGTCCTGAGGATGCCCTGCAGCCGTGTATGTTGCTGCTTCTCCTACGAGGCCAGGGATCCAGGGGTGGGCGTGGGAGGGGGCTCCTCAAAGTGTAACACCAAATAGCCCCCTCGCAGAGTGCTTGCTGCCCACCCCTGCAACTTGCAGCATCATTGGTTTGCTAGTCTTGGTCCCCGGGGGAGTGGGGCAACCCTCCCTGAGTACAGAAGACCAGAGTCCTGCTGAGTGGGCAGTGGAGACTGACACCGGCTGTGTTGGAATCCCCAGGCTCCTTCACCAACAGGCGAAGAAGGGGGACCTTCTACTGCCTGGAGGGTATTCTTCCCGATCACCAAGGGGAGGCTGGGAGGTGCTACGCACAGAGGCAGGAGGAACCGGTCTGAGAGTCACGGGAGGCTCTGGGGCGCCTCTCAGGTCTCCCTGTCCAACCGTAGAGTCAGGTAGAAGGTCCAACCACAACCAAAGCAGGAGACAAGCCTTCCCAGGTGAAGCTGAGTGAGCCCCCAGGTGAAGGGCTCCATCAGCTGTGGTGTGGACCTGGGCAGCCCTGGAGCCTGGGGGGTCCTGTCCACCAAAGGGCCTCAGGACTAGTTATAGAAATGAAAAACAGCTGCCATGGGACATGCTCTTTCTTGTTTGCTGTGTATAGACTATTTTCCCTCCTCCTTTTCCTATTTTTAAACTTTTGGTAAACTTTTTATTGAACTATTACATAAATACAGAAAAGTACACAAACGCAAAGTGTACAGCCAGGGGCACACAGGTGAAGACATCTGTGTGTCCACACCCAGATCAAGACGTGAACGTGGGGGAGGGATAAATTAGGAGTTTGGGATTAACAGATACACACTACCATATATAAAATAGATAAACAAGGACCTACTGTATAGTACAGAGAACCTCACTCAGTATTTGGTAACAACCTATAAGGGAAAGAATCTGAAAAAAATAGATATATGTGTATGTATAACTGAATCACTTTGTTATACACCTGAAACCAACACAACATTGTAAATCAACTATACCTCAATAAAAATAAATTAATGAGTTTAAAAAAGACAGAACATGGCCAGCACCCAGATGCTTCCCTGAGGACCCACTCCCCAAAAGGTAACTACTGCTACCAAAGAGTTTTGCCTATTTTGAACTTCATACGCATGAACTCGTGCAGTCTATGCTCTAAGGTAGGAGCTGGCTTCTTTCACTCAACTCAGCGGGTATAAGATTCATCTATGTTGTGTGTCGTATGTAGATTGCTCGCGCTTCTTGCTGTGAAGGTGCTTTTTGTGCAGATACAAGCATTTGCTTATCTCTTCTACTGGTGATGGTTATTTGGGTGGTTTCCAGTGTTTGGTTATTGCCAAGTGCTGCTTACATGTCTTTTGGTGACATATGTAAGTGTTTCTGTTGCATACATTCCTAGGAGTGGAGCTGCTGGGTGGTAGGTGTGTCTGTACTCAGCTTCGGTGATAAACACCTGTTTTCCAAAGTGATGATGCCAAGTTCCACTCCTCCCAGGAGTGTGTGAGCTCTGCTTTTTCCAGACCCTCAGCAATGTTCAGGAATCTGTCTTTTTCATTTTAGCTTTTTTGATGTGCGGGTGTTTTTTATTTTTGTTTTTGCTTTTTTTTTACTTCTCTCTCTCTCCTCTTTCTTGCACAGCTTTATCGAGATATAATGTATCCATTTAAAGTGTCCAATTAAATAGATTTTAGTTTCTTTGTACAGTTATACGGTCACCACCACAATTTTAGAACATTTTCATCACCCCAGAAGAAGCCCCAAACCCTTTAGCTATCACCCCCAACATCCTATGCCGCCCAGTGCCTGGCAACCACTAATCTATTTTGTCTCTATAGACTTGCCTATTCTGGACATTTCCTATAAAAGGAATTATATAATATATGGTCTTTTGTGACTAGTTTCTTTCAATTAGCTTGGTATTTTCAAGGTTCATCCATGCTATATCATGTATTAGTACTTAATTCCTTTTTATGGTCAAGAAATATTCCATTGCTGGGTAGACTGCGTTTTGTTTATCCATTCACCATTTTAAAACATTTGAGTTGTGCCCACTTTTTGACTCTTATGGGTAAAGCTGCTCTGAAATTCATATGCAAATTGTTGTGTAGACATATATTTTCATTTCTCTTGGGTAGATACTGAAGAACGGAATTGCTGGGTCAAATGGTAACTCTATGTTTAATTTTTGAGGAACTTCCAGACTCTTTTCCAAAGTGTCTGCATCATTTAGAATTCCCACTGGCAAGGTATATGAGTTCTAATTTCTCTGCATTCCCACCAGACATCCTCATGTGTGAAGGGGCATTTCTTTTGGTTTTGATGTTTTGCTGTTTTATTTTTTTAAATAATACTCTTTCTTTCTTTCTTTCTTTCTTTCTTTCTTTCTCTCTCTCTCTCTCTCTCTCTCTCTCTCTTTCTGGTTGCATTGGGTCTTTGTTGCTGTGTGTGGGCTTTTCTCTAGTTGTGGCGTGTGGGGGCTACTCTTTGTTGTGGTGCACGGGCTTCTCATTGCAGTGGCTTCTCTCATTGAGGAGCACGGGCTCTAGGTGCGTGGGCTTCAGTAGTTGAGGCACATGGGCTTAGTTTCTCTATGGCATGTGGGATCTTCCCGGACCAGTGCTCGAACCCATGTCCCCTGCACTGGCAGGCAGATTCTTAACCACTGCACCACCAGGGAAGCCCTGCTGTTTTAATTGGTGTTTCCTTGACAACTTGTGAAGTTGAGCACTTTCTCATATGCTTATTGGCCACTAGGACACACTCTTGTAAAGCGCACCCCCCCAAACCTTCAACCACTTTTTCCTGTTGGATTGTCTGCCATCTTCTGTTGATTTCTTTATGTCTTCTGGCTATGAGTCTTTCATCAAATACATGTGTTGCAATCATCTTCTCACAGCTGTGACTTGCCTTTTCACTCTTTCATGGAATCTTTTGAACAGAAGTTCTTCATTTTTTTTTTTTTTTTTGCGGTACGCAGGCCCCTCACTGTTGTGGCCTCTCCTGTTGCGGAGCACAGGCTCCGGACGCGCAGGCTCAGCGGCCATAGCTCATGGGCCCAGCCGCTCCGCGGCATGTGGGACCTTCCCGGACCGGGGCACGAACCCATGTCCCCTGCATCGGCAGGCGGACTCTCAACCACTGCGCCACCAGGGAAGCCCAGTTCTTCATTTTAATATAGTCAGTCTGCTTTATCCATTTCCCCCTTCCTTTCTTCCCCTCCTCCTTATCTTCTTCTTCATCTTCATCTTCCTTTTTGTAATCTCTTCAGGGAACTGCCATCCCCACAGCCCTTGTAGACATCCATTTTACCATATGGCCAAGTACTGTGGCACTGTCTATTCCAATCCTAACTTTCAATGGTGTTCCCTCCCAGGCAGCACTGGGCAATGATTGAGTACCACCAATATGATGCGGTGAAGTGTTCCATTGTCCACCTGTAGTGAGCCCGTCCCTGTATTCAAGCTCAAACAGGTGACTAACCCCATCACAGACCCCACTTGGAGGTCTTGGCTGAATCAGCCTGGGTTCAGTCAGAAAAACGGCAACCACTCTAGGTATTTGCCACAGAGGGAAGTAAGACAAAGAACTGGTTACAAAGGTGTGGAAGGACAGAAGAGTGAAAGGGAGAAAGAGAGGACCAGCAAACCCAAGGGAGAAGGGATGGTATCAGGTATAAAAAGCACTTGTACCACAGCCACAATATTTGTTTTTGAGCTGGACTTGACTCCTACAGTGGAATCCCTTTAGCGCCTATATGCCTGAAAATTTACCAATAACTCTTGGGAATTCTTTCCACAGTATGAGCATTCTTAACCAATGAACATGCTCACAGCAAACACGTGAAAAGATTTCCCTCTGAAGTTTCTCCATACTTTAATATGCATCCCCCAGCTCTGGCATCCTCCAGATGATGGCAAGAAGCAAAAATCATGCCTCACAACGTAACAGATGGCACGCATCACCTTCAAAAAGCAGTTAAGGGTGATTGTTCAATTACGAAGGAGTGGAGCTGTGGGTGGCAAAAGGAGCCAGATTTGTTCGGTCTGAGAGAAGATGCTGGGTGTAAGTTTCACTGGCCTGGTGAGCTGCAGTGCGTCCAGTTACAGAACCACACGCCAGGCACTCAGCTGTCTTGGGGTGACTACGTGTGCTGTTTTGAACAGCTCTAGACAAAGTGAATAGATTCAATGTTATTATCTCCAGTTTGGTTCACAATGAGAGTACAAGGGGCTGAAAGAGTGACAGAAAAGAACAAATATGTCTAACAGACATATATTAGGAGGCCACATTCATGAAATAATCTATGGTTTCAGATCATTCAATATTCTATGCAATGAATATGAGCACTAGAGCAGGGGTGTGGGTAGCCAGAGCCAAAGCACTTCCGTCTGGACATCACACTCACACTGCTCTGTGAAAGGAAGCTGCAAGGACTCAGTGTGCTTCTAGACACTACAGTCTTGGATGTGGAGCCAGAAATATGGCAGAATATATATTTGTAGAAATTAGAATTTTTAAAAAACACATTGCTTTGTTTGCTAAAAAATTAAAATTTAAAAACTATTTAAAAGAAGCACTAATACCCTCAGGCTAGAGCCCAGAGCTTGCACCTTCTCTTGCCCTACTGGAGAGGCTGGGGCTGGGGGAGAAGCTGGGCCTGGGGGAGAAGCAGGGGCTGGGGGGAGAAGCTGGGGCTTGGGAAGAAGCTGGGGCTTGGGGAGAAGCTGGGGCTGGGGGAGAAGCTGGGGCTGGGGGAGAAGCTGGGGCTTGGGGAGAAGCTGGGGCTGGGGGGAGAAGCTGGGGCTGGGGGAGAAGCTGGGGATGGGGGAGAAGCTGGGGCTTGGGGAGAAGCTGGGGCTGGGGGAGAAGCAGGGGCTTGGGGAGAAGCTGGGGCTGGGGGAGAAGCTGGGGCTGGGGGAGAAGCTGGGGATGGGGGAGAAGCAGGAGCTTGGGGAGAAGCTGGGGCTGGGGGAGAAGCTGGGGCTGGGGGGAGAAGCTGGGGCTGGGGGAGAAGCTGGGGACATTGGTCCTGGGTCTGGGTGGAGGTACCTTCATGGCCAGGACTGCAATTCCTGTGAAGGTGCTACCTCTGCCAGGGGTCCTGGGGTCCATAATCACCTGACCACTGCTGCTACTACTGCCGTCCTATCCAAGCAGACACTTCCTCTTCCCTCTTGCCTCTGAGCTCCAGCTGGGCCTCCTAGAAGGACCAACACAGACGCAGTGGGCATGGAGCCCAGGGCAGAGCTCAGAACGCACTCGCCAGCACTGCCCACCTGTGCCCGTGGGTCCGCTCTCAGCTACATGAAGTGCTGCGCTCCCGAGGGGTGGGGGCGCCATCCACACCCCTCTACTTGGTGCCTTAGCTCATCCTCTGTGTGGGGTTCATGGACAACTTTCTGCGGGAGGCTTTGCTAAGCCCACGACACTGCAGTGCCTTGAGGCTGCTGGTTTCTGCACATCTTCCTCACTGGAGACAGTTTCCTGAGGGCAGAGGATGTACCCTATTTGGGCCTAGGCCGTAAACCTTGTGTTTGTTGAATAAATGATTGAATCCAGAATGAAGGCATGAGAGGTCTGCGCTTGGGAAAACTGGGGGTAGGTTGGGGGGCTTTTTTCTCTGCATAGTATCTTCTTTCCATACTCCCAAGATCATAGATTCCCCAGCACGGCCCTCCCTGCCCCAGTGTGTCCTCCACGTCTGGACCTGCGCCTGGTATTTGAGGATGGGTGATTGGCACTGTGTTGTCCAGGGGCTATTCCTGAGCCTTGTGGCAAAAAACACAGCTGGCTATTTCTAGCCAGGACTATTTATAGAGAATTTATGGAAAAATCATTATTTGTTTGAACAAATTTGGAAAATTCGGGTTTAAGCACCTTAAACATGATTTTTTACTCTCTGAGACAGTGTATTTCCCAGTATTTTAATATGCTGATGTGACACTCCAGGAAGGGCACAAGTTAGCTGAGTTCTTCAAACTTGTGTAATAAAAAAAAAAAAAAACCTTCGTTTTAGGAATATCTAAGCAGAGTTTGGTAGTTGGTAAAAATCTGACTTTATTTGTATTCTTTTAATTTAATTTTTATTTTATATTGGTGTATAGTTGATTTACAATGTTGTGTTAGTTTCAGGTGTACAGAAAAGTGATTCAGTTATATGTATACATGTATCTATTCTTTTTCAGATTCCTTTCCCATATAGGTTATTACAGAATGTTGAGTAGAGTTCCCTGTGCTATTCGGTAGGTCCTTGTTGTTTATCTATTTTATATATAGTAGTGTGTATATGTTCATCCCAAACTCCTAATTTATCCCTCCCCCGTCTTTCCCCTTTGGTAGCCATAAGTTTGTTTTCTAAGTCTGTGAGTCTATTTCTGTTTTGTAAATAAGTTCATTTGTATCATATTTTAGATTCCACATATAAGTGATATCGTATGATATTTGTCTTTCTCTTTCTGACTTACTTCACTGCGTATGATAATATCTAGGTCCATCCACGTTGTTGCAAATGGCATTCTTGCTTTTTTTTTATGACTGAGTAATATTCCACTGTATTGGGTTGGCCAAAAATTTCATTCAAATTTTCCATAACATCTTATGGAAAAACCCAAACGAGCTTTTTGGTCAACCCAATATATATATACCACATCTTCTTTACCCATTCATCTGTTGATGGATGTTTAGGTTGCTTCCATGTCCTGGCTATTGTAAATAGCGCTACTATCCATGCATTGGGGTGCATAGATCATTTTGAATTATGTTTTTCTCCAGATATGTGCTCAGGAATGGGACTGCAGGATCATAGGTGGTTCTATTTTTAGTTTTTTAAGAAACCTCCAGGGACTTCCCTGGTGGCGCAGTGGTTAAGAATCCACCTGCCAGTGCAAGGGACAGGGGTTCGAGCCCTGGTCCGGGAAGATCCCACATGCCGCGGAGCAACTAAGCCCGTGCACCACGACTACTAAGCCTGCGCTCTAGAGCCTGCGAGCCACAACTACTGAAGCTTGGGCACCTATAGCCCATGTTTCACGACAAGAGAAGCCACTGAAATGAGAAGCCCGTGCACCTCAACCAAGAGTAGCCCCCACTCGCCACAGCTAGAAAAAGCCCGCGCGCAGCAATGAAGACCCAACACAGCCAAAAATAAATAAATAAATAAATAAATTTATTTTAAAAACACAAAACCCCCCCAAAAACTTATATAAAAAAAGTAAAAACAAACCTCCATACTGTTCTCCATAGTGGCTGCACCAATTTACATTCCCACCAACAGTGTAGGAGGGTTCCCTTCTCTACACACCCTCTCCAGCATTTATTGTAATCTGACTTTAAATATATTTATTTTGAAAAATCTTTGAATAGACAACATGTGCACACAGTACGAAATTCAATAGACACAAACAGAATATTATCCAGCTGTAAAATGAAGGAAATCTTGCCATTTGTGACAACATGGATGGACCTTAAGGGCATTACGCTAAGTAAAATAAGTCAAACAGAGAAAGATGAATGCCTTATGATCTCATACATGAAATCTAAAAAAACCCCAAAACAAACTAAATTCATAGAAACAGGGAACAGACTGGTGGTTGGCAGAGGCAGGGTGCAGGGTGTGTGTAAAATGGGTGAAGGGAGTCAAAAGGTACAGCTTCACTTAGAATATGAATAAATCCTGGGGATATAATGTACAGCATGGTGACTATAGTTGGTAATACTGTGGTGTGTATTTGAAAGTTGCTAAGAGACTAGATCTTGAAAGTTTTCATCACGAGAAAAAAGTTGTAACTACGTATAGTGATGGATGTTATCTAGACTTGTGGTGATCATTTTGCGATATATACAAATATCAAATCATTACGTTGTTCACCTGAAACTAATATAATGTTATATGCCAATTATATCTCAGTTTAGAAATAAAGAGAAAAAATAGACTGTTTCTAAAACAGTACAGAGAGAAACCCACATCTCAGGGCTCCATGAACCTGAGACTTGAGGTTGTCTATTGCCACGGGGCCCAACCTCTGCCCCAAGGGAGCAGGTTGGATGGTCCTCTCTCTCAGGCTCTGAGATGGGTGTGGGTGCAGGTGGCCACCCTGCCGTCATGGCCCCAGGCTGCCTGAGTGGCCTCGGTCCTGGGCATGGGATGGAGCTGAGAACTGGAGAACGAGGCCCGGACCTCAGAGGTACTGGACACGCCAGCCGTTGCAGGAAAAGAGGGAAGCGAAGGCCATCGCCTGGTGCTCAGTTCTTGGCATCCTCTAAGTTCTGTCTCACCGGATACGCACAGAAGGAGCACACTCTGATGTGTCAGCCCCGCAGCCCCACAGGTGCAGTGTTGGCCAGAATCATAGGGAAGAAGCACCGCCACCCAAATGAGGACCAATGGGTCCAGCATCCGGACCTCGGAACCCGCACGCTGGGCTCTGCTGGATTTCACAACCACATCCATTCAGGGGGTGGACCGGTCACATGAGACCTTCCAGAAGGGGACAGTACAGCAAAGACTGTACTGAAAGACGGACGTGCCTTTGGACCAAGGCCTCGTAAGACCAATTTAGGGCTGGGAAGCTGCAAACACCTCGGGTTGCGGGGCCTGATGATGCTGCTAGAGAACTGACCACAACCGGCAAGGACAGACAGGAGAGTGCCTGCCGGCCCCTGGAACAAGATCAAACACAGGAGCCCGGCTCAGAGCTGGCCGTGCAGGCTTGGGGTGGGGAGAAAAAGGGTGTGGGTGTTCCTGGGTCACTTACCATCAGACCCCTCACATGGGAAGGCAGGGACCCACACCCAGTTAGAAGCCTTGCAGTAGCCCAGGACTTGGAGTGGAGACTGTCCACCCTAATTTCCTTCTCTCCTGGCTGGTGGATCACAGGGCAGATGCTGTCATTGCTTTTTTACTGCATGGGGAGTTCGGCAGACCCCAACACGAATGGGGCACTTTGAGGGGTCACCCCTGACATGCCAAGATTTGGGAGAGGGTGGTTCTAGACAGCTTTGGTTATGGTATCATTTATTTATCACCGCATAAAAAACCACCTCAAAACAGCAGCATAAAATTTAAAATATCGGTAATTTTGCTGCTGAATCTGGGACTTCTGTCCCAGGGCTTCTGCCAGTAGCTGCCTGTGGGAATGCCAAGTCTTCCAGTTTTTCTAGTCAGTCTAGAAAACCAATTTTCTTAAATATGGAAACTTCTAACTTTTAGCTAATTTTAAAACTACAGGGGCCACACAAGAGCAGCCCAGGGGCAGCCAGCTTGTGTCTCTGCCTCGCCTTGCAAGGTCAATTTGGAATGGCCCAGGGCAGGTAAGGCATTCCAGAAGCTTCTCTACTCAGCACACTCTTTGGTGTCTTGCCTGGGGTGTCCAGAGCCAGGCATGGGTGAAAGGTGAAGTGGTGAAGGAGTGAGGAGAAAGGCTTCCCAGAGAAGCCGGGCAGAGCATCTGGGCAGCAGATGAAGGGAGGGGGTGGCAGCCGGGGGTGGGGGGCGCCCCACAGGGCACAGAAGCCTCCTGCACTCCATTCTCTTTATTTCTCTGCTGAGGACCACTCTTTGCCAACTTTCCCAACAGAGCACACCTTCATGAAAGAGCTTGAGCTCAGCCACACTGACGTGTAAGTAGCTACTAAATCATAACATAACTCTGCCTCCGGACAGTTGTCCTTCATCAAAAGTTGTCTTTAGCAAAAGACTGTGGGGTCAAAGTGCAAAGCTTTCATGGTAACGTCTCAAACTGACAGGTGAATGTCAGGAAGAGTGTGAGGTGATGGTCTTCACCAAGCCTATGAATTTGTGTGTCATCATCATCGTCAACACCATCATCATAATCACTGTTGTCATCATCATCACAACCATCACTATCATCACCATCATAACCATCACCGCCACCACTGTCACCTTCATCATCACTACCACCACCATCACCATGATCACCACCGTCACCACCATCATCACATCATCATCACTACCATCTCATCATCACCTCCATCATCACACCATCACCACCATCATCACATCATCATCACTACCATCTCATCATCACCTCCATCATCACCATCATCACTACTTCCACCACCATCGTCATCACCATCATCATTACATCATCACCACCGTCATCGTAATCACTATCGTCATAATCACCACAACCATCACCATCATAACCATTACCACCATTAACATCATCACCATCATCACCATCATCATTACCACTGTCATCACCATCATCATCACTAACATCATCACCATCATCATCACCCCACAGTAATGACATCCCTTCTTAGCCTTGGGTGGAAGAAGGACATTTCCTGCTTCTTCCAGATCTACCATCCTCTCTGGTCCTGGAGAACATTCATGGGCCCCAGAGGGCTCTGCAAGGCCCACATCAGCCACATGCTCAAAGGCTCCAGAGAGAGACACCAGAGAGTGAGCCTAGCCTGTCCATACTGGCCCTGAGTCGCCGAGCAGCTGCTGTGTGCCAGGCTGGGCTTGGGTTCTGCACCGTCCTCTTCTAGCCACTGGCTGAGTCCCCAAAGCCAACCTGCCTTCCTTCCCTTGTTGTCCTCCATCTGGAGGACTTGGTTCCTGTGTCCACCTTGCTCTGCTTCCTCCTCCTGCCTCTCAACTGCTGCCTTAGTGGTTGCCCCAAACACTTTCACTGAACAAGCAAACGTCCATTGCACATGTCTGGATCCCACAAAGCAGGCATCAGGTAGCCATCTTCCTTCTGCCATCCCAGTGGTGCCACATTCAGTCCCCTTAGTTAAGGAAAGGGTTGAGGGGACACCTGACACAGGCAGGCAATTACATGCAGGAGCCTATCCATGGCAGAGCAGGCTGTGGCCTGAGGCTGTGTCGCATGTCATAGACTGTCAAGTTCAACAGGATCCCAACAGGCTCAGTGTGCTCAAGGCAGAATGGGTTGTTTGGATTATTAATGCAGTGATAAGTTTAAAACACATGTTTACCCTCTACAAAGCACTAGACAGAGTGGAAGTCACCTTTTCCTTCTCAGCGTGGGGGGAGGGACACAGGCCCTGGAGGGAGTCAGAGGATGTGCGCTCTTGGCCCACCTTCTTGACGACTCACTGAGAGCCTGGGGCAGCCCTGAGCTTCTCCAGAGCGCAGACTTGTTGGCTGTGCAGTGAGGAGGTCACACGGAGAGCATCCAGTGTTCCTCCAAGATGCAGCAAAGCCTGCAATGCTGTGGGTTGGTGACCTCTTGCAGACTCACCAAGGCAGACATTCCTTCACTGAGTTGCAGTGGACGCCACCCCCATACTGAGCAGGGCCCTTCAGAGGCCACCCTGAGATGATGGAGCAAAAGGCCAGTAGTTAGAAGTTGTTATCGCTAACCCCCAGCCAGTCTACTAGGACATATGTGTGATGGGTACTGACATGTCCCAGTGCTTTACAACATGAAAACCATTTCATCTCATGAGGACAAGATGTGAAGGCAATGTCCACTTTACAGATGAAGGAAATGACATTCAAAACAACTAAAGGCTGCCTAAAGCCACACAAACAGTCCATGGTGCAGCTGGACCCCCGACTCGCAGTTGTTTTCTTGCAATCCAGGCAGTCGCCGAAGGCAGGGAGGTGGAGGATTACTGAAGACCATCTTCACCTCCTTAGTCTGACCTCCCTCTGGTCCTAAAACTACATTCTCTAGATGTTATCTCTTTCCCTCCAAAGCAAAAGGGAGCATGCACTAAGATTTAGCAGCCCCTCACACCCTAGTGAGAATAATATCTCCACGCTGCATCTGACCATGAGTAGGTAGTGAAGTTGTGTAGCGAGGAGGGAAGAATGCTGTCTGAGAAGGGCCAAGGGAGCTTCATTGAACAGACAGGGTGGAGCCCAGAAAGGAAGATGCAAGATGAACTGTTCGACAATATTCCTTTTACAAGGACACAATTGAATTTTACATTTTTTTTTTTTTTTTTTTTTTTTTTTTTGCGGTACGCGGGCCTCTCACTGTTGTGGCCTCTCCCGTTGCGGAGCACAGGCTCCGGATGCGCAGGCTCAGCGGCCATGGCTCATGGGCCCAGCCGCTCCACAGCATGTGGGATCTTCCCAGACCGGGGCACGAACCCGTGTCCCCTGCATCGGCAGGCGGACTCTCAACCACTGCGCCACCAGGGAAGCCCCGAATTTTACATTTTTATGGGATAAAGCAACACCCCCCCCCATCATTGGTCTATTAAAGTCCTAACCCCCAGGATCTCAGAATGTGATTGTATTTGGAGATTGGGACTTTAAAGAGCTAATTAAGGTGAAACAAAGTCATTCAGGTGAGCCCTTATCTCACGTGACTAGTGTCCTTGTAAGAAAAGGAGACTAGAACACAGACATAGAGGGAAGACCATGTGAGGGTTCAGGGAGGAGCTGGTCACCTACATTCTAAGGAGAGAGACGCAGAACACATCCCTGCTAGCACTGTGACCTTGCACAGCTTAAAAGTTGAGTGTTATGTTTTATTTGGTGGACAAAACTGAGGACTTAAGCTGGGGACCCAGCATTTCAGATAATCTAAGGGACTGCTCCAAAGAGGCAAGGGCAGGAGGCAGGGGGAAACCAGGATGTATAGGAGTTTTTGCAACAAAGACCAAGTTTCAGAACATCAAAAGATTACTGTTAATGAAAGAAAACGGGCATCTCAAGTTAAGGAATTTAGTGCTTGTCTGTGTATGGGAAGATGCAGGAGTCCGGGCTCACTGAAATTGTTCCTTTGATGTGCACCTCAGCTATCTGGGGTCAGTATCCTGTGCTTTCTCATCCTGAACCCCCTCAGGGTGCACTGTTAGGGGTGGCTGCAGTTTCTGATGGTTTGATGGTGGGCATTCTCTTTCCATCCTGAGTTCCCTCAGGGCTCACCATCTGGGAGGCTGTAATGTGATGGCTTGATGGCTGCAACATCCTGTGTTTATCAATATGGCTGGTGATATTTTTCACTCACAGTGTCTTTCCCCAGCCTTCTGCACCCACTGGCTAGATTCCCACCTTGTAACAATAGGGCTTCACTCCTTTGGAGGACATCTCGGATGGTCTCACCGAATCAAAATTCTCCCAAGAAAGGGCCATATTCTAAAAAATTGGCATTGCCAACATGCGTGTGCCAACAGCAGATCTGAGGGAAGAGCCCAGCACCGTGAACCTGCATCCCTCTCACCTAACCGCAGGTAAGGGACATTTGTCTTTTCCTGACCATGACCCAAATCTCCTCCTGCACTGGTAGGGAGTGCCCCATGGTGGGAGTTTGGTGGGAGGTGACTTCTGAAGCCAAAGTAGCAAGTCCATCCTTCCTCACCAGTCCACCCACCCAGCAGGGCACATGGTCCTGTGACCTGGGGGATGCTCCTGCATGAGGCCTGGGCTCCCCGTGAGAGGCGACATCAAGAAGGGATGCCTAGACTTGGTACCCAGCTGGGCAGTGGGCTGCCCCAGAATGTAGAGCAGCAGCACCACCCTGACTGGCCCGGTCTGCAGTTCGGCTGTGCACGTGTGCCTGCTCCACGCTCCCTTGGTTCCTGGGTGTTTTCCAAGCTTGCTTCTGCAGCCTTGCTTCCTGGTGTCCTTCTAGTAAAGGCCCTTTCTGCTGAGTCATGCCAGTTGGTTTGCGTTGCCTGCTGCCAGGCTCTAGCTATTGGTCTGGTGCCCAGGAGGGGAGGTGGGGCTGGTCCCCCGGAAGTCGGCATGATCTTAAAAGGCACTTGTGTGGTGCATGCAGTCTTCAAGCAACGGATGGGGACTCTGTCTTCAGTGAGTGGGAGCGAAACCCGAGGGAGCCCTGGAGGAGTTCAAGGGACTCTGGGGGCTCCAGGCTGTCCAGTCCCAATCTCCCCATGCCAGGTGTCAGCCCCCACCCTTTCTGATCTGGGCCCTGATGTTTGCTGGCCTGTGCAGGAAGGAGAGGAATTATACACCAAAGTAGCTGCTGAACCTGCCTAGTACAGACCTGGGGGTTGATCTGAGGGGGCAAAAGTGTAAGCAGGTTAGAGAGATCCATTGATATGAGAGCACCACATATCACACAGAACTCAACATCCTGGAATGCGTCCTAGAATGATTCCTTCTGGAATGGCTCTGGGAAGCTTGAAAAAAGCAGTGAATGGCCTAGTTTTTAAAGAGAATGGCAATGGGAAAGCAATGCCAGAACTTGCAAAGCAGACTGTGGAGGAAAGAGCAAAGGCTCAGGGAAGGAGCCTGAAAGACCCACAGACATAGAAAACAATCTTGTGGTTACCAAAGGGGAAAGGTGGGAAGGGATAAAATAGGATTATGGGATTAACAGATACACACTACTATGCATAAAATAGATAAACAACAAGGACCTATGGTATAGCACAGGGAACTATATTCAATATCTTGTAATAACCTATAAAGGAAAAGAATCTGAAAAAGAATATATATATAATGAAATCACTTTGCTGTACATCTAAAACTAACACAACATTGTAAGTCAACTATACTTCAATAAAAAACAAAACTAAACAAAATAATTGGTCAAGTCTATGAGACTGGACAACCCAGTATCTGACTGCTCCTTGGAAGGTCTGGAGGACACTTACCAAGATGGTAAGGAATTCACTGGTGGGGGGAGGTACTGGCCACGTTAAGAAGTTCGGTGGAGGCTGTCCCTGACAGGGCAGCCAGGGCTGGTTGTAGGAGGTGTGATCACAGAACAGGGCTCCTAGAAGCAATGGGAGTGACAGACCCCTGGAACAGCAAGGACCAGCAGCAGCCCTTAACTGCAGCACTTGTTTCTTCAAGTGGGTGTGATGACCATAATTATTATAATGGGCTACAAGGTCAGAATGAGGGGGAAGGGGGTGACGTTCTATTTTCAGAGATCTATGCAATGGAGATGGCTTATAGCACAAGGTGTTCCTAGGAGCAAAACAGACGGGCAAACATCTAAGGTACTGCTGAACAGGCATAATCAAAAGTGTCAAAAATGGATTCACAAACAAATGTCTATCAGCTGGATAAACAAAATGTGGCATATCCATACAAAGAAATATTATTTGGCCATAAAAAGGAATGTCATACTGTCACATGCTACACAACGTGAAAGACACCTGTCATGAAAGGTTGCATATTGTATAATTCCATTTGTATCAAATGCCCAGTATTCTGGCAAATACAGAGAGAAGTAGCTTAATCATTGCTGGGGGTGGTAAAGGGGGTGAATTGAGTCTGACTGCCAACGGGTACAGGGTTTCTTCTAGGGGTGATGGAAATGTTCTGGAATCAGATAGTGGCAATGGTTGCACAACCTTGTGAATTACTAAAACCCACTAAGTTGTACACTTTAAAATGGTGAATCGAATGTTGTATGGATTATATCTCAAGAAGAAAAGAGATGTATTCACAGAAGGCTATGGAAAGTCACGGTCTTCTGCCCATTTTCCAGACCTGAGCTGGTTTTCACATATAGACTCCATCAACTGAAGAGTAGGCTGAGTCCCACAGTTGAGTGTAGATAGCAGTGATTCCTTCGGTCCTTCTCTGAAAGGGCCTGTGGCTGTCTCCTTGGGAACTGCGTCCTGGGAAAGGGGATTAACCAGATTTGCAGGGGTGGTGGGATATGGTCCGGGGTGATACGGCTACCTGTAGTGCCACCAGGCCCTCCTGTTAGGGCGAGGGCACATGGGAGGTAGATAACAAATGGATTCCTGGCTCAGATCCATCACCGTGTGTTCACGGGGCCCAGGGAACCATCTGCTAATGGCCTGAGTTCTTGAATGTTTGACTAGAATGAACTCACTTGACAGTGGGCAGAACCCACAGATTGTTCCTTGTCCTGTAGAATAGGGGCTATGTGGGAAGGCCAAGTGGCAGCCCTGGAACTGACCCCCTCTACGTAAGATACTAATTCAAAGACAATACTACATTGGGGGTGAGGTGGAAAGGAGGATTATCAGAGAGCAGAGCCACTCAAAAACTTCAAGATGGTGGTGCCCATCACCACCCCAGTTTAATTCACTAGAGTTTAATTTAATTGACTAGAATTTAATTGACTAGAATTTAAATCACTAGTATCTTCCCTGCAAAGACCACACAGGTCAGGTGGATGACAGTGGGCTACCGCAAACTGACCATGCAATCGTCCAACCTCAGCCACTGTCCCCTATTGGAGTTTCTTTATTAAACCAGACTAATACAGCCTTCAGTCCATGGCCCATAGCTATTGATCTGATGAGTTTCATCTTTTCCATACCCATCAGAAGGAGGACCAACTCGTATTCACGTGTGGTGTACAAAAGTAAACACTCAGGGCTTCCCTGGTGGCGCAGTGGTTGAGAGTCCGCCTGCCGATGCAGGGAGCACGGGTTCGTGCCCCGGTCTGGGAAGATCCCACATGCCGCGGAGCGGCTGGGCCCGTGAGCCATGGCCGCTGAGCCTGCGCGTCCGGAGCCTGTGCTCCGCAACGGGAGAGGCCACAACAGTGAGAGGCCCGCGTACCGCAAAAAAAAAAAAAAAAAAAAAAAAAAAAAGTAAACACTCAGAGTTTTGCTCCAAGGTTGTGTTGGTTCTCCTGTTCTCTATGATAATAAGTCTGCAGGTCAGGGACCACACTGTACAAACTTTCTACAGAGCAGCACACTGGTCTACTGTCTTGTGATACCAGGTCAACCAGACCTGAAGAGCAGGAAGTGACAAGTACCCTTGATGCCACAGCAAGACACGTGTTCTCTGGAGGATGGGTGACCAACCCCACAAAGATTCAGGGGCCTGACCCATTTGTGGTGTTTTTAGGAACCCAGTTGTCTAGGGCATGACGGGTTACTCCTACAAATAAAGGGAAAGTTATTGCACCTTAAACTTCCTACCTCTAAGGAAAAAGCACAATGCTTGGCAGGCCTTTTCGGGTTTTGGAGGCAGAATATTTCACACTTGGGAACTGCTCTGACCCATTTATCAGCTGGTGCAGAAGGTTTCTAGTTTGGAGGAGATATGAGTGGCTCTCAGAGCAAGAAGTGCTGGGCAGGAGACAGACCATTGTGTGGACAGCTTTGACTCTTGGGTTACAAACCACCAGCAGTTGTCCAGATCCCATGGCATCCACCTCTGTGCACTGACACCTGTCCCTCCCCTTACACAGAAGCCCTCATGGGGGTTTTCATGATGAGTGGACCAAGGAGGAAAAAGCCCAAGCTTGTTTCATGAATGGGTCTGTTCCACATGTCAGAGAGAGACAAAGATGGACAACAATGGCCCGCAGCCCTCAGCAGGGGTGGCTGAAGCTGTGAGAGTCCTCCTCGTGGGCAGAGTGTCATGCAGGGCACCTGGCCATCCACTCTGTGTGTCCAGAAAGGTGCCCTGAGGTAAGGATATATATGGACTCATGGGCAGTGGGCACTTGCTTAGCTGACTGGTCAGGAGCCTGGAAGGAGAGAATTGGAAGGTCAGGGACAAGGAGACCTGGGAAGAGGCACTTGATTGGACAGACCAGGAGTGGGCAGAGCATGAGAATCTTTTCACCCAGGAGAGGACTGACATAACCATGTGGACAGGGTAACTTGGCCAATAGATGTCAGGCCTCCTCTGCCCTCCCAGCTGGGTGACTGAGCAAAGGAGGACAGAGGATGGGGGGACTGGCCGCACTGGGGGCCACGCACAGCGGATCCTCAATTTTAATAGAATCTTGTATCTTTTTTTTTTTTTGGCTGCGTTGGGTCTTCGTTGCTGCACGTGAGCTTTCTCTAGTTGTGGCGAGCAGGGGCTGCTCTTTTTTGTGTTGCACAGGCTTCTCATTGTGGTGGCTTCTCTCGTTGCAGATCATGGCTCTAGGTGCACAGGCTTCAGTAGTTGCAGCACTTGGGCTCAGTAGTTGCGGCACACAGGCTCAGTAGTTGTGGCATGTAGGCTCAGTAGTTATAGCTTGTGGGCTCTAGAGCACAGGCTCAGTAGTTGTGGAGCAAGGGCTTAGTTGCTCCACAGCATGTGGGATCTTCCTGGACCAGGGATCGTACCCGTGTCCCCTGCATTGGCAGCAGATTCTTAACCACTGAGCCACCAGGGAAGTCCTGAATCTTGTATCATTATTACTTGACTCTCTTTGCTGCTAATAATGTTTTCATCAAAATACTCTCATCTGATATTAACATAATGACACCCCTTTCTTTGTATCTAAATACATGCACATATCTTTTTTCCAGCCTTTCTTTCTCAACTGTTCTGTAACGTTATGTTTTAGAAGTCTCTCATTAAAAAGTAAATAACAATACTTTTAAAAACTAGTTCTAGAATCTTTGTCTTTTATCTGGAACATTTAGTATGTATATACAGAGAGTAAAAAGTATTTAAAAGTATTTAAAGTACATACAGTAAAAGTATTTAAAGTATATATAAAGTATTTATATATATATATTTAGTTAACGTATATATAGCTGATATATAAAGTATTGATATATTTGAGTGCTAATTTAGCATGTAATTTTATGGTTTCTTTGTCTTCCATCTTTTCCCCCTTCTTTAAGAATGCTTTTTTTTTTTTCGGGCTTCCCTGGTGGCGCAGTGGTTGCGAGTCCGCCTGCCGATGCAGGGGACGCGGGTTCGTGCCCCGGTCTGGGAGGATCCCACATGCCGCGGAGCGGCTGGGCCCGTGAGCCATGGCCGCTGAGCCTGCGCGTCCGGAGCCTGTGCTCCGCAACGGGAGAGGCCACAACAGTGAGAGGCCCGCGTACCGCAAAAAAAAAAAAAAAAAAAAAAAGAATGCTTTTTTTTCGTTCATACCCTTGCTCTAATCTTTTAGTGAATACCTTAGAAATTATACCATGAATTCCTTTTGTAAAATTGACATATAATTGACTATAACGTTATATTAGTTTCAGGGGTAGAACGTAATGATTCACCATATGTATATATTATCAAATAATCACCATGGTAAGTCTAGTTAACATCCATCATCACACATAGTTACCAATTATTTTTCTTGTGATGAGAACTTTTAAGATCTACTCTCTTAGCAATTTTCAAATACACCACACAGCATGATTAACTACAGTCACCATGCAGTACATCATATCCCCAGGACTTATTTATTTCATAACTGGAATTTTGTACTTTTTGACCCCCTTCACCCATCTCACCCACCATTTCACACTTCACCCATGAATTCTTAATATATAAAAATCTGAACTCAATATGTTTATGCTCCACCCAGCAGAACAAGGACCTTGGACACTTGAACTCCATGTAATTCATGCTTGACATGTGTGTTTTCCTGTCTAGAACTTTAATTCTATTCTGATTTTCCCAATCCCACCAAGTATTATTCACACTGCTGGTAAAACCAATGGTTGTATTTATTTACCCTTACATGTCCTTTCTTCCACCTCAAGCCTCCATCTGAGATCTCTTTCATTCTCTTGAAATACATTTTTCAGAACTCCTTTCAGTAAGAGTCACCTGGTAATAAACTCCCTCTGTCTTTGTTTCACTTTCATTCTTGAAAGATCTTTCTCCTGAGTAGAAAATAATTAGTTTAGACAATTGTCCTATGAAATTCTTTTTCCAAAGTAAATCCTACATAGTTGTCCAACAAATAAGGCAGAGACAGAGAGACAGAGAGCATGCTCCTGGTTGAAGCAGGGATGGGAGGTCCAGAAACTTCTTTGCTCAACCTGCCCCTCATCTCAATCAGCCTTGAGCACCTCCTGGAAATGCCAGAGAGCCCCAGGATACAGTTTGCAAATTATTAACCTAAAAACTTACAAATCAACATAAACTCTCCATTGCTTAGATCCTAAGGAAATCCAAAGGCCAGCCCTGGTTGTGTCCATCCTGCCCTGTTCAGGGAAAAGACTCCCTGCGTCTGAGGCAGGGGCTCTTCTGACTTGAAGAGGCCATTGTGCTGTGGGGCATAAATGAATTCTTACATCCGTGGCAACCACAGGGGGCCATGAAGGTTGCACACTACTCAAAGGCTTCCTTCTGAGGAGGCAAGTGGGTCTGAAGTCTGGTGTGTGACCTACTCTTATGACTGGTCCTGGATTAGATTATGTCCCCTCTCTTCTAATTTACATGAAGGTTCTATACAAGCCAACCATGGCCCTATGACCAGGATGAAATGTCATGATCACCACTCCTGCCTTTCTGAGCTCACTGCCCGTACTCACTGGGCACTATAGACTTCACTGTAATTCTGACCTCAGGAAGGGGTGCCCTGGGTGGGGGACATAAGTGTTCAGACCTAGAAGGGAACCTTCCCATGGGCAAGTGATTGGTGTCTGACTTATAGCCTTTATGTGTGCATGTGTTGGGGTGGGGGATTGACATCCCTGGACCCAGCAGGATTCCAGGAACTAATGACCAGCCTTTGGCCCTGAAACCCATGGAAGGCCCTTGGGAGATGCACCCAGGCTTTCAGTCGAGGTCTCCTGCCCATCCTGGTATCTGTGTGGCCCTCCACTGCTGGCTGGGAGCCAGTCTTAACTTTCTGTCCACCCCATCTTCCACTGCCCCAGTGATGAAGCCTGGGATGAAACCCAGCCAACCAAAGAACGCGGCCGCCAGCAGCGTCTAATGCTCCCCTGGTCCCCGGGCCTGTGGTGATGGGAAAACACACATTGTTTGGGGGCGTTGCGGATACAGTACAGATTATTTTTAGCAAATTGTTCTGACTTAGTGAAAAACCTGAAAGATAGTGTTGATAATCATCCTTATTTTGGTGCCACAGATGGCACTGCTATAATTAGATGCTTGTTTCTGGGTGATTCTGCTGTTCCCATGAGACGACACCTTGGCTGGTGCAGAAATCATCCCTGAAGGTTGTCTTTATTGTTCAGTTTGGGGCTTGATCTTTCACTCTTTACCCTTAAGTATTAACAACACTTGTGAGAAAAAGTAAATTATTCACACGTCTCTCAAGCTAATATTAGCTTGAGCATAAATGAGAGGTTTGGGTCCTCTTTGTTCTCTGATCCTAGTGACAACTGGGAATTATCCCCTGCTGCCTGCCCTCCTCCTCTGAGGTACTTCCTGGGCCCCCAGCCAAGCCAGGCTCCGTTACCTCCTTCCACCCTGCACTCTCTTTCATATCAGCATTTGTCGTTTGTAATTGCAAATTTATCTGTGAGGTACTTGGACTAATGTCTGTCCCGTCCGCAGGACCATAAGCTCCACAGGGAAGAGACTGGAGCTCTATGCGCTGTCCCCAGAGCCTAGAACGGGGACATCAGTGAAATGCCACTGCCAGAGTCAGGCGTGTGGGGAACCCACAGCCCCCAGCTCTCCTCACTGTCCCCCACCTGTGGGCTTATGGCACAGGCCCCTCTGTGCAGTGACAAGCAGTTAACAAAACCACCCATCTTCGGGCAGAGGCATCATGGGATTTTCATGTGGAATGTGAATAAGATAAGGCTGAAAAGGGTGAAGCAGAGGTGAGCTGATGATCCTACTACAGCAAATCCCCTACATACGAACAAGTTCCCATCCGAGAGCGCATTCGTAAGTCCAATTTGTTCGTAAGTCCAACAAAGTTAGCCTAGGTATCCAACTAACACAATCGCCTACATAGTACTGTACTGTAATAGGTTTATAATACTTTTTACACAAATAATACATAAAGAACAAGCAAACACAAAAAATAAAGAAAACATTTTTAATCTTACAGTACAGTACCTTGAAAAGTACAGTAGTACGGTACAGCAGCTAGCATACGGGGGCACGTTTGCAACTTTGAAAGTTCGAAACTTGAAGTTTTGTATGTAGGGGACTTACTGTATTAAAATTAGGTATGGGGCAGGGGGAGAGAGAGAACTGGAATTCCAGTAAGAGCATCACTTTCCTGGGAGTTGGTGTCTCCTTCAAGAGCTGGTCACAGCCACAGCCCGATCATTCACAGATCTTTCTCCGGCCACAGGCCTCTGTCTTTTGCTAACTCCTTTCATAACCATTGCACCCTGAGCTGGGGTCAGCACCATTGTCTAAAGCAGGATCAATGTAAGCAAATAATAGATTTTCTCGAGAACATCTTATGAGATGAATCATCTAAACCTTTCCCTTTCCACTGTCTAGTAAGAAGGATGGGCACTTTCCTCTGGATATGGTGGTCCTGCTTTGGCATCATTTTCAATCCCATACATTTATTAAGAAGCATCATAGTGTCCAGTGTGGCGCCATGACTAACTCTTAGGCAACCTACATGGTAGCAAAACTGTGATGTGGTAAAACGAGTTTCTGGAAAGCACAGAGCCTCCCATACAGCAGGTATCCAATCAGTGCATCTCCCATTACCGTCCATAGAAGCAACCTCTAAGACAGCGCTCAGGATCGTGCCCCCCGGTGCTCATACCCTCATGTAGAATCCTCCCACACTGTGCCAGGGCCAACAGAACAGGGCAGAAGTGATGGTGTGACATTTCCAAGATTCAGTCATAAAAGGCACTGCAGCTTCCTCTGTGGTTGAGCTCTCTGTCTGTCTCTGTGTCTCTGTCTCTGTGTCTCTCTCTGGGATCACTTGCTCTTGGAGAAGCCAGGCTGTGAGCAGCCCTTTGGAGATGCCCACATGGTGAGGAGCTGAGGCCTCCGGGTGCCTCCCTGGGCACCGACCAGACAGAGACCACTTCCATTGGATAAATGTCCCAATTTCCCAGAGTCTCCTGCACCCTCCTGCTGCTGACCCTTCCCCACTCCTGTCCCCACACCCGGTTCTGTAACACACCAGCTAAGACAGTGGGCCAGCTATGGGAGCCTCCTTCTCCTCTTCCGATTAAGTTTTCTTTTTTTTTTCCTTAATTTTTTGGCCACGCCACGTGGCATGCGGGATCTAGTTCCCTGACCAGGGATCGAACCCGTACCCCCCTCTGCAGTGGTAGCACAGAGTGTTAACCACCGGACCACCAGGGAAGTCCCAAGTTTTCAAGTCCCAGTTTTGAAAAACTGATCCCCATGTGTAGTGCACAATCCAAATAGTTTAGGCTCATGATGAAATGTAGCTGTCCTTTGCCTCTCTCTCTCATCCCATAGTCCCACTCCCTAGGGACCATGGCTTTTCTTCTTTTTTATTTGCTTCTGAAAAAATAAGGATATGTGCTTTTAAAAAATGTATTATATCTTGAAATTGTCTTTGACTCTCTATTATAATTGTGGAGGATTTGACACTTGTACTCCACTGTGCTCCCACTTTCCTCCCTCACCCATCACACTAATGTACCTTTAGATCATAATTTTTGGTTAAATTAATAGTCAGTGTTTACATTACCAGGACTATTGCTCATTGCAGAGCCAAACAGCATATGACCAGTATGTTCCTTTCTTATAATCCACCCCTCCCACCACACTGGAGGTAAGTGCCTCCTTTCATTATTTCAATGTCTTGATGGCTAACTTTCCCCCAAATGCTTCCATATTTCTGTCAAACTCCTATCAACTGTTGTTTCAAATGCTCTCACACATCAGGTAGTCTAGCAGCTCTTCCTTCCCTGGAGGCCTCGCTCCCAGGCCGTCTGACTTGGTGCTCAGATCTGAACAGTTTCTCTCTTGGTCTGTGGTACAAACTATTACCTTGGGGCTTCTCTTGGCCTCTCTGTTGGGCTAGGTGCCCTACCTCCTGTGCCCCACGTCCTCCTCTTTCTTGGTTTACGTGCTTATTTTGCTGGAGCACATCCTCTAGTATCTCTCTAAGAAAGGATATACAGAAAGTAAAAATTTAAAGATGTTGCACACGTAGCAATACTTTTATACTACCTCATCCTTGAAAGATAATTTGACGAGATGTAGAAATCTAGGTTGAAACTACTTTAAAAATTTCAAAGGCATCATTGCATTGTCTGTATCTTCCACCATCGTGAAGTCTAATGCCATTGTAATACTTAAACTTTTGTGTGTATCAACCTGTGCCCACCCCACTCCCAACCCACCAGTTTGTAGGATTTTCCCTTTATTCCTGATGCTTTCAGATTTCATAATAACACAGCTTGGTGTGGAATTTTAAGAGCTCCTTGTGCTGGCACTTGATGAGCTCTCTCTAGCTGGAGGCTCCCACCCTTCAGTTGGCAATTTTCTTGTATTGTTTCTTTGCAAATGTCTCTCCTTTGTTTTCTCTGTTCTCTCCTTTTGCAACTCCAATTAGTAGGACACTGAATCATGTGGACCAACCTTCTAGTTGTCTTTTCTTTCTTATTGTCAATCTCTGTCTTTTTCTAGAGGTTTCCTCCACCCTACCTTCTACCCCATCTATTAGGAATCCTCTTTCTTGGGCTTTGATGACCCCTTCCTTACAGAATATTGATCTTGTCTCTTGGATGCAAATATCCCTGAAAATATTATGATAGTTTCATTAAGAGCTTCTCTTCTGCTGCCTTCTCTCTAATTCCTCTGAGTGCATTTTTTCTGTTTGGCTTCATGCTGGCAGCTTCATTCACATATTCAGGGATCCTGGGCAACCTGTTCATAGTCAAGAGAGCAACACTAAAGTGCTCTTTGAAGATTTGTTGGGAGGAGGGAGTTTTAGGCTGGTGGGTAAAGCAGATTTCTTTGTTGAGCAACCTCATAGGTAAGCATTTTCAGGTCTCTTCTCTAGGGACATGTGCCCTCCCTGGAGTGCAGGGTCGTGCTGCTCTCTTCCTGGGGTAGAGTTGGGAAGGTGCTTCTGTGAGTGCTCTTAGTGTGAAGTCTTTCTTCTTATACCCCAGCTCTTTTCAGTCCAGAATCCCAGCCTACCTTCTTCTGTCCCTGGGGTCCCTGAGCCCAGAGCCACCCTTCTCCAATTTCTCCAAAGAACAAACTTCCAGGCTTGTCTGGAGATTGCAGTGGAGGAACACTGGGGTCCCACTGGATTCCTAGACAGAGTTTGGATCAACTCCTTTTTTTGCCTTGACCACCCCTATGTCATCCCATCTCCTGTAGTGCCAGCTGCCTCTCCCTGCCCGGGGTTCCAGTGTGGACGAGTGGACGGGCCTGATTCTTGGAAGTAGACCCCACCCCCACCCCCATAGGTGCTCAGGTCCCAGCGTCCTCCTCTCGGCCCCACCTCTCTCACATCTCAATCTACTCATCAGGAAAATGGACGTAACTGTGGTTCCCTCTCCCGAGGTTGCTGTGAGGTAGAAATGAGGTCACAGTGGTGCCATCACCCATGATGGCAGCCCCTCGGGCAAGCTCTGTTCCCCAGCGCACATTCTGTTTTTCCCAGACAGGCCCAGGAAGAGGAGCCACACCCAGGGATGATGTGAAGCACTCGTGCTGAGTGCACGGAGCCAGGGAACGCTGTCCCCTCCACACGTCCCCGCCCCTGCCCATCCACGCAGCTGAGTGTGCCAAGAAAGGATGCTGCATTGACTGTTTCACAGCCTCCCCAAAGGCTGCTCTCAGCCCCCTCCCTCCATACCCACGGACAGAAACATGCACAAATGCAAAATAACAATGGTAATAATGTGAGCCGGCAGCTGAGACCTGTACGGCTAATGACAGTTTGAAAGTAGGATGAGCAGGCTCTCTGCCATCTACCCACCTACTTTTCAAATTACCTTCTCCAACCTTCGAAATGATGTCTGACTTTAGTAGGAATAATTGCCAGAGTAGGAAAGATGTGTGTGTTCACCATGCAAGGGAAGGTGAGCCTTGCAGAGCAGCCCTTGCTCTGTGCTTTTGGCGGTTTAACCTGTCTGCTGCAGCAGGCTCCTGGAAGAGGGCGGGCCCAGGGGGCGGCAACAGGAAATGCTGAGGGATGTCGCAGGGCCTGGGCCTGCTGCTGTGACCCAGGTTGGCCCACCTCCTACCCCTCGCCAGGGCTGTTGGGGCAGGAAGCCTTGCCTGGAGCCTCCAATGCCTGGAGGCCTGGCCAGACACATGGACAGGCCCATCTCATTCCCACAGCTGTGCCCCTCGAATAGTATGTGGCCACGGTGGGTACACATATTTCAACTGTATTACAGAAAAGCCATTAAGCTTTGGGGGGGTTCTTTTAACGACCTGGATATTGTCAGATGCTAATTTAGGAAAATACAAGCTTAATGTACATCATGTGGTAGAAGAAAAGCATTTGTTAGTTGCAGTGTCCTTCTCCTAAGGGGAAGGTGTGGTGGGTCTGAGACAGGCTGGGACCTGGGACCTGGGACCCTTTGCTGCAGTACTTGCACCTGGACAAACGTCTGTCTCCTTTAGCAACAAAATACAAAGAAACTATACGGGACTAAAAATAACTGCATACGTGCGCAGTTGGGGCAAATTCCGGACAACAACATACAAAAAGACCAAAAACCCAACCGCCACTTCTGAAGGGTCAGGAGCAAAAGCAGGGTACTGCACATGCTCCCTGCACACACCACCACCAAGGGGATGGGCAGACCACCTAAGCCAACCCTCCAGCCTGAGCCCTGACCCGCCCCTGCCCTCACCCCATATAAGGAACCAGCTCTCCTCGCTCCCCACTGCTGCAGCAGGGGCCCCAGTAAAGCCTTGCCTGAATTTTTGTCTGGCCTCTGATCAATCTCTACTGATTAAGCAGGCCAAGAACCCTGGTCAGTAGCAGGTCTTTGCTCCCCAGCCAGGGGAATGAGTGGGGGAAGGAGGAGGAGAAGTGGGGTGAGAGGGGTGGAAATCTAAGGGAAGGTCCCTGAAGCCACTGGGACCCTGCCTAGGGTGAGAGGGCTCCCAGATTGCTGGTGACAAGGGAGCTGCAGGGAAGGGCACCTTCTGGAAGGGATTCCTGGGCTGACTTGCTGCACCCTGGGGATGCAGAGCCCTCAGGAGCACTCTTATGAATTAATTCCTGGAGGGGCAGGGAGTGAAAAAAGGCCAAATCCTGTTCTGAGTTGGCCCCATAAGAGCCCCACACTCAGGTTGCGGCCTCCATCTCGGAGCTCCACCTGTGAAGTGGACAGCAGCCTTCCTGGCACATCAGTATGAACCCGCTTTGCATCTCAAGTGGACCTTGGCTCTGGCCATCAGATTTGGGGACCCAGGAGCGATGCTCCAGGTAACTGCTGGGGTTTGGGATGGAAAGAAAATAAGTCAATTGCAAAAGTGTCTGCAAGTCTGGCCCGCCCTTCCTGCTGGGGCTCTGACTGTGCTGTGTGTTGCCTTTCCAGGGCAGGTGATATGGACACCAGCTCCCCACCCCTCACCCCATCCCCCTCACCCCACCCCCAGCAGCAAGGCAGACCCCACTTCCGGCCCACAGCAGGCAATAGGGGAGCTGGGGCAGGCGGCCTCCCAAAGGCAAGGCTTTGATGGATAAAAATCCGAAAACGCACTTCATGTCAGAGTGAAACTTTAAAACAAGATGACGGAGAAGACAGTGGGAAACGGGTCTCCCACCACCTACCCCAGACCCCAGACCCCTTCTGTAGATGCCTTAGTCCTTTCAGGCTGCTGTAACAGAGTGCAGAGACTGGGTGGCTTAGAAACCATAGCATTTTATCTCGCACAGCTCTGGAGGCAGGAGATCAGGGTGTCAGTGTCCTTGGGTTCTGGTGAGGGCTCTCTTTCAATGGCAGATGGTGGCCTTTTCTCTGTGTCCTCATGTTGTGGAAAGAGAGTAAGAGAGCTCTCTGGAGCCCCTTTTATAAGGGCACTAACCCCATTCATGAGAGCTCCACCCTCATGACCTAGTCACCTCCCATCAGCCCCACCTCGTAATAGCATCGTCACATTGGTGGTTTAGGATTTCAATATATGAATTTGAGTGGGGAACAAACATTTAGCCCATAACACCAATAAACACCAGAGGAACCCATGACACCAGTTTCCATGTTTTACGTATCCTTCCAGGAATTAATTTCTATACTTCTACACACAGACACACAGACACACACACACACACACACACACATACACACACACAAATGAAAGGATTCTACACACACTCTCTCTAGCTTCCTCTTTTTCATGAAGTATACTTTTATGTACTTTGAGGGTTACTACATATCATAGACCTACATATACACCTTTTAAAAAAAAAATGACTGATAATTCCATACTAGGGACGTGCTATAATTTAATTAATATTATTATTGCTAGTATTTAGGTTGTTTCCACCCTTTTACAATCAAAAGCAATGCTTCCATGAGCCTTGTGATAAACATCCTTGCACATGCATGTGAGAACACATACAGGACAAAGTCCGAAAGTGGGATTGCTGGGCTGGAGCACACACATGTCTGTGGTTCTGACACATGTGCCCAAATCCCCCACAGGGTTTGTCCTTCTGGCCCAGTGGTTATCAAATGTTCTCAAACTTGGCCAATCTGATTTAGGTCTAAAGTAAGTTTCCACAGATGTTTCAGCCTGCATCTCTCTTACTGTAAGTGAGATTAAGCCTCTTTTCAAATGTTTAGAAGCATTTTCCTTTCCTGCGAAGGATTTCTATCCATTTTCCAATTCAGTTCTTGGGTGTTTTCCTTACTGATTTATAGCAGTCCTGTGCCTGTGACATAAATTGCATATATTATTATGCATATGATACTGTTTTCATATCATAGACATAAATATACCTCGTTGTTTTAATGACTGCATGATAATTCCATTTTAGGGGTGTGCCATAATTTTATTCTCAGTCGATCTTTTGCCTTTTTACTTTAATCAGATGCTCTCTGCCAGGCAGAAATATTTGGCTTTTATCTGGTATCAATTATGTTATTTATGGCCTAGGGTTTTGTAACATAAGCCTCCAATCCCGGGAGCCCCTTTTAAGGCACCGCGGTGGCCAATGCATCTCCATGAAGCAGTGTCCCCAAGATGGGAAGTTGCCACCTAAAAAGGTGTCTGACCCACATGGAAGTGTCCCCAGACACGGCCCCACCCCCTCCCATCACAAGTGTGACCGTCTCAGAGCAGGGGCCCGGGGCCAGCTTCAAGCACCCCTGCAGCCAGGGAGGAAAGGCCCAAGGCAGAGTGGTGGGTGGGAGGTCAGGTTGCGGGGGCGGGTCCCACACACTCTTCTCCAAGGCTGAAAGTGCCCGAGGCTGCCCCAGCTTCCTGCCGCCTGGTCTTTCCTGCCCAGCTTTCTTCATCCTGGAGAAACACGGTCCCCTGGGCCGTCTTTGGCCCACGGGACGCTGCCAAACATAGCAGTGAGCGGCTACTTTGTGCCAGGACCTGCCCTCCGGGTTGGGACTATGCTGCCCGCTGCGGAGGTCAGAGCTGCCCAGAACCCCAGACGGGAAAGCCGACCAGAGGCAGGAGGCAGCAAGTGAGGCAGGACCCGAGGACCAGAGCCGGGGCTGCTCCCCATCGCGGACTTGCTGCGGAGACCCTGCCAAGCCGAGCGGGACACCCCCGCACACCCGGGGGGCAGTGCCCGCGCAGGACCCCAGCGACCCCGACGCCTTCGGGGGGACCGGCCAGGCTCTGCGGGCTGGCGGGCTCGGGCTCCGGTTCTGACTTAACGCTGATTCTCGGTTTTCTCATCTCTAAAAAGCGGGTGATGCTACGGCAGCCCCTGACATCGGTGAGTGACCCACGCGAATCCTCGGATCAGTGAGTGCTGCTCAGTGAGTGTAGACGGAGGGCCGCGAGCTGGGCCCACCCACCAGCCCAGTCAGGCACCACACACACGTACACACTCACTCATCCGGAATCATGTGTCCCTGGCATTTTACTATGTAATCCTCATTGCAATGCTTTGTAGATGGGGTACATCTCAGTCACAGATTTTAGCACGCCCTGCACCTCCAGGATTTACCTGGACCACGAGGTCCCGATACACCCCCTCTCCTGGGGGATGCTCTAGGATTTGGAGTAAAAAGTCAAATCGCACCTGTTAACCTCCGGAAAGGTGAGTCCCTCGCCCCTCTCCCCTCTCCCAGAGGTGGTGACAGGCATAGGTATATCAGGTGCTTGACAAACGCTGGCTTCCTTGGGACTGCCACTGCTTTCCCTGCAGAACCGCCCAACTGCATAGGATGCTGGAGTCCTTGTACAGTGACCACCGTGTTCGCTGGGAGGTGGGGTGGGAGGGGGCTGGTGCTGCCCCTCAGGTGTCCCGCCAATCCCTCTGAGGCCCCAGCAAAGAGTTTTGCATTTAGAAGGTCAGGAAGTGGTCCTTCTCACAGGGCTGCCTTGAATTATTTCAGCTGCACCAAGGTATTTCAAAGTCAGACCAAATAAACATTTGCATCTAAAAAAGGCAAAACAGGGTCATTTGAAATAGAGAAGAAAGCTCTCCCGTATCCGGAGGGTGAGGCCAGACTTTCCAGAGAAGCTGTGCAGGGTTTGCTTTGGTTTTGTGTGTTTGCCAAGGCTCGGAGCTCCTCTTGCTTCAGGAGGAAAGTATTTTCTTTTAAATAAAATGTGAGCCGACCTAAGTTTCCTTCCCTGATTTGCTCAGTGGCTACCCCGGCCCCCTGCAGCTGTCGGGACCGAATCTTTAAAGGGTTTGCTTTTCCTGAGAAGGCAACCACGACCCACTGGGTGTTATCAAGCAGTCAGGCCAGGACGGGGAGGAAGGGCTGCTCCCAGGCTCCTACTCGGCATCCCCCGCACGGGGTCAGACGCGACCCTCACCTGCCTCCTCCCTCTTCACCTGGGGCCCCGTGCCCAGGAGACACAGCCTCTCTTTTCCCGAAGAGTCTGGACCGAAACCAGTGTGGGAATCACCGTCTTTTCTTTTCTTCTAGCAATTATTCTCGCCCTCCCCCGGCTTAAACACATCTTCTCAGTTAAGCCTGAAGGGAGGGGACGTCTGCTACTACATTCCGTGCGCTGCCTCCATCCCCACCCCCCATAACATTTCCACCAATCGCCGAGCTCCTGGATGGCAACAGGGACAGTACACACCCTGGCCTCACCTGAGGTACAGTTGCTCTCACACAGGTAGGTGTTGGCGTCTAAGCAGTCCACCCTCTGACCCTCACAGCATCCCTGTCTCAGGGGAGTGTCTACACAGACCCCGACCCCTTCCGACCCTCCCGCTCCTCCAGGACCCCTTGCTTATTCATTCATTCATTCAACCCTGCAGACACTGGGCTCAAGACGGCTCATTCATCACATCCAGGTAAGTCCCCCTCCTCAGATCCTGTGAAACAGCAGAATAAATTATAAAAACAAATACTTAGAAGCCCTGGAAAACTAGAAAAAGCACCACCGGCAGACCAAGCTGTGAGGGAATCTCCAGAAGAGAAAAAGCAGATGAGGTCAGATTAGTGGTGAAACCCGACATAGCCGAGGACCCACAAGGCTGTACCCCCGTCTGGAAGTGAGGGCGCAGTGGCCGCGGAGAAGCAGCCAGACATGGACATCTATGGGGAGAGTTACCTGAAGGGCCGCACAGGCAGCTGAGCCGGTGCCCCGCTTGCCCCTGGGATAAAGTCAGAGGGCAGCTTTAAGACACAACAGGGACCTGCAAGAGGCACCCCAGAGAGAGAGCAGGGCCGCTGTCCCATAACTGCAGTAAAATGAGAGACAGTAACCCCAAATCGGAGGCCCATGGAGGCGCTCTGCCTTTGCTCATCCCCGCCTGTCGTCCGGCGCCCAGTGTCAGGGGTGCAGGCTTGCTGTGACCAGAGTGGACAGTCCCTTACAGAGGGGATGTTTACTTGTGTGATCCGTCAAGACCACAGTCCTCACACATGCTACGTTCAGGACCCTCTTGCCAGCTTAAAAAGGCTTGAGGGCCCCACAGAGCTTTTACTTCTCTGGAGCAAACTTATTGATATTTACTGTAATAGAAGTGAAAATGAAGGAAAATTTAAAGTATTTATGCATTTATTTAAAAATGGTAATAAAGCCATCACACATTAACACAAATAACATTTCTGAAAATAGCTCTTTTTCTAAAAATAGTTTATTTAGTAAGAAGAGTGACACTGTTTTGTATTTTTGTAAATCTCGCCAATGTCTGGCTTAACGGACAGCTGGATTTTCATATGTGTTTCTGATTTCAATCAGTTATGACACTGGAAAACTCTGCTGAACACTCATGAGAGAAAAATGTCTTTGTATTCCTATTAAATAGTTCTGAGTCTGTGGACCCCCCCCCCGAAAGAGTCTCAGGAACCCTCGGAGGTCCACAGACCACACTTTGAGAACCACTGTCCTGAGACTCATTTACAAATGGGATGACAACCAAGAATCCCCATACATTTGAAGGAAATCCTCTTGTGATGGGTCTGTTGATAAATTCTTTCAATTTCCTCTAAAAAGTATTAACTCATGTAGGCAGGTAAGTAAGTAGAGGTGATGGGTACTTAGATGGATGAACAAGGACTGAGCAGGCACAGCCCTGGGTCACGAGGCTTCTCCGGGGTCCCCTGTGTGGCACCCAGGAGTGGGTGGGGGGTGGACCCTGGAGGAGGGGCGCCGCCCAGAGCCAGGCCCTGACATCTGGCATCGCTACTCTCCTTCCTTCTCTGCGATTCGCTCCAGCAGGTCCTGGGGCCCAAGTCCTCCCAGCAGATACAGTCAGTCGGTGAACGGTGATCTCATCGAAAGATGCACACCTTTCGGGAGGGTCCAGGATCGATGAACCTAGTTTAGTGGGAAGAGCGGCCCTAGGCGCTGTTGGGGGAAAGAGGGCTGGCTGACAGAAGGCGGGGGGTGGGGGTCAGGCACAAGGCGGGTGCGGCATCCTGAGCCCTGGACCCCTTAGACCTAGAAGGCAGATGCACCCTTCACCCATTTCAACCTTTCCTCCAGGGCTGGCCTAGGGCCCGGGAAGGAGGCAGGGGTGCGGTCTCCGGCCTCCATCTTCCTCCCGCTCACCCCGCCTCCTCCCCCCTTCCCCCCTCCCGCCCCTCCCAATCCTCCTCCCCTTCTCCTTTCCCTTCCTCTTCCTTTCTTTCTCCTCCCCTCCGGCCCACTTGCTCCCGTCCTTCCCCTCCCCTCCCCCTCCTGTCCCTCCCCACCCTCCTCCGGTCCCCCTCCTTTATCCTCCTCTCCCCTCCCCCGTTCCCCTCCCGCGGCTCCGGCTCCCCGCCCCCCGCCCCCGGCGGCAGAGGAGGGCGGGGCGGCCCCGGGTTCGGGCCCCGCCTGGCGGCTCGCACCTGCTCGGCGGCCGCGTGGATCTCCGCGGGCGGGCTGGCGGGAAAGTGGGTCAGCCCGGGGCCGCGGCGGCTGCAGCTGTGCCTGGGGGGCGCCCGGGGACCCGAGGTCTCTGCCGGGAGAGAGCGGGAGGCGGCCGCGTGCGACGCCGAAGATGCGGGGACGCTGCGCCCCTTCCCCCCCGGAGTCCGCGCGGGGCCGGGGGAGCGCGACGGCCGGCGCAGTCGCCTCCCTCCGCGATGCCGGCCCCGCGGCGCCCAGCACGCCCTCATGTCTTCCGACCCTGCAGGTCCTAGGGCCCCCGCTCCGGGACGTGGTCCCCGCCACCCCTCCCTGCCCCCTAGTGCCAGCCCCGGGCCTGCGCAGCCTGGAGCCCAGCCCTGGATCGCTCCCCCGTGAGCATCTCTCCGACGCCCCCAGACCCTGGCCCTTCCGCCCAGGCGTTCTGGGCCTGGGTCTGCCCCCGGAAGTCCCCGAGAGCACCGATGCCCGGCGGCCCTCTCGTCTCTCCTGCCCTGGCGGTCCTCCTGCCCGTAGCCCCGCAGAGCGCTGTCCAGCCGCCAGCACCCCGGCAGCCCTGGTGCGGCTGCCCCGTAGGCTGTGCCCCAGGCCCCGCTGCAGATCCAGGTCACTGTCCTGGGGCAAGGACCGGTCACGGGACCGTGGAGGTGACCCGGCCCTCCGGCCAGCAGCCCCAGGGTCTCCCCCCAGTAATCTCCCACCCTCGGCAGACAGGCAGTGTCAAGGCCCTGCTGCGTCCTTGTAGGGCCGCCTGGTCCTGTGCTCCCCGTGACTACGCAGGTGGGCCTCGGGGCTCTACCGTCTCCTAACACGCTCTGAGCTCTCCCACCTTGGAGCTCCTCCTGGCGTCCTGGAAAACCCTACCTACCCCTTGGTCACCTGACCAATGGGTCACCTTAGCCCAGAACCTTCCCAAAGCCTCTCACCAGAATGCTGCTCCCTCCCCTGGTTTGCATCCTCTCCCACAGTTTGCATCCTTCAGTAACCATGTGGGTCCAGGAGGCTGGCTTCTGAACGCCCAGTGGAGCTGAGCTGGAAGGGTCAGGGTCTGCCACAGGCTCCTGGTGTGAGAAGACTTTGCTGTGGGAAGCCTGCATGAACAGCATCACCGAGATGGCGCCTGTCCTCTGTGTATTCAGCACCCGGCCACAGTCGAGTCTGGGAAGACCCCTCACTAGTCTGGACCCAGGTGCCTGGAGCTCACCCGACTGGCCAACATTTGGTACCTCCCCCTCCCCGACCCCAGGCTCTTAGGGCTGACATTAGCTCACGAGCCCTCCACAAGTCCACGTAAAGGGACAGTTGGACACTTGGAAGCCGCCCACCCACACCGGGAGGGGTGAAGGCAGGGGGAAGGTGTGGGAAGAAAGAGAGTTGAGACAGGAAACTGGTTAAAAAACAACATTTTTCAGCACCTGGAAAAGCTCTAGTAAAGCAGTCAGGGGCTGCTCTGCTGGGCATCCTGGCTTCAGGTCAGCCAGGGCTGCAGTTGAGGGCCCACCCTGTCCCCTTCCTAGCTCTCCCTGTGGGGAAGGGGGGGCAGAAGTGTCCCCCAGACTACTCCAGGCAGGCCCTCAGCCAGTCATCACCCAGGTCGACCAAGCATGGGTGCTCCAGAGTGAAAAGGACCTCGAAGCCATCGGGCCCAGGACTCCCAAACTCCTCACCCTCCCACCTGCAGACCCTTTGTTTTGAAAACTTTTACATGTTAAATAAATGGCAGTTAAATAGGAAAGAATCTGCATAACTTCTGACTGTGAACCTTACAGGAGTTGGGCAGAGGGGATGCATCCACAGATTACACGCCTGCAGGGCTGAATTTGAACACCTGGTTTGCCACTAGAGCTGCCAATTCCTGCCACTTCCTACCCTTGGCGACAATGCGGCCTCAGAGCCCTAGCCCTGCCAGCTGGCTCTCAGGCGCTAGGACTTCAGACAAATCATCAAACAAACGCAGAGCCTTGTGGATCCCTCGGTAAACACCATTCAGGAAAAGTCAGGCGGGCCCTGGCCATTTGGTTACGAGAAAGATTTCGATTTAGTTTAGCTTTGTTTTTGTTTGACTTTTTGGTCACAGGCTTGGTTATCACCTTTGAGAATCTTCCTTCCTCCCCATAAACTCCGGCGGAGTTCTGAGGTTCAGAAGTTCTCAGGGAAACCGTCACTGGTTAATAAGGCTTGGAAGGGGCTTTTTTCATGAAGTAATCCTCCTTTAATGTCTGTTTACAGCTGGGCTCCACGTAGCAGCAACCTCTGATTGAATGCCCAGTGTATCCTGGGGCAAGAGACAAATAATTGCAGTGCTTCATTTTCCCATGTGAAGATTAATGAAAGCTTTGCTCATTTTGTTTGTGTGGGAAAGAGGCAATGTTGATATTTGGGCTTGAAAACTTCTCGGTATTGCTGTCCTGACACAGCGTGGTGCAGTGTGGGTTCTCCCTGTAATGGTCACTATACACCTTTGAAAACAGAACAAGCTTTTGGTGCCAGACAGTACGGAGGGGCATGGAAGGAGGTGTTCCCAGCCTGCCTTCTATGTAATGTTACACACTTACGTGGCAGAACATATTCCTTTCCCAAACACTAGATAAGCAATACCCTCCATAAATGAAGATCATTTGTCATTAAAGATCTCAGCATTACTAATGTCTTAGACCTGCCACAAGGCTTTTCTCAAGCAAGAGAAGAAAATATGCCTACCCGTATAGCTTCTCCTATGGAACTTTCCTGCTCTGACCATGTGGGGGGGATGGAAAGGGCCTGGTCTAGGAGTCAGAAGTCTGTTCACTGATGAATTTGGCTATGACCTGCCTGCATTACGCTGCAGAAGTCACTGTCCTTCTCTGGGTCTCAACTGCATTATATGTTAATAGACAGAAGAGTAATCTCCCTTCCTTCCTCCCTCCTTCTCTTCCCTTCCCTTCTTTCTTTTCCTTTTTTTTATTATGGAAATTTTCTATTTCAAACATAACCAAAAGTAGAGAGGATAGTAAGATGAGCCCTCATGTACCCCTCACCAGCTTCAGCAATTACCATCATAGAAACCACCTTGTTTCATCTTTGCTTCCACTCACCCCACCCCCAGCTTATTTTGAAACAAATCCCTAAACATCAGTAATTTCATCTGTAAATATTTCAGAATTATATGACTTATCTATTGCTGTTGTTGGGTTGCTTGAAATAGCAATACTCTATTACGTCAAGATGCTGTGGGTTGACAGTTTGGGCTGGGACCAGCTGGACAGTTCTTCTGTTGGCTCTGTCTGGCTCTCTCACGTGAGTGCATTTAACTGGTGACTTGGCTGTGGCCAGCCAGTCTTTGATAGCCTCTTGCCTGGCAGCTGGTCAGGATGCCTCCGTTGTCTACAAGGCCCCTCCAGCAGGCTAGCTCAGGCTTGCTGTCATGGTGGCAGCGTTTCATGAGTTTCCAGTGGCAAGAGAAGGCAAGCCCCAATGTACAGCTACTTTCCAAGCCTCTGCTGGTGTCATGTTTGCTAATGTCCCATTTGCCACAAGTCGTGTAGCCCAGCCCAGAATCAACATGGGAGGGGGAGAGAAATGTACAAGGACGTAGAAGCAGGGAGAGTAATTCATTGGGGGCTATTACTGCAGCAATCTACCTTAAGGATATATTCCTCAAACATAAGCCCCCCCCCTTTTAACATAACCACAATTCCATTATCAAAGCTTACCAAATTAACTGCAAATCTTTAATATGGACGGTATCCACTGTATCTAGATTCCCCCATTGTCACATAAATGTGGAGAAATGGGAACATTTGTGCAGCCACAGTGGAAAACAGAATAAAATGGGGGTCAGTATTGTTTGTGTGTAACCATTAAGTCTTATATGAGTGTATCCACTCTTTTACAGTGTAAAATATATTTATCATCAAATACGTTCTACAAACCCTGGATTGGTTAATCCCAAAGTTTCCTTTGGGCACCAAGATTCGGTAGTTGTGTGTGCAATGTTTACAGAAACACGCCCGTGGCTTTAGGAACAAGCCCATCTCTTCCAATGGTGAGGTTCTCAGGCAGCTCACCTTCCCTGGCACTCACTGCCTCTAAGGCAGGGGACAGTGAAAGCAACAAGATCTGAAGAGTGCTGCTTTCTGCTACGATGATCCTTTCTGGCCAGTGGTTTTAGCGTAGCATCTGGGTCCATCTGCTTCCAGAAGTTCCCTTGCCTTCTGCTGATCCAGAGATGCTGCTGAAGCTACCGTCTGAGCATCCCCAGAAAGCCCTGGGTGCCCAGCAGGGTCCACCCTCAGAAACCCCACTGGAGCTCTGCAGTGTCCTACTGACTCATTTGAGGTCTTTTGGGGATTCTGCAGGGCTACGCTGGCTAGGCCAAATCGTTCATGAAGACTGAGTCACTTCCATGGGATTATCTGCACATGGGGCCCTTAAAACCCTTAAAGCACAAGGGCTGCGTGACCCTACACCCTTGCCTTGCTTGCACCAGATGTGTCGGGAGACCAGGACACCCAAGGAGGAACTGGAAGGGGCTCAGCCTTCGTGCTTTCCTGTGGTTGGTTCAGGGTGGGCACGTGACCCAGAGGCCCAGGAGAGGAGTGTTTCCAGGAGAGGTTTCCCTCTGTAATGAAACAAGTGCACCACTTCCTTCCTGCTGGGGTCCTGGGGAGTGTGGAGTGTTGAGGATGCAGGCCCTGTGATCCATGGAGGAGAATTTGGACTATGCTGGGTGGGCCAGGCAGATGATGGGGAAAGCATGGCAGAGCCTTGGCAGTCACCCACAATCTCTCAAGCTTCTCGTGAAGGGCCTCCCCCACCGACACCACCCACAGCCAGATGCTCTGAGCCTTGCAGCCAGTGGTGTCTGGCTGAGAGGCTCCTGCTCTTTGTTCGTGGAAGAGACACAGGCAGGGACCACGTGGGAGGTCTCTGGTAGGCCCCATGTGTTCCCGTGTTCCCACTTTGGGAGCTCCAAATGTTGGTGGGCTTTGGTGCGTGCCTGGCACAGGTGCAGAGGAAGGATGCCCCATCCACTGCAGACCCATCGCAGTGGGAGTGAGCAAGGGTGGTGGCGGGCTGCACATTTTGTAATAAGCAAAGGGGAAGGGGCTCTCCAGAAACGAGGGCAGTTGTAACACTTCCAAGGACCTCCGGCTTTGGTCTGAGTAAGCACACCCCATTGTGATTTTATTGTCATTTGTTGTCACTTGAGCAGTCCCTTTAAGATTTCACCAACTTTAATTCTCTCAGGTGCTGTCTTCTGTGCAGTAATACGGCTCGAGTCCTCGCAAGTTCAGTTGAAATATACAATTTGCCCAGATGCAATATAGGAATTATTCTCTAAAATGTAACCACACTATCTTAGGTCTGAACAGCCATTTAGCCAGGGCGGATCCGGATTCTGTGGGGCCTGAAGATTATATACTTGTGAGACTCCTTTATGAATTAAATGTTGCAAATACAAAATTAGGTATAGAAGTGAATATTTAGAATGAGAAAATAAATCACAACTAATTAGAAACTTTAAAACTTGAAAAATGCCACCAACCCTGTAAATCCAGAAATATAACATAACACTAAAAAAAATTAACTTCCTGACATAATTATATAATACTTGTTTTTCTGATTTTTTGGCTAGACTCTGATCACCTTTTTATAATCACCTTCTTACTGTATAATCACCTTCTTTTGTCATTTTTTAAATAAAGTGTATAAAAGACAATTTTTTTATGGCACAGGGGTCAGCAAACCTTTCCTGTAAAGGACCTAACAGTAAATATATTAGGCTTCGTGACCATGGGGTCTCTGTCACAGCTACTCAGCTCTGCCACTGCAGCATGAAAACAGCCCTGGACGATGTGCAAACAAACAAGCATGGTTATGTTCCAATAAAACTTTATTTACAAAAACAGATGCCAACCCAGGAAGTGACATCAGCGAGATGGTAGAATAGGAAGCCACAGACACAATGAATTAAAAACAATATATAGTCCATAAAGTCTTTATGAGAACTCCAGAAACCGGTTAGGAAGTCACAACATCCCAGGAAACTGAAAGCTAAGAAGAGCTGCACTGAAACAGGTAAGAAAAGCCATTTCATTTAAACCACATCAGCCCTTTCCCCAAGCAGGCACAGCTCACTCTCAGGAGAAAGTGCCCAGCTCCCAGCTTCTCCCTTGAGAGGAAAAGAGTGGAACATACATCCAACATTCCAGCTTCTCAGCGGGCTGCCCAAGAGACTGGTTTCTGTCTTGCCTGTCCCAGAGTGTGGATGCCTGGGGGCCACTGAAAACAACAGAGATCTCATGGCTTGTGGTGACACCAGAGTGCCTCCCCTACCACACACAGACACTAACACAGCTTGCTGGGATAAGGAGAAAGTGCCTAGCTCATAGCTTCTCCCTTGGGAGGGAAAGAGGACAATGAAACAAGGGTCCAACATTCCAGCTTTATTGGGGGGCGCTGCCCAAGGAACGGGTTTCTGTTTTTCCTGACTCAGAGCACTGATGGAACTAGCAGACCTTAGATGCCTGGGGCCGCAGAGAACAAAAGAAAGCTCAGCGGCTTGATGCAGCTCCAGAGAACCTGTAGTACTACAAGCAGACACCAGAGGGAGGTAAAGACTGCAAGCTCCGAGAAAGAAATCGGCAAACCTGTCTAATTAGGAAATTACACAAACCCGGAGAGGACACATCCCCACGAGAGGTGTGAGAGGCCCTCAGAAGCTCTAGCCAGGCTTATTGGTGAAGGTCTTCCCCTGTACAAAGCCAGTCCATAAAGACTGGAAGAGTGACTTTTCTTCAATCGCACAAAAGACAACAAAAAGTAGCAAGAAATCAGAAAGAAGAAATAGGAAAACATGGCCCAAGCAAAGGGACAAAATAAATCTCCAAAACCAACCTTAAAGAAACAGAGATCTATTAATTACCTGAAAAAAATTCCAAATAATGATCTTAAAAAGAACACAAATAGACAGCTAGACAAAGTCAGAAAAACAATGCATGAACCAAATGAGAATATCAATAAAGAGAAGTTATTAAAAGGAACCAAACAGAATTTCCAGAACTATAGAATATAATAACTGAATTGCAAAATTCACTGGAGGGGATCAACAACAGACTTGATCAAGCAGAAGAAAGAATTAGCAAACTCTAAGGCAGGTCATTTGAAATTACTGAGTCAGGGGAACAAAAAGAAAAAAGAATGAAGAAAAGTGAACAAGCCTAAGGAACATATACAACACCATCAAGTGGTCCAATATTCACATTATGAAAGTCCCAGAAGGAAAAGAGGGGAAAGGGCAGAAAGATTATTTAAAGAAATAATGGCCAAAAACTTCCTACATCTGAGGAAGGAAATGAACATCCAAATTCAAGCATCTCAAAAGACTCCAACGAGGGTAGGTCCAAAGATGTCCATACAAGACACATTATAATCAAACTGTTAAAAGTCAGAGACAGAGAGAGACTCTTGAAAGCAGCAACAGGGACTCATCACACACAAGGGAGCTCCTAAAAAATTATCAACAGATTTCTCAGCAGAAATATTACAGCCAGATGGGAGTGGGATGACATATTCAAAGTGCTGAAAAAGAAAAAACTGCCAACAAAGAATACTATATCAGGAAAAACTTTCCTTCGAAAATGAAGGAAAAATAAAAACTTTCCTGGATAAACAAAAGCTGAAGGAGTTCATCACCACTAGACCTGCCTTACAAGAAATGCTAAAGGGAGTCCTCCAAGATGAAACAAAAGAATACTAGATAGCAACACAAAAGCATACAAAATTATAAAGCTCTCTGCTAAAGGAAAGTATATAGACAAATACAGAAGCATGTAATACTATAATGGTGGTGTGTAAATCACTTTTAATTCAGTTGTAGATTTTAAAAGATAAGGGCATAAAAAATAACTATCACAATAAAACTTGTCAATGGATTCAAAATATAAAAAGATGTAATTTGTGACATCTATAACATAAAGCAAGAGGGAGAGATGTAAAGAAGTAGAGTTTTTTGTGCGACTGAAGTTAAGTTGTTATCAGTTTGAAACAGATTGTTGTAACTATAAAATGTTTTATGTAATCCACATCACAAGCACAAAGAAAACACCTATAGAAGATGCATGAAAGAGAATGAGAAAGGGATCCAAGCATGCCACTATAAGAAATCAACAAAACATAATAGGAAGTTAGCTATAAGACATACAGAAAACTATGAAAAAATGGCATTAGTAAATCCATTGATGTCAGTAACTAATTTAAATATAAATGGATTAAACTGCCCAATCAAAAGAATGGCCGAATGGATTAAAAAACAAGATCCAGTTATATTGTCTACATGAGACTCACTTGATATGAGGACATACATAGGCTGAAAGTGAAAGGATGAAAAAAGATATTCCATGCAAAGAGTAACCAAAAGAGAGCAGGATTGGCCATACTTATATAAGACTAAATAGAATTTAAGTCAAATTGTGAAATTTTTTGTTCTAGTTCTGTGAAAAATGTCATTGGTAGTTTGATAGGGATTGCATTGAATCTGTAGATTGCTTTGGTAGTATAGTTATTTTCCCAATGTTGATTCTTCCAATCCAAGAACATGGTATATCTCTCCATCTGTTTGTATCATCTTTAATTTCTTTCATCAGTGTCTTATAGTTTTCTGCATGCAGGTCTTTTGTCTCCTTACGTAGGTTTATTCCTAGGTATTTTATTCCTTTTGTTGCAATGGTAAATGGGAGTGTTTCCTTAATTTCTCTTTCAGATTTTTCATCGTTAGTGTATAGGAATGCAAGAGATTTCTGTGTATTAATTTTGTATCCTGCTACTCTACCAAATTCATTGATTAGCTCTAGTAGTTTTCTGGTAGCATCTTTAGGATTTTCTATGTATAGTATCATGTCATCTGCAAACAGTAACAGTTTTACTTCTTTTCAGACTTGGATTCCTTTTATTTCTTTTTCTTCCCTGATTGCGGTGGCTAAAACTTCCAAAACTATGTTGAATAAGAGTGGTGAGAGTGAGCAACCTTGTCTTTTTCCTGATCTTAGAGGAAATGGTTTCAGTCTTTCACCATTGAGAATGATGTTGGCTGTGGGTTTGTCATATATGACCTTTATCATGTTGAGGCAAGTTTCCTCTATGCCTACTTTCTGGAGAGCTTTTATCATAAATCGGTGTTGAATTTTGTCAAAAGCTTTTTCTGCATCTATTGAGATTATCATATGGTTTTTATCCTTCAGTTTGTTAATGTGGTGTATCACATTGATTGATTTGTGTATATTGAAGAATCCTTGCATTCCTGAGACAAACCCCACTTGATCATGGTGTATGACCCTTTTAATGTGCTGTTGGATTCTGTTTGCTAGTATTTTGTTAAGGATTTTTGCATCTATGTTCATCAGTGATATTGGCCTGTAGTTTTCTTTTGTTTTGTGACATCTTTGTCTGGTTTCTCCCATTTTGGGTAATGGTGGCCTCATAGAATGAGTTTGGGAGTGTTCCTCCCTCTGCTATATTTTGGAAGAGTTTGAGAAGGATAGGTGTTAGCTCTTCTCTAAATGTTTGATAGAATTTGCCTGTGAAGCTATCTGGTCCTGGGCTTTGCTCATTTGGAAATCAATCACAGTTTCAATTTCAGTGCTTGTGCTTGGTCTGTTTATATTTTCTATTTCTTCCTCATTCAGTCTTGGCAGGTTGTGCATTTCTAAGAATTTGTCCATTTCTTCCAGGTTGTCCCTTTTATTGGCATATAGTTGCTTGTAGTAATCTCTCATGATCCTTTGTATTTCTGCAGTGTCAGTTGTTACTTCTCCTTTTTCATTTCTAATTCTATTGATTTGAGTCTTCTCCCTTTTTTTCTTGATGAGTGTGGCTAATGGTTTATCAATTTTGTTTATCTTCTCAATGAATGAGCTTTTAGTTTTATTGATCTTTGCTATTGTTTCTTTCATTTCTTTTTCATTTATTTCTGATCTGATCTTTATGATTTCTTTCCTTCTGCTAACTTTGGGGTTTTTTGGTTCTTCTTTGTTTAATTGCTTTAAGTGTAAGTTTAGGTTGTTTGAGATATTTCTTGTTTCTTGAGGTAGGACTGTGTTGCTATAAACTTTCCTCTTAGAGCTGCTTTTGCATCATCCCATAGGTTTTGGGTCATCATGTTTTCATTGTCATTAGTTTCTGGGTATTTTTTTATTTCCTCAGTGATTTCTTAGTTATTTAGTACCGTATTGTTTAGCCTCCATGAGTTTGTGTTTTTTTACAGTTTTTTTTTCCTGTAATTGATATCTAGTCTCGTAGCATTGTGGTTGGAAAAGATACTTGATACAATTTCAATTTTCTTAAATTTACCAAGGCTTGATTTGTGACCCACGATATGATCTATCCTGGAGAATGTTCCATGAGCACTTGAGAAGAAAGTGTATTCTGTTGCTTTTGGATGGAATGTCCTATAAATATCAGTTAAGTCCATCTTGTTTAATGTGTCATTTAAAGTTTGTTTCCTTATTTATTTTCATTGTGGATGATCTGTCCATTGGTGAAAATGGGGTGTTAAAGTCCCCTACTGGGCTTCCCTGGTGGCGCAGTGGTTGAGAGTCCACCTGCCGATGCAGGGGACACGGGTTCGTGCCCCGGTCCGGGAAGATTCCACATGCCGCGGAGAGGCTAGGCCCGTGAGCCATGGCCGCTGAGCCTGCGCGTCCGGAGCCTGTGCTTCACAACGGGAGAGACCACAACAGTGAGAGGCCCGCATACCGCAATAAATAAATAAATAAATAAATAAAGTCCCCTACTATTGTGTTACTGTCGATTTCCCCTTTCATGGCTGTTAGTATTTGCCTGATGTATTGAGGTGCTCCTATGTTGGGTACATAAATATTTACAGTTGTTATATTTTCTTCTTGGATTGATCCCTTGATCATTATGTAGTGTCCTTCTTTGTCTCTTGTAATAGTCTTTATTTTAAAGTCTATTTTGTCTGATATGAGAATTGCTACTCCAGCTCTCTTTTGATTTCCATTTTCATGGAAAATCTTTTTCCATCCTCTCACTTTCAGTCTGTATGTGTCCCTAGGTCTGAAGTGGGTCTCTTGTAGACAGCATATATATGGGTCTTGTTTTTGTATCCATTCAGCCAGTCTATGTTTTTTGGCTGGAGCATTTCATCCATTTACATTTAAGGTAATTATCGATATGTATGTTCCTATTACCATTTTCTTAATTGTTTTGGGTTTGTTTTTGTAGGTCTTTTCCTTCTCTTGTGTTTCCTGCCTAGAGAAGTTCCTTTAGCATTTGCTATAAAGCTAATTTGGTGGTTCTGAATTCTCTTAACTTTTCTTATCTGTAAAGGTTTTAATTTCTCCATCAAATCTGAATGAGATCCTTGCTGGGAAGAGTAATCTTGGTTGTAGGTTTTTCCCTTTCATTGCTTTAAATATGTCCTGCCACTCCCTTCTGGCTTGCAGAGTTTCTGCTGAAAGGTCAGCTGTTAACATTATGGGGATTCCCTTGTATGTTGTTTGTTGCTTTTCCCTTGCTGCTTTTAATATTTTTTCTTTGTATTTAATTTTTGATAGTTTGATTAATACGTGTCTTGGAGTGTTCCTCTTATGGGACTCTCTGTGCTTGCTGGACTTGATTGACTATTTCCTTCCCCATGTTAGGGAAGTTTTCAACTATAATATAAACTATAGTTTTCAACTATAATCTCTTCAAATATTTTCTCAGACCCTTTCTTTTTCTCTTCTTCTTCTGGGACCCTTATAATTCAAATGTTGGTGCATTTAATGTTGTCCCAGAGGTCTCTGAGACTGTCCTCAATTCTTTTCATTCTTTTTTCTTTATTCTGCTCCCTGGAAGTTATTTCCACCATTTTATCTTCCAGCTCACTTATCTGTTCTTCTGCCTCAGTTATTCTGCTATTGATTATTTCTAGAGTATTTTTAATTTCAGTTATTGTGTTGTTCATCACTGTTTGTTTGCTCTTTACTTCTTCTAGATCTTGTTAAATGTTTCTTGTATTTTCTGCATTCTGTTTCTGAGATTTTGGATCATCTTTGCTATCATTACTCTGAATTCTTTTTCAGGTAGGTTGCCTATTTTGTCTTCATTTATTTGGTCTTGTAGGTTTTTACCTTGATCCTTCATCTGTAACATATTTTTTTGTCATTTCATTTTTTTTTTTTGATGGGTGGGGCTGTATTCCTGTCTTACTGGTTGTTTGGCCTGAGGCGTCCAGTACTGGAGTTTGCAGGCAGTTGGACAGAGCCGGGTCTTGGTGCTGAGATGAGGACTTCCAGGAGGCCTCACTCTGATTAATATTCCCTGGGGTATGAGTTTCTCTGTTAGTCCAGCGGTTTGGACTCAGAGCTCCCACCACAGGAGCCTGGGCCTGACCTCTGGCCTGGGAATCAAGATCCCACAAGCCTCTTGGTGTGGCAAAAAAAAAGAAAGAAAGAATGAAGCAGTACAATATCAAAGAATAAAAAACAAAATAAAATTAGAAAGATAAAAAAATATATTAGGAAAAATAAAAATATAATTGAAACAACTGCAACAAGGTAAAATAAAACCACAAAAGAAAAAAGAAAAAATGGTGGGGGTGGAACAAGCCAAAAGGAGAGAATAATAACAAGTATAAAGAATAAAATAAAATTAGAAAAATAAAAGATTTATTAGGAAAAATAAAAATATAAATGAATCAACAACAATGAATCAACAGGGTAAAACAGAACCCCAATCTAAAAGAAAAAAGAAAAAAACGCCCTGGCTATGGGGGGCAGAGTTTAGGAAGCGGCAGGGTTTAGGGTGGGGTGGAGCTTAGGTGGGACAACTTTCAAGTGTGGAGCGGGGCCTCTGCTTAGGACCTGCTTGGAAGGGGAGAGACAGCACATCCAAAGGGGGGCCTCTGGAGTGTGGAGTTCCAGAGTTTGGAGGTAAGGCCCTGGATGAGGGTGTGGAGCGGGGCTTGGGTTCTTCATAACAGGAGGGAGGCTCTGAGGGCAGAGGATTAGGCCTGGGAGCCCAACAGGCTCCCTGGTGCCTAAGTGGACAGGGAAAGCGTTGGCCACGTTCCCTTCCATTCCTCCATGCCTTTCCCCCACTGTCTCCCCCAGGGTCTCCCCCATCCCCGCTGGACCCCTAACCGTAGTGTGTCCCACTGGGTGTAGGAACTCCTCCCCTTGCCCAGTCACCCGTCAGGGGCTCCAGTCCCGTCCCGCCTCCATTTCTCCTACCCCTCATTCCCCGCACGCCCCACATCCTTCCTACCTGGTCACGGGGCGCTCCCCTTAGGCATTCGTGGTCCCCCACCAGTGCCTGGTAGGAGGCCTAGTTGTGCAAAGATGTGAAACGTCCTCCTAGTCCACCATCTTGACTCCGCCCCCATTTCACTATTTTGGTGGCAAATTTTTCCTACTGTTTCAACTGGAGTCATTGGACATTGTCAGGAGGAGATACATCTGAGACATAAAAACATAATCTGATACTATGTGACATATAAAGAGTGTAACTTCACACAGATGTCCCCACAGATTGTAATAGTGCTTGCTACAAGTATGCCCTATGTGCACAGAAATTATCATATACGCCTGGCTTGCGGAGACGGGTGACTGTGAGAGGCGGGGGTCTCAGTGGATACTTGTGATCACTTGCCTGCTCCATCTGGGCTGGGGACTCAGGCAGGAGGACTCCACATCCTTGGATCTGTTACACCCAATTCTCCAGCCTCAAGCCTCTTGCTTGCCCTGAGCTGGCCTTTCCCCAGGGCCAGGCTGGGCGGCCCTTCCCCTCTGCTCACCTGGCAGGAGCCAGCTCCTGTCCTCCTTCTTGTCCACTCAGAGGGGTGGACGGAGGCACCTACAGCAGGCAGCCCCCACAAACCACCTTTTGGGTGGTTCAAGTCCTCTCTTGTGGATTTCATGAGGCGGAGAGTCCCAGAGGACCTGTAGGTGGCGGTGAGGGTTGGAGAAGCCCAGGTAAGCAGCAGTGGAAGGGACACCAGGCGGCCTGGCACCCCAGCCTGGAGGGCACAGCTCCCACTGCCCCCCTGGCTTGACAGCAGAATGTCTGGATGAGCTCACGATCCCTTTGAACAAGGCTAGTTCTCCCTGAACTTCTTTTTGATCCGTATCTTAGGATGATTTCTCCTCCTCGGGGGACTCACAGAGAGGAAATGGTATCAAGAGCCAGCAACCTGGGCACCCACGGTACCTCGTGGAGGCTTGGTTTTCTGGAAGCAGCGAGAGCCCTCAGTGGTGTTAGGGTGTTAGGGCAAGATAAGGACAGAGAAGCCACGGCCCTCCTGGGCCTCTGGCTCAGGTTTGCGTGGTACCCTTGGGGTGGGCTCTGAGCCCCCTGCTCCCTGAATCCAAGTCTCCTGCACCCAGCTTCCTATGGAAACTCACTGAGGCAGAGAAACTCACTGCTTGGGCCCTTAAGCCTGCGGGGTTCCATCCCTTTGGTGGGATCGAGGGCTCTGGGGGATCGAGGGGCTCTGTCTCCCACCCACATCCCGCCCATCTTTTGGGGTCCTGAGCAGAAGGCAGATGGGGCCGTGTCTTCCTAACCCCTGAGCCGGCCTTCAGGGCACCTCTGTCCAAAGCAGCCGTGACAGTCAGGGGGCTTTCGTCCCTCTGGGCAGGCGGTCAGAGCAGCTGGGGCCGCACAGAGCACTGCTTCCGGCCGCGGAGGCGGAGGGGAGGACCAGGCACCGGACTTTCTCTCCCTCCCTGCATCTGCCCTGTGACCACCACCGTGTTAAGGGAGCACGGGGTCCTATCACCACGCTGGCTGCTGTTATGGAAAAGGAGGCTTGGCAGAGGGAGTGGCAGCGGGAGACTTGCACTGCACACTTTTAATCAATCACAAACCAAGCCATTGATGAGCAGTGACCCTGGTGTGTTCTGTGATAGGATGAGGCCCTCGGGGTGCTCCCCGAAAATCCCTGGTAGACTCCAAGCGCCCCGAGGGCAGGGTGGGTTTTAAGTCTCTCTTGCTCATATTTGTTTCTCGGATACCCAGTGGGCCCTTAAGAAGCATTTGTCGACTGACTCTATGTTATTCTGGACACAAGGTAGAATTTGTTGTAAAAGATGAGTTAAGTGTACATACTTCATTCCTACGTGGCCATTTCTGCTGTTAGTGGGTTCTGGAATCCAGCTCTTACATAATTTAATGTCTGGTCAAGAAGAAAAGACTCGTAACCCGCAGTCTTTAGGTGATGAGCTTCTCCCAAGGGCCAAAGTCCCCGTAATTGGTGAGCCCAGGCCACATCTCCATCCTGGGCCAGGTGACAGTCTTCCAGGCCACCTCTCTTCTCCTGTCCAAAGGAGAAGCCAGGCAAGGACCCTGCCAGGGGCCAGGGCTGCAAGGATTTCCAGGGGGTGTGGGTATATGGAAGGTCTGAGAGCCAGCAGGGTCTTCATGGGTGGGTCCATGATGAACAGGCTGACAAATGTCCCTTTCCAGGGACGTATGAAAGCTGTGTGGTCGGGAGGGGGCCATCCTGAGAGTTAGGGAGGTGACAAGACTCAAGGTAGGCTGGTGGCCTGGCTCTGCCTCTCTCTGGATAGGTGACACTGGCAAGCTGTTCAGTTGCACTGGGCCTTTGTTTTCTCATGTGTAGAATGGGGATAATAATAGTGTGTACTTCGTAGTCTTACAGCAAGGTTTGAATAAATGAATTCATATATGTAAAATGCTTCAGCAGTGCCTGATCCGTGATGGGCATGATGTCAGTGCTGGCTTTGCTCTCTGGCAGAAGAGGTCAACCCCCAGCCAGTGGCTCCACATTTCTGATGGGTAGCCGGGGTCACGTCACACTGCTCACGACTGGACAGACCCCTGGGTGACCGACCCAGAGTGACAGGGCCCAAACCCAAACTTTGGGAGTCATCTCTGACCCAAGGGTGAGCCCCAGAGGTGGTGGAGCATTGGGGGAAGTGGGAGAGAGCAGGATAGGCGGCGGGACAGCTCCCAGCCAGCCTTCCTGAAGGTTCCGCTGTGCGCCAGTGAGAAGTGGTTGGGAGGTTGCCCACCGCGTCAGCCACAGTCCAGACAGCACTCAGCCCAGAACCCGTGTGTGGGAGGGAGGGTGTGGGGCCTGGGCTGGGGGGCGGGGGGGGGGGAGCCCTGGGCTAGAACCAGGATGCAGGCCAGGGAAATGAGCATAGGGCAGAGTGACATCACTGGGCCTCCCTGCTGGGTGGGACCCCTGTCTCATGGGGACGCAGCCGCACTGGTTCTGAAGGGGATGGGGACTCAGGTGGCAGGAACAGCACTGCCTGGGCTGAGCCCATATGAGAAGTGGCCCTGGACACGCAGCCGGGCGGCAGGGGCTGGCGACACAGCAGCCGGGCTCTGAAACATTCCCATTCTATGACACAGAGCAGGTCATATCAAAACAGATCGAGGTTGACAGATTTAGGAAATCAGAGGGTTCAACCTGCTGCTCCTGGGAGCGGAGGCCGAGGCCCAGGCGAAAGCACCCAGCAGGGCCTGACCTGCAGGGACTCGCAGGGGCTGGAGGACGTCCCCTGGACGTGGACAGGCCTCTTTGCTGCATCAGGTCCATTCCCAGGCCTCTTCTTCCACCAGCAGGCTCTGCATGAACTCTTTCCAGTTGAAATACTGGCTGGTTCTTCCAGGCAAGAAACTTCCGGGGTTGAGTCTGACTGTTGTCAGAAAGTGGCTGACAGGCCCCACCTGCTGGCGACAGGCGTGGGGAGGGGAGGCCCTCGGTGACTCGGTGACTCGGTGACTCGCAGCACCGGCCTGCCAGGCTGACAGCTGGAGCCCGGGGCTGGTCGTGAGCAGGGCACCTCCTCACCTGGAGCTCCGTGGGCCCATTGCTTCTTTCCCCTCAAATCCCCTCTTTCATAAATGAACTTATCTACAAAACAGAAACAGACTCACAGACATAAAGAACACACTTGTGGTTGCCAAGGGGGAAAGGGAGTGGGGGAGGGATGGATTGGGAGTTTGGAATTAGCAGATGCAAACTAGCATATAAAGGATGGATAAACAACAAGGTCCTCCTGTATAGCACAGGGAACTATATTCAATATCCCTGTGATAAACATAATGAAAAAGAATATGCAAAAGAATATATATATGTATGACTGAATCACTTTGCTGTACAGCAGAAATTAAAACTACATTGTCAATCAACTATACTTCAAAAAAATAAATTTAAAAAAAAAATCTCCTTGTTTCACTCATTACAGAAGCCACACACATTCACATACCTGGACACAAATGTAAAAGAGAAACCAAGGCCAATTTTTGCTCCATGTTAACTGCTGGTAAGTTATGAACTTCCTTAATGGAAAGAAAACTCTGAGAAGCCGTGAGCTTGTGTTTTGCTTCTGACTGTTTCTAGGTGAGCATGATACAGTGGAAGAGGCCCCGGGGAAGTGGGCGGGTGGGATGGGTGGGGGTCGGGCCCCACTCTGGTCGGAGCCACCAGACTGCGACCTGGTGCTCGGGGTCTTGGCCAGCAAAGGGAGGGGGCCACTGGCAGCCGATGACATTCCCTCCACAGTTTCTGCCCCGGACCCTGTACCCACCTCCCCAGGGCCAGGAGCCCGAGGCGGCCTGTTAGGACAGCTGTCCTAAACCCAGCAGCTCTCCCAGCCCTCCAGGCCAGGGGAGCCCTGCACTCACGATGAGGAGCTGGGACTAGGATGTCACAGACGTGGGTCTGGAGCAAGCAGGGTGGGGTGTGAGGGGTGAGAGTCGGGGGATGAGCATCCCTGTCTCGGGGCAGAGGCTGGTTGTGGAGGGAGGCTGAGGCCCAGGCCCGCCTCACTTGGAGCAGCTTTACAGAAGGAGCTTCTGGGCAAGGCTGTGTTCAGAGCATGGATCCCCAGGGTCCCCCTCCTCTTGTAACTCAGGAAATCATGCAGGAACTGGGGAGAATCCCCCATCCAGGGGAGGTCCTCCCCGGCTGTTTCCTGAGGACGCCAGGCAGGCAGGCTGACACCTGGGTGTTCTCTGCTGGAGGAGCTTTTACAGCTGATGCCGGAGCTGGTGTCTTGGCCAAAAGGTCGGGGTCTAGAGGAAGAGATGGAAAGGGGTGCATGGTGACTGGGAGGCAGAGACGAGCTGGGAGAGTGAGGCGAATGGGAAAGGGGTCTTCCTTCAGTGTGGCCATGAGACACAATGCCAGCTCCCGGTCCTCTGTGAGGACAGCAGGAAAACATGCCTGCCCGCCCATTTCTCAGTACGAGAGTGTAGAGATGGGATAAAGTACAGAGAATGACTTCAAAGGTGCAGGGCGAGCCCTGAGGTCACCCCTGGGTGGCTCCCCACATCTCGATTGTGTTTAAAATGCTCGTGAGAGGTCCGTGGACCCTTGCAGGCCACTTGCGTGCACTCCAGAAGCAGGTGCGTCTTTTCAGACTAAAGAGAAGTAAGTTCAATGAGAGGCTGGGCCCTCGAGGGGACCACTCGAGCAGCATCACGGTGGTTGATGTAGGAGCAGGAGATGAATCCTGAGGACCCGCTAACAGAGGGGGGCCGGGCAAGCTCTGCCAGGGGAGCAAAGAACCCTGAAACCTCATATCCGAGTTTGGTAGGGTCGGCGGTCGGGGGAGAGGCAGGCGGTGCAGAGCTTCCCTGAGCCCACAGTAGGGGCTGCCCCTCCCCCAGACCACCTCCCTCTCCTCATCTCCCCTTTGAATCAGGCCCAGGAGACTGTCAATGACCTTGAGGTGAATTCAGAAGGTCACCCTGAGCAGGTTGAGGAAGGAACTGGCTAGGGGCAGTGGAGCAAACAGGTGGGCAGGTAGGGAGTAGAGAGCCAGGCAGAACCCGAGGACTCTTTTCAGGGTGTGTTGAAGGTCAGCGACTGCAGTGCTCCTCTGGTTGTACCAGTGACTTCAGGGACTAATGTCTCGATCCTTGTAGAATGGGATGGCGAGCGACATTCTTTAGTTGTCACTTTCCAATCTGGATGCCTTAGATTTCTTTTTCTTGTCAAATGGGTCTGGCTACAACTTTCCGGTACACTGTTGAATAGTAACGGTGAAAGCAGACATGCTTGTCTTGTTCCTGATCTTAGGGGGAAAGCTATCCATCTTTTACCATTGAATACGATGTCAAGTGTGGGTTTTTCATAAATACTTTTTACCACGTTGTGATGTTGTGATAGGGTAATAATTATATATTTGGTCTTCTTCTCTGGTTCCTGGCACAGAACTTCTAAAACCTTTGTAACTTGCTAAGTGATAAGAACAATAGGGGTATCTTGTGTTATAATATTTGGGTTTTGTTCCTAGTTCCAGAAACAGGTCTGGAGGGATAAAGGTGAAAGGTTTGTTATTCATAACAAGCTACTTTCAACCACACCTGAGTTTGTTAATGAGGTGACTTTTGGAAAGCTCTTAAGGAAGGGGGCCTGGTTGCCAGGGAACCAATCATGTGATATGAGGGTTGGAATTTTCAGTCCCACCCCCAGATCTCTAGGGAGGGGAGAGGGGCTGGAGGTTGAATTAATCATGAATGGCTATTGATTTAATCAATCATGCCTGTATAATGAAGCCTCCATAAAAACTCTAACTGAAGCAGTTTGGAGAGCTTCTAGGTTGATGAACACATCCACATACAGGGAGGGTGGTGCACCCAGAAAGAGCAATAATCTAGGAATTGAGGGAAAATTTCTCAACATGTAAAAGGAAAATTATATTTCTTCTACTACTCTCAATACTCTGACACCAAATGTGTGGGTTTTTTTCCCAGACTGACAAATTCTGACACCAGCTAGGCATCCTACAATTCAATTCAACTTTGACATTACCTACTAGCGTTAGAGCAGACCCCATAGGTTAAGAGCTCAGTCCCACGAGACTTCAGATGCCAAATGGAAGTGCAGATTGCCACCTGTGCATCTGAACGACTGGCTATAAATCAGGGGTTCCCATAACCCTCTCCCCAAGTTCAATAATTTGCTCTAATGGTTCACAGAACTTAGGAAAACTGTTTGCTTATTAGATTATTGGTTTATTATAAAAGGAGACAACTCAGCAACAACCAAATGAAAGAGAGGCATAGGGCAAGGTATGGGGAAGGGGTGTGAAGCTTTATGCTTGAAGCAAACTTGAAGACTAGAGAACTGAAATGATCAAGTCTGAGGGACAGAAAGAAAAAAGAATGAAGAGAAGTGAACAAAGCCTAAGGCATCAATGGGATACCATCAAGAGGACCAACATACATATTATAGGAGTTGCAGAAGGAGAAGTGAGAAAGAGACAGAAAGAATATTTGAAGAAATAATGGATGAAATCTTCCCAAATTTGATGAATGTCACCATTTTGGACAAATCAACCACAGACTTCTGGCCTCTGAGGTTTCTGATGAAAAATTGACTGGTGATCTTATTATCACTTGCATCTCTGGCTCATTTCAAGATTCCCTCTTTGCCTTTGTCTTTCAACAGGTTGATTGTAATGTGTCTTTGCATGGGTTTCTTTGAGTTTATCCTACTTGGAACTTACTGAGTTTCTTGGATTTATATATTTTCTTTCATCATCTAGTCTTCAAGTTTGCTGATTCTTTCTTTTCCCTGCTCAAAACTCATTTTATATCTCTCTAGGGAAATTTTCATTTCAGTTATTGTATTTTTCAGTTCCAGAATTTCTTTTTGGATCCTTTTTATAATTTCTATCTCTTTATCAATATACTCATTTTGTTCATATGTTGTTTTCCTGTCTTTGTGCATTTCTTCCTTTAGTTCTTTGAGCATCTTTAAAGTCTTCACCTAGTTAGTTCACCATCTGGACTTACTCAGGGACAGTTTATGTTGATTTATTTTGTTCCTTTTGATGATTCACACTTTCCTGTTTCCTTGTATACCTTGTGACTTCTTTTGTTCAAAAGTAGACACTTGGTTCTTATAATGTGGTAACCCTAGAAATCAATATCTCCCCCTTCTCCAGGGTGTGTGTGTGTGTGTGTGTGTGTGTGTGTGTGTATTTTATTGTTGTAGGGTATCTCTTTGCTGGGAATTAGCCCCAGATAAAAGCTTAAGATTTTCTCAAGTCTTTTCTGAGATTGTGCCTTCCCCTGGGCGTGCAAGGTGACTTTCTAACACCCATATGCAGTTTTGAATGCCCTAATCCTTAAATTTCTGGATCCCAAAGGGGAAAAAGAGAAAAGAGGAAAAAATCAAAAATCAAAAATCAAATTCTGTTCCTTTAAATTCCGTGGAAACCACATCAGCTGGTGGGGGTGGAAACAATAGTAGCCAGCCTCTATGCCTGCCCCATAGCAATCAAAGGCAGACATCAGCAATCAGAACACAGAACCCTAAAATTTAGAAGACAAAGTCTTTATTGCCCACCTTGGCTCCAGCAAGCCACATCAGGAATTTGGACACAGTGGCCTGCCATAGGCCTGGGGGGTGGGGATGGGTAGCTGATACCCACACTAAAGCCAAGCTTTCCCTGGGAACCTCACATGTTCAGATAGACTCCAGGGTGTTGTCCCAGACTAGTCGTTTCACAATTGTTTCTGCTAGCACAATTGTTAACTAGGGGAGAGATGGGTCCTTGGTGCTTCCTGCTCTACCATCTTCCTTGAATTCATTTGATTTTTTTTTAATAACTTCTATTTCTTTGCTTGGATTTTCCACTTTTTATTTGTTTCAAGAGAATTTGTAATTAATTGTGAAATCATATTTATGGTGGTTGCCATAAAATCTTTGTCAAGTAAATCCAACGTCTGATTCATCTCAGTGTGGGCATCAGTTGATTGCTTTTCTCATTTAAATTGCAATTTTCCTGGTTGTTAGTGTGATGTGTATTTTCTTTTGTAGCCTCAACATTTTAACTATTATGTTAAGAAACTCTGGGTCCTATTTCAAGTTTTTATCTTAGTAGGCCGTCACCCTGTTTAGGTTTAGTAATGCAGCTATGACCTACTTTTGTGGGCTGTGTTCTACTGACAATCAAAATTTCCAAGTCTTTGTCACGCATTATGCTTTTTTTAGTCTGTTTGGTTTATCTCATGCAACTGGGGCTCCTACTGGTCCCTACTGGTGATGCTTGAGAAGGAAGAAGGAACTTCCTCAGACCAGACCCTCTGGTGCCTCTAGGTGAGGGAGGGTAGTCTCCAGCCCACAGGGCAGAGTGCTTCCTGGGCTAGGCATTTGGAGTGGCAGGAGAGCAGTTCCCTTAACCTGGATTCCCCCTGGCCAGTGCTGCCCACTGCCCATCTGTCTCAGTCTCAGGGGCACATGAAGACTTCCCAACCAGCCACTTGTTAGGGTGGTTCCTCTGGCCTTATGCCATCTGGGTGCATGCCATCCAGGTGTGAGAGGGGAGTCCTGGACCTGGCAGGGAAGAGGGTCACTTCATCTGACTGCTTACTGACCACAGAGCTTCTGATCAACCCCCCTTGCCAGTCCTGCTGGGCTTGCCTGGTGTGGCTGGTGGGACTTCCATTCAAACCAGGGGAGGAAAGATTCCACCTGGGCCATTTCCTGTTGCTAGATTGGTGGTCAGGAAACACTGGTCCTAGGTCATTTTTTTCATTGAGGGGGTGGGTTATATGATGTCCCACCACCATGTTGTTTGGCCAGTCCTGGGGCCCCTGACCAGTTTGCCTTCATCTTAACAGCTGTTCAGAGTTCTTGTTTGATTGTCTTTCGTGTTATTTCCAGGACTTATGATTGTATTTCATAAGGAAGAGTAGAAAGAGACAAGTATAAATCATCTTGTCTGGACAGGAAGTCTGGGTCTGATGATTGCTATAAGCTACTAAGTTTTGGGCAATTTGTTGCATATCCAGAGTAACTGGGACACTCTTTAAGAAAAAAAAATCAAAATGTCACACTTTTGTAAATTGAGTCAACAAAAGCATGTGAACGTGTGGCTAGAGCCCTTCCCAGGACCTTAGGTGTGTCCTGGACAAGTGAGGGTGTTACCAACCAGGGCTCTTGGCCTCCTTAATCAATAGAAATTGATCAGAGACCAGACAAGAAATTCAGGCAAGGCTTTACAGGGACCCCTGCTGCAGCAGGGGGCAGTGAAAACAAACAACACATTCCCTTGCTTACTCCCCGACAGGGGAATGGGCTGGTTCCTTATATGGGGTGAAGGGTAGGGGCAGGTCTAGGGGTTGGGCTGGAGAGGGGGGCTTAGGTGGTTCGCCCACCCTTTGGTGGTGTTGTGTGCATGGGGCATGCACAGTACCCTGCTTTTTCACCCGACACCCTGTTTTTGCTCCTGGCTCTTCAGAAGTGGCAGTTGGGTTTTTGGTTTTTGTATGTTGTTGTCCAGAATTTGCCCCAACTGCACATACACACAGTTATTTTTATTATTTTTATTTTTACTTTTTATAAATTTACTTATTTCATTTATTTATTTTTGACTGTGTTGGGTGTTTGCTGCTGCACACGGGCTTTCTCTAGTTGCGGCGAGCGGGGTCTATTCTTTGTTGCAGTGCGTGGGCTTATTGCGGTGGCTTCTCATTACAGAGCACAGGCTCTAGGCTCGTGGGCTTCAGTAGTTGCAGCACGCGGGCTCAGTAGCTGTGGCTCACAGGCTCTAGAGCACAGGCTCAGTAGTTGCAGCGCACGGGCTTAGTTGCTCCACGGCATGTGAGATCTTCCCAGACCAGGGATCGAACCCGTGTCCCCTGCATTGGCACGTGGATTCTCAACCGCCACCAGGGAAGCCCCATGCACACCGTTATTTTCAGTTCCTTATAGTTTCTTTGTATTTTGTTGCTGGAGGAGAGGCGTATCCAGGTGCAAGCACTGCAGCAAAGGGTCCCAGGTCCCAGCCTGTCTCATCTGGTTCTGGATGGGAAGTTCCACCAGCTTCCTGGGGGACCACTGTCTGCCCCTCATCTTTGAAGAGCAGCAGTGGGCCGTTCTCCCCAGGGCCCTTGTGAGGATGTATGGGTAATATATAGGGGGTACTCAACACAGGCAATGTAATGATGCTTGGCAAGTTATTGCCCTCACCTTTGCTCTGTGCAGTTTTTAAGTCTCTCAGTTACATTTGTAATTAAGTATTTTATGCATGGAGTACATTTTGAGACTCAGGTAATTCCCTACTTTCATTAAACCTCAATTTAAGCTGAGAACAATATCACTGAGTGAGAAGGATCAGGGACCCATTTATAGCCCATGCTGTATGTTTCTAGTCCACTTTATATTCCTACTGAGAGCTTCTCTTGTGAAGGAGTTTTCCTCATATTTGTCAAGCAAATCCCAAAGGGGGATTATTGGTTAGAATTGCATGTGACAACATATAAGAGAAAACTGGAAAATAGTGATGTAACAAATGGGGTATATTCTCAGGTAACTAGAAGCCTGGAAGTTGGTGGTTCAGAGTGGCAACAGTAACTCTGAAACCCTTGGGTGGCCCAGGCTCCCACTGGCTTTTCACTCCACCATGTTTAGTGTTGCAGGATAAAAAAATGGGGTGGGAGGACAGTCATATCCCAGGTCTCGGGTGAGTCCCTGGGATGGGTCACCAAGTGAGGGCCCTTAGCTTTGTGTGGGAGAGTATTCAAGAGCGAGATGTAGTAAAGTGAAGGCAGATTTATTTAGAGACGTGCACTTTCCATAGACAGAATGCAGTCCATCTCAGAAGGTGAGAGTGACCCCGAGGTGGGCGTGGTTAGTTTTTATGGGCTGGGTAATTTCATAGGCTAATGAAAGGGAGGAATATTCCAACTATTTGGGGGAAGGAACAGGGATTTCCAAGAACTGGGCCATGGTCCACTTTTTGGCCTTTTATGGAGGCCTCAGAACTGTCATGGAGCCTGTGGGAGTGTCACTTAGCTTATGCTAATGCATTACAGTGAGCGTATACTGGAAGTCGAATCTTCTGCCATCTTGGGCCTACTTGGTTCTAACCAGTTTTTGTCATATCCTCAACAGCTGTGTCATTCTTTTAAAGGCTGTGCCCTGGCCCCTTCCTGTCTCAGAGTGGCTGTCATCTTCATGCTTTAAAATCGGCCTCCCTACCCACAGGTATCAGATTGAGTCTGTGCTCTAGGCAGGCAGAAGGGGAGAGGAATAAATGAAGAAAGACATAACAAAAAGGAAGAAGGGCATGGAAGGAAAGGGCAGGAAGGCAAAGGAGTTCCTCCCCCAACCCCACCCCTAGCAGACCCTCCTTTACATCTCATTGGATGGAAAGGATTCTCCCACATCACCCTGCAAGGGAAGTGGGCACATGCTGCCCCAAACAAAGCTCCATTCTGTGACTACAAAGAAGAGGAGGAGAAAGACTAGGAAAGTACTTAGCAGTGTTTGTGTAGCTGGCTTTGAAAGTCTCCCTCAGGGCCTAATGACTCAGTCAGTCCCGAATCCTCATGGCCAGAGTGTCATGTGGTTCCCTGTTACTCAAGCATGGTCCAGGGGCCAGCAGCATCAACATCCCCAGGAGTTTATTGGAAATTGAGTATGCAGATCCCCAGGGTAATACATGCACATTACAGACTGATGTGAGCTGGTCCACCTCACTTTTTTCTCGTCTGAAGGACATCGTGGGGAGGTCATGCCATCCTGGGTTCCACACAGATCTCAGATTGGAAGCCCCCAGCTCTGGCTGTCCTGGTCTACTAGAGTCAACAGGGTTTCTGATGATCCCCATCTGAATCTGCCTTGTTGGGGCAGTAGAGTGTAGATGGTAAGGTATAGGAAATAGGTGAAGACAGTAGGGTGTAGATGGTAGGGTACAGGCAGTAGGTGTAGACAGTGGGGTGTCACTGTGGAGGCCAACAGGATGGAATAAATGCTGAGAACACGGATAGGGTGCTAATGCTGGGCTGCATATTTTATTGTCATCACATTTGAAGCTCATGATTATGAGCATCATTATTAATAATTCAATAATAAACAAATTGAGTCTCTCTCCATACTATTGTATTTGCCTTTGTTTTCCCTTATGTAACCAGCTGAATAAGCTTGTTTGCTAGAACAGAGACAACAGGCCCCAAATGGAGTCACTTGTGCTAAGCTCCCATTGCGACAGGCTGGGACTTGGGACCTGGGACCCTTTGCTGCAGCGCTGCAATGCTTGCACCTGGACAAACATCTCCTCAAGCAGCAAAATACCAAGAAACTATAAAGGACAAAAAAATAACTGCATGCGTGCACAGTTGGGGCAAATTATGGACAAGATACAAAAAGACCAAAAACCCAGCTGCCGATTCTGAAGAGTCCAGAGCAAAAGCAGGGGGTCAGGAGCAAAAGCAGGGTACTGTGCATGCCCCCTGCACACAACACCACCAAAGTGGTGGGCAGACTACCTAAGCCACCCCTGGCCCAACCCCTGGACACACCCCTACCCTCAGCCCATATAAGGAACAAGCTTGCCCCCCTCAGGGTACAAGCAAGGGAACCTGTTGTTTGTTCTCACCGCCCCCCCAACTCCCTTCTGCAGGAGGGGCCCCAATAAAGCCTTGCTTGAATTTCTTGTCTGGCCTCTGACCAATTTCTATTGATTAAGGAGGCCAAGAACTCTGGCTGGTGACACTGTCACCAAAACAAGACTTAATACCTAACTTAATTACAGTTTCAACTTCTCCCAGGAGTGGAATCTTAAACTAGTCCATCAGAAATTACCTGGCTGGAAATGTAAAATAGATAGCTAGTGGGAAGCAGCTGCATAGCACAGGGAGATCAACTCGGTGCTTTGTGTCCACCTAGAGGGGTGGGATAAGGAGGGCAGGAGGGAAACGCAAGAGGAAAGAGATATGGGAACATATGTATATGTATAACTGATTCACTTTGTTATAAAGCAGAAACTAACACATCATTGTAAAGCAATTATACTCCAATAAAGATGTTAAAAAAAAAAAGAGAAATCACCTGGTTGGTACTAGCGAGGTCATCATCTGCCTGCTGGACCCCTGTCCCCCCCTCCAAAAGAAGGTGACTTTGCCACAAACAATCCACTCTTGTTGCTGGTAACTTCCTTGTCCTGCCCCCTTCTGCCTATAAAAATCTTTCATTTTGTACAGGGGGCTCCATTCTATCTGCTAGATGGGATGCTGCCCCGATTTATGAATTGTTGATCAAAGCCAGTTAGGTCTTTAAAATTTCCTCAGTTGACTTTGTTTTTTAACAGAACATTGTGTGTAATGGGAAAGCTGGTGCATTGTGCAAGGTAATATTGGTGGAGACTGCAGCCCAACATTGCTGCCAGGAAGAGGGTAATTACTCTCTCTTTGTTCTCAATGCCAACCTGAAAAATCTGTGGGGCTCATTGATGACTATACGATTTCAGACCCAGGTATCCCTCTTCTAGGTCCTCAATGTCACCCCCAATAACACCCCAATGTGCTGAGTGAGGGGCCCAGCTCAAAGCCTGGAACTCGCTGGCCCTCTGCTGGCCGTGGTCCAGGGTCCTTCTTGGGACAGTGTGAGCACGGCCAGCGGAGCATCAGTGCCGGCCCCCAGCCCGATTAAACTCTGGAGCAAAGACCTACAGCTCGGTCCCTGAACCTCTCCAAACCTCTCCACGTGGGGGCACAATCCCACCCGCTGCTCTGGCTACTCTGGAGGGGCAAGCAGGGCTTGCAGGTCTGGCCCGCTGCACAGCATCCCCAAGTCTAGGATCAGTCACGGCATCCGCTTGGGGGATGGCCACCTCTGCTTCTCCTTGGGACACTTGCAGTCATGTTTCTTTTCTCTCTTTCTCTCTGGACTTTATGCCTTCACAAATGTGATGCCATTTCTAAAGTTCTGAGTTGGTGAGGTTTAAGATATTTGCAGACATGCTTCAAAAAACCAGTGCTTAAAGAAACTGGAGTTCGTCCAGGTCGTGTCTTCAGTCAAATGCTCATCTCGAGAAACTTTCAGATTTTATTTGCTCATCTGATAAAAAAAAAACAATGGGCAATCTCTAGGTCCACCCATGTTGCTGCAAATGGCATTATTTCATTCTGTTTTGTGGCTTAGTAGTATTCCATTGTGTATATATATACCACATCTTCTTTATCCATTCCTCTGTCAATGGACACTTAGGTTGCTTCCATGTCTTGGCTATTGTGAATAGTGCTGCTATGAACATTGAGGTGTATGTATCTTTTCAAATTCTGTTTTTCTCCAGATATATGCCCAGGAGTGGGATTGCTGGTGAAGTAATAAATTAGGAGATTGGGATTAACATATACACACTACTATATATAAAATAACTAACTAACAAGGACCTTCGGTATAGCACAGGGAATTCTACTCAATATTCTGTAATAACCTGTATGGGACAATAATCTGAGAAAGAATGGATATATGTGCAGGTATAACTGAACCACTTTGCTGTACACCTGAAACTAACACAACATTGTAAATCAACTATACTCCAATAAAAATTTTAAAAATTAAAAAACAACAACAAAAAACAATGGGCAATATGTCAACAGCCAGAGTTTTTAAGGAGTTTGTTCAAATTATACTGTCTTAAAAATGAGCTTTTCTGCTCTCTTATTAATGGAGAGGACACAATTATTAGGATCTTGCACATTTAAAAGTGGGTGTCTTCATGGATTTTGCATACAAACATGTGTGTGTGTGTATGTGTGTGTTAACTATGCAACCCTCAGAAAGGAGCAGGGACCATTCACCTGCTGCAAGTGTCACCAGGCAGCATGATGGCCCTGAACTTCCTTACTCGCTGGGGCCCTCAGCTCTTTCCTGGCACCCATGAGACCCCCCAGAGACATGGACCACCTTTCAGACTCTGTCCACTTCCCAGCACATCAGGGACTCAGAGAACTCTCGTTGAGGGTAGAGATGAACAGAAGGGCTGGTTTCTATTTGTCAAAAACAAATTCTGGGGCAGTACATTCGCTGCATCAAAGTCACCCTGACTGTGGGGGCCATGCACACAGAGGTGGGTCTTCCCTGGGGCAAATGAAGCTCAGACTCAGACCCCTCACTTGCATGGCCCCTGCCAAGGCCCTGTACCTTGGTCTTTAAAATTTCCTCAGTTGACTTTGTTTTTTAACAGAATATTGTGTGTAATGGGAAAGCTGGTGCATTGTGCAAGGTAATATTGGTGGAGACTGCAGCCCAGCACTGCTGCCAGGAAGAGGGTAATTACTCTCTCTTTGTTCTCAATGCCAACCTGAAAAATCTGTGGGGGTCATTACCTGTACCTACTTATGCACTTGTAAGTTTGTAATCGTTTCTTCAAGAGGTTGCCCCAAATTGTACAAGCTTTGGGCCTTGCTCAAAGGGTTCTCTGCCTCAGTGTGGGCTGGGAGGATGGAGCACCTTGACAATGGCACCCTGCAGCATCCCCATCTGTGGGTGAGACAGTGAGAAAAGAGGGTGATATGGGCTGGCCTAGAACAGCTCCACTACAGCAAACAGGATCCCAAAGCCCCTGTCCAGGGCCTTCCTTTCCCACCATATGCCCACCAGGACCAACAGCTGCCTTGTCATCTTGTTCCCTCCATGTAAAAGGAGGGGTTTGTCCACAATGTTTTCCATGCTCTGTGGCAACAGATGAAAAGTAAAACATCAGCCTTGTGGATTAGTATGGGCAGGAAAATATCATATGGTGTGGCACGGCATGGTATGATGTCTGGTGTATGGCATGGTCTATAATATAGTATGGTGTGGTATGGTGTGATATGTGAAATGACATGACATTCTTGAACTTGGAGTTTTTAGGGTGTTGGTGATATCAGCCCACATAGCCTTTCCTCTGGGATTCACCTCTGGTGCTCGTCGACCCTGGAATCCAGAGTGAAAAGAGGGGTCTGCCTACACTGCCCACCATGCCCCTGGGTCTTCTGTCAGATGGTGTTATGAGTTGCAAGGTGTCCCCTCCAAAATTCCTCTGTGGAAGTTCTCATGTTACCCCAGGATCTCAGAATGTGAACTCATTTAGTAGGAGGGTCTTTGCAGAGGTAGTCAAGTTAAAACAAGGACGTTATTTTCGAGTGGGCTTTAATCCAGTATGACTTGCATCCTTATAAAATGGGGAAATGTGGATACACATGCACCCAGAGAGAATGCTGGGTGAAGATGAAGGCAGAGATAGAGGGGATGCATCCAGAAGCCAGAAACACCAGAGATGCCAGCAAAGTTCCTGAAGCTGTGGGGAGGCCTGGACCAGATTCTCCTTTGTGACTCAGAAGGAACCAACCCTGCTGATACCTTGGTCTCCGACATCTGGCCTCCAGAGCTGTGAGATGATGCACTTCTGTTGTTTAAGCCGCCCAGGTAGTGGAGATTGTTCTGGCAGCCCTAGGAAGCTAACACGGAGGGGAACAAAGTACACCAGGACGTTGGGCCCCAGCATCTCGGGTGAGGCGAGCATGGGGTCTGGGGCCCCTGCCAGCACTGCCTTCTACCCTACTGAACCCACAAGCACCCAGGAGTCATTCAAACATCTTCCATGCCATCCCCACCTGCGTGTTCCCCGGGGGTGGCCCCTGGGATGCCCTGACCTCATGTCCTTTCTCCCAGCATTGGTTGAATGCTTCTTCTGGTCCAAGCCCCTGTGTTGGAAGTTACGAGTGCAAGCTCTGTCCTCTCTCAGGGTCAGGGAGAGAGATCAGTGTCTGGCTCGGGCCTGTGGGAGTATATGGTCCATGCGGGGCTGAGAATGAGAACCCAGCATGTCAGGACTTAGAGCCTGAGCCAGGCAGCCTTAGCCTCTAACTGACCCTTGGCCTCTGCCCGCTGCAGGCAACAACACAGGCAGGCCCAGATTTTGTGCCTGTTGTGTTGGCACCGGGGCCTGCGGGGTGGAGTAATAAAAAAACCCTGATTACACACAGCCTGCTGGAAGCAGAGTCGGGCAGTGGCCGCCCTGCCTTTGAGCCCCGTCCTGGCATTTTGCTGTTCTCCTTTGCAGGAGAAAGGATTTAACACCAACACCAGGCTAAACATTCTCCACTCGCAGAGCCAAATGCGGTGGCCTTGTCCCCGCACACGCTCCACGTATAAAACCCAAGTTTCTCATCCTGGGTGCCAGCACTTCCATTCTCCTGCTCACGTTTTAAAGGCTCAACTACAGCATCAAACCGCACATGTACTGTTTCTGTGCACAAAGGAGGTAGTCTTGCCAGAGCTGAGGACCTGAGGGCTGACCTCCTCTCACTGTGAAATGCTTGACCAGCGCTTCGGCAAATGCTTGCCCCATTCACTCACTGGCCCGCTCACTCTGGGGCCAACGCCCTGGGCTGGGCCACAGACACCCAGAGCTGACACCACCTGGGGCCACTGCACGTCCCTCCAGGAACCTGGGAACAGAGTGGCGAAAGGAAGCATGACAGGCCTGGGGCGGGGGGCTTGAAGGACACTGTGGAGCCGGGGCCGGGGGACACACACAGTGGGGCTAAGGGTGGGGGGAGGGAACCACCTCCAGGGGTGCTATGGAATGAATTGTGTCCCCCCGACAAATTAACCTGTTGAAGGCTTAACCCTCAGCATCTCAGAATGTGACTGTATTTAGAGATATGGTCTTTAAAGGGGTGATTAATTTTTTTTTTTTTTTTGCAGTACGTGGGCCTCTCACTGTTGTGGCCTCTCCCGTTTGTGGAGCACAGGCTCCGGATGCGCAGGCTCAGCAGCCATGGCTCACGGGCCCAGCCGCTCCGCGGCATGTGGGATCTTCCCGGACCGGGACATGAACCTGTGTCCCCTGCATCGGCAGGCGGACTCTCAACCACTGCACCACCAGGGAAGCCCAGGTGATTAATTTAAAGTGAGGTCTTTAGCGTGGCATCTGATCCAATCTGACTGGTGTCCTTACAAGAAGAGGAGATTCGGACACACAAAGGGACACTGGGTGCACACGCAGAGGGATGACCACACGAGGACACAGCAATGAGAATGTGGCCGTCTGCCAGCCAAGGAGAGAGGCCTCAGGAGAAACTAACCTTGCCAGCATCTTGATCTTGGACTTCTGGCCTCCAGAGTGTGAGTAAATAAATGTCTGTTGTTTAAGCCATTCACTGTGTGTTATTGGTTGTGGCAGCCTGAGCTGACTGTAGGAGCGGTGATCCTGGCAAGGTCTCCTGTGGTTCCAGGAGAGGCCAGGTTGGGGGAAGGATCTGGCAGAAGGAAATCTCCCCCCACCCCACCTCCCTCCACACCTCAGTCACATGCGTAGACACAGGCCCTCCCTTGATGTCAAATGAACCAACGGTTCCTGCCCCTAAGAATTGGTCACTTCTCCTTCTCACCCTGGACTTGCTGAGCAGCCTTTGTGCCCCCAGGAGCCAGCAACACCATCCGAGATCACCCCACTGTCACTCCCTGCTCACGCCACCCTGGACACTCCCCCAAGGTCACTGGGGAAAACGACTTTTTAGATATTTGCAGATATTTGTTTGTGCTCCTAGGGTGGCCTTGCAATTACAAAGTGGGATGTCCCCATCTAAACATGACCCCCGGCACCTCTCACTGAAACCTGTGTGTCCCTGAGCTTTGCTCTGGGAGCTGTGCCCACTTGCGACAGTCCTGCACCCACCTGGAAATGTCTCCCGGCAGCTACACGAGGCCCACCTGTGATCAGGAGTTTGGACTCCTCAGGCAGACCCCCAAGGGTGAGCTGGTGGGAGCCCCCCAAATGCCCCTGTTGGGGCTGCAGTTGGGTGGCTGTACCAGGGAGCTGGTCCCACAAAAGTGAAATGATATGCATGTGGCATCTGGTCCCCTAAAGCCTGCAGGAGTGGTCCCAGTCCCTGGGCTGTCCCTGGGCTGTCCCTGGGCCTGGGGTCCATGGCAGAGCAACCAACGCCCAGGGGAAGCTTGAGGGCAGAACCTTCTGGGAGCTTTACTAACAGCACCGAGTACTTATCTCTTTAGGAAAGAATATGTCGGCCCCCAGGAACTGGTGAACTCTTTTGAAGGGGAAGGTGGAAATATCCACCAAAATGTGAAAGCCTGCAAAAATATCATCACACATGTAATCAGAGAGAATTGTAGAATTATGTTGGTTAACGGGAGAAGGATGTCAGAGCTATATGGGTAAGTGAAAAAAGTTGGCTTCATCCAGGATCTCATAATCCTGTTCGGGCAAACAAAAAGCTTGCATAAGCGTCGAACATTTCCCGAAGGATTCACGAGCAAACTGGGGCAGAGTGGATACCTCTGGGAAGGGGTCCTTTCCAGTTTAAATCCTTCCTTGCCGTTTATCATGGAATTTAAACGGCAAGGAACTTATCAGTTAAGTAACTCATATAGACCCTTGAACCCTGGACATCTTTCCAGGCTGCTAAGTCTTTGCCCACAGCCTTAAGCTCGGCCACGGCAGGTTTGTTCTAGTTCCTGGATGATCTTGACCTATTGCCCACTCCCCACCCCCACCCCTGCCTATAACTGAGGCCGTCCAGGGGCCACGTCCACTGGGTGTGAACCACCCGCCTCATGGGCCGCATCGCATCCCCAACAGAAGGCTCCCTCACAGCCACCCGTCAGGCCCACGAGAGGATGAGGGGCCCCAGCTCAGTGTTCTGTCCACAGCTTCGCCTCCACTGCTCCCAGGGGTCTCTCAGGCCCCTTTGCTTCCTTTCCTATCTCATTCATAAGAGTCAGCCCTGCGCACACTATATCGTCATTGGCTCCGGGGACACTCTTAAATTCACCTTCCTCTTCCCCACTGCTTTCCCACTTGTACCCAGCAAATGTGCTCAGTCCTTTGCAAATGTCAGACACTCAACCAATAGATGTTGAAAACAGCAGAATGGGTGACCGTGGCCCCCATTTGTCACCGTAAAACCTCAATCACGGTAGGCAGACCTCAGGCCTTACGTGATGGAGCTTCCTGCAGTTTACAAGGGACTGAAGGCCACTAGGGCTTTTCCAGCTGTGGGAAATAAACATGCCCAAAGTCCCACAGCCGCCACATGGCAGGGCCAGCACTGAGCCCAGATATCCCGGCATGGAGCAGGCAGTCTCGGGGAGAGGGCAGGGCCACCTGTCTTGTCCTGCGATACAGGGGCAGATGGGGGGCCAGATGGGCCATAGGGAGGACAAAAGCCACCCCGGGCTGCTCTCCCAATACAGGTGATCATCCCAGCTTCTGTGTAGGGGCTCAGCTCCGGCCTGGCTCCACAGGCTTGCCTTTAATCCTGATTTAGGACGCTCCCTAATGCAGGACGCTTAAGCCCGGGGAATGGGGCAGGAGTAATAACATTTGGGCTTAGTGTGAAGTTAATTCTTTCCACTCTTTGGGGTCTGGAGATCGTGGAGAGCGTGGGTTTCTCAGGCACATGTAAGGGCATGAGCTCTCCCGGGCTCTGTGTTTGCAGTAGGTTCCCACCCAGCCTGCTCCCACCCGGGGAGGAGCCCTCCTCCCCGCAGCCTTGACCTTTCTTTGGGTGCTGCTATGAGGAGACATTTTTCTTCATTGGCCCCAAACAGCAAAGCCTTTCTGTGTCCTGATAAACCAGGGGGCACACGTTTAAGAGGCAGACGAGTCTATAGAAGAGGGGGAAGGAAGGAGAGAGACGGAGAGGCAGAAAGAGAAAACAACACAGAGATAGAAGGACAGAGAGAGGAAGAGATTTACACACACAGTCAGGGCAAACATAATGTTCTTAGTGAAAACCAGAGGCTCCTGCAGCCCTGACACACAGACATGATGAATAGATGAAGATACAGCTGAGTGCCAGGCCCACCTAGAGCAGACATTACTGAGCCATTGCAGAGTTCTTTATTCCTGGCTTGTTTCCGGGTGTCTTCCAACCCAGAGACCCGGCAAACACAACCATATATATTTGGCAAGAAACTCTATCAGAGCAGTCATTTTATTCTGTATTTGGTAAATATTTATTTTTTGGGGAGGGGGGAAGTCTGTGAATGGGAGTCTTTTCTTTTTTTTAATTGAAGTATAGTTGGTTTACTATAGGTTGTGTTAATTTCTGGTGTACAGCAAAGTGATTCAGTTATAGGTACGTATATATTCTTTTTCATATTCTTTTCCATTATAGGTTATTACAAGATATTGAATATAGTTCCCTGTGCTACATAGTAGGACCTTGTTGTTTATCTATTTTATATATAGTAGTTTGTATTTGTTAATCCCAAACTCCTAATTTATCCCTCTCCCCTTTTCCACTTTGGTAACCATAAGTTTGTTTTCTATGTTTGTGAGTCTGTTTCTGTTTTGTAAATAAGTTCATTTGTATCATTCTTTTTAGATTCCACATATAAGTGATATCATATGATATTTGTCTTCTTCTGTCTGACTTACTTCATTTAGTGTGATCATCTCTAGGCCCATCCATGTTGCTGCAAATGGCATTATTTCATTCTTTTTTATGGCTGCGTAGTATTCCATTGTATATATGTACCACATCTTCTTTATCCATTTATCTGTTGATGGACATTTAGGCTGTTTCCATATCTTGGCTACTGTAAATAGTGCTTCTATGAACATTGAGGTCCATGTATCTTTTTGAATTAGAGTTTTCTCTGGGTATATGCCCAAGAGTGGGATTGCTGGATGATACGGCAACTCTAGTTTTAGTTTCTTCAGGAACCTCCATACTGTTCTCCACAGTGGCTGCACCAATTTATATTCCCACCAACAGTGCAAGAGGGTTCCCTTTTCTCCACACCCTCTCCAGCATTTATTGTTTGTAGACTCTTTAGTGATGACCTTTCTGACTGCTGTGAGGTGAGACCTCATTGTAGTTTGGATTTGCATTTCTCTAATAATTAGTGATGTTGACCATCTTTTCAAGTGCCTGTTGGTCATCTGTAGGTCTTCTTTGGAGAAATGTCTATTTAGGTCTTCTGCATTCCTGGTAAATATTTACATTTACTGCTCCACTGGCAGAAGGTAAGCTCCTTTGGGGTGGGGATCTTGTCTTTAGGAATGAAACTGAGCTAGAAGTTTCTAAACAGTGGATGACGTCAATCATTAGGGCTCATTCTTTCTGAATCAACCCCTCCTGCCCCCACTCCAAGTTCAGCCGCTCTGCCCACAGAGTCCTGGAGCTGAAAGATGGCTCCCCCCCACCGCCTGCAACCACCAGCGAAATATCCAGATTTCCTTCATCAGTTACTCTAGGAAAAGGAGGTCATGGCAAAAGCTTCCCAGTGAGTTGGGGTGAGAGCCTCCCAGTGTCACCGGGAGACAGGTTTGCTGGCAGGGAAAGTGTCAGAGGGGGAAGGAGGGAGGGAAAAACTCATGTTTCCACAGATGCAGCTGTGGGATCGGTCCTTCTGTACCAAGTACAGGTTTGATTCTCTTCAGACCAGTGTTAGCGTAAAATAACTTTATTGTTGAATGCTAAGAGTCTAAAGGCAGTAGGATTGTATCTGGTATGTGTGTTAAATCATTAATAATCAAAACTTTTCATTAACCAGAATGCACAATTGGGATGGATAGTGAGGATCGTTTAGGCAACTATGCCTCTAACTGTACCTGAAAACTTCAAAATCGTCCATCCCCTTTAACCACCAGACAAGGTCCCTTACACCAGGTGGCCTCCATTCAAATTCCTTCTGCCTCAAGCCTGTTTTTTTTTCCCCCCATTCCATCTCAGCTGAGAACTCAAATATCACCTGCCATATCAGTAAACACAGGATATTGCAGCCATCAAGCCATCACATTATAGCCACCCGGAAGGTGAGCCTTGAGGGAACTCAGGATGGAAATAGGATGCCCACCATCTAGCAATCAGACACTGCAATCACCCCCAACGGTGCACCCTGAGGGGCTTCAGGATGAGAAAACACAGGATACTGGCCCCAGGTAGCTGAGGTGCACATCAAAGGAATGATTTCAGTGAGCCCAGACTTTTGCATCTTCCCATATATAGACAAGCGCTAAATTCCTTAACTTGAGATGTCTGGTTTTCTTTAATTAACAGTAATCTTTTGATGTTCCAACTACCTGATGCTGTTGCAAAAACTCCTATATATCCTGGTTTGCCCACTTTGGAACAGAGTTATCTGAGATGCTGTGTCCCGGGCTTAAGTCCTCAGATTTGTCCACCAAATAAAACTTAACTCTCAACTTTTAGGTTGTGCATTTTTTTCAAGTCAACACAGCTTAGGGATAAACTGTTATTTTTAACTCTAAATAAACATGTTACACATCATCCACTTTTCTTATCTGCCTGAGCTCACCTAGAACGAACATGATTAGGAGTCATTTCTGTCTTTACCTCCTTGATTGTAGGGCTGGGATGCGGGCGTTGCTTCCTGATGCCACAGACAAATCGGACAGTTGCCTCTGTCTTCAGCCAGCCTTTGGGAGACTCCACCCAAACTCCACATCTTTGCTGCTCCAGGGTTACTTGAAACATTCCGGGGTATCACTGAGCTATTCAAACTCAGCAGCCTGCCCACAGCCCCTACCTCTTCACTATCCCAGGCTTCTATTTTGCAAACAACACAAGGGAAGGATGTCAACGGGTCAGTGTTGACACTTTGGAGACCAGTCGTGGAGAACAGGCCGCAGCCAATGCTGTGCTCGACGGCTCCAAAGTAGGATGTGCAGGACCCGGCAGGCGGCCGCCTCCACTGTCCCTTCATCAAGAGTGTGACTGTCCCTCATAAAGATGCCCCATCCCCTTATCCAGACACACTGTTCCAGACACCATGACCTAGCCTATGCGTGTCCAGCTGGCCGAGCTGAAAGCAGGCAGCTGCCCCCTGACTGCCTGGGCTGGGAAAGGGAGGGTCCAACCCCTCGGCCTCCTGAGCAGGGACCAGAGCCTCCAGAAGGGCAGCCTTCTCAACACATGGATGGGAGTGGCTAGAGAACAAAACCCCACAATTGTCCCCCCATGGCTGCTGAGTGTCACTTCCACGTCCCCAGAACTTTACCTGCCTAGTGATGCCGAAAGCGCGGCCTCTTTGCACCGGTGCCAAATCAAATCTCAGAGACAGAGTTTTGGATGAAGTAGTAAAGGATAGCATTATTGCTTTGCCAGGCAAAGGGGACACAGCAGGCTCCTGCCTCGAAAAACTATGTGTCCCAACCTAGGAGGATTTGATGAGGGGTTTTATAACAATACTTCAAGGGTGGGGTTGCTGACAAGATTAGGGTGTGTGCAGGGTCTCAGGTGGCCCTCTCCTAACCTTGATGAGCTTCTCTGGTCCCTTTAGTCTTTTTTTGGGGGGCGGTATAACTATACCCCAATGTTACAATGCTGTGTTAGTTTCTACTGTACAGCGAAGTGGAGTTCCCTGTGCTGCGCTACAGCAGGTTCTCATCAGTTATCTATTTTATACATATTAGTGTATATATGTCAATCCCAATCGCCCAGTTCATCCCACCACGACTGCCCCCACATCCCCCATCTGGTCCTTTTAGTCTTGCCTTAGGTGGTTTCTTGGCTGCTTCTCCCTTGATTAGCAACTGCTTAAATCTGCCCTTTGGAACTCAGGGAAAGTCATGGAGGCCAGAGTCTTGCCTACAAGAAACAGGGAGACTAAAAACAAGGTTTCCATGCACAAGAGCCCACAGCGCCCCTCTACCATTTCACGGGGAGTGGCCTTCCTCAGCTGCGTCCAAGACCCACCCCCCTACCGTAACTCCCACCCTCTCCCTCCTCCGCCTCCTCTGCTTGAACCAGAGGACACTCCATGCTGGTCTTTGCCCGTACCCACCCCTCCCCATTTCATTCCAGACATCACAGCATCGTACCTGTCGACATTCCCATAAAAACACATTTCTTTTCATGTCCAGATTATAAAATTTCTTCCTCTGCTTTTGCTGCCAGTGGGTTGAAAATGCACCTTGGGCCCTGAGAGCTGAGACACAGCCCTGAGCCGGCAGTCCTCATGCTGCTGATGGGACCCCAGCCCTGGCCTGAGTGAGGCCCTGCACACTGCAGGAATCCCACAGACCCGGGGGCCCCCTGTAATCCTGCCCTGTCTGTCTTCTGTCCCAGTCCAGCTCTCAGAGGGGGTCCAAATTACCAGATCCTTGGAGAGGCCCAGCCAAGGCCACCTCCGGGGGCTCTGGCTCTCCCACGCTGACCCTGCCCTGGTCTCCATCCCCCTGGCTCTGCCCGGCCCGGCTCGCCTCCATGTTTTCACACGTGTGGGGACAGGTTTCTTTGGCTTTGCCCTGTGAGGCTCTGCTGAATACAATTTCATGTCCATCCTGCACAGTTTTCCTCAGTCTGGTGTGACTTACCCAGACAGGCCTGCGGGAGGCTTTTCCACAGGAGGGCTCTGACATCATTTGGGCCACAAATCAGGGTTAGACCAGATCGAACTTTCAGCATCAAAAACGAGCTCCCACATTTCTCCAAAGAAGACCTTCAGGTGGCCAACAGGCACATGAAAAGATGCTCAATATCACTAATTATTAGAGAAATGCAAATCAAAACTACAATGAAGTATCACCTCACACCAATCAGAATGGCCATCATCAAAAAGTTTACAAACAATAAATGCTGGAGAGGGTGTGGAGAAAAGGGAACCCTCCTACACTGTTGGTGGGAATGTAAATTGGTGCAGCCACTATGGAGAACAGTATGGAGGTTCCTTAAAAAACTAAAAATAGAGTTACCGTATGATCCAGCAATCCCACTCCTGGGTATATATCTGGAGAAAACCATAACTCGAAAAGATACATGTACCCCAATGTTCATAGCAGCACTATTTACAATAACAAGACACGGAAGCAACCTAAATGTCCATTGACAGATGAATGGATGAAGCAGATGTGGTACATATATACACTGGAATATTACTCAGCCATAAAAAAGAACAAAATAATGCCACTTACAGCAACATGGATGGACCTAGAGATTATCATACTAAGTGAAGTAAGTGGGCAGAGGAAGACAAATACCATATGATATCACTTATATGTGGAATCTTAAATATGACACAAATGAACTTATTTACAAAACAGAAACAGACCCACAAACATAGAAAATAAACTTATGTTTACCAAAGGGGAAAGGGAGGGAGGTATAAATGGGGAGTTTGGGTTTAGAAGATACAAACTACTATATATAAAATAAACAGCAAGGGCTTACGGTATAGCCCAGGGAACTATATTCAATAGCTTGTAATGACCTATAATGGAAAAGAATCTGAAAAAGAATATATGTGTGTGTATGCTCGCGCGTGCGCACATGTATAACTGAATCACTTTGCTGTACACCTGAAACTAATACAACTTTGTAACTCAAATATACTTCAATTAAAAAAACCAAAGAAACATGAAAAAAACGAGACCCAAATTTTAAACCAAAGGCAAGGATGCAGGGTCCGGAGAAACAAATCACTGGTCATATGATGGACAGATTCTGATGGACAGTCCCCTCACTGCTCAGACCTGTGGGGCTGTCAGTCAGGATGCTTCCCTGCACAGCTGCCCCTTCGTCCACATGGGGATTCCAGGCTCAGAGGCCACGGTCTGGCTGATGTGCCAAGGACAAGGCGAGGATGAGAGATGGAGAGAGAAGATGTGATCGGGGAGCGTGGAGGCTCCTCCTCCACCGTCCTTCTCGCCTGCTTCCTTCAACTAGAAGAAATGTGCCACACACAGGGAGCACCCCTTCCTTTTCCTTTAAAGCAAGAGAAACTGCCATTTAACCAAAAGAGGAAGCAGCCAGGCATCTTGGAGCAGGTTTTGTTTGTTCTTCAGACACTCTGTTCAGTAGCGGCCCTGGAAGGAAGTTGAACAAAGGCGGTGCCGTCACAGAGCGGGAAGCCTTCGGGAAAGGTGGGCGGCAAATTGGATGGGGGCCGAGAAGGACATGGGAGAAAACAGACTTTAAACCCTGACCCTTTCTCTCAAAAAAGAAAAGTACGTTAAAAAAAAAGTGCAATGTATAATTCTATACATATATAATTATTTTTCATGACATAAATAATACCGTAATATGCTCTATTTGTATAAAATCAAACAACACACAAAAAAGCAAAAATCCACCTTAACTATCCTCCCCACGTGGGTGCCCCAGTCCTCCTCCCTGGACCTGCTCCTCTCAGTTGCTTTTTGGCCTCTTGCCGTACATTCAGGGCCGACAGACGGTGTGTAAACCCATGGGAGGATGCAGTCTGGGAAGACAGTATCAAACACTTGTCCTGTATGCAACGTGCACATCCACTTAAAACTATAGCTGGGATGTCTTTCCATGCCCGGGCATAGCCCCACCTCACTCTGCAGTAGCTGCCTACTTTCTCAGAGTATGGATGCACCATCATCTACTTACCAACCCCCTACCAATAAATACCTACGTAGTTTGCAGGTTCAGTGAGAACCAGCAATGTTTCAATGAGAATTTTACTCACAGCTTTCTGTCCACGTGGGCACATGTCTCTTGGCGGTAGATGGCCAAGAAGTGGATTTTGAATATTCATAGAAGCAGCCATTTGCTTTCCGTACCAAGTAAATTTCTTTGCCCATTTAAGTTTTTTCCTTCTCCAGAAATTTTATAAAAGAAAATAAGTAGCACCTGAAATCTCAACACTCTGAGATAATAAACATTACCATTTTTTATACATACACACACGCACACACAAAGACACCCACGTTTACATGAGTGGGCCTCACCAGCATGCATTATTATAAAAAACTTAAGTACTCTTTGAATGCAGTCATTTTCCTTTTGACTTTCTCTCTCTTTCAACTCCCCACGTCCCTCAGGCACTAATCTTTTTAATCTAATATGGACTTCTGGTTAAACATGGTAGACTGAAAATATGCATTAACCTCTGCTCCCTCCCCAAACCCCACTAAAATGACAGTAAACGGATGACAAGGGCATTATCCCTAAAAGACAAAGAGATCAGCAGAATACCGGACAGCACTCGAGAAATGCCCAGGACATTTGGGAAGCTGGAAAGCAGCTGGGTTGACCACTATCCTTGATTCAGCAGGGCTGGGGGAGCTGAAACCTAGCTGCCTTCAGTGGGAAGCCCACAGCTGATTTGCCCCTGATGACCCCAGACATTTCAACATTGAGGGGCATCTGAAATCCTTTGGGAAAATATGAAATCAGAAGCAGTTGTAAGTCAGCCCAATAAGCAATTTAATCTCCAGGTGGTCTCCTTCACCCCTCAAGTGACTTCCCTCCCCTCTCCTGGTAGGAGATGAAGTTGCTGTCTGCTGGGGTTGAATCATAAGGCCCGTGGATGTGGGAACCCCATGCACAGCCCAGGGAATGAATTCCACTCTGGACACAGGGCACAAGTGGACGCGAAATGTTTGGGACCACTCCTCCCTGGGAAATTTAACAGCCAAGCTTATCCTCCCAAGTCAGAGGCTGGGGGGTTTCTCTCTGCAAGAATTACTTTCTAGAAAAGATACACAGATGCTGGTGTTACCAAGGCTGTTGCCCCAGAATCACACCCCTGCCTTCCCTCAGATGGAAACCAATTACTCTTATCTAAGTTTTGGGAGAAAGCTACAAAAGGATAAAAACAAGAACTGGTTAGAACCAACTAGGCCCAAGATAGAAGGAGACTTGACATCCAGTGGACCTTGAGCCTCATTACATGCTCACTGTAATTCATTAGCTAAATGATACACCCATCAGCCCTTGATAGTTGACAGTTGCCATGACAACAACCAGAAACACCCCTACAAGGGGAGTTGCCTCAATTGCGGGACCAAACCACAACCCTGTTCTCAGATAACTCATGAATATTCCTCAAACTCTTTCCAAATCCCTCCCTTTTACCTCAACCCTCCTATGCATTTGATGTCTCCCCCCACCCCAATTGGGTTGAGCAGTTGATTTGCGAACCATGTTCCCGCTTCTCCATCCTTTGACCATTGAATAAAGCTTGTGCTATTCCAGTCTCAGCATCAGTTTCATCACTGGCTGCATGAATCTGATCAGAAAAAGAAGATGAGGGATGGCGAAGATGAGGGATCTTGGCCCGGCCTAGGATCCTGGTGTGGATTCAGTCGACCAATTCAGTAACACTAGCAAGTCCCAAATACCAGGTCCACGCCAGCCCCCTCTTCACTGAACTCAGCAGTCAGGCACGCTCTCCAAGCTCTTATTCCTAAAAAGAACATTTGAGAAGAGCCCATCACAGGAAAAACAGAAACCAAACCAAGTCAAATGAAAAAGAACTCAGAAGAAACAGAAGCAAGGCAAGGAGCAGAAGAAAAAAAAATTTCTTTTAATACAATATCTTCAGAGAGACAAGTGAATATTGCATCTGGGTACCAGATGTTATTTTTTAAATGTAATTTATTTATTTATTTTTGGCCGTGCTGCATGGTTTGTGGGATCTTAGTTCCCTGACCAGGGATCAAACCTGTGCCCTCTGCAGTGGAAGCATGGAGTCCTAACCACTGGACCACCAAGAAATTCTCCAAAAATGTAATTTAGGGAGTGAACAATAGCTCTTGGAAATTAATAACTCAATAGCTAAATTCAATTTTAAGGATGGCAGGAAAAGCTGGGGACATTTCCAGAAGATAGGATAGAAAGACAAAGTGAAGGATGTTAGGAGATAAAAAGATTTAAAAAAAAAAATCAGAGCATCAATCTAGAAGGCCCAACATCTGAAGAATAGGAGTTCCAGAAAGAAAAAACAGAGAAAATGAGGGAATGGGGGGGGTGCGGTGGGAATTTAAGAAATAATAATTGTGTGGCTGGACCACACTGGCTGCATTTTGCCACCTCCCTTTTCTTCATGATTGAGCTTTAGACTACTCACAAGGAATGCACCCAAACCAGATAAGTTCCCTGCCAACTTGTACCCTTGCCTCCATGTGATATGAAATTGAAGAATGCCTTTTTGCTGATGCAGAGACGGTTAATGCTGCTCAAGGAATAATGGTCAAGAGACCCCGGGGGTAGGGAAAAATCCCGGCTCCTTTCAGACTAGATGTGCTTCTCCCTTAGTAGTCAGATTCTGTATTTAGCTTTGGCCCCTTTAAATTCCCCTGTACCTCTTTCCATGGTGCATTGTGTAACAGGGAATGCTTCCAGATCCCTGCCTGCCCATCCTACCTATATGTAAATTACCTGCAATAAACTTCATAATTGTACTTTATGGAGTGCCTGCTTTTTTTTTTTTTTTTGGCTGCCTTGGGTCTTCGTTGCTGCATGTGGGCTTTCTCTAGTTGTGGTGAGCAGGGGCTGCTCTTCATTGCAGACCATGGGCTTCTCATTGTGGTGGCTTCTCTTGTTGCAGAGCATGGGCTCTAGGTGTGCGGGCTTCAGTAGTTGTGGCACATGGGCTCAGTAGTTGTGACTCACAGGCTCTAGAGCGCAGGCTCAGTAGTTGCGGCGCACGGGCTTAGTTGCTCCGAGGCACGTGGGATCTTCCCGGACCAGGGCTCGAACCTGTGTCCCCGGCATTGGTAGGTGGATTCTTAACCCCTATACCACCAGGGAAGTCCCGCCTGCTTTGTTTTTTGGTCTCAAAGTTCTTTCTCAGTTCTGAGGATATTATTCAATATCCTTTGAACAATCACGTTTCCTAGAACTGAATAAGATGATTTTCCAGATTGAATGAACCCATTAAGTTCCCTCCATAATATTTTTTAAAAATACCATACCAAGGTACATCATACTGAGATTTCAGTACACAGGAGATAAAGCAATAACCTCCAAATAGGAAAAAAAAATTCACATTCAAAAGATCATGAATCAAAATGGCAAGGCACTTCTCAACAGAACATTGGGAGCTAAATATAATGGAGCAATGCCCTCAGTATTTTGAGGAAAATGATTTCCAGGCTAACATTTTATACCCAGCCACAGTATCAATCAGATATGAAGGTAGAATAAAAACATTTTCAGCTACGCACTATCTCAAAAAATTATACCACATACATCCTTTAACAAAAAGCTATTGAGCACCAAGTGAGGAAGCAAACCGAGAAAGAGGAAAACATGGGCTCTAGGAAGCAGGATCTCACACAGGAACAAAGTGAAAGGACAGAGTGCCGGAGTGCCAGCCCAGATGAACAGGCAGTCGACACAGGATGTACATAAGAGGCCATGTCGCCAGGTTAACAGGGGAGAAAGAGCATGCCCAGGGCTCAGAGGAAGGAGCTATGACCCAAGGGGCTGGGCCTTTGTTCTGATCTTGCTTCCAGACTCTGGAGTTCGGGTTCCGCCCTCCGGAGGCTCAGCCTGCAGCTGTGGGCTGTCTGCCCCGCTTTGCCCATTTCTGCTCTGCCCACCCAAATCCCTGCCGTGTGACCACCCTTTGCAGCCATCACTTTCTCAAAGTGGATTTACTTTCAATTGCCATTTGCTAAATCTGCCCCCTCTAAACCTTGGGGGGATGTAGGGATTAAGCCTGATTACAGATGTTATAGAAGGGCCTGCCTGGGAGCACCGGAGCGGGAGTGGCTGGAACTGGCACCCGCTCCGCCTGGGCTGACCCAGCTGCCCCGCGGGGGCCCCAGGCTCTGGACCCCTTTGCCCGGCCCCGCAGGGCCACCACGGGGGCTGTGCCTCCACCCATCCAGGGATGCGGGAGGCATGCTCATGGGTTCCTTGAAGAAGATGAGCAGCTCCTTCAAAAGGGGTTCACTCAAGAGCGCCACATCGGGGTCACAGAAGGTGAGTGAGCCGGAGGGCAGCCTGTGTGCAGGGGGACCACAGGACGGGGGATGCGGGTCTCCCGCTGTACCGCTTCACAGCGACCACGGCGCGTGGGGATGGGGGTCCGCGTCTAGAGCTCCTGCATCAGAACCACTTCTCGGGAGGGGGCCTCACACTTCCTGCCACTGTACCCGACACCCATACCCTCTAGGCCTGCCCCACCTTGCACACGCTCCCCGCGGCACACGGGGAGGCGCTGGGAGTGTGAGCCGTGCAAGTGTGGAGTCTCACACCGTGATGCTGCTCCCTTAGCTCTTGGTGTCACGCCTCCCATTTCACCTTCATTCCTCATCACATGTCTGTGGGAGAATCATGTGGACCTGGGGAACCCTCAAGTGACCATCAGAGGCACCTCAGAGGCCCCGGGAAGGGCTAGGGGGCTCCCAGGACTCAGAGCAGGCTGAGGGGAAGGGGCTGTGAAGCCCCCGCCCCTGGGCCCTGGACAGGGCCTTGCAAAGAGGTGTGCTGATTTGAACACCTACGTGTGCTTTTCCCAGGTGGCCGGACTGGGGGCCCTGGGCACCCAGGGCTGCCTTAAATGACCCTCTGAGTGCAGGGGGCCTGGATAGGCTACCACCTCACCCTGCTCCCTGACTACCACTCAGAGGGGTGGTGAGATCCAGCCAGGGGCCCAGCCTGGGCCACCCTGGAGGCCTCTGGACACCTCCTCATCCCCCCAGGCTCAGGGGGGATCTCTGCTTCTTCTGGGGGGTGCCCACTGAGGGCAGAGGTAGGGGAGGCAGAGGAGGTGCTCGAAGCGCACGAGCAGGGGCACACCCTGTGTGGGCAGAGGGGACAAACTTCTCCCACGAGCTCTCACTAGCACCACGTGCAGGTGGTGCCCCAGGAGCTGGGACCCGAGCCGGGACAGGTCACTCACCTGGGCTGGAAGCAGAGGGGTCACCACACAGCTCACCAGGCTTCAGAGTCCCAGCAGTAACTGGGTGGGCAGGTGTGGCAAGTCTCTCACATCCCATGAGCCTGAAAATACAAACGGAACAAATGAAAGGCTTTCTTTTTTTAAGAAAGAGTTAAAACTGTTTCAGAAATAGGAAGGACCCAACCTTTGGGGGCTCCGTGGGGCATCTATCTGCTTTTGTGCATGTATGAGTCAGCGTTCTTTTTAGGGACAGCGCACACCCATGTCTTGTGCAAATCAAAATCTGCAAACTCACCACAGCACTTGGCAGGAACAAGAGACTCAGGTGCAGCCGGGGGCCACATGACCCCCTCCTCCCTAAACCAACCCGTCCACACAGCTCTTGATGATAAAGTCTGAAAAGGAACAGGCTTTTGTTTTTCTTGAAAGTGACGTCTCCTGTTGACCTGTGCCAGGTGTTCTGCCTGATGCTGGTGATGGGATGGGAGCTGGGGAGGCCCCAAGTTGTAATAGGCGGGTTCTGGGCGCAGGAATTCGACAAGATGGGAGGAGGGGGAAGCACTTAAATTTTGCTCAAGACTGAAAAACAGCACCTCATTTATACACACACTCTCACGACCTTTGCTGCAGGACTACACACTGCCAGTTACAAGTCTAAGAACAAAGATCTCCGCCACGGCCCCCCACCCCACTTCCGAGGAGACGCAGCCAAGCTCCTAGAAAAGCAGCACACAGTGAAAAGTCTTAATGGCATCATTTGCCCTATTTATAACAGCCCTCAAGCTGAGAAGTAAAATTGCTGATAGAAAAGTGAATGACAATATGGCTTTTAAGGAAGCTGCTCTTTAAGGCGGGGCCAGGAAACAGCCACAAAATCACACAGGCAGAAAGTGGACTCTGCTCATTCTGTTCTCTCACATACTTGGCCCTACTTTGACATCACTAGCTTGGTGCCAGTTCCCTATTTCCTAACCAAAGCCACATCCCTCTGCCCAGTGTTCACTGAAACACACTAGCTGTCCCTGTGGAAAAAAAAAAACAACACAAGGTACAGCGTGTACAAGCCTCCCTGGGGTCATCTTGGCCGGACCTCTCATTGTCAAAGGCAGATCTGGCTCTTAGTCCACATCTGGTCAGCTCTTCCCACCTCTGAAGCTCTTCCTTTGCTCTTAGACAAACAGGGATGGCCAGCATTCAGTCCTGGGGCCATGAACAAAACCCAGTGGACTTTGGAGCCCCTGGAGCTCCATCCTCAGCTCCATCCTCAGAAGGTCCCTCGTCCAGAAAAAGCCTCGAGTATTTATGTGGGAGATAGAAAATGTGCCTGTGATTCCTTGTCTTCACTTTGATCCCTGCCTACATTTTATTTAGCTAAAAGTTGCAGACAACGTTTAGAGTCCACAGCCAAGGTCCTAAAGACAACTAAATAATAGTACAGTCCAGCAATTTTACCCTAGGGTCGACCTCGAAAAATTGTAGCCCACGTACTCAAGGAAACATACACAAATGCTCATGTCAGCATCGCGTGCTGCAGAAAATCAGAGAGAACCAAAACAATCCATCTAGGAGGGTAAGGATCGGCCTCTGTTTATTCAAACAATGGAGTACTCTACAACTCTTGAAATGAATAAGCAAACCACTTGCCTCAACATGGATGCATTGAATAAAAAAGCAAACCTTGAAAGCGCACTCTTTACAGAAATTGTAGAACACAGGAAAATTCCACATAAATACGTATATTTCTTCAGGGTGGAGGTGGTTAGCTGTATCTGTAATGTACTCTCTCTCTCCCCCTCCTTCCTTCCCACCGTCCTTTTAAAGCGAAAAAAAAAATACGAAGCACATATGGAAAGTCAAAGCATCTGTAACAGGACTGTGGGTCCTCACTTATCTGTTGTATTAGTCATGTCTCTGATTTTGAAATCAAAGGCATGTTTTCATGACTTTTAAAAAATGTTCTAATACTTTTAAAGGAGGCCACAGGGAGAGTGAGGGTAAACCCAAGTGTCCTGACGTGGGGCTGCCCCAGCTGGCCCCACAGAGCATGAATTCTGAGTGAGGACAAAGCACATTACAAAGTCAGGCTGAGAAGGGACTCCTGTAAACTCGCCCTGAGTTTTCTGAGCCTCCTTCTCCCAGTCGGTGTGCTTTGCTGGCCCCCTAGCTTCAGGCTGGGGTCACGGCCATCGGTGTCACCTCCTGCAGCCCCGTCACCCCTCCCCTCGGAGCAGCAGCGGCAGCAGGTGTGTGTCCAGGTCAGGGACAGGGCTCCTACCTCAATAAACTTTGGCACTAGGACCAGATCCAGCTCCCCATGGGGTTGTGCCAACCCCACTTCTCAGAGGGCCTTGCTGGAACCTAGGGTGTCATGTACACCCACATAGCCTGCATTTGGAATCCACTTGAAAGCAGAATTCCACACGTAAATCCAAAACAATCCCCATTCTGGAGTGGGAGGGGACCCCGGCTCCCCACTCCTTGGTAAAGGCCCTGAAGGTACCAGACGCATCCCAAACTCACCCGTCCCTCTATGGCTTCCCCATCACACGCAGAACAAAAACTGAAATCTGAGGGTGGTGAATGGCCACTTGTGGTCTTGTTAAACTTTCAATCCATTATAGACTGGTACCTTCATAAAATGCAATAAAAATGAATTACTAAAAAATGAAATTTTACAAAGATATACAAAACTAAAGCCTTAAGGTTTGTAAAAAAGTTATTAAATTTAACAAACGTCCATTGATTCCTTCAAATTGCTGACTGACGCTGCTCTCGCCTTCTGCTCTAATGGTCTGCAGCCCATGCTGGGAGCACAGTTTGAGTACAAGTGTCCAGGAGACCACACGTTCCATTTAATCCCCGCCCCCACCCCGGGGAGCAGGGACTCTGGTCCCCTTTCAGGCTGAGAAAGAGTCGCAGAGCGGAGCCGAGCCAGGGGAGCCTCAAGCCGGCCCCGTCTTTCTCCAGGCGCTGCGGTGCCTGACCCGCCAGCCTCTGAGCTGGGCAGGGGGGGCTCCCACCTGGGTGAATACGGGGCTCGGGGGGCTCCTGGGCCGAGGAACAGGCCCCAGACCCCATGCCCACACCTGAGCAGAGTTCCCCAGGCAACCAGGCAACCCGTGGGAGAAGGGGCACAGGGCCCGGGTGAGGTAGGGGTGCCACAGGGGGCCCCAGCCTGTAGACAAACCAGCCAGCCGGCAGATGCTCCCTTCACCCACGTGACGACAGGTATTCCTGGGGACCGTGTGCCCAGTGCGTCTCTAGGGCTGGTCGGTTTGCCCCACCTGCCGGCAGGTCCCAGCTTCTCGTTTGCTTGGATTCCTCCCTGTTCTGCAGCCCCTACTTTTAGCCCAGGGGCAGAAAGTTCACGGGTCTGGTTCTTCCACTCTGAGAGGCCCAGACCAGGTCGGGGAGGGGGGAGGAGGGCAGGGAATGGGCTTTGGGGTCACTGGCTCAAAGGACACCGCCTCCTGCAGTACCAGAGAAGGGGCGAGGGAAGAAACTGCCAGGGAGACAGGGAGACACGAGGCCAGAGGTGGTGGGTTGGGCTGCGGGCTCTGTGTTTGAGGAGGTTGGCGGGGGGGACGATGGAGGGGAAGCAGGTCTGAAGCTGCCCGGTAGCACCCAGGGCCTCAGGGCTGATGCTGCGTCCAGGCTGGCCTGAGAGGCACCCCTGGGCTGCTCAGGAGTCGAGACCTGGCCAGAGCCCCCCGTGACTGCTGCATCGTCCATCTAGCCTGCAGCTTTTGCTTCGGGCAAATACTCAGGGGGAGCTGCGTGACCCTGGGCAGGTTCTGCCCCTACCCCGCCCCAGGGTAAAGGCGATGCCAGGGGGAGAGACCCTTGGAAGGCGGCCCTGTGAGTTCCGTGGAGGACTCTGTCCAGGAGAGTCGGGAAACATTTGGTTGTTTTGTTCAGTCAGCCTGAGGGTGAAGGAGAGGCATTACAGGCTCGAGTAAAAATCTCTGATGAGTTGGGAGTGGCTGTACGTAACCGAGATGTCCTCTTGCTTCAGGACCCCCAGGGGGACCCTCTAAAGCCTAACACCAAGTAAACCCTGGAGACGGCAGCCCCAGGGTGTGCTGAGCCCCAAACTAGAGGGACCACAGAGTCCCCTGTTAGAGATTCACAGCACACACCAGCATATTAAAGGTTCTGATAAGTCTTGCAAGAAAGAACTTCCATTTAACTCAAAATGCCCTACAGAAACCATGTTCACGTCACTATTTTTGGAGCCCAGGCCTGAAACACCATGCTAGGCTACAGGAAAGGCAGGAGTTGACTCCTGGGGGTGAAATACAGAATCCCCCTCACTCCTGATTCCTGCACAGCCTTCATCCACACAGGCCCCGGGGGTGCGGCCGTCATGGAATGCTGAAATGTTTGTGAAAGAAAGGAGGAGAAGAAAAAGATTTTGCCACAAAAATCACTATCGAAATGTAGAAGTTCACCAGCAGAATATTTTTAAGTTGTAGCTGACAAACTTGGCAGGATGTCAGAAGGAAAGAGGATTTGAAAGGTGCACACAACCGGCCATGCAGCCTCTGCACCCCGAGGGCTCCAGGCGGCTCCCAGTTCACTCGCAAAGGCGTGAAGACAGCATCCGGTTCTCAGGCCCCCTCCAGTTACACAGAGCAAGTTATTGCTGAATGCCTTGCAAAAACTCGGTTTCTTAGAAACAGCCAGAGACCTTCCCTCCTTAATGGGATCTGGAATGCTGTTTTCTCAGGGATTTACATAATGTCACTGGGGGATGCAGCCAGATGGGGCTCCTCAGAGACCAGGGTAACTCTTTTGGCTGTGGGCCCTTCTGAAAGCCACCTTCTCTCACCCACCCCCAACCCCAAAGCCATCAGGGGCCTCTGGTCTTGCTCTGTCCATTCCTGTGTTTCCCAATGTCACCCAGAGCGTCCCCGAAAGCCACAGTGACACCCCAGGCAGCCAGCAACCTGGAAGTTTTCGTGTCCTCCGGGGTGGGCCAGAGCCCTGGGGGGAGGGTCTCTCCCAGCTCCTCTCTGTCTCCTTTCCTTCTCCTTCACCCCAGGGTTTGCGTCCTGCCTGGTCTCCCCAGCCCTCACCCAGGTCCCAGCACCTGCCCCCTTCCACCCTCAGGTCCCTCCCAGGCAGAATGGTGATGCTTGTGTTTAGGCTGATCCAGTGTTTCCCCAGCATCCCGACGTGTGCCATCTTCCTGTAAAGGGTCCAGCCGTATCTCAGCCCTCGGGGTGTGCACGTGCGGGGTGTGGGGGCTTGTTCTATTTCTAGGTGTGGTGTACAGGGCATCTACGGGCTGCCCAGGGCCACAGCAGACCCCTGGTGTTCAACCCTGGGTGTCCGGCTCCTAGAAAGCCCCGGAGATGATCAGGCCACCCAGCCGTTTTATAGCCCACAGAACTGAGGCCACCCTGGGCGCTGTCTGCATGCTGGTCAACCAGACAGCCGCACCCCTGCTCCTCAAAGGTTTCTGGGGGAGGACTAAATACAATTGCTCCCGGAGGTGGCACGATGAGCATCCTGGAACAGCATCGAGCCAATGGGAGCTCTCCTTTTCTGGCCTGGATGCCGGGCTTCTGTAACTTGCAGGAGGACAGCACCCACCAGCTGCTCTTTCTTTTCATTCTCCCGTGGGGGAGGGGCAAGCTTCCCCCATTCCCAGAACAAAGCCACTCCTGCACAGTAAGAGGCCCACAGGCACCTGACATCTCCTCTTGGCTGACTCATTTGTTCCTGGGGACTTCGATTGCCATGATGAAGGAACCTTTCCCCCCCTACGCCACGTGGGATGCCGCTCAGTCAGAGCAGCCACCCCGAGGTCCACAGCTGGAGGGTTTGCCTGGGACCTCATCGCTCACCCCAGGCTTATTAGCACAATTTCATTCTTTCATCTGCGTTTCAAAAGGTCCAGAGGCCAGGGCCCTGCTGTCCTTAGGCCTATGGTTCTGATCCATTTCATTGGAAGATCTTTGAATGAGAAAGTCATCTTGTGGCTTTGTCCCTTCGTGAGAACCCTGGGCTTAGCCTGACCTGTCTCTCTTCCCTCCAAAGACACACTGAGCAGCTCTTGGGGAAGGCTGAGGATGCAGTGGCAGCCCTGGTGACCTCCGACCCTCCCCTTGCTCCCTGGCCCATGTTGCATTTCTTCCATTGCACACAGCAGATCAGAAGCCACAAACCAGGGCTTCCCTGGTGGCACAGTGGTTAAGAATCTGCCTGCCAATGCAGGGGACACGGGTTTGGGCCCTGGGCCGGGAAGATCCCACATGCCGCGGAGCAACTAAGCCCATGCGCCACAACTGCTGAGCCTGAGCTCTAGAGCCTGTGAGCCACAACTACTGAAGCCTGCACGCCTAGAGCCCGTGCTCTGCAACAAGAGAAGCCACTGCAGTGAGGGGCTGCGAGCCATGGTAAGGAGTGGCCCCACTCGCCGTAACTAGAGAAGCCCACGCGCAGCAACGAAGACTCAATGCAGCCAAAAATAAATAAATAAATTTATTTTTAAAAAAAGAAGCCACAAACCAAGCCCTTCACCAGACCTACCATCCCTAGAAGGCAGCTCAGCTGCCCCCCACCTCCCTGGGGCCTCGGCCCTCTTCAAAATTCCCTCCCCAGGAGTTTTTCAGCAGCTAAGAAAATTCATGGCTTATCCACATCAAGTTCATCTGTGTCTTGGGACATGCTTCCTCTTGTGAATGCAGGTAAATGTCTGGAAAAGGTGCGACTGACCCTGAGAGGTATCACACCGTCTAACAGTGGGCTTTGCTGGCACCCTTGATCATCAGCTCTGGAGCGACACCAGCACCCAATCTGAGAGCAGCCTGGAAAAGAGCCGGGGGGAGGGGGGAGTCCCCAGTCCAAATCCCAGTTTTGCTGTGTGGCCACAAGGAAGCCACTCAACCCCTGTGGGCTTCAGTTTCCTCATCAGTAAGATGAGCTGGTTTTGCATGTACCTTTTCACTAGAAAATTCCTTCCTTTCTACATGTTTTATGCCATGAAAAATGAAAAAAAAAAAAAAACCAAACAAACTTGTAACAGGTCACAGTGTTAATTTTTAGAATACTGGCTGAAAGGCAAACAAAATCCCATGATGATCAGCTAGGAAGTTGTTGGTAGAAATGTGACATGATTCTTTGTTCTCTGCAAACCCACTGTGGTGTTTTAGTAAAGCCAGGTGCCCGCCATCATTCCCCAGCAAGCACATCTTAGCCCTGCTGCATGCTGTGGGGTTCCTCTTGGAGCTCAGGGACCACTGATGGCAAATCAGAAAACAACACCACTGTCAGGGGCAGACATCCAGCAGGGTCAACTTGAAGATGTGCACCACGAAGCAGAATAACACAGTAGCAGGAGGGGCCAGAACATTCAGGACAGGGGCTGCAATTCTTCGTTGGTCCCAGGGAAGGAGACATTGAGCAAAGGTCAAGGAGGGGAGGGAGGGAGCCATCCAGACGCCTGTAGGAAGAGCATTCAGGCAGAGGGAACAGCCAGTGCAAAGGCCCTGGAGCAGGAGGGTGTCTGGTGAGTTGGAGGAGAGTCGAGAGGGACAGAACTGGAGCGGGGGGCGTGGGAAGCAGCAGGAAACAGAGAAGGCCCTGGAGGCCGTCAGCTCTGGAGGCCACTGCACAGGACTTTACTGCAGTTGGCTTTTACCTGTTACGAAGGGTTTTGATTCAATAGTAAAAGGGAGATTGTCCAGGAACGTTGAGATTTGGGATTTGTGGGGGGTTGTCTCTGGATTAGACTGGATTTCCCTTTCCACAGGCTTGGAAGAAATGCTGGCTTGAACAATGCAGTGCTTCAGATGCTTTCTAATTTTACATGATGCTGTGACATGTATTTCATGGTGGAAGACAGTCCCTGTGTTCATAGGGCAAGCATGACAGGGGCTGGCAGGGTGAGGGGAAACACACAGGGAAACAGAGCCAATGTCACAGTGGCTGGGGCACCCTGCTCCCCTGAAACTCCAGAGTCCACACCAGCGCCTTCCCGGCCCCCTGCTGCCCATCTCCCTCACCCCACATGCAGAGGAAGCAGCACAAGCCCTCCCGTCCTCCCTGAGATAAAGCCCACCAGCCACATTTTGCTTAAGGCTCCTACACACTCAGACTGAAAAGTATACACACGTGGAGGGGTTTGCAGGTGGAATCATCTTTACTCAAATAGGATTACATAATTCTCATCACTGCAACTTTAGTGCTCCATTTCCTCTTTCAGGGAGCATCCCTATAAACCAGCAGATTTAGAGCTAACTCTCTCGCATTTCTGGATACTTCATCCATATGTGTGTACCTGTAATGAGGACTTTCTTTTTCCTCCCCTCCTCTTCCCTGCCCACGTAGCTATGCATGTGTGACATGGCTTCATTATCACTGTGCTCCAATGAGCAGGCAGTAGAGTCTGTGTACATAGAATGTGTACACATATCTTGGGTGTTTTTCAGTGTTTGCTTCTAAAGATGGGATCAAAATTAACACGTTTCTCTGTATTTTGGGACATAGATGATTTAAGATTCTTGAAACCAGGCCAATCCCTTCATCTGAGGAAACCGAGGCCCAGAAAGGGGTGACCTGCTAGACTTGGCTGGGCCTCCCTTGCCCCGCAAGACCCTGTCCCCCTCCCCCCTCAGTGCTTCTGCCGACATGGCGCCCCGCGGTTCCGCCCACTGGTCCAGCGGTCTGAGGGCCTTGCACTCGCTGCTCCCTCCTCCGGGCTTTTCTCCCACGGGCTGCCCTCCCCAGATGCCTCACTCCTTCACTCCTTCAGGCCACCCCGTCTGCAGCAGCCACCCCCCTTAATTTTCCCTCTTTACATGACGGATCCGCTTGTTTATTCATGCTCAGTCTGACTAGAGTAACAGCTCCAGAGAGCAGAGCTCCGCCCACCTTGGTGTCCCAGCTCCGCAAAACTGCAGCCCGAGTGAGTGACGGGGTTTCCCTGGGCCTGGAGGGCCCTGTCGGGGACGAGCCCAACGTGGGATCAGCGTTTCCATTGTGCTCCTTGACATTCTTTTCCTTCATTTCCTTTCTGCAGCCAGATTCCCACCATCCGCCTCTCCAGCCCCTCTGTGGTTAGAGAGACTCTCTGGTACCCAAAACGAACAAAATACATCTTCACTTGAATCCCCCTGCCCACTGCGAGGTGTTCGAACTATAGATGCCAGAGGTCTCCCCTGGGAGGGGTGCTGCAGCCAGCCAGGCCTCCTTCCCTAGGGTCTCCTATCCCCCCAGGCCCTCGGAAGAAAATGCGCTTTTTAATACTGGTAGTCGTGGTTAATAGCAAAGGGGGTCTCTGGCTGGAGATCTGGGGGGCGCTCATTTTGCTGGGTAGCCGGTGGCCGTTCTAATACAGAATTAGGGCTTGTGGGTAGTAACAAAGAATTGACTCTGCCTGGCTGTTTACCAACTGGGACCGGACAAGTCCCAAATGCCACCGAAGTGCTGGGTCAGCCAGCTGAGCGCGCTGTCGTGGTGGATAGCCTTAGGCTTGGCCGAGAAGCCCCCAGTGCATCCTCCGCTGGCCCTGCGGATGCGCTAAGCGCGCCTTTCTGCTCCTGGACCCTGCGGGTGCGTCTGTAGCCACGGCAGAGCCCGGCGTGCTTTTCTTGGGTTCCTGGAGTGGCTCCGCAGGGCCGTGGGAAAGGGCGCGGGACATCCTGGCGAGATGGAGGCCCCTCGCTGGGAGATCAGAGGTAGAGGAGCCGCTCTGGGGCCACAGAGACCGTGGGAGGAAGGGTGTACGCACAGGGGGCCAGGCAGCCCTGGGGGTCATGGACTCACCTGCAGCCCGCCCCCTTGGGCTGCAGGATCCCCAGCAATCCCGAGACGGGGGTGCTGAGGGTGACTTTCAAGGGTAATCCGCGTAATGGCCCAGGAAGTGGGGTGGCAGCTGGCGCGGCTAATGCTCCTTAATATCTGCTTTCATGTGATTAATGGCTGTGGATAAATCCTTGAACCCGGCAAAGAGGGCCGACTGGCTAAGCCTGGCCGAGAGCATCACTTTGGGTTATGCTGGGAGCGGGGAGTATTTCAGCGATTTAACATTTTAACGCAACTGTTTGAGGACAGCAGCCATTTCTATTTAGTAGAAATGCTAAAAACCAAATAATAAAAGAGGTAAGGACCTGAACTCATGGAGAGGGCAGAAAGAAGGACAGGAGGGAGCCTGGTGCTGGGGCTTGAAAACAGCCGGAGCCCCAAGTGCCTTCTCACCGCTCCTCCCCGGGGCTCACGTGTCTCCTGCTGCACCTGGACCACGCTGGGCTGCACCAGTGATAACGCCACGAGTGTTCTGCCACTATATCGGCTACACATCTTTTCTCAGTATGTGGTCCCATCTGCTTCTCACCAGGGTGTAAACTGCAGGATCAGTGCAGACAGGTCAGATGCCAGGAGGGGCATTAGGCAGGTCCACAGATGCACCAGGCATTAACCCTTCAGTTGCCAGTTCATGGAGAGGTGCCCAGGGTCCCAGGGGAGGCACTAGGGTACCTGGGCAGCTCTGGGCAATGGCTATTTCCTGACCTATATGGAGGCATCCTGATATTTTCCCATCTGGAAGTGCATCCCTGCTGAAGACCAGCCCTGCCTGTAACATGGAGGAGGCAGGTGCTTGCTTCCCAAATTACAGGTGAGAAAACTGAGGCTCTCCCCACCAGAGCCAAGCACTGGCTGAATTCGACATGTTCTTTCCCCTCTGCCAAGCTGGCCTGCTGCTGGAACTGAGGGTCATTGCCCCAAGGCGGCTCTCACTCATTCTCCAATGTTCCATAACCTCTGGGCCAGGAGAGGCACAACACACAGGTGTCAGATGTCCCAGTCCACCTGTCCTCACGGGAGGAGCCCTTGTCTCTCTCCCAAGAACAGCGGGCTGCGCGGAGACAGCTGTCTCTCCCTGGGGCACCCGCCCTCCTCACCCTTCCTGGTTCTCGGTGGGGGGGGAGGGGCATTCCTGCGGCACCTCTTCGCTCCCCACAAGCAGCCAATTTCCATGCCAACGTCTAGGGCCGCCCTCAGGGCGACCACAGAGAGCTGACAGATACCCAGGCTCTCCTGAGCATGTGCTAAGTTGTAAGTCAGGATTGTTCTTTATACCCATGACCTTTACCCTATATACCCGACCTCCATTCCCATTTATAAGACCCTGCTAATCAACGGTATGAGGTTGAACCATTGACAAATTGCCATTTGTATGGGTCAAAACCAGCCAACCAGCAGCAATATTCTGTTCTTTCAGGGAGTTGTCCAATTAGAGCCAGCTAGAGCTCTGTGGAGGTCAGGTGGGCTCTGGAGGCGGCCAGGTGGGGGCAGCAGAGAGCTGAGCCGGCACAGCCAGGGTCCACAGGTGGGGCTGGGGCCAGAGCCAGGGCCAGGGAATGACCTGTCAGGGGCCCACCAGATGACCCAAAGTGAGAGGACCACACTGCCTGGGAGCCCTTGGCTGGACAGAGCTGGAGAGTGAGCACAAGGGTGGCACTGTTGCTGGGGCCTTGCACCAGCTGCTCTTGGGATAGGCCCTCCTGCCCAGTGTAGGCCAGCTCACCTGCAAAGCCCCCCTCCCCATACTACCCCCACTCCCCAACCCCAGTCCACAGTGGAGAGGCGACCTGGCCTAGAGCAGCGCCACACAAGGCTGGGGAGGCTGACCCACACACAGCTCCCCGTGACTGAGACCCTGAGCCTAGTTTGGGCTTGTGTGTTTCCCACAGGATTCCTTTCCACTCCTGCTGGTGCCCAAGGAAGCCCCACACGAGTGACATGGGGGCCTCGGCACTGGACGCAGGCTCCTTTGGTTTGAAGCCAGAGGGGCTTTTGTCAGGATTGGCTACAAGATTTGCTGGGTCCAGTGCAAAAGAAAAAACGCTGGCTTTTTGGTCAAAAATGATTCGAATTTCAAGACATCAAGAGCAGAGCATAAGACCAAGGGCAGAGTCCGTCTGCGGGCAGGACGCCCTGTGAGTCACAGGTTGGGGCTCATGAAACCGGCTCTGGCTTCGTCTTGAGCCTGGATCCTGTCTGGAGTCGGGTTTGGGGAGGGGGCGGCTGCCTTCTGCACATCCATCTGTGCCCAGCCGAGATGCCGGCGGCTCCAAAGCTCTGGAAGCAGGGAACCCCTGGCCCGGGCAGCCAGTGGTGTCCACACTGCCCTTCCCACCCCCTAATCGTGAGCAGGAAGGGAGCTGTGACACCTGAAATAAGAACAGCACCAAAGTCCTGAGGCTTAGAGGCAGCATGGGAACCTTCCAGGTGAAATGGGGAGTGTGCCCAGGTACGCACACACCTGTGTGACCCGGCCTGGTGACGGCAGCCAGCATCTTTTACAGTTCATGGCTTCTGGGGAGTAGGGCTGAGACAAGAGAATTAGGAACAAAGGTAAAACAATGCAGTTCCACAGGAGAAGGAGGAGAAGGGCGGAGGAGGAGAGGGGCCCGACTCTACGGCAGCTGGGGCAGCCCAGGGCACCGAGATAAGGACGCTGTTACCTATTTCCGTCCCACCGCTGAATATTGCATGTTGCTGTGGATTGTTGAATACTGTAAGTTTCACTCCTGGGCGGCAACAGGCTTGGTCCCTCCCAAGGTAGGATGGTCACCATTCCTGATGAGCGCATTCTGGAGCTCATGGGGAAGAGGGGAGCCTTCCATCCTGTCTGCCCTGTTTGACAGAGTGGGGAGGGGTCCACAGTCAAAGACCTGGCTGATGAGCTCCAATTTCTGTCCTGGCTCTGCCAAGGACCAGCTGTGTGATGTACACTGTCACCGGCTCCCTGGGCTGAGGATCCTCATCTGTAAGACAAAGGAAAGAAAGCCGCCTTCCTTCCTCACCAGGTATAGACCTGCTTGCCACGGAGGCCCCAACCTCCAGCCCCCAGGCATTATTTTCTAACACTTAGACCAAATTGGTTCATTTCATATCCTGGGAGGCCGGTGTCTGCCCTAAGATGTCTGAAGATCTCTGGTCCTCCCATTCAACGGTCACTGCTGGTTCCTGTAAATTCTTTTTTTTTTTCTTTTTAGGTTCAGTTGTGTCCCTGCAAAATTCATATGTTTTTTTTGTTGTTGTTTTTAACATCTTTATTGGAGTATAATTGCTTTACAATGGTGTGTTAGTTTCTGCTTTATAACAAAGTGAATCAGTTATACATATACATATGTTCCCATAACTCTTCCCTCTTGCGTCTCCCTCCCTCCCACCCTCCCTATCCCACCCCTCCAGGCGGTCACAAAGCACCAAGCTGATCTCCCTGTGCTATGTGGCTGCTTCCCACTAGCTATCTATTTTACGTTTGGTAGTGTATATATGTCCATGCCCGCCCCTCCCCACGCAGCCCCAGAGCCACTAAAACTCCTGCAGCTCTCGTTACCACCATCATATCCCAAGTGTGGAACTGCACCCTTTGTGACCCACCCCCCAAACAACCTTTAGCCAAGGCGGTTATATGAGGCCAAGGTGTAGTGAGGGTTTGGGAGCGACCGTGAGATCAAAATGGAATGTTAGTATCGCCATCTCCCTGTGCTGAGCTGCTCCAGCCTGCTGCCATGGAGCTCTATGCCCTCCCACCTGCCCTTGCCCATCCAATTCACCTCATTTATCTTGTGGAACTGTATTGTTTGTCCTTGCTCTGAATTCTCCTGTATGGGCCCTGCTCCTTGGGATCCTGCCTCCCACAGAAAATCAGCCATTTCGTTGCTTTTCTGCTAAACTAAAGACCATCTGCCCCCGGAGACTGGTAGGCCTTTGGCAACTCTGGGTTGCATCCATATGGCAGCTGCCTACAGAAGGCCCAGAGTGGCAGAGACAGGGGATTCTGTGAGATATGCTTTGAGATGGTCCCCCTCTACTGTGCAAGTCAGTAATCACCCAGAAACCCAGGAGGGTTTCCCAGGAGTGGGAAACCCAAGGATTCAGCCTCGCACTCTCACACACCTGCTCCGTGGGCAAATTGCTTCACACCTCAATTTCTCCAAATGAGAAATGGGGATATAGCACCCTTTCCACTAACTTCTGTGATTGCAGGATCATAAGACTAATGCATGTGTAAAGTGCTTTGAAAATCATGTAATTTTTCCTCTGCTTAATGCTTGATTAAAAACCTTCCATCAACTCATCCTGCTCCCACTGCCAACATTAGCTCCCTCCTTTCAGCTCCTGGTCCTCACCTGCAAGGGTCTGAACTCACAGTAAGCAACCATAGGTATTTCCAACCCTGCCAAGGATGGGAGGGTTCTGAAAGGAAGATGAGTGGGGAGGGGGATAAGTGAACATCTACTGAAACCCTGGGTCCTGTGTGCACATGTGTTGATCATAGGAGGTAAGAGAGAGCAACACACCCCTACAGGCATTTTGAAACGGGCTCCTACAGCTATTACCTGAAGTCTTCTATGAATGTCTCTTCAATCAGTTTTTAAAATTGTGTTGTTCAAATCTGTACCATTCTTGGCTTTTGTTTGTTTGTTTTATTAGTAGTTTCTAAGAAAGATGTGTTTAAATCTCTCACTATGATTTCCTCTGGTGATTCTGCCAACTTTTGTTTTGTGTATTTTGAAGCTATGCTATTAGTTGCATACACATTTAGAATTCTTATAACTCCCTGATGAACGAAATCTTTTCTCATTATCTTTTCTCTTTATCTTAGCCATTTCTTTTAAACTCAGAGTCTGTTTTGCCTGAGATTAGTTATGTCTTTTTCCATCCTTTCAGTTTCAAGCTTGCTATATTCTTATATTTTAGGTGAGTCTCCTGAAAATACAATATGGTAGGGTTGTTTTTGTTTTTTTAATATAAAACATAAAACATTTGATCTTTCCTCTAGTGCATTTATTCCATGTACATGTAATATAAGTTCTGACATGGTTATTTATTTCTAACATCTTACCATGTGCTTCTCTGTTCTATGTCCCTTTTTTCTCCCTTTCTGCCTTCTTTTAAATTGATTACTTTTATTTTTAAGTTTTTCCTCTCTGTTGTATTAAAAATCACACTCTTTTCTACACATTTATTGTTTGCCTGACATTACAACAGGCATTCTTGACTTAACATAGTGTAGGGTTAATTTGTTCTTTTACCTCTTTTTAGTCAATGCAAAGACTTTAGGATTCTGACTCCATTTAGTCCCCTCAATTTATGTGTTATAGATGTCATATATTTTTCTTAATTACTAGAATTTATTTTTTAGAGTAGTTTTAAGTTTACAGAAAATTGAACATATAGTACAGTGTTTCCATATACTTCCTTTCTCCCTCTTCACAATTTTCCCAATTACTAATATCTTGCATTGTCTGGCACATTTGTTACAATTGATGAACCAATATTGATACACTATTATTAACCCATGTCCATAGGTTACATTACATTAGGGTTCACTCTTTGTGTTGTACGTTCTGTGAGTTTTGACAAATACATAATGTCATGTATCCATTACAGTATTTTAACAGAACAGTTTCCCTGCCCTAAAAATCCTCTGTGCTCCATCCTCATATCTCTCCCATGTCCCCAAACCTCTGGCATCCACTGATATTTTTAATGTCTCCATAGTTTTACCTTTTTCCAGATGCCATATAGTTGGAATCATACAGAATGTTTAGCTTTGTAAGAAACTGCCAAACTGTCTTCCAAAGTGGCATTCTGACCAACAATAAATAAAAGTTTCTGTTGTTCAGCATCTTTGCTAGCATTTGATATTGCCAGGTTTTTCTGTGTGTAGTGGTATCTCATTGGTGTTTTAATTTGCAATTCCTGCTATCCCTGATAACAAAAGATTTTGAGCATCTTTTCATATGTTTATTTGCCATCTGTGTGTCTTCTTTGGTGAGGTGTCCAGATCTTTTGTCCATTTTTAAATTGGGTTGTTTGTTTTCTTACTGTTGAATTTTAAGGACTCTGTATATTTGAGATGTAAGTGCTTTATCAGATGTGTCTTTTGCAAATATTTTCTCCACGTCTCTGGTTTGTTTTTCCATTCTCTTAACAGTGTCTTTCACAGAGTAGAAGTTTTTCATTTTAATAAAGTCCAACGTATCCATTTTTTTCTTTCATAAATCATTCTTTTGGTACTGTATCCACAGTCATCACCAAACCCAAGGTAACCTAGATTTTCTCCTATGTTATCTTCTAGAATTTTATAATTTTGTGTTTTACATTTAGGTATTTAATCCACTTTGAGTTAATTTTAGTGAAAGGTGTAATTTATTTGCATGTAGATGTCCACTTGTTCCAGCACCATTTGTTAAAAAGACATCCTTTCTCCATCGGATTGCCTTTGCTCCTTTGTCAACGATTAGTATACTGTATTTGTATGGGTCTATTTTGGGACTCTCTATTCTATTCCATTGATCTATTTGTCTATTTTTTTCTGCACTAATACCACACTATCTTAATTATTGGAGCTTTATAGTAAGACTTGAAGTCAGTCCTCTGGCTTTTTTCTTGTTCAGTTTTGTGTTAGCTATTCTGATCTTTTGCCTTTCCATATATACTTTAGAATCAGTTTGTCAATATCCAAAACATATTTTACTTTGGGGGATTTTTTATTTCTCACCATTAGTTACGGCATTAGCTGTAGAGTTTCTGTAAGTTATCTTTATCAAGTTGAGAAAGTTTTCCTCTGTTCCTAGGTTGTTAAGAGTTTTTATGATTTACAGATGTTGGATTTTGTCAAGTGTATTTACTGCATCTGATGATATAATCATGTGATTTTTCCTTCTTAACTTGTTGATGTGATGGATGACATTAATTAATTTTTGAATGTTGAGCATGAATGAAGGTATCCTTGAATACCTGGAATAAATCCCACTTAGTCATGATGTTTAACTCTTTTTATACATTATTGGATTCAATTTGCTAATATTTTGCTGAGGAATTTTTCATCTATTTTCATGAGAGAAATATTGCTGTAATTTTCTTGTAATGTCTTTGTCTAGTTTGGGGATTAAGATAATGCTGGCCTTGTAGAATAAGTTAGAAAGTGCTCCCTTTGCTTCTATTTTCTGGAAGAGATTGTAGAGAATTGATATAGTTTCTTCCTTAAATGTGTTGTATAAATCAATAGTGAACTCATCTAGTTTCCTGGTGCTTTCTGTATTGGTAGCTTATTAACTACTGGCTCAGTTTTTTAGTAGATATGAACCTATTCAGGTTATCTATTTCTCCTGTGTGAGTTTTGATAGATGGTATCATTGAAGGAATTGATTCATTTCATCTAGGTTATCAAATTGTGCACATAAAGTTGTTCATAGTATTCCTTTCTTACCCTTTGGATGTCCATGAGGTCAGTAGTGATAGCTTCTCTTTGATAATGATATTCATAACCATGTCTTCTCTCTTTTTTCTTGGTTAGCCTGGCTAGAGGTTTATCAATGTTATTAATCTTTTCAGAAAGTTAGCTTTTGGTTTCATTTATTTTCTGTTGATTCTCTGTTTTTCATTTCATTGATGTCTGCCCAGATTTTTATCATTTCTTTTCTTGTGCTTGTATTAGATTTAATTTGTTCTTCTTTCTCCAGTCTCCTAAGGTGGAAGCTTAGCCTGTTAATTTTAGGTATTCCTTCTTTTTAGTAAATGCATCAAGGCTATATATTTCCACCTAAGCACTACTTTTGCTGCATCCCACAAATTTTGATTAGATGTATTTACATTTTTATTTAGCTCAAAATATTTTAAAATTTCTTTTGAGATTTCTTCTTTGACTCATGTGTTAGTTAGAAGTGTGTTGTTTAATCTCTGAATATTTGGGGATTTTCAAGCTACGTTTCTATTACTTATCTCTAGTTTAATTCCATTGTGGTCTGAGAACATATTTTGTCTGATTGCTAGACCTTTCAATTTGTTGAGGTGTGTTTTACATCCCCAGATGTGGTCTACTTGGTGAATGTTCCATGTGAGTTTGAGAAGAATATATAATCTGCTGTTGTTGGGTGAAGTATTCTATAAATGACAACTAGGTCCAGTTTACTGATGGTGCTATTCAGCTCAACTATATCCTTATCGATTGTCTGCCTATTGGATCTGTAAATTATTTATAGAGGTCTGCTGAAGTGTATTAGTCTATTTCACCTTGCAGTTCTATCCGTTTTGCCTCACTTATTTTGACTCTCTGTTGTTAGGTGCATAGTCATTAAGAATTGTTATGTCTTCCTGGAGAATTTTCCTCTTTACACTGTGTATTGCCCTTTTTATCTCTGATAAATTTCCTTTTCCTGAAGTATGCTTTGTCTGGAATTAATATAGCCAGTCCAGCTTCCTTTTGATCTGTGTTAGCATGGTATAGTCTTTCCTCACATTTTTACTTTTTGATTTTTTATATTTAAGGTGAGTTTCATGTAGAAATAATATAGTTGTGTCTTGTTTTTATTATACATTCTGACATTTCTGTCTTTTAATTGGTGGGTTTAGACCAACCACTTTTAAAGTGATTATTAATATAGTCAGATTAATATCTACCATATTAGTAACTCTTTTTCTATTCATTGCATTTGTCCTTCTTTGTTTTTAAAAACTTTCCCTCTTTTTCTTCCTTCTCTGGTATTAATTGATCATTTTATATGATTCAATTTTCTCTCTTCTCTTAACTTATCAATTATACTTCTTTATAAAATTTTTAAGCAGTTGCCCTAAAGTTTGCAATATACATTTGCAACTAATCTAAGTCCACTTTAATAACACTGTGTCACTTCATGGGTAGTGGGTAATATAACAGAGTATTCCCATTTCCTGTCTTCTATTCCTTATAACATTCTATCATTCATTTCACTTACCTATAAGCTATAATCACCCAATACACTGTTACTATTATTTTTAAATAGTTATCTATTAGATTAATTCATAATAAAAATAAAAAGGTTTATTTTACTTTCATGTATACCTTCTCTAACATTCTTCCTTTCTTTATGTAGATCTGAGTGTCTGACTCATATCTTTTTCTTCACTTGAAGAATTTCTTCTAGCATTTTTTTCTACTGGTGACAAATTCCCTCAGTTTTTTGTCTGAGAGAGTATTTATTTCTCTACTTCTATAGGATAATTTCTCTGGATACAGAATTCTAGGTTATTGGGGGTTTTTTCAGCACTTTATTTCACTCCATTCTCTTCTTGCTTGCATGGTTTCTGATGTGATTCTGATATAATTCTTATCCTTCTTCCTCTATAGATAAGGTGTTTTTTTTTATTCTCTTGCTTCTTTCAAGATTTTCTCTTTGTCTTTGGTTTTCTGCTGTTACAATATGATATGGCTAGGTGCTGATTTTTTGATATTTATTGTGCTTAGCGTTCTCCAAGTTTCCTGGATCTGTGGTTTGAGGTCTGTCATTAATTTTAGAAAATGCTCAGCCATTATTACCTCAAATATTTCTTCTGCTCCTTTTTTTCTTCTCCCACTGGTATTCCCATTACGTATCTGTTATTCCTTTTGTAATTGTTCTATAGTTCTTAGATATTATATTTCTTTTTTTTCATTCTTTTTCCTCTTTGCATTTCAGTTTTGGAAGTTTCTATTGATATCTTCAAACTCACTGATTCTTTTCTCAGCCATGTTCAGTCTACTGGTGAGCCCATCAAAGGCATTGTTCATTGCTGTTAAAGTGCTTTTGATTTGACTTGATTTCCTTTTGATTCTCTTTTAGAGTTTCCATCTCTCTGCTTACATTACCCCTCTTTTTGCATGTTGTTCTTTTTTTTCCACTAGAGCCCTTGGTATGTAATCATAATTATTTTAAATTCCTAATCTGCTGCTTCCAAAATCTCTGCTGTATCTGAGTCCGGTTCTGTTGTTTGTGTTGTCTCTTCAGACTGTTTTTCCTTGTCTGCTAACATGCTGTGTAATTGTTTGTTGAAAGCCAGACATGTTATATTGGATAATAAGAACTGAGGTAAATATGACTTTAGTTTGAGGGTTTATATTTATCTGGCTAAGAGTTACACTGTGTTTACTGTTTACTGTATCTGTAGGTGTCTGAGGCTTTACTTTCCTCTTGTGTCTTTCTTTTTTTGCTCTCCCTGTTGTCTTTGACTTCCTTTGAAACTCCTTAGAGTCTGAGCCTTGCGGTTCACTCGGCTGTAACCCTATTATTATATAGGAGCCATGTTGTGGTGGTAAGGTATGGGGGGCAGAGAAGCAGCCTATCAACCTAAGATCAGGTCTCAGTCTTTTAGTGAGCCTGTGCCCCTGGGCTCTGACCTTCACAAGTACTTCTCAGCGTTTTTTCTCCCACTTACACGAGAGAAGAAGACAGGAGGGGTTTGGAGTTGGGTATTTCCCTTTCCCCACATCGTTTAGGTTCTGACTAAGTAGTTTCCCTTGAGGGCAGATGGGGAACAGAAGGCCCTGGGCGTGTTTCAAAATGGATATGTTTCCTCTCCTGCTGCCAGAAGCATGGGGAGATTTTTCTCTGATCTTCACCATGAGAGCCTCATGGGGGTTCCTGGAGGTAATACTCACAAAATTGGGGGACCTCCTAAGACTGGGCACCCTGGAGTTTTTGACTCTCAAGCTGGTCCAGTCTGCTTCCAGCAATTTGTGAATTACAGTTTAAGGTTTTCTAGCCTTTCCTGGGTGGTGGAGAGGGCAAGCTGGGGGACATGGGGGAGTCTGAAGTTGCATGTGTCAAATAAATTTGAACCAGGTCATCTCTGAGAGTCTGTGCACTTTGGATCAGTGACCCTACCTGCATAGATTTCATAATGGATGAAACTACGGGTAAATCATTCCCCCCAGCCATCCAAACTTAGCCTCAGAACTTTTGCCCTTAGAGATGAGACTATTTAGCTAAATTTATTTCTGGTCACTTTCATGGCTTTAGAAGGCTGTGATTCTCTGTACTTGCCTGTCTCTCCAGTTTTCTGGGTGTTAGTTCCTATGACCTTGATTCTCTTATGGATTTAAGAAGATTTTTCTTGTTGTAAGAGTGGGAGTGATTGGGACTTCTCTGGTGGCACAGTGGTTAAGAATTTGCCTGCCATTGCAGGGGACATGGGTTCGATCCCTGGTCTGGGAAGATCCCACATGCCGCAGAGCAACTAAGCCCATGTGCCACAACTACTGTGCCTGTGCTCTAGAACCTGTGAGCCACAACTACTGAGCCATCGGGCCACAACTACTGAAGGCCGCGTGCCTAGAGCCCGTGCTCTGCAACAAGAGAAGCCACCGCAATGAGAAGCCTGTGCACTGCAACAAAGAGTAGCTCCCACTTGCTGCAACTAGAGAAAGCCCACGTGCAGCAACGAAAACCCAATGCAGCCAAAAATAAAACATTAAAAAAGAAAAAAGAGTGGGAGTGATGACTTTCAACATCTTTACATATCCAAGCAGAAAACAGAAGTAATTTTCAAGTATTTAAATTCTGTATCTATTTTAAATCCCATGTGATATTACTGCTATTATTTTATATAGTTGTTATCCATAAATATACACACACGTACTATTTTCATTGTTCTTTATTCCTTTCTGCTCCATACTTCCATCTGTGATATTTTTTAGTTCTCTCTGAAGAAAGCCCTTTGTAATTCTTTTAATATGTGCTTGTTATCTCTAAGCCCTCTGTTATTCTTTGCCTGAAAATGATTATATTTTCCTTTCCTTGTTGAAGGATATTTTTCTGGGGATAAAATTCTAGGTTGGCAATTGTTTCCTCTCAGCACTCCTAATAGATCATTTCATTCTCTTCTGACTTTCATTATTTCTGTGGAGAAATCAGCTGCCTTTTTTAGTAGCTGTCTGCTCTGTTGAAGGTAATCTGATTTTTTCTCTGCAAACTCTTAAGGCTTTCTCTTTGCCTGGTTTTCAGCAATTTCACTATAGTATGTCTAGATACACATTTCTCTGTATTTATTCTGCTTGGAGTTGATTGGGATTCATAAGTTGTGGATTAATATCTTTTATCAGTTTGGAAAATTCTCCATCACTATCTTTTCAGATGTTGTTTCTACTCTGTTTTTCTCTACTCTTTCTGGGATTCCATATAAACACTGTGAGAACTTTTTATTGAATTCTGTGTCTTTTATCCTTTCTTCTATGTTTTCGTTACTTTTCTCTCTCCTACTCCATTCTGAATAATTTCTTCTAATTTGGCTTCCAATTCATTACTTCTCCCTTTAATTGGTCTAATATATTGTTAATCAAATCCATAGATTCTTAACTCCAGTTACTAAATTTTTCAGTTCTAAAATTTCTAGTTGGCTGCCTTTCTAAGCTGTTAAGGTACTTTTTATAGTTTTACACTTTCTGCAAAAATTTTAAACTTTGTCTTGATCATGTAAGGATTATTGCATTAAAGTCTGTATGTGGTAATTCCAATACATGGAACCCCTGGAGTTCTTTTCTATTGTCTGTTGTTTCTGCTAGTTCTTTTTCATGTTGTCATGTATCCCAAAGTGTCTGGTTATGTTTGGTTGTGTGCCATAAATTATATTTGAGAAATCATTTGTAGAAATAATTTGAGGCTTAGGATGATGCTATTTTCTTTCAGAGAGGATTTTTTCTTTCTTTTTTTTTTTTTCCTCTCTCTCTCATGCACCTTGAGATATTAGCAATCTAGGATCACCTTAATTCAGTTGTAAGAATTGATATGCTTACCCACATAACACTAAGCTGGGCTGCAGTTCTTGTGCAACATGTTTTACTCACCCTTATTTGCAGAGAACAGCTCTTCAAACTCCCAACCCAAAGCACAGGGAATTTACCATGGCCTCAACTGAGGTCTGACTGTCTGAGGATTCTGCTCAGCATTAAGGAGAAATGTCCCCAGTACAGGGAAGGATCCATCCATTTCTCTTTCTCCAAAAATTTAATACTCAACAGGGAAATTCAGGCTAAATGCCCACCACAAAAGCTATCCAGGGATGGAGCAAGGATAAAGCCCAGAGTGAAACTTGTGTGCCCAGTAGAGAGGCAGTGTGGCCGATTGGCTTAGAGCACAGCTCTGGAGTCTGACTGCTCCAACTCTCATTCCTCAGCTGCCACTGACCAGCTGTGATGCCTTACACAAGCTGCCTAGTGTCATGGTGCCCTATTGTGCCTGATGTGTACAGCGGAGATAGTTGCAGTACCTCCCTCAAAATGTTGTTTGAGTATTAAGAGTTAATTTCCACTTAACACTCATTAGGATGGCTATTACTAAAAGAAAAAAAAAACAAAAAACCCCAGAAAACAACAAATTATTTTTGGTGTGGATGTGGAGAAATTAGAACACTTGTGCCTTTTTGGTGGGAAAATAAAACAGTGCAGCTTCTATAGAAAACAACATGAAAGTTTCTCAAAAAGTTAAACATAAACTCATCATTTGATCCATCAGTTCCACTTCTGTTTATATACACAGAAGAATAGAAAGCAGGAACACAAACAGGTATTTGTACACCAGTGTTCATAGCAGCATTATTTACAATAAAACAAAAGGCAGAAACAACTCAAATGTCCATCAGCGACTGAATGGACACCCGAAAAGTGGTCTATATAAACAATGGACTATTTTTTAAAATATATTTTAAAAATTAATTAAGTTTTTGGGGGTGCGTTGGGTCACGGTACGCGGGCCTCTCACTGTTGTGGCCTCTCCCGTTGCGGAGCACAGGCTCCGGACACACTGGCTCAGCGGCCATGGCTCACAGGCCCAGCCTCTCCGCAGCATGTGGGATCCTCCCGGACCGGGGCATGAACCCGTGTCCCCTGCACCGGCAGGTGGACTCCCAACCACTGCGCCACCAGGGAAGCCGGGTGCGTTGGGTCTTTGCTGCTGTGTGTGGGCTTTCTCTAGTTGCAGTGAGTGGGGGCTACTCTTCCTTGTGGTGCATGGGCTTTTCCTTGTGGTGGCTTCTCTTGTTGCAGAGAATGGGCTCTAGGCGCATGGACTTCAGTAGTTGTGGCTCGTGGGCTCAGTAGTTATGGCTCGCGGGCTCTAGAGTGCAGGCTCAGTAGTTGTGGTGCACAGGCTTAGTTGCTCTGTGGCATGTGGGATCTTCCGAGACCAGGGATCGAACCCGTGTCCCACTGCATTGGCAGGCGGATTCTTAACCACTGTGTCACCAGGGAAGTCCCAACAATGGACTATTATTTCGCCTTAAAAAGGAAGGAAATTCTGACACATGCTACAACACAGATGAGCCTTGAGGATATTATGCTAAGTGAAATAAGCCAGATACAAAAAGAAAAATATTGCATGATTCCACTTAAATGAGGTACCCAGAGCCCTCAAAGTCATAGAGACAGAAGGTAGAATAGAACTTGCCAGGGGGTATGGGGGAGGGGAGAGTGAGTGGAAAAGTTCTGGAGTTGGATAGTGGTGATGGTTATACAACAAGTGAATGTACTTAATGCCATGAAACTGTACACTCTAAAGTAGTTAAAATTATAATTTTCATGTTGTATATAGTTTACCACAATAAAAAAGTTTTAAGTTAATTAGAGTGTTTTATAGGCGTGTAAAAAAATGTTGGCTGTTATTAGCTGTTCTGAGATGGGGACAAAGAGGAGGAGCAGATGATAGTTCATCATAAAAGAGCCTCGGGGCCTTTGGACATGTCATGGAGAAGGCACCTGCTTCTCCTGTTTCCAGGTTAGAGTCTAGCCCCTCCCCTGCAGTTTCCCAGACTACTAGGTCAGGCAACTTCCCACTTCCCCATGCCCCACGATGACCTGACACTAGGGCCATGGTTTCCAGAGTGGCAGAGTAGAACCCTCAGAAATATTTCCGTTTCTAAACCTATACTCACATTTACGTGCACACACGTAAAAATCTTTATGTTAAATGACCTGGCCAGCAGGGCATTTAACACTCAGAGGAATACCTACCAGGCCCATGGGGACTCCTGGGCTATGATGATGTCCTGCCCGGGGTGGGGGAGCTCACATCTGGCAGGGAGCACTGGCCTGTGCACAATCGTTCCCATCCAAGGCAGAATGGAAGATGCTAGGCAACCAAGGACAGCACAGCCCCCAGGCTGGACCATCCAGGAAAGAGTGCGTCCTGCTGGAGATGCTGCCCCCATGTGGAGCCTGGCACAGAAAGTGGGGCCCACGCTTCACAACATGCTGGATAAAACGTCAAAGTCCAGGAAAGAGGAGGGAAGAAGGGTGGTCTGTAGATCCCTGCAGGGAAAGGGCAGAGTCAGCTGGTTTGATGGGGGTGGGAGCAGGACCACAGAGGTGGGTTTGCACAGAATGCTGAGCACAACCAGTGGTCCTGCAGAGTGCCCTCCAGTGGCCACAGGACAGTCACCAGAGCACCCTCTGTCCCTGGCTCTCTCCAGGTCCTGTCTGGCAGGGGGCTCAGGGGGCAGACCCTGGAGTCTGAGAGGGCAGGAGTCCACCTCCTCTTCCCCATGATTTAGCTGGGACACTTCTGTCAGGTACCATTCCCTAACTGGAGGTGGGTGAAAGTGTGTCACAGTGGGAGTGATTCAGACAGAACCCACACTGGGAGTTGATCCCACCTCACCAAAGCCAAGGGAGGTTTCAGTAGGGACCATCAGCATCCCATCTCCATGGACCTCAGGGAGGCAGTTTGCTTCAATACAGAACAGTCATCAGCCCCTCAGGTGGTTAAGCTCCTGGTACCTGAGGGTGAGGCTTCCCAAACCCTTCCTTGTGACACTTTGGATCTGAGAGACATTCGCTGGTACTTCAGAAGAAAAGGGGGGATTCAGGGACAAACGAGTTTGGGAAATGCTGGGTTACCTAAAAGCAAAGAAGTTTCTTCATTGTAGGACTTCTCAGAGCCTTTCACATCCTAACATGTGAATCTCTAAGAGGAAAATACAGTATGCAGAGTGGCCCCAGTTAGTTCACGTGGGATCATTTTTTGAGAACATCCAAGCTCTGAGGAGCCCAGTTTAGAAATTTAGAGATTTTATTTTATTTTATTCCTGGGCAGGCTCGATTCTCTAAGAGCAGCATCTCTGAGTTAGGAGCCCCTCAAAGCAGATGACATTCTTCTTCATCCCAGTGACTTAAAAAAAGTTTAATTGGTACCTTGGGAGGAGGGAACTGGGCATGACAGGAAGGAGAAACCTCAGCTAACGAAGTTTCCCAGCCCTAGGGGAAATTTGGGACGCGTTGCTGACAATCTCTTTAGCCAGCGTGTTTGTCATTTGCTTGCTTTCTGAATCAACTGGGAAAGAAATGATGACCTGAAAAAGGTAGAATGATTCAGCCCTGAGAAAGAAGGAAATCCTGCCCCCCCCCCTTTTTTTTGACAACTCAGATGGACCTTGAGGGCATTATGCTAAGTGAAATAAGTCAGACAGAGAAAGACAGATACTGTATTATATCACTTATACGTGGAATCTTTAAAAGTTACGCTTTTTTGGGCTCTCAGAGAAACAGAGTGATGACTACTAGGGGCTAGGTGGTGGGGAAGCTGGTTGAAGGGTACAAAGTTTCAGTTTAAGATGAACAAATTTGAGCATCTAATGAACAGCATGGTGATGATAGTAAAATACTGTGTCATACACCTGCACGTTAGGAAGAGAGTAGATCTTAAATGTTCTCACCACAAGAAAAGAAATGGTGACAGGGTGGAGATGGTAGCTAATACTATGGTGGTAATCATTTTGCAGTTTATCAATGTATCAGATCAACATTTGTACACCTAAAACTTACACAATGCTGTGTGTCAATCATATCTCAATAAAGCTGGAAAAAAAATAAATGTAATATGAGACTTTGGAACAGAAAAAGAACATTAGATTAAAAACTAAGGAAATCTGAATAAAGCATAATCTTTAGTTAGTAATAATATGTCAATGTTGGCTCATTAACAATATAACATAGTATCTATGCTACCATAGTAATGTATACCACATATACACATTTATATCATAGTATAAATGGACCATAATAGTATGTTAATATTATTAGAAGAGTACAGGGGAGATGGAAACTCTCTATACTGTTTTCTCAATTTTTCTGTAAATCTAAAACTGTTTTTAAAAATAAAGCCCATTAAAAAAATTTTTTTTGAAGTAGAATGCTAGAATCTTTCCTGCTGTTTCCAGAACTGGCCCTTACCCACTGTAAGCTCTGTGCTCTCACACTGGCCACCTTCCTCCAGAGCAGTCCTGCCTGCTCAGAGACTTCAGAAGATTTTTTTTTCAAGAGATTACAAATCAAAGACTTGTTCCTAATTAAAATAAGATTCAAGCGACAAGAGTACTCAATTCCCAGAACATTTTGTCTAAAGCTCTACTGAGATTTACAGGATGTTCCTAAATTTTTGTTTTGGTGCTTTTTTTTTTTTTTTGCTTCATTGGTTATTGCAACAAAACTGGGTAAAATCCAAATTTTAGTAGCTGTGAAGAGTCACTCAGAAGAGATGAGGCTGGTAGGAGATTATCTTGAACACCATTATGAGCTCTCCCTTTCCAATGAGACGTGAGACGTGAGACAAATAACTTATGCTAAAAGGATCACTGGGAGATAAAAGGGGAACCTGGAGCTTCAGGAAGCCAGCTGTGCCTTCTCACAGATGGGTCCTGAAAGATGCCTCAGAACACAGACACCCGTGACAAAGGAGAGCCCTGTGTGTAGAACGTGTCCGTGCTCTGAAACATCTTTCAGGGCCCATCTGTGAGAAGACACAGCTGGCTTCCTGAAGCTCCAGCTTCTCCTTTTATCTCCCAGAGATTCTGTGCTGATGCAGGCCGCTGCTATAAACAAAGTCAGACAGAGGCAAAATGACTTCTTGTATGGTTCCTGCCCAAACCTCTCCTCAGAAACACAGACATCTCAAAGGAAGACAAGGTCACACTGACTTCCACATAATTGGACCCACATTTTGGGAGACTCGCCATCACTCCAGAGTGAAGATTAAAGACGTATTAGCCACGGCGTTTGGAATTTTGAATAAGTGCCCTCCTCAGTCCCACCAGAGGGCAGAAGATTACATTCAGACGTGTAGCGATTCCAACACTGTGATGCAGTGGGGCTTCTTACACGTGGGTGGTGGGCTTGCAGATGAACCAGATGTCAGGAATTTGGTAAGAAAGAAAAACAGCTAGGAAAAGGCTCACTCCTTGGCACTTCCAGAAGCTCCAGCCTTGACCAGGCCAGCCCGCAGCAGCACAAGGCACATTCCCTCTTTGCCCAGACTGGCCACCCCAGATCCTGACATTCACACCATTGTGAGACTCCTATAAAGCTTTGAGACAGTTGATCATTTCCACCACAAAATCACCGGCTTTCTTTTCACTGTAGAGATTATTCTGGAAACTAAAATGTAGTCAATGTTTGGCAGGGTTTTTCTGCCCATGGGCTTGTGATCCCAGGACACATCATCTGCCAACATTACAACATAACCCACTGAGAAGCCAAAAATAAATAAATAAAAGAGAAGAGAAAAAGAAAAAATGGAAAGAAAGCTCCCATGATCAAACAGGAAGCTGTTGTCCACTTGGGATCCTCCTGTTGGTCCTTCCATGGGAGGCTCTCTGGGCCTGTGTCTTGCACTGCAGAGTGGCCAGAACTCCAGCTTACTCCAGCCTGGAGCTGCATGGAAAGGAGGAGGGAGATGCAAAAAGACTGCTGCCAATATTCAGCTACTGACCAGCCAGGCATCCTTTGGAGAGTGACTGACACATTTTGGCCAACTTGGTCCTTGAGGTTCACCAGGAAGACCCTCTGCCTGTCAGACAGAGAGAGGGGAGCTTCCCAGACCTGCAGACCAAATGTTTGAGGATCTTCTTTCCCCCAAGTGGCAAAACTTACCTTGTCCTTCTGGCAGTTGGTGGAGGATTTCCAGAGCAGTGGAGGCAAAGCTTATGATGATCAAAGGCATTGATGGGCCTATGAGTCTCTGCCTGATCTAGTTATCCATTTATTTATTTATTTATTTATTTATTTATTTATTTATTTATATTATTATTATTTTTTTTGTGGTACGTGGGCCTCTCACTGTTGTGGCCTCTCCCGTTGTGGAGCACAGGCTCTGGACGCACAGGCTCAGTGGCCATGGCTCACAGGCCTAGCCACTCTGCGGCATGTGGGATCTTCCCATACCAGGGCACGAACCTGTGTCCCCTGCATCAGCAGGCAGACTCTCAACCACTGCACCACCAGGGAAGCCCTATTTATTTTTATGATTATCCTTGATCACAACACCAAAGATTATCAGTTCTGCTCTAGCCTTCCTCATGTGTAGAGGCATTGTTCGATGAAACGTGAGTTTAATTTACAAAGCAAATGTATTTGTTTACTATATCTACCACTTTAGCTTCTTTATTTCAGAGATTCTGCTGATGGAGTCACTTACAAGTCAACACCATCTGGTTTTAAACTTTATGTAAAAAATTCAGAAATATGGGAAGTGGATGCTCACCCCTGCAGCCGATCCCAGGAGTAGTATAGTTTGCCACACAGGTATAAGTCCTACCTCAAATGAGACTTTGAGAAGGAAGGTATTTGGAACAGGGCCTCCAGGTCAGGATTCACAAACCTTTTGCTTGGCCAGTGCTGGCCCGAGCCCTCGGCACTCCCCAGGGCTCTCCTACCCACCCTCACGTCCCAGCCTGGTCTTCTCCTTTCCCTCCCTCCCCATCACCTGTCCTAGCCTGGGACCCATGCTTCAGTCCACAGGGCCTGCTGGCCTGCCTGCAGACCTCCTGTATCCCACCTCCAGCTCTTTGCCTAAAGCTCCTCCTTTCAAATCTGCCACCTGGACTTGCACCCAAACTACATGCCCAGATGAAGCAACCCCCCCTTCTTTTAACAAGTTCTCTCTCCTTTCATATTTTCCTGTGGCTTGGCAAGTGTGATTAGAAAGAATCCCATGGCCTGCCTTGTATTCCAGTGTGTCAGTGTCGGTGCCATCTCCCCCATTAGCCTGTGAACCTTGGGAGTCATGTCTGAGCCATTCCCACATTTCTGCACAGCATAGAAGAGGCTATGTCAGTGGTGAATTGAGTCAAGTGGACAGAAAATAGCAAGGAAGCAAGAGGCCAAGGCAAGTAAGTAAAGTTAAGAGACATATGTGACAAACTGGGGGAAAATATCTGCCACTTTATCATAGTCACAAGCTTGCCATCTTTAATATATATGAACAAGATTTAAACATAGAGGAAAGAGCCCTATAAAAATGATCAGGGGATGTGGAAAGTTCACAGAAACAGAATGCAGGTGGCCCTTAAACATGGAAAGATGCCCAGACTTACTCATACTAATATAAATGCACATTAAAACTACACTGAGGGTTTCCCTGGTGGCGCAGTGGTTAAGAATCCTCCTGCCAATGCGGGGGACACGGGTTCGAGCCCTGATCTGGGAAGATCCCACATGCCGCAGAGCAGCTAAGCCTGTGCGCCACAACTACTGAGCCCACGTGCCACAACTACTGAAGTCTTTGCACCTAGAGCCTGTGCTCCGCAACAAGAGAAGCCACCGCAATGAGAAGCCCATGCACTGCAACGAAGAGTAGCCCCCACTTGCCACAAAAAGAGAAAGCCCAAGCACAGCAATGAAGACCCCAACACAGCCAAAGATAAATAAATAAAAATATTTTTTAAAAAACTACATTGACCTACAGATATCTAGTAGAATACCCCACCCAACAGCAAGAGAATACACATTCTTCTCAAGTTCACATGGAACATTCACCAGGATAGACTATATGCTAAGCCTATGTAAGTTTAAAAGGATTGAAATCATATAAAGTATGTTCTCAACCACAGTGGAATTAAATTAGAAATCAATGACAGAAAGAAATATGAGAAATTCACAAACATGTGGACCTTAAACTATATACTCCTAAGTAACCAGTTGGCTAAAGATGTCACATGAAAAATTAGAAACTACTTTAAGATGAACAAAAGTGAAAGCACAACATACGAAAACTTATGCAGCTAAAGCAGTGCTCAGGGGGAAACTGATAGCTGTGGACACCTATATTAATAATGAAAGACCTCAAATCAATAACCCAACCTTCAGCTTTGGAAAACTGGGAAAAGAAGAGCAAACTAAACCCGAATCAAGTAGAAGAAAGGAAATAAGAGTAGAGTAGAAAGAAATAAAATACAGAATAGAAAAAACAGTAGAAGAAATCAATGAAACCAAAAGTTGGTTTTTTGAAAAGATCAACAAAATTGATAAATCTGCTAGACTAACCAAGAAAAAAAGAGAGAAGACTCAAGTTAGTAAAATCAAGAATGAAAGACAGGATACCACTACTGCTTTTCCAGAAATAAAAAGGATTTTAAGGGAATACCATGAACAACTACATGCCAACAAATAAAAAACCCAGATGTAATGGACAAATTCCTGAAAAGACACAAATTATTGAAACTGGCTCAAGAAGAAATAGAAAAATCTGAATAGATCTATAAAAAGTAAAGAGATTGAACTATTAATTTTAAAATTTCCCACAAAGAAAACCCCAGGCTCAGATGGTTTCACTTGTAAATTCCACCAAACTTGTAAAGAAGAATTAATACCAATCCTTCACCAGCTCTTACAGAAAATAGAAGAGGGAGGACATTCCCCAAGTCATTCTATGAAGCCAGGATTACCCTGATACAAAAACCAGACAAGAGCATCACAAGAAAAGAAAACTATAGACCAAAACTCTACTGAGACACCATTTCTGAATAAGGTTGGCAAAAAACCCAAAAGTTTAACAGCACATTCTGTAGACAAGGCTGCAGGGAAACAGAACTCTCATAAAATGCTGGTGGAAATGCAAGATGGTACAACCTCCATGGAGGGGAATTTTGCTTTATTAGCAAAATTACATGTGCATTTACCCTTAATCCCACTAATCTCATGGTTAGGAACTAGAGATGACTGGCAAAATGCAAAAGGAACGTGACAAGGCTTTTTGTTGCTATGTGAATTCTAAAGACCAGAACCCACCTAAGTGTCCATCTGGTTGAATCAATTTTCATCCATTCACTCAAGGATCTGGGCTATGCAGCTACAAAAAGAAATGAGATACGGCTAAGCAATCCCCAGGAAAAGTGGAGAGGTGCAAAAAAGCAAGGTGGGAATAAGTGTGTAAAGTCCTCTACCATTTCTGTGAAAAAGATACATGTATCTATATAGACACAGAATTAATATTATATACTAATACTCAAAAGCAGACAGATTACAACAAAAAAATGTTTTAAAGTTTAATCGTGGGGAGATACTAAAGTTTTCTACGGGGGAGATAGAAATAGTAGCCAGACACTTCCAAATAAATCTTGTTTGCAATTTTGACTTGGGAACTGTTTATATTATATATTTATATATACATAAACTTCATAGTTCTGACTACTGAAAAGACCTAGAAACAATTCAATTCAGAAGCGGATACTGGTTTCTAAATACCACTTCTCACTAAAAGGAACCATGGCTCCTTGGAGGAATAGCCAAGTCCAGGTCTAGGGGAAGAAATGTACAAGATGAGCCCGATAGCAAGAAACTTCTCAGGTGCTCCTGGTGTCATGCCAGAAGGATTCAGGAGCCCATGTGAAATTGGGACAATTCACAACAGTAAGGAAACAGTAAAGGAAATTAGTGTTGTGGATTGAAACGCATCAAGTATGTTTCAAGTTCAACGCATGAACTATGAATTCACACTGACACTCTGGAAAAAGAAACATGTTAGTCACCTTGGGAGGGTGCCAGGGAGCCAACTCTTTACTCTGGAAATGGAAACCTTTTCCCTGCCTTTCCTGTGTGAACGGTGCTAACCGACGTAGTCAGGGGAAGCTTCTCGTAGATGAATTCTACGAGAATAGAATAAACGAGGCTAATAAACGAGACAGGGATGGTGGAATGACGTCACCATCTTGCAAGTCGTAGTGATGCCCAGGCTGTAGGCCATCGCCATCAAGGTCCGCTGACCTCACAGAAAGGAGAAAAGCGACAGTAGGAAGGACAGACACCACCCATGAGTCTTGCCAGGAAGTCCTCCCTGGATCGGAACAGGCTTTGAGATCTCACTGTTGGTAGGGAAATGCAGGGGACGGAAGACCAAGAGAAAAACATCAGGGGCTTGTCTCCGAGTCTCCTTGTAGGGAACCCAAACCAAGACCCCCCAGACAGAGTGTGGGCGCTGCCTCCACCCGGGGCGCCCCTGCCGCCTTCTCAGGGGTCCACACTGCAGGGACGCACGGTCACTGTCCCCATTGCCCTCACCAACTGTGACCCTGTGACCCTGTGACCGCACTTCCTCAGAGCCTCGGTGTCCTCATTCTTCACCCAGGAGAAGAAGTACGCCCACCTCTGAGGCTGGGTGACGACTGAGTGGATTAATTCACAGACTGCAGACCTGGTACCACTTAACTACCTGCCCGGTGCTTCTTCCCTGTCGCTGGTCTTGGTGCCGTTGTCATTGGCTCAGACGGCTCCCTGGACACGTAATAATTCTCACACACTAAGAGCCCGTCCACAGCTCTTGGGCATCGTTCCCAAGCACCGGGTCATTGCAGGTGCCATACAAGGAGGAGACCCCCCAAGAATGGGGATGCTGCCCAGGATCCCCTGCCCCCTGCAGCCCTGGTTCAGCGCCTGCCAACAGGAATATAATGTGAGCCACAGCAGTGAGCCCCAGAGGTCTTTTCAAATCTCCTATTAGTCACTTTTTTAAAAAGTAAATAGAAGCAGGTAAAAAAAATTAATAATACATTTTATTAAGAAAAAAATCAGATTGCAAATTTTTTTTTTTTTTTTTGCGGTACGTGGGCCTCTCACTGTTGTGGCCTCTCCCGTTGCGGAGCACAGGCTCCAGATGCGCAGGCTCAGCAGCCATGGCTCATGGGCCCAGCCGCTCCGCGGCATGTGGGATCTTCCCAGACTGGGGCACGAACCCGTGTCCCCTGCATTGGCAGGCGGACTCTCAACCACTGCGCCACCAGGGAAGCCTGCAAATTTTTTTATAGAGAAAAAGATCACATATATTTTTATTGACATAACATGTTAGCATATTATATTCTTTTCTGGTCCTTTTTTCTCAAAGTATATTTTTACAGTTAAAATCAAACTGTACATAAAATTGACTCCTACTTTCCTCCTAGGATTAATCATATTGAAAATTAACATATTGAAATAAAATATATTAAAATACTAATAATATATTTTTAAAATAATACATTATTTTCAACCCCAAACATCCAAAATATCATTTCAACATGCAATCAGTAAAAAATATTATCACCAGTCTTGGCCATCCCGTGTTTTTTATGCTCAGAGCACATCTCAGTGTGGACCGGCTGCATTTCAAGTGCTCGGTCATCAGGCAGACGGGGCTCAGGCCACCATGTTGCACGTGGGAGTCCCAGGGTGCCGACCCCAAGAAGGAGGGGTGCTGGCTTGCAGAGGTCTGGGGATCACATTCTCTCTGTGTTATCTGACCCTGAGAAGGGGTCTATGTGACCAGTAACAGTCGTGTCCACTGGCTGGAGAGGCACTTACTGGCCAGCTGGGATGGGGCTGTCCTTGGCACTGACCACGTGGCTTCACGCTTTGTAGCCATGGTGGGGCCCCTCCCGTGGGGCCTCTCTGGCCGCTCCCAGTCTGGTTCCTGATGTCCCAGGAACACCCTGCATCAATAATTCTGCCTTGACCATGAAGTCAGACCTACAGCCACTTACAGCATCCCCTCTGCCCTCGAGGGACTCCTGCTAAAAGCCATGAGTCTATCAGGCCTGCAGAGCCATCACCAGTTTATAAGGCAAACAACCCTGCTGCTGGGCCAGGGCAGCGGCTGGGCAGGCGGACACTGCCAGGCTCACTCCCAGGCTGTGCACCGGCAAGTCACACTTCATCCCCCGCAACCCCCATGCACCCACTCTGCTGGGGCATGTGTGTGTGTATGTGTGTAATGAAAAATATGATCATCCTCCATTGTCATTATGCATTTGCATAAAATGCATTATGCATTTTTAACTGTTGTCAACCTTTGGTGGGCACAGAACTGAGAGAAGCTGCTAAAAGCAAAGGATGGACCCCGTCCCCGGAAAATGGCCCAGCCCACCTGCCCAATCCTGCATCCACCTCCAGAATTCAGAGGCTCCCCGAGCCCCTGGGCATCCCCCAGGTGTGGGTATGAACTCCTGCAGCTTGTGGTGGTCCCAGGCTCAGGCTGCAGCCCCCGGGCTCTATGGGGTGAACACGACAGCCTGGGCCAGTCAGGCTCCTCCCTGCCTCACAGGCTCTCTGGGTAAGCAGCCACTTGACTCACATGAGCCTCAGTCTCCTCATCTGTAAAATGGAAACTGCCCTAACGGCCCTTGGGTCCAACCTGTCTGCATCTCTGTCCCTTCCTGTGATGAGGGAGGCAGCCCAGGCCGAGGAGACTTGCAGGTTGGGGGCTGGGGTGAGTGACTCCCCTGCGTGGAGGGTCATGTAAGGGAGAATTTCAGGGTTTGGATTTCTTCTTTCCTGCCAGGCGGAGAAAGCTCACTGATCACTGGCCTAACCATGCGTATCGTTATAGCAAACCTCAAAAGCTCTCCTCAGGGCGGTTTTGGGGTGACTATGGATACAGGTCACTCGCGCTGCTGATGGAGTGGGGACCGTGGGTCTTAGGGGCGCCTAGACAAGGATGACAGTCACATGGGACTCACGCTGCCCTCGCACTGGAGTTCACCTCAACCTCTGGTCCAGCTTCAGATGATCTGAAAAGGATTGGGGATGATTAGTGCCATGTGCCGCCTTCCCCCAGCTCCCCAGGGCTGGGCACCGCCCGCCTGACAAGGGGGTTCTGAAAGAACCATTTTGTCCAATTGTCTCAATTATGCAAATAGTGCTGACATTTCTAGCTGAAGGGCTGGTTGGGGGAGGGTCACTTCAAAGGGAAAGCTCTCGCTCCCCTCCCCTCCCCCCAGATCCCAAGGCTGCTTTTGTGGGATCCCCCATTGAGCGGCCTGGCACGGGTTTGGCCATGGTTTCCTTTCCAGGCCTGGGGGCAAGTCACGAGACCGTAGCCTCATGGGGATCATGAGGGCTCAGCATAGGGGCTCACATGCTCTTCCTGTGGATGTTCCCTCTTAAAGGGTGGGCCCTCCTCAGCCATCCTCCTGCCTGGCCAGAGGAGGAGGCCGGAGGAGGCCGGCTGCACCCTCTCCACCCCGCTGCTGTGGCAGGTAAGCTCCGATGTGGGTAAGCTCAGGCTTGCTTGACAAGTCCATGTGGGAATGGCCAATGAATCCATGCTCCATGAGGGGACAGGCCCCTTGTAGCTGACCATCACCAGGCTTCAGCATCTAAATGCAGGTGCCGGGGGTCTGCTGAGAAGCCCCCAGCTCCAGGGCTCAGCCTCCTGGCCTCTCAGTCCCTAGCACCTCCACTCTTGCTTCCCGGAGAATGTGAGTCTTCCCGAGAGCCTCCGAGAGTGCTGAAGTTCCTGGCGTTTATCAGCCGATATTTTAACTGTTAGTTAAAACCTCAGGGGAAAGACTGATTCAGCTGTGAAGAGAAGTAGAGATTCCTTCTCACTGCCAGGGGCAGTGGGAGCTGGTTTGTGGAAGGCAGTTCAGCAGTAGGTGCCCAAGTCCAACCGTTTCATGTCTAGGGATCCATCCTAAGGAAATAATCCTAAAGGAGTAATGTAAATATAAGTCAACATTCTAGAGCGTTGTTCACTACAGTCAGACATAGGAAACAATCCAAATGCCCCAAATAGAGGATTGGGCACATAAATCATGGTCTATCCACAGGATGAAATGTAATGTAGTCACTTTTTAAATGACAGAGAGGAATGCATAATGACAATGTAGGATGATCATATTTTTCATTACACACATACACACATACACACACACACACACACACACACACACACGTCTAATCTATTTATAGGAAAAAGCCGAGGAATACATTGAAATGTTAGCCATTATTTTAGATGAAGGCTGTATGCATGGTGTTTATTTATTCCTTTGTACATTTCTTTTTCTTTTACTTTAACAATATTCTATAACAAATACATTTTCCTTTTGTTACCAGAAGTTGTATCTTTTTTTTTTTTAACCTTAACAAATATAAGCAGAAATAGTGGGGATGAGGGGAAGGATGAAAATATTCACAGGAATTGTTCCTGGTTGACCAGGGATAGGAGATGAGAATAAAACAGGGGAGAGAGGTCGGGAGAAAAAAGACAAGACAAATTTGCTCTGTCTGAATTAAGTATTTAGGAAGGAATTAAGAAGGGAGATAGGCCTCTCTGGGAGTGGACTTGAATAATATGGGTTTGATTTTGGGGAAGGGTTGTCTTTGGGAATGTTCGCCAAATTACATTTTGCAAACCATCACGCAGCAGTTTTAATTCATGGCGTTTGCAGGGGTATTTGTAGCATAAAGTGGTCGCTCTCTGCCGTGTATTTTAGGCCCCAGAAAATGTAATTGGAAACATCAATGAATGTTGAGGGTGTTGCTGTCATTGTTTATGTTTTATTGGTTATTTTCCAGGAAAAGTCTGGGATTTTGTTTGGTTTGGCTCTTTGCAACCTCATTTATTTGCTTTGCAAAGTTGATAAGTACAAGACACAGAATGATGCTCCGGCATCTTAAGTGGTTAGTCGTCATTCTGAACTAAGTGAAAACAAAACAGACTTTCTATTAACTTACAGTCCTCTCAACTTGGAGCATTAGGTATTTTTAGAAAATTCTCTTTTGCTTTGTTTGAAAATGTTTTCAAGATGTCCTATAATTCTGTATGTATGTGTGTGTGTGCATGCACGCGCACGCATGTGTGTGTGTGTGTGTGTGTAAGTTCTGGACCTGGGAACATAGAAGCCCTCATCCAGGGGACTAATTGGACCCAGTCTCTGACCTAGAGATTAATGGGGTTCAACATCTTAACACCGCCATTAAAAAGATAGTCGCTGATTCACTTTGTTATACAGCAGAAACTAACACAACATTGTAAAGCAGTTATACTCCAGTAAAGATGTTAAAAAAAAAAGAGAGAGAGAGAGTCACCAGGGATACGTTGATACATAGAAGGATCTTACCTGCCCCTCTTTCTCTAGCTTTAATATTAGACTCAGCAGTCAGTGAATGAATGACAGCGTCCATTGGGATCAACCAGGGTCCAGGAAATGGCTGGTGCACACATCACACACAGCAGCAAGTTTCCTAGGCTCCCATAGAAAGCACCTACTAGAATTTATCTTTCCGTTTTCTAGAAACTGTGTCTTCAATTGCTATCCAAGGAGGGGGGAAGAATGCATTTATTATGCTAGAGATGCTTAAAGAAAACTAGCTAATATCAGCCCACAGAACTCCCGTCCACAGCTGCTGGGGCCTTCTTGTTGCTGGGTGCCTCCCCCCCACTGCTTCTGGCTGTCACCCCCCTGGTCTGCCTTCTCCATGAACATGGGGAGGACAGAGTGTCCCACTTCTGTTCCCCAAGGGTTGGTCATGCTTGATATGCCCCAAGGTAAAGGTAATGCTGAATTAGCAATAGCCTCTCTCCATGGGCCATGGCCTCCATGGAGACAGGGCATCAGAGCGGGCAAATTCATCAGGCATGGTGAGGTAGAAAGCATGCCAGCCAGAGAGCATGACAACAGCATCCTTTTTCGTTTGTTACTCGTTGTAAAGGTGATATATGAATATGTAAAGTTGCACAACCATGTGGAAGAGCCAAGTATAGGTCCTGCTTCACACACTTCTAATCCACCCCCCACTGCTGACCACACTTGATGGTTTGATGTCTGTCATTCTGGACTAGGGCTGCCCGATCACCTGGGGCACAGATATCATTTTACATTGTAGAGTAGCTGCATCCAAAAAAGGTGAAGCCATGTCAAAATAAGTGAAATTAATATAAAAACATACTTAACTCAATATATCCCCAATATTATCATTTCAATATGTAGTCAACATAAAAAGCACATTAGTGAGATACTTTGTGTCGTTTTTTGAATACAAAGTCTTCAAAATCCAGCCAAACATCTTTTCTTTTTGAGGTCTAATGTTAGACATAGCAAATGGTAGTTTGCTGTTTTACACTTAAACTCACAGCACATCTCAGCTCAGACCGGGCTGGATTTCAGATACCCAATAAGCCACATGTAGCCAGTGGCTACCATGTTGGATTCTAGACCTTTACATCTCAAGGTTGGTTCTTGCACAGCTGGATAGTACCAGAAAGATCTTACTACAACATTTTTTCGATTCATAATACAGACAGTTACACTCTAGAACTTAGAGTTCTATTTTAGTCTTTTTAATAGGTGCATGATACGGTCCATGGTAATTGGTTCAACCAGTCCCCAATGTAGATGAATAAAAAATTGGTGCTTTCCAATTTTTCACTCAGTTCAAAAGATACTGCAACAAACACCCATATATGGCCTTGTACACATAAAGGTATTTCCAGATAACAGGTCCCTGGAAGTGGGTGTGCTGGTCAAAGGGTGTGTGACTGGACTCTGACAGATGCTGTCCCACTCCCTTCCAAAGACATGCTGCCAGAGGCCTGCGAGAGGGATGCTGGCTCTCAGCCAAACTGGCCACCAACTGGCCTTGGGATTTGGACCTCAGTTCCCTTAAAACCAAAGTAAAACCTAAAGGTTGGCCTAAACACTCCTGAGTTCCTGAATGCCCAGCTCCATGGCTGTCATGGTGGTGGTTCCAGCCCATCCGTTTGGCGCATAGAGTGGTATGTGGGTGAGAGGTGCCCGCGTCACCTTCATCAGGGCTGGCTTGGAGGGCAGGTGAGCAAAACAAGCTCCACACCACCGTGACTGAGGTCAGAAGACAACACTCAGCAAAGACCCTAACTCTGTTATTTGTACCATTACGATTACACTAATTCTTACTGATATGGGGCCGTGTATTCAGTGTTGTCACAGCAAAGAGGCAGCAGAGCAAGGGACAGCCCAGGCAGGCCGGCTCCTCAGCTGGCAGCCTCGGGCATGCCTCCTGACGGCATGGCATCCCGTACCCTTCCCCACCCCGGGGGCCCCAGTTCATACCGCAGTCCCTGAGGCAATAGGAGTGCTGGCTACCCAGGAGCCGACACCTCACAGGTGTACGGCCTGGGTCTGTGTTCACGCATGCCACCCATGCTGTGGGCATCCTCTCGGGTCCCGAGAATCCTGGGAGAGGAAGCCCGGGGGACAGGAACCTGGAAGGGTTGTGAAGCATTAGGTATGAAAAGGAGAGGGCATCCCCCACCGGGGCCAGGTGGGCACAGGGGGACTGGCCTGGTCCTGTGACCCTCTCTCCCGTGGGCACAGGACTGCACCCTCCCCACCACTGAAAACCAGATCAGGATCTCAGGCAACGACAGGGAGTCCCTGTAAACAGCGCCTTGCCAACTCACTTGCCCTTCTAAGCAAGTTGGCCGGGTGATGCTGGCCAAGCCAGGAAGGGGCACTGGGGAGGGACCCCCAAGATCCCTGTTTTCATCCCCAGGCTCCCAGGCAACCAGGGAGGGGCTGGTGAATGGGAGGAAGGGAAGCTTGAGCCAAGCATCCATCCCCTGCTACGTGATTCTTTTTCTCTCTCCTCCTTTTGTTTATTCCTTTAAAATATTTTATCATGAAATACAGTATTTATAAGAAGTGTATATCTGCATACAGTTTAAAGAAGAATAACAAAACAAGTCTTGTGTATTACCACTCAGACACCCCTGATTCTCCTCTCCTCTCCCACAAACACCCTGACTTTTGTGAAGCTCACCCCTTTACTTTTCTTTTCTCTCTTGTTTTGCTTTGAGGTTGACATGTTTTTAAGTGTAAAAAATAATTTATTGAGATGAAATTCATATAACATCAAATTAACTATTTATTGAATACCAGCCTCTACTCCTCCCAGCCACCCCACCTTGCAGACAAGGTAATCAATCCTCAGGAAATTTAAATAACTTGGCCAAGGTCATAAAGATAAGACACAGTGACTCAGGAATGTCCAAGTCCAAGGTCCTTTTCTTTCCACCCTGCCATTTATTGTATTCTGGCTATAAGGGCCACCTTCAAAGCCTCAACCCAAAGAAAGGGCTTTAATAGTGAAATGTCCAGGCACAAGTCCAGGCCCATCGGGAACATTCTTTCCAGGACAGTTCCCTGCAGAGAACACTCAGGAAGCAATGGAATACCATTGCTCAAAGAGAGGCCTGTAAATATCGCTAACATTTCATTTCTAGAAGCTTCTTTACAAGCGTATGTGTGTGTGAATAAGTGGGAGGAAGTGTCAGAAGGGCACACGCCAACCGTTAACGGGGTCACTGCTGGACGCTAGGGTGGGAGAGGGAAAGACAAAATCACTTTATTTTAGAGATTTCTAAATCTTTTCAATTTGTTCCATCAAGCACATATTTGTTTAGGGGTTTTTATTTGTTTATTCTTAATTTTAAGCAAAGAAAAAAACCACACCCTCCCCACCACCACCATCACCAAACCACAGCATGGAAATGTCCCACCCCTGCCCCCCCACCACCCCTTGGCTCCAGGCCAGCCCCCCTCTTTGGTCCTCACCCTGTAGGTGCCCTGCTCACTCAGAGGGGCAAACGGGTGCACCTGGGGCATTTGAGGGCCCCAAAACGTATATGCTTTAAGGAGAAGAATAGATAATTCGAGTTTCAAATCAGGTTTCAGGTCTTGGAGAGGCCCTTTAAGTGCAGGGCCCTGGAGCTGAAGCTTTGCTGGCCTTGCAGTGATCATCCTCCAGGCCAGCAGTCCCTAGTCTCTTTGTGTCACAGGAACCCAGGGTAGCTCTCAGGCCCGTCTCCGCCCCCATCCCCATGCCCCCAGGAACGTGCCTTCTGGGTTGCGATCCCAGGTCCACACAACATGGACCTCACCACTGCCATCCAGCAGCCGTGTGGCCAGCAGGAGGGTCAGCCTGCCAGGGTCACTAGCCACTGTTGTGGGCCAGGTGCCAGCCATGTTGGAGTCTGAGGGAGAAGGACCAACGCGCCCTCTATAGGCACTCCTCAGAATACGCTCCCCTGATTTGAACTGCATGGGGGAAAGTTAATAAGAACTCTACGATCAAAAAGCATGACTATATATGAGGCCTGACACTGCCCTACACGCTGGCATGTCATTGTCAACCCTCACACAACCACCCAGGGGACTCTCAGCCCCAGGACTCTGAGCTGGTCGGAAATGACCTTTGCACAATATTGCAAGGTCACAAAGCAAGCAACAACACAGCCTGCTTTTAAAATACTGATACTGTGTTCACCATGGATTTTTTTGCATTGATTTTATTTTTTTAATATTGTGTCAAATGTTGTTTACCTTAGTCACTGAATTTGAGGTGCCCCAACATGAGTGCCTGACTGGCCTCACCCTAACCCCGGCCCCTGCCCATCACCTGAGAAAGGTCCAAGAGCATTTCACCCACTCAGCAGATTCTGAGTGAGCCCGGATTTCTTCCCCGGGGTCCAGAGGCAGGCCTGCCCTCAGAGGCATCTCCTCTGACCTGTCTCCCCTACACTGGAACATGCAGTTCCTTGAGAGGAAAGACCCAAACGGAGGGGCAGGAAGCCGAGCGCAGCACGGGCAGTGGGGCTCAAAAGCTTGTTAAAATACAGAGTCCTCGGCCCCAATTCTGATTCCAGGGCCTGGACTGGAGCCCAGATATCTGCAGGGGTTTTTTTTTTAAACATCTTTCTTTATTAGAGTATAATTGCTTTACAATGGTGTGTTAGTTTCTGCTTTATAACAAAGTGAATCAGTTATACATATACATATGTCCCCATATCTCTTCCCTCTTGCGTCTCCCTCCTTCCTACCCTCCCTATCCCACCCCTCTAGGTGGTCACAAAGCACTGAGCTGATCTCCCTGTGCTATGTGGCTGCTTCCCACTAGCTATCTATTTTACGTTTGGTAGTGTATATATGTCCATGCCACTCTCTCGCTTTGTCCCAGCTTACCCTTCCCCCTCCCCATATCCTCAAGTCCATTCTCTAATAGGTCTGTGTCTTTATTCCAGTCTTGCCCCTAGGTTCTTCATGACCAATTTTTCTATTTTTTTTTTAGATTCCATATGTATGTGTTAGCATACGGTATTTGTTTTTCTATTTCTGACTTACTCACTCTGTATGACAGACTCTAGGTTCATCCACCTCACTACAAATAACTCAATTTTGTTTCTTTTTATGGCTGAGTAATATTCCATTGTATATATGTGCCATATCTTCTTTATCTATTCATCTGTTGATGGACACTTAGGTTGCTTCCGTGTCCCGGCTATTGTAAATAGAGCTGCAATGAACATTTTGGTACATGACTCTTTTCGATTTATGGTTTTCTCAGGGTATATGCCCAGTAGTGGGATTGCTGGGTCGTATGGTAGTTCTATTTTTAGTTTTTTAAGGACCCTCCATACTGTTCTCCATAGTGGCTGTATCAATTTACATTCCCACCAACAGTGCAAGAGGGTTCCCTTTTCTCCACACCCTCTCTAGCATTTATTGTTTATAGATTTTTTTTATGATGGCCATTCTGACCGGTGTGAGATGATATCTCATTGTAGTTTTGATTTTCTGCCGTTTTTTTAATTTTTACTTTCATTTGTGGTCAAGTACACATAACGTAAAATTTAGCATTGTAACCGTTTTCAGGGTACAGTTCGTTGGCATCAGGTACATTCACATTGCTGTGCAACCACCACTACCATCCATTTCCAGAGCTTTTTCATCTTCCCAAACTGAAACTCTGCCCCCATTAAACGCTAACTTCCCATTTCCCCTCCCCCAGCCCCTGGCAGCCACCTTTCTACTTTCTGTCTCTCTGAATTAGACAACTCTAGGGACCTCATATAAGTGAAATTAGACAGTATTTGTCCTTTTGTGACTGGCTTATTTCACTTCACATAAAGTCCTCGAGGTTCATGCATAGTGTAGCTGGTGTCAGAATTTCCTTCCTTTTTTAAGGCTAAATAATATTCCCTTGTATGGATAGACCACACTTTCATCCATTGATAGACACTTGGGAGGCATCCTCCCTTTAGCTATCGTGAATCATGCTGCTATGAACATGGCTGTACAAATATCTCTTCAAGACCCTGCTTTCAATTCTTTTGGGTATCTACTCAGGGGTGGAATTACTGGGTCATATGATAATTCTATATTTAATTTAATTCTGTATTTAATTTTTGAGGAACTATCATACTGTTTCCCACAGCAAACGCACCATTTAAAAATCCTACCAATAGTGCACAAGTGTTCCAATTTCTCCATGTCCTCACCAACACTTGTTATTTTCTGTTTTTTTTTTTTCTTTTGATAGTAGCCATCCAAATGCTGTAAACTGGTATCTCACTGTGGTCTTCAGGTGCATTTCTCTAATGATTAGTGATGTTGAGCATCTTTTCATGTACCTGTTGGCCACTTGTATATCTTCTTTGGAAAATGTTTATTCAAGTCCTTTGCCCTATTTATTTATTTATTTATTTATTTAGTTAGTTAGTTATATTTTGGCTGTATTGGGTCTTCATTGCTGTGCTCAGGCTTTCTCTAGTTGTGGCGAGCGGGGGTTACTCTCCATTGCAGTGTACAGGCTTCCCATTGAGGTGGCTTCTCTTGTTGCGGAGCATGGGCTCTAGGCATGCGGGCTTCAGTAGTTGTGGCTCACAGGCTCTAGAGTGCAGGCTCAGTAGTTGTGGTGCACAGGCTTAGTTTCTCCGTGGCATGTGGGATCTTCCCAGACCAGGGCTCGAACCCATGTCCCCTGCATTGGCAGGTAGATTCTTAACCACTGCGCCACCAGGGAAGTCCCTTTTGCCATTTTTTAAATCAGGTTGTTTATTTTTGTTGTTGTTGAGTCGTAGGAGTTCTTTATATATTCTGGATATTAATCCCTTATCAGATATATGATTTGTAAATATTTCCTCTTTAACTGCATCTTTAACAACCTCCCCCATAATACACTTTAAGGAACGCTGGCCCAGACTCTGTGGACACCTTTCCAGAAGCAAGTCTCTGGGCCAGGTTCTACGTAGGGGCAGGGGAAGGTACCATCAGGAGGGCTGGCTCCACTCAGCACCTGCTAACCCATTCCAGGAGAGGGGTAGACCCTGGCCTGGATACACACTACCTAGATACAGGTCTCTGGCTCTGGAAGAAGAAGGCTGTAAGGGTGGCGCAGGTTCTGGTGCCCAGAAATTGGTGGCTTCCCCCATTCACAGAACAAGGCATGTCCCAGGGCACGACCTCATTCAAAAGTGTGATCCCCAAAAGCAGGGGTTGTCCCTGAGTCCATCCTATGATGGGGAAGGAAGACCACCCACAGCTGTAAAGCACAGCTTGTGTTGAGGAGTGTCTGCCTGGCTTAGCTTTGTGCAACCCTGTAAATGGGGAGCAGAGACATCTGACCCCCAGGCAGGGGTGTGACCTGCAGGAGCTCTCTGCTCAGATTCCAGACCTGGGGCTAAAAGCTGACCTTGGCCTCCTTCTTTTCTCCCACTTCCTCCCCCTGCCAACCCATGATCTTAGCTGAGTTCCAATAATTCACCCCTTTTTCCCAGCTAAGTGGAAAGTCCTCAGGTGGAGCAAGCGTGTTCTTCATGTGTCAGAACTCATTCATGATTGGCATAGCTGTGTGCAGGGTGGGTGGGTTAGAAACCCCAATACATGGCCCATTTTCATTTCCTCTCCTCCGCCAACTGTCCAACATAAGCAGATGTCATAAGTAGATGTCATACGCATAAGCAGATGTGAGTTGGTCCCACGAGGCCTTCATTCCAGGATATCAAAATATCAGTCTGGGTCTGGGGTCTGTCCCGGCATCTGTGGAAACTGGAGGTCCTTCCTGTCAATGGTGAAAAACGAGGAGCAGCTATCAGAGTGTCTGTAGCCTAAGCCCAGAGACTGTCAGTGTGTCTGGTCCAGCTGCACGGCTCTAAGGCGGCCCTCCTTTTCTTTTGTTTCGGTTTGGATTTTTCTCCCAATTGACGAGTTCCAGTCGCTCAGGGCTAACTAGCAACCATCCTGCATTCTACCCAAAGGATATCATACCCTAGACTGGGGGGCTTGTAAGCAACAGAAAGTTATTCCTCACAGTTCTGGAGGCTGGAAGTCCGATATCAAGGCACCAGCAGATTTGGTGCCTGGTGAGGACCTGCTTCCTGGTTCATAGACATTCTTCTTCTCCCAGGGTCCTCAGCCGGCAGAACGGACGAGGGAGTTCTCTGGGGTCTCTTTTATAAGGACACTAATCCCATTCATGGGAGCTCCACCCTCATGACCCAATTGCATCCCAAAGGCCCCACCTCCCTAAAATACTCTTAATTTTAATTAAGTAATATTAATTACTGTGAGAGTAATTAATACTCTCACAGTGGGGTTAGGATTTCAACACATGAATTTGAGGGGGACACAAGCATTCAGTGGATTGCAACTATCATTCTACAAGTGTAGAAAAAGAATATGATCTTTTTGTAGTTGTGAATTAAGATGTGTCCCAGTCAAGATGTGGCCGATGACTTTGAACTTTGCAATTGCTGCTTAAAATATGTATAAATTCGAGATGATGGAGCAGCAACCAGAAGTTTGCTACTAGAAGGTTAAAATGCTGCAGAAACCCCAAGGGTGCGACCAGGAGCTGCCCCCCACCCCACCCCCAGCCGGCTGCGGTCAGGAGACCCTTGCCTCAAAGAGGCTGCACGTTGGTTGGCCAGGTACCCCAGCCACATTCTCGTTTTATTTTTAATATCAGTTATATTTTTCCTTAGAAAATTAAGAACACAATATAGACAATGAAGAACTTAAAGAAAAAAATTTCTGCATCCTCTATCACAAACACAACGTTGACAAGCTAATGAGCTTCCTTCCATTTTTCCTAGCCTTATTCAGTATTGCCTTCAAAAAGAGAAATGTCTTCTTTTTTCAGGTTTTTTTCCTTTATAGGTTATTATAAGATATTGAGTACAGTTCCCTGTGCTATACAGTAGGTCCTTGTTGTTTACCTATTTATATGTAGTAGTGTGCATCTGCTAATCCCAAACTCCTAATTTTAAAAAAAAGAGGGAGGGACTTCCCTGGTGGTCCAGTGGTTAAGACTCCACGCTTCCACTGCTGGGGGCACAGGTTCAATCCCTGGTCCAGGAACTAAGATCCCACATGCCATGCAGCACAGCCAAACCAAATAAACGAAAAACAACAAAACCCCCAAAAGAATAAAAATTAAATTAAATTAAAGAGAGAGAGAGAGATGTTCATAGCAGCACTCTTTGCAATAGCCAAAGAATGGCAACAACCCAGAGGTCTATCAGTAGATAAATTCATGAAATGGAATATTACTGAGGCATGAAAAGGAACAAAGTACTGACATGTGCTACAACATGGATAAACCTTGAAAACATGATGCTCAGTGAAAGAAGCCAGACATAAAAGACCGCATAGTACATGATTCCATTTATGTAAAAGGTACAAAATAGGCAAATCCATAGAGGCAAAAAGCAGATTTGTGGTTGTCGGGAACTGCATGAGTGTGGGGTGGGAAATGGGGAGTGACCCTGCTCTGGATATGAGACTTTTTTTAGGGATGATGAAAATACCTTGGGATTAGGTAATGGTGGTGGTTACAAGATGTGTGGGGCGGGAAGGAAGGATTGTGGGTTTTAATCCTCTGTGCACGTGAAGATGGGTGGTTTGTGCCAGCGCTCTGGAGAGTTCCCAGGCACGTAGGTGCTGCCCCAGGTGGGGCCTGTAGGTGCCCCCAGCGGCCAGGCAAGGGCAGGGCGGGGTGTGTGGTGACCCACTGCCCCCTGCAGATCTGCAGGACATCAGCCAGAGTCCCCACGTCCCCAGGGCGGTCCAGAGCAGCCAGAAGTCAAGGTTTTCACAAAGGACTCTCCCTCTCGGTTAATAACACCAGCTAATTCTCCTCTTAATACAAGGTCAAACCAAGTCCACGGGTGGGCCAAGTGCAGCTGTGGGATGAGAGCGTGAGGCGTCTGCTCTAAATAGACACATGAAGCCAGCGGTTTCTTTCAGCTAAATTGGTCCACAAATCAGTCATTTCACTGTGGCATTTGCTGTTAATTTTGGCCCACGAAACAGGACTGCTGAGTAAACAGACTCGCCCAGCAGCAAACCAGCTCTTAGGTTCCCAAACCACTTCCTGAGGCCAAGGCCCGGCTGCCCTGTTGCCTCGGTCCCACCCTCCCCTCCCCACCTCCCCTGTCCCCCCATCCCGGCCCTGCCTTCTCCAGGGTGTCCCCCTGCAGCCTGCCCTACCCTCCTGCACCCTCCCCAGAGACTCCTCCCCGTCTGTGGACCTGTTCCAGAACGTCCTGGTGCCCCTCCTTCCCGGGGAACCTCTCCCAGGGGGTGAGACTGGCTGTCTACACTTCCTCGGGCCTTTGCGCTAAAGCCACATAAAAATCCAGAGGATGATCGAGCATCCAGTGACCACCCCCCGGATTGTACAAGGGTTACCTTGGTCACGTTTGTAGCAGATACTTCCTTCTTTTTTTCCTTTCTTTAAACAAACAAACAGGGCTTCCCTGTTGGCGCAGTGGTTGAGAGTCTGCCTGCCAATGCAGGGGACACGGGTTCGTGCCCCGGTCCGGGAAGATCCCACATGCTGCGGAGCGGCTGGGCCCGTGAGCCATGGCCGCTGAGCCTGCGTGTCCGGAGCCTGTGCTCCGCAGCGGGAGAGGCCACAACAGTGAGAGGCCCGCGTACCGCAAAACAAACAAACAAACAAACAAGCTGTCAGGGCCTGTTCCCATGCCCATCAGCCCACTCCCCTCTGACTTCCCTCCCACACCTTCCAGCCCATCGTGGGCACACGGTCCTTGGTAGACAGCACTCCGAGGCCCCCGAGACGCTGTGTCTGTCCTCCACCTCCCCAGCCTTGCATCCTCAGCCCCCTCCGCTGCTGCTGGGGGCTCAGGGCCGCCGCCTTCCTCTCTTCTTCCTGCAGTCCCAGTGATGCTCACTGTCTAGCATTATCTAGATATCGCCTGTGTGCTGAGTCCCATTCGTGCCACCAGCTGCTACACGACACCTCTGCCCTCCCTGCGGGTCCAGTGGGCGCCTGGAGCCTACGGTGTCCACTGCTGGGACCTGGCTCTCCTCCTCAGGCTGGGCCTGCGTGGCCCCCTCCACAAATCACACCACCAGCCGCCCGCTCCGCCAGCCAGAAACCCATGGTCGTGCTTGGGCTCCTCCCCTCCCTCCATCCTCATGGGCAGCAGGTCCCTTCCCCGCCCGTCAGCCACACCGAGTATCTCCTGTCCGCCCACCCGCTCCCAGCCTAGTCCCGGCCTCCAACCTCTCTGGCCTGGACCACACTCCGGTCTTCCCATGGGTGACCTGCCCCCCTTTGCCCATGTAAATCCAGTCTCACCAGTTCACGTCACTCCCTGCTCACCAGTCACTGTGGCCTAAAGGCCCTGCAGAATGAGCCCCACCTGCCTCCCCAGTCACCAGTTATTCCACATTCCCAACCCAAGCCCCTCAGCCACCCACCCAGCTCTTCCCACTACACACTGTTCCCTCCCCCTAGAATTCTCTGCCAGTCTTTTCGTTCTCAGTTGAAATGTGGTACTTGTTTGGCAAAGACTTCCCAATCCAACAAGGCCCCGACCCCATGTGCACACCCCGTACTCTTTCATACCCTCTTCTCTTGTTCCTTCCTACTCTTCCCCAATCTGCAGTGCTCTGGCTTATTTGCTGCCTTGTTTGTTGGCCATGAGTTGTTACCTGGCGGCAATGGAAGCCTGGCTCACCTCCACCCCAGCTGGTGGCCCTGCACGCAGCCTCACACTGGCCACACCATGGGCTCCCACAGAACACAGAGTGTACGAAGATATGGCAGCTTGGTCTGTGCCTGCTTTTCCCTTACCAAGAGAAGCCCCCACTCAAATGCTCCTCTCGTGCTGGGTCCTCTCCTGCCCCTCCACAGCCCAGCCCGCTCCTACTCAGATGAGGGGTGGCATAAGGCATCTGCCCTCCCCCCCCAAACCCTGTTCCCTCGCCTTTCTGCTCCTTGGTACCACCCCACCCCCTCTGCTCTCTAAACCTGTCCTCACTGTACTGTTTCCCACCTGCTGCTCCACCCAGCCCACCACGCCCCAGCCCCAAGCGTCTTCCACCCACCTCTCCAAATCCTGCCCACCCTTTGAGACTTAACTCCCTGCACTTACCCACCCCCTGAACTCCCAGCCCCTGGTGGTCTCTGAACCACCAGTTGAAGCCTTGCTGACACACCGCCTCTGTTTCTGTTTGCATCTTACTACCCTGTGATAGAAATGCAGTCGTCCCCCCTTATCCGTGATTTTGTTTTCTGCAGTTTCAGTTACTTGCGGTCAACCCAGTCTGAAAATATTAAACAGAAAACTCTAGAAATAAACAATTAAGTCTTGAGTTGCCATGCTGTTCTGAGTAGCAGGATGAAATCTCACGCTGTCCTGATCCATCCCATCCAGCATCTCCAGCCATGGATGTGGTCTGATGCTGACATCCAGCCACGGATACCGTCACGGCCGCATGATCCAGGGTCACCTGGAGCAGACGATCCTCCTTCTGACTTGTGGTCAGAAGGTCCTTAGCAGCCTAATGCTATGTCGCAGTGTCTGTGTCAGTCACCTCACTGCATCTCATCTCATAGGCATTTTATCATCTCACATCATCATCAGAAGAAGGGTGAGTACACCACAGGAAGATATTTTGAGGGAGAGAAAGCACGTTCACATAACTTTCATTACAATATATTGTTATAGTTGTTCTATTTTATTTTTACATATCGTTGTTAATCTCTTACTGTGTCTAATTTAAAAATTAAGCTTTATCATAGGTATGTATAGGAAAAAACATAGTATATACAGAATTCGGTACCATCTGGGTTTTGGGCATCCACGGGGGGTCTTGGAACGTATGAGGATTTCCATTTAAATGTAGTATCTCCCAAATATTGTACAAGTGTTATCCCGGCTGAAGCTCAGAAGTATGCAAGGCAGTGCCCCCTTCAGAGCAGGGAAAGTCTCAGCTCAGTGGAGCGGGCAGAGCCCCCGCGGTCCCTCACTCAGCCTCGTGCACTGTCTCGGGTGGGATCCTAATCCCCAGGGCAGATGTTCCTGTTATCTTGCCCCCAAAGCATTTAAAACAACCATTTCTGATGGACAGGAATATTTCAGATGAGGTGGGGGGACCTAACCTGAGGGGGCGGGGAGGACCAGGCGGGTTTATGAATGAACCCCAGGAGGCTCTGTTTTCCTTTCAGCCAGTCCACGCCTTTTGTTAATACCTTAGCTGACTCAGCCCTGGGAGTGTGTCCTCAGCAGGGGAGGTAGGACTGTTTACCGAGGGGCCTCCACCCATTGCTCTCACCTGCATCAGCCTCTGAGGCTGCGCTCACCCCACGTGAACTGAGGCTCTCCCGGGTGATCTGGGTGACCTCCTGCCCTGTGTGCACCACCGGCCCCGCGGGGGCCCGGGGACAGGCCGCTGCCCGCAGCTCTGGAGATACTCCACCTGGGCTATTGAATCACTCCCTTAGTAACCATGCGATAGTGAGCACCTCCCCTCTGCTGGGCACTCATGCAGAGGACTGAGCAGGGCTGGGGCTTCTGTGGCTTTTGTGGGAGGGGAGGGGGCAAAGGAAAGAGGGAGGGGGTATAGAAACAGAACGCGGGGGCTGGGGGCTGGGGGGTCAGAGACCCTCCCCGAAAGCAACTTTTGAGCAGAGTCTGGACACTGTGAGGCATGATTTCAGGAAAGAGTGAGTGGCTCTTGGACTGCTCGTTCATCCTCGGAAGATTCTAGAACATTTTTGGAGACTAAGCAGTAACTTGGAATTTTGAACTGAGGATATTTTTCTTAACTAAACTTTTTAAACAATTAAGAGTTAATACTAAAGCAAAGCCTTTCTTTCCTCGGGGAAAGTATGTTAGTCACATGCCAGCTTTTTCCTTAGGAAAAAAAAAATGGATTTTCGGTGAAGCAGAGGCAAGTGGGTTGAGCCAGGAGCAGCGTGCACACCAGCTGCTGTCCCTGCCCAGGGCCACAAGCAGGGCCGGTGCTGGACGCCCTCTGAAAAGCTCCCTCCCGAGCTGGGGGTCAGGATGCAAGGCCGATGCTCCTGGAGGGGCCACAGACACCCCAGACCTGCACCAAGGAAGAATGAGGGCCCTCGGTGGTGATGGCGTTTAATCGCTGCCTGTGAGAGAACAGACCTGAATAAATCAGAGTCGCGTTCCTGCTGTCCAAGCTCCTCACCCACCTCAGCGTATGAAATCCTGCAGGGCAGATGATGGCGTTTCCCCCTTTTGATGATGGGGGGCCTGAGCCTAGTTATTCAAGGGGCTGGACACTGGCTTTCTGATTTCCCACACCGTGTTGTCAAGAGATTCCTGGGAAGGGCCCACTTGTTGGTTTCTTATGCTGGGGTGGGGTGGGGGGGACTCTAGGCCCAGCAGAGGGGGCGGGGCCTAGAGGGGCAGGGGTGAGGCCTAGAGAGGGATCAGAGAGTGGGACCCAGAGAGGGTGGGGCGGGGCCAAAGGGGGCCAAGGGGCGGGGTGAGAGACTCAAGGGCATTCCAAGGTCACATCTCTACAACCTCTGCAACCATTCCCATCTTTCCTTGTCTTTCACAGCCTTGAGACTTTTGAAGAATATAGGTCAGTTATTATCCAGGATGCCCCTCAATTTGGGTTGTCTAAGGTTTCCTCCCTATTAGATTCAGGTTATGCATTTTTGGCATTTTTTGTTCTTTTCAGTGCATATCATCTGGAGGCTGGTGGTGAATATGGGTTTCATTGCTGGTGATGCTCACTTTGTGTTAGGTGGTGTTCACCAGATTTCTCCACTGTCAGGTTACTCATGTCTTCTTTGTAATGAATGACTATCTATAGGAGATACTTTGCGGCTGTATAAGTGTCCTGTTGCTCCTCAGACTTTTACCACCTACTTGTAGCTTTCGTCGAAGATTCTTGACTGTTGCCAAATGGGGATTTTTCTAGTTCCTTCATTCTTTCTGCATTTATTAGATGACTAGTAAACGGAAGAAGCAGCTTTCCCATCTCCCTTATGTGTTTATTTACGTGTGAATTTATACTGGTGTGGAATCATGGGTCCTCATTTCAGCCAAAGGGTTATCATTCTTTATTGTGATCATTTAGTTTCATGCTCAAGTCATCTCAGATAAAGCCAGTGAGAGCCCCTTCAAAGAGGCTTCTGTGTTCTTCGGACAAGTTCCCATGTCAAAAATAAACATTTCTTTACTTTCTGGCACAAGATGTTCCAAGCTCATCTTGTACGTTCTCTGCCCCAGATCTGGATTCAGTCATTTGTCCAAGGAGCCCTGGCTTCTTTTAGGGGAGAATGCTATTTAGAAACAGATACTTGAGCACTAAGTATACTCAGTGCTATCAGAGTGTTTTTAGGCACTTTCAGTGGATAGAGCCAGAAAATAAATACACATACGTGTACATGTGTGGTAGGCCTATGACCCCAGTGATCCCAGCCTCCTGAGAGCTGTGCCTCCCATCTAGGAATGCCCAGGGCACCCACATAGGCCTGTATCCTTGTAGGGAGCCCCACAGACATTTCCCCCACTGGGACTCATGTTGTGGTTGGACCAGCCTTTGTGGTTCTTTTCTTTTTTTTAATATAAATTTATTTATTTATTTTTGGCTGCATTGGGTCTTCGTTGCTGCTCATGTCTGTCTCTAGTTGCGGCGAGCAGAGGCCACTCTTCGTTGTGGTGCATGGGCTTCTCATTGCGGTGGCTTCTCTTGTTGTGGAGCTCAGGCTCTAGCCTCATGGGCTTCCGTAGTTGTGGCACGCGGGCTCAGTAGTTGTGGCTCACAGGCTCTAGAGCACAGGCTCAGTAGCTGTGGCGCACGGGCTTAGTTGCTATGCAGCATGTGGGATCTTCCCAGACCAGGGCTCAAACCCATGTCACCTGTATTGGCAGGCGGATTCTTAACCACTGAGCCACCCTGTAAGCCTGCCCTTGTAGTTCTTATTATGATTGCAAGATACACTTCAGCAAAAACCAAGAGAATTTTGAGGAACAAAATTTACTCCTCACAGGTCACACCCAAGGAAGGGCCACACAGCAAGGTCATGGGGAGAGAAGGTGGGCCGAAATCTGCCTTTATTAGGGTCCAAGGGCAGGGTGTCTAGAGTCTTTACTGGCTAATTTAAAGCCTGAGATCGGGAATCAGGGGGCAGGAAGGGAGAAGCGGTGTCATCCAGGGCTTTCAAGGGTAGGGGTGGCCCCACTCCTTATCTGGTTGTTTGGCTAGTAGCTGTGTCTTACAGTCTGTTCATTCGAGATGGGTGTCTTTCGAAATGAATGTGTCAGCCATCAGATGCTTAATTCCAGGCACTGACATTACAGTAACCCTCTCCCCCTGAGTGTGGGCTGGACCAAGTGACTCACTTCTAATGAATAGAGTACAGCAAAAGTGGAAATTCCTTGGCAGTTCAGGGGTTAGGACTCCACGCTTCCACTGCAGTGGGCAGGGGTTCAATCCCTGGTCAGAGAACTAAGATCCCGCATGCCGCGTAGTGCGGCCCCCCAAAAAAAAGATTTGGTGTTGAGGGGGAAAGGTTAAGGTGAAAGGCAAATCAATAAACACATTATCTTAAAAAAAAAAAAGGAAAAGAAATACGGCAAAAGTGATGAGGTATTGCTTCACGTGTTAGGTTATAAAGACACGCTGGCTTCCGTCTTGCATGTGTCTTGGGCTCCTCGCTCTGATGGGGCACCTGCCAGGCTGTGAACCGCCCTGGGAGAGGCTCACGTGGAAGGAACTGAGGGAGGAGATGGGCCAATAGCCCTCGAGAGCAGGTGGTTCTCGCCAACAGCAACCACGCAAAGGGGCTTGGAGATGGATACACCCCAGCCACCCTCCTCCAGATGAGACCACAGTTCCCGCACATCCTTGATTGAATCCTTGTGAGAGACGAGAGTCAGGAGCACCCAGCTAAGCCCCATCCAATCCCCGGTCCGCTGTGACATAATCAATGTTTGTTGCTGGCGTTTTTTTTTTTTTAACAGCGCTAAGGTTTTCATGGTTGATGAACTTAAGCCAAATGAATAATTCTTTTTTCATTATTTAATTTTTTATTTTACATTGAGGTATAGTTGATTTACAATGTTGTGTTAGTTTCAAGTGTACAGCAACGTAATTCAGTTATACATATACATGTATCTATTCTTTTTCAGATTCTTTTACTATATAGGTTATTACAGAATATTGAGTAGAGTTCCCTGTGCTATACAATAGGTCCTTGTTGTTTATCTATTTTATATAAATAAATGTTGTTTTAAGCCACTAAGTTTTGGGACAGTTTGTTATGTGAAGCATAGGCAACTAATACAATCTGTTATATGTAGTTGGTGTGTGTGGCGGGGGGCAGGGTGAACCACATACACACCTACATCCATTCTTGTATCTATCTCTACTTATTAAAATCCCAGGTTCATATTGATAATTTCAATTTCAGTCCAATGCTACAGGGATTCATTCTAACCTTCCCCACTTCCCATATTTGTAATTCCCTTCTCCAACAGGGAGAAACCCAGCTCCCATTACCCACAGATATTGATTAGTCCTAGAAGACACAGAAAGTTGTTTTAGAAGCCATCCTATGTCTCCATGAGAAAGTAACCGACTCTCTAAACAAATACAGTTTGTTTAGATTCTTCTTGTCTTTCTCCAGAGACATATTGTACAAATACTGCGAATTATGTTTTTTTTTTTTTCCAGAAAAGAGTTGTTTTCTCCCAGCTTCTCTGGGAAGTAAAGAGTGAAATGCAAAATGGAAGCATGTTTTCTTCCTTCCAGCCGATGATCCACTTGGCTATTTTGCCTCAGACTGTTAGAACATTCCACATAAGAAGGGCTGGGGCTGGGACTTCAGCTGAGCTTTCTCCTCTGGGCCAATGCTGCCACTTTTCCTCATCAGCAACGTAGTTTTCAAGCAGTCATTAAATTATTTGGAGGGAAAACTGGATGGTGTTGTTTTTTCAAGGCCCCGGGGGAAGACCTTGAACTACAATCATTCCTGTTATTCAAAAAGAAACCAAGTGACCAGCTGACTCTGAGTTCTCCCTAGAAAGCCTCCTCGGTCTGGGTGGGACTCGCAGCTCCTTCCAGAAGGTTAGAAACCCAGGTTGGACCGTCCCTGCATGGCTGGGACTGGGGCCAGGACTCTCTATGGAGCCACAAAAGTGGCCTCGGGTCCTTGACATGCTCTCGTTGGGGAGGTCCTCTGTGACCCTGGGCTGTCACTGCCACTCTCCCAGGAGACAAGGGAGCCCCCCAGATCAGCATTGCTGCCAGGTGGGTGGGGTCAGCCACTAGACACCTCGGGTCACAGGTCAAAAGTCGCACCATGATGCTCCCCCTGGCAGCTGCAGGAGAGAGCCCAGGATGGGGGTGGGGGGGTCAGCCCACTGTGGTTTCTCCAAGATCTGACTCTGCCCGGCCACTCCACGTGCCTGTCCACCCACCCCGCCACGAGCCGGGGACACACACACATTGTGTGCACAGCACATAATACACAGCACATGCGCCATGTGCATAACACACAAACACACACCACACACACACCCATCACACGTGTACCCATGTCACACCACACACGAATGCATCACACAGGTATACACACATCACACATCAAGCCGGGCCTCAAGGAGATGCAGGAAAGGATGCTGGCTCCCCAGTGAGGTGAGCAGGGATTTCCCCCTCCGCTCCAGGAAACCATCCCTGCTGCCTGCGCACTTCAGCACGTGCTGTGTCCACCCCTCACCTGACATTTCCAGGCGGTGGATAGAGCTTGCACTGAAGTGTTTCTCTGGGAAGTCCCCACAGCACTCAGCACCTTGCACAAGAGACATCTTCAACAAACGGATACAGATGAATTGGGCTTCAGCAAATGAAAAATGACATCACTTTATGGTGAGAGTTGCGGGACTACGGAGAATTTTTTTCTTTTAAAAAAATTGTTTTATTTTACTTTTTCATTTCAGGCAAAAGTTTTCCATTTTGAAATAGGTAGTACGTTTATGACATTCAAATTTTTAAAGGAAAAAACGTAGATCCACAGCTGAAAACTGCACACAGATGTTTATGGCATCTTTATTCATAACTGACAGAACTTAGAAGCAACCACCTTCAGAGGGTGGCTGGGTAAATAAACTGTGGCACATCCAGACAAAGGAATATTATTCAGCACTAAAAAAAAAAGTGTTATCACCCATAGAAAGGCGTGGAGGAAGCTTAAATGCATTAAAACTAAGTGAAAGAAGCCAGTCTGAAAAGGCTTCATACTGGATGAGTCCAACTACATGACATTCTGGAAAAGGTGAAACTACAGAGACAATAAAAAGCTCAGTGGTTGCCAGGGGTTAGGACGGAGGGAGGGAGGGATGAATAGGTGGAGCGCAGAGGATTTTTAGAGCAGTGAAAATACTTTGTATGATATTATAATGATGGCTACATGTTATTATAATTTGTCCAACCCATAGAATGTATGATGCCGAGAGTGAAGTAACGTATACTATGGACTTCGGGTGATGGTGATGTGTCAGTGTAGGTTTGACCTTGGTAATAAATGCACCACCCTGGTGGAGAATGTTGATAATGAGGGAGGGTCAGGGCATATGTGGGAAATCTGTACCTCCCTCTCAATTTTGTTGTGAACCTAGAACTGCTCTAAAAAAAAAAAAAGTCTTTATTTAGTCTTTTTTTTTTAATTGGAGTATAGTTGATTTACAATGTTGTGTTAGTTTCAGGTGTACAGCAAAGTGATTCTATATATAATACATATATATATTATATATTTATATATATATATTATATATACATATATATATATATATATTTTTGGCAGCGCCATGCAGCTTGCAAGATCTTAGTTCTCTGACCGGGGATTGAACCCCAGCCCAGGCAGTGAAAGCACCGAGTCCTAACCCCTGGACCACCAGGGAATTCCCATGTATTCTTTTTCAATTTCTTTTCCTTTATAGGTTATTACAAGATATTGAGTATAGTTCCCTGTGCCATACAGTAGGTCCTTGTTGGTTATCTATTTTATATAGAGTAGTGTGTGTATGTTAATCCCAAACTCCTAATTTATCCCTCCCCCTCCTTCCCCTTTGGTAACCATAAATTTGTTTTCTATGTCTGTGAGTCTGTTTCTGTTCTGAAAATAAGTTCATTTGTATAATTTTTTTAGATTCCACATATAAGCAATCTCATATGATATTTGTCTTTCTCTGGCTTACTTAACTTAGTATGATAAAAACATTAACTCTTTTAAAAAATTGAGAAAGGCAGGCTTCCCTGGTGGTGCAGTGGTTAAGAACCGCCTGCCAGTGCAGGGGACATGGGTTCGATCCCTGGTCCGGGAAGATCCCACATGCCGCAGAGCAACTAAGCCCGTGCGCCACAACTACCGAGCCTGCGCTCTACAGCCCACGAGCCACAACTACTGAGCCTGTGCTCCAACACCACAGAAGCCTGCGCGCCTAGAGCCTGTGCTCCACAGCAAGAGAAGCTACCACAAAAGAAGGCTGCGCACTGCAACGAAGACCCAACGCAGCCAAAAATAAATAAATAAATAAATCTAAAAAAAAAAAAAAAAATTGAGAAAGGCACCCAGGCTATGGGCATCTCCTTCCCACCCAGGTCCCCGAGGCCTCAAGATCTCCCCCTGGGGGAACCAGTGTCAGCTGCTCCTGGGGAATCCTTCCCAGTATGTGGTGCCTATTTTCCAGCAAGTGTACGTGCATATTTACATTTCTCCCCTCTAACAGAATGATGATACTCTAGAAATTAACCCATGACTTCCTTTTTCACTTACTATAGCTCAGTGATCTTTCCCTATTGATAGAGAACGTCTTATTCCTTTTTTTTTTTTTTTTTTAGAGTTTCAGAAAATTGACAACTGTTCTATGATTCAGGTAACAATCCCCTACTGATAAACAGCAGGTGACTCCCAGCCTTTTGATATCATAAGCAGTGATGCAGTAAATAACCCTGGACATGTGTCGTTTGTTCAGGCATATCTGTAGATTAAAACCCTAAAAATGGCACGTCAAAAGGTATAGGCTTCATAATTGTGACAAATTATTGCCAAATTACCCTCGATGGAGAATGTACCAATTTCCAGCCCCAGCAGTGGTGTTATATGAATACGTATTTCCTCACAACCTCCAATATTTTTTTTTCTTGGAAAATACTTTAATTCTCCCAAAGAGCCATTCAAAAAAAAAAAAAAAAAACATGAAGGAGCGATATACACTAAGATAGAAAAAACTTAGTAGCTACATAGGACCATCAAAAACTGACCCGTTCTAGAAGATGCTACATTAAATCCTTTTTTAAATGAGTAATATAATACCTTTTAAATAAGTTCAGAGATAAAAGTTCCAATTTTAAAAAGAAGAGGACAGGGCTTCCCTGGTGGCACAGTGGTTGAGAGTCCGCCTGCTGATGCAGGGGACGCGGGTTCGTGCCCCGGTCCGGGAAGATCCCACATGCCGCGGAGCGGCTGGGCCCGTGAGCCATGGCCGCTGAGCCTGCGTGTCCGGAGCCTGTGCTCCGCAATGGGAGAGGCCACAACAGTGAGAGCCCCGCGTACTGCAAAAAAAAAAAAAGGGCCTCCCTGGTGGCGCAGTGGTTGAGAGTCCGCCTGCCGATGCAGGGGATACGGGTTCGTGCCCCGGTCTGGGAGGATCCCATATGCCGCGGAGCGGCTGGGCCCGTGAGCCATGGCCGCTGGGCCTGCGCATCCGGAGCCTGTGCTCCGCAACGGGGGAGGCCACAACAGTGAGAGGCCCGCATACCGCAAAAAAAAAAAAAAAAAAAAAAAGAAGAGGACAAATCAGATAGGCTAGTTAGAACTTACGGGGTGATTTCACCAATTAGACAAAAGAAAAAACTGTCCAGCCTTCCTGCAGTCATCAGAGGCCTGCTCAACAGGTGAACATGAACATCTTCTGCTCAGAGGTACTCAGGATATTGGTCAAACTAATAGAAACAAAGCATTCACATATACTTAGTAAAGAAAATATTTATATCACTAAGGTCAAAGACTGGATATGCGTATGCTAATTGGCTTTCACCATGTATTTTCTTCACTAACAGCCACTTCTCATGGATATAGTTTGTAATCATATCAATAAATTATTTTATAAAACAACAAATCCCAATTGCATGTAATATTGTTCAACTCCTCTTAGCATGGTTCACTTAGGAAATGTCCAAGTATATAATCATGCTGTCAGACCTCAGAGTGACCTGAAAATCTTCCCATCACACTCATCCCAGGAACCCTTTGCCTTTTGCCTTTTTGTTTTAATATATCATTATCATGTTATAGTGAATATTGCTATTTAATTTTCCATAAATAAACATTCTAAACTTTTGTATATGATATAAGAATAGTTTTATGGTTGGCAAGAAAATAGTAATAGTGATTTTGCTCAAAAATATGAGTGCTCATAATCAAACAATGGGATTTATGGTATACACTTCAAAAATGCTGAAGATCAAAGAGTATAGCAACTGTGGATATACATAAGGATTATCATTTAGTTAGTTTATATTATTCTACCAGTTTAATACACAAATTGTAACCTTCTAATTGCTAGTTCCAAAGACTCACATTGTACACAAAGAATCTTCAACAGCTGTCAAAATTCTCTACTTTTTCTTTCCTATAAATGTCTCAATTGGGAAAGATAAACACAAAAAGAACTATATGGTTTTCATTAAAATAGGAAAAATAGAAATTAGGGAACGCTGCATCCTTTACAGCATCCTTCGTCCCTAGAATCCTCGTGGAAATACACAGTTGCCAGTAATACTAACCAAACAGAATGATGGTTTTTTCCAGGGATAAGTAGCACCTACTTTATACTTCTGGAAGGAGGGGAATGTTATAGCTTCCTGACTTCTCCCACTGCTTGAGATTCTGGAAAGTGTTTGCCAACTACCTGATATATGTATACAACGTACATCTAGCATGGAGGAATTTACTGAGAGGTAGGTGAGTTCTAGGTCAAATCTCAAGCTTCCCTGAGCATTTGTCCAGAACTAGGCCCCAGACTTCCTTGAAGGCTCCCTCAACATATGTTCAACCACACTTGTATTTGGGAGGTTCTTATATTGAACATGGTCTAAGGACCACAGTTACAAATCCATTTCTCCACAGTCTACTCCTTGATCCTTAATGAGTTATTTAGCCAGTAACCATGAGGTATATATTTTTGTATATTTTATAACTGGGGATCATAAATCCCCAGACATATATAGGTATGATTTTATGGAACACAATCTGTTCTTTTTGAGCACCCTCATGGACTTAGGGCTTTTTACAGATTCAACTAGTTCTAGTTATTATAATCATGGTCTTCTTTTTCATATTTAAATTATCAAAATTCAGCCAATAAAAGGTCTTTGAAGTTGGCATCTTTGTCAGTACTTCTGAACATCTTGGAAAGTATTCTTGCTTTCTCACAACAATAATATATTCTAGACCAGTCTTATTTATTCTGGCTGCAAACATAAATGCAGTGTTCTCCAAACAATTCTGGCCCATTTTAGTTGACAATAGTATCTGCAGAAGGCCAACAAACAAGATATTTAAACTCAGAGAGCCTTAGTTTCCTCTCTACAATGAGTATTTTAGAACACACTGAGCACTCTGATCATGTTTTCTAAATACTATTATCTATTATACAGAACCAGGGCTCCTTGGAGAAATGGCTCATTTTAAGTCTGGGTGAAGAAATGAACAAGACAGGCATAGAGTATCTTGTAACAGAAAGAAAATAAGTACTCAAAACAATGTGCTACCTAGAAAAAAATTTAACAAAAGAAGTGCAAGACTTGTACACTTGAAACTATAAAACATTGTTGAAAGAAATCAAATTAAGAAGATCTAAACAAATGGAAAGATAGCCTATGTTCACAAATTGAAATGCTTAACATAATTTAAATGGCAATATTCCCCAAACTGATGAAGTGATTCAGCACAATCCCCATCTAAATCCTACCTGCTTTTTTTTTCCTCCCAGAAATCAACAAGCAGAGCCTAATATTCATATGGAAATACAAGGGACCCAGGAAAACCAAAACAATCTTGCTCCCTCTGCTATATTTTGGAAGAGTTTGAGAAAGATAGATGTTAGCTCTTCTCTAAACGTTTGATAGAATTTGCCTGTGAAGCCATCTGGTCCTGGACTTTTGTTTGTTGGAAGATTTTTAACACAATTTCAATTTCAGTGCTTGTGATTGGTCTGTTTATATTTTCTATTTCTTCCTGGTTCAGTCTCGGAAGGTTGTGCTTTTCTAAGAATTCATGCATTTCTTCCAGGTTGTCCATTCTATTGGCATATAGTTGCTTGTAGTAACCTCTCATGATCCTTTGTTTTTCTGCAGTGTCAGTTGTTACTTCTTTTTCATTTCTAATTCTATTGATTTGAGTCTTCTCCCTTTTTTTCTTGATGAGTCTGGCTAATGTTTTATCAGTTTTGTTTATCTTCTCAAAGAACCAGCTTTTAGTTTCATTGATCTTTACTATTGTTTCCTTCATTTCTTTTTCATTTATTTCTGACCTGATCTTTATGATTTCTTTCTTTCTGCTAACTTTGGGTTTTTTTGTTCTTTCTCTAATTGCTTTAAGTGTAAGGTTAGGCTGTTTATTTGAGATGTTTCTTGTTTCTTGAGGTAGGACTGCATTGCTATAAACTTCCCTCTTAGAACTGCTTTTGCTGCATCCCATAGGTTTTGGGTTGTTGTGTTATCATAGTCACTTTTTTCTAGGTATTTTTTGATTTCTTCAGTGATCTCTTGGTTATTTAGCAGTGTATGGTTTAGCCTCCATGTGTTTGTATTTTTTACAGATTTTTTTCCTGTAGCTGATATCTAGTCTCATAGTGTTGTGGTTGGAAAAGATACTTGATACAATTTCAATTTTCTTAAATTTACCAAGGCTTGGTTGGTGACCCAAGATATGATCTATCCTGGAGAATGTTCCATGAGCACTTGAGAAGAAAGTGTATTCTGTTGGTTTTGGATGGAATGTCCTATAAATATCCATTAAGTCCATCTTGTTTAATGTGTCATTTAAGGCTTGTGTTTCCTTATTTATTTTCATTTTGGGTGAAGGTCCTTCTGCTGATATTATCAGTGTTGGGTGGGGATGAAGTGACAATCTGCCAAAATCTGAACCATCCTTGCCAGGTTTGGGGTTTCTGTAGAGAAGTTACCTCTACCAGGTCTGGCTGCCATAGCGCAGGAAAATAGTGCAGTCATTCCTCCTAGCATAGAATGTACTTCAGAAGAAGATGTTTAAGGGGTCAGTATCGCCTCGCTGTCTCCCCAGAGGCAGCCCTTCAACAGTTTCAGCAGTCAGAGCACCACCCCGAGGTGGGGTACATCAAGCCTGCCTGCAGCTCTCGGATCCCACCTCCAATATTTTTAATTCTAAAAATCACATTCAGTGAATCTGAACACCATTTAGAAAAATTACTTGTAAATTAAGTAATTAATAAAAAATGACTATGGTGTGTGGGGACCCTGAGAGTCTGGAGAAGATGGGGTCTTGAGAGCAAATCAAAGACCTGACCAGAGACTGGCCAACTTTGTCAGCTTCTCCGGTAACTCATGTCCACACCAGGCTCCGTGGGGCACTGGCTTACTCCAGGGGCATCATCGTTCTCCCTTTGCAGACTCTGACTAGCATACAAAACCCAGGTTGTAGCCCTATGGAAACCATGAATACATACTTCTGAGCCATTTCTCTTAAAAGAAACCAGAGCTAAGATCCTGAAAGACTTGTGTCTACCATTCTTGGACGTGTCTATTCAGATGTTTTGGACAGACTTCCTGTTACTATTCATTTTATAAAAGCAAAAGAATGAACTCTATGGATGGCTTGGGAATATCTTGGTCTAATTTCCACTTTTTTCTCTTCCAGGGACAGAAAGCTTGGATAGAAAAAACCTTTTGCAAACGAGAATGTATCTTTGTAATTCCCAGCACTAAAGATCCTAACAGGTAAATTGGAAGCCATAATTAAGACATTATTCAAACTTGCACTTCTCTGCCAGTTGCCAGCAACTATTCTGGTGTTTGGGGGAGAGAGAGAAGAAGTCAAAGACAGCTAGAACTTATGCCCCACGTGAGTCATTAACTAGGGAATCACCTGCGCTATAAGTTCCTCTGTAAAGATTCAGACAGCCTCAGGGGAGAGGTGCTGTCCTCCACTCACTCATGTGAGTTTTCACAAGCAGATGGACCCACACTTTCCTCTTAGACTTAGTGAGATCAAGGAGCTGAGGGCTTTAGACAGATTTCCAGGGTATCTTCTGGCCTCTTTGTTAGAGTTCCTAATGTTATGACACACTGGGAAGAGAAGGGCAAACTAAACCTGAAAGAAAGAAAAGGGAGGAAATAATAGAAAATAGAATGGGAGTTAATGAAATAGAAAATCTTAAAACGATAGAGAAAAATCAATGAAATCAAAAGCTTGTTCTTGGAAAAGAGCCACAAAATTGACAAACATTTAGTTAGATTGATGAAGAAAGAGAGAAGACTTAAAATACTAGAATCAGAAATGAAGAGACATTACTACCAACCTTACAGAAATAGAAATGAGTATAAAGGAACACTATGACCTGTATACCAATGACAATAAATTAGATAACTTAGATGAAATGGACAAATTCCTAGAAAGACACAAACTGCCAAAATGATTCAAGAAGAAATACATAATCTGAAGAAAACTATAAGAAGTGAAGAGGCAGGATTAGTCATCAAAAATTACCTACAAAGAAAAGCTTAGGTCCAGAGGGCTTCACAGCTGAATTTTACCAAATATTTAAAGAAGAATTGATACCAATTCTTCCCAAGCTCTTTCAAACAATAGAAGATGAGAGAGCACTTCCCAACTCATTTTATGAGGCCAGTACTACCTTGATATTAAAACCAGACAAAGACAGCACAAGAAAGGGCAACTACAGATTAATATCTCTTGTGAATATGGATGCAGAAATCTTGAACAAATACTATCAAACCAAATCCAGCAACATATAAAAAGAATTACACCTCATAACCAACTGGGATTTATCCCAGGAATGCAAGGTTGTTTTCACAGCAGAAAATCAATTAATGCAATACATCACATTCATAGAATAAAAAACAAAAATCACATGATCATCTCAACTGACACCAAGAAAGTGTTTGATAAAATCCAACACCTTTTTATGATTAAAAAAAAAAAAAAAACAGAAAACTAGGACTAGAAGAGAACTTTCTCAACCTGATAAAGGGCTTCTGTGAAAAATCCATGGCTAACATCATACTTAGTGGTGAAAGATTGGATGCTTGCCCCTAACATCAGAGACAAGACAAAGATGTTCACTCTTACCACTTCTATTAAAATTTTACTAGAGGTTCTAACCAAGGCAATTAGGTAAGAGAAAGAAAAGGCACCCGTATTGGAAAGGAAGAAGTAAAACTATCTCTATCGGCACATGACATAATCTTGTATATAGAAAATCCTAAGGAATCACTAAAAAGCTATTATAACTACTAAAAAAGTTCAGCAAGTTTGCAGCATACAAAATCAATATACAAAAATCATATATATTTCTATAAGCTTGCAATGAACAATATGAAAATGAAACTAACAGAACAATTCCATACACAATAGTATCAAAAAGAATTAGACACTTAGGGATAAACTTAACAAAAGAATTACAAAATTTATATCTGAGGGGCTTCTCTGGTGGTCCAGTGGTTAGGACTCACTGCCATGGGCCCAGGCTCAATCCCTGGTTGAGATCCCACAAGCCACGTGGCATGACCAAAAATAAACAAAAAACAAAACTTATATCTGAAAATTATAAAACATTGTTGAAAGAAATTAATGACAATCTAAATAATTGGGAAAACATTCCATGTTCATGGATTGGAAGACTTAACATAGTTAAGATGACAATATTCCCAAAATGACCTACAGATTCAAAGCAATCTCTATCAAAATTCCAGCTGACTTCTTTCTAGAAATTGACAAACTGATTGATATGGAACTGCAAGGGACACAGAATAGCCAAAATAATCTAATAAAAAAAGAACAAAGTAGGAGGACTCACTTTACCTGATTTCAAAACTTACTACAGACCTACGCTAATCAAAGTAGTATGGTACTGGAGTAAGGGTAGACATACAGACCAATGGAATAGAACTGAGAGTCCAGAAAGAAACCCATTCATCTATAACCAACTGATATTTCAGCAAGGTTGCCTAAACCAATGGGGAAAGATTAGTCTCTTCATCAAATGGTGCTGAAACACCTGGACATCAAAGGAATGGCTTTAAGTCCCTACCTCACACGGTATATAAAAATTAACTCAAAATCTATCAAATGTCAGATGTAAGAGCTAAAACTATAAAACTCTTAAACAAAAACATAGGAGTAAATCTTCATGACCTTGGATTTGGTAAATGATTCTTTGAAATGACACCAAAAGTATGAGCAGTAAAAGCAGCAAAACAAATATACTTTCAACGTTACTTGTGTAGAGAAATGTTTTACATTTCTCTAGCAACGGAATAATTCAATAATATTGAAAAATATTGCAGGTCAGCTCTGCATGGGGGAGCGTGATTGTCCTATGTCACAGAATATTCAGTGATTGATGGCCATAGTCATGTTGTCAAGACACCAAAAAGACTAAAAATGTGTTCAATAGGGAAGGGCAACCATCCAATGTGTTTAGAATAGTCTGGTATTTATACATTTCTGGTATGGAAATAGATATGCATTGATTATCTGGAAAAGGACATCATAAGGGGCATTTCTGTCTCCAGTAAAGCTGGATAAGGAAGGTGTTAGGCTGCTTCTGTTCAGGTTAACTCATCTTAAGGAGGAAAATGTTATAGAAAGACTGAGCTTTGCCTTTGTTTTCAGGTGTTGCTGTGGCCAGCTCACCAACCAGCATATCCCCCCTCTGCCGAGTGTAACAGCCAGCAAAAATGGAGAGGAGAACAAGCAGGTGGAGACTCAGCCTGAAAAATGGTCTGTTGGCAAACACACCCAGAGCTACCCAACAGATTCCTACGGGATTCTCGAATTCCAGGGTGGCGGATACTCCAATAAAGCCATGGTAAGAGGGGCCTTGGGAAGGGATGCCACTGAGCCGCAGCTTCCATCAGAGGCCCAGCTTCTCAGCCTCCCAGACTGCAGACACCTGGGTCTTCTTTCAGGGGTGTGGCTCTATCTTCTTAGAGTTTTCAATGCAAAGAAAGGAAATATATCCACACTCTCGAGTTTTTAGCCATGAGATTTGGAAACTGGGCACTATGATAAAGAATACACAGTATCCTTTAAATCCATACCAAGATTGTGAATTCACACATCACAGTCCAGCCCCACTCTACAAAGATACCACACCATCTCCAGTGATGAGAGACGAATTATGTTATTTGTTTTTTAGGGTTGTTTGGGGCTTTGTTTTGTTTTTTCTCACAGTGGACATTTACCAGCCCCTTACATGGGTTAGGAGTTTCTGGAAATATTCCCCTCTGAAGTCCACACACAGCCTCTCTGGGCTTGCATTCAGCTGGCCCAAGAAGACGGAGGCCCTTCACATTTGCATGTAAACAGGGAATGCCCTCTGCCTTTCTGATGAGCCCTGCCAAGAGGGGAGGTGTCAGCACTGTGATCCCTTTCAGCTCATTCTGAATAATGCTCTCACGTGCCCAGTGAGACCATTTTTGCAATTTCATTCTATTTCACCGGCCCAACATCATTGTTCAAATAAAATTCAGTTGTGTTCCAAAGACCACAACGTAAGGTCTTCCGGAAGGGCACCCTGCCTACTGGCCTGGACACAAAGAGGCTGTTCACAGGGGCCAAGGCATCTGCTCATTAACCTCTTTTTCACCTTGAGGGGAAGGTCCAGCCCCAAGGTTGGCCGTTGATCCCCATTCCCAGCACCCACTCCCTCCTCATCATCCTGGCCAACCTCTGGAGCCACATCCTAGCTGAGCCAGCTATGGAATTTTTTGAAAAATTTTTTATTGGAGTATAGTTGATTTACAATGTTGTGTTAGTTTCTGCTGTACAGAAAAGTGAATCAGTTATACATAGACATATATCCACTCTTTTTTAGATTCTTTTCCCATACAGTCATTACAGAGTGTTGAGTAGAGTTCCCTGTGCTATACAGTAGGCCCTTATTATCAATAGTTATCTATTTTTTATATAGTAGTATGTGTGTGTAAATCCCAATCTTCCAATTTATCCCTCCCCCACCTTTCCCCCCTGGTAGTCATAAGTTTGTTTTCTACACCTGTGACTCTATTTCTGTAAATAAGTTCATTTGTACCATTTTTTTTTAGATTCCACATATAAGTGATGTCATATGATATTTGTCTTTCTCTGTCTGACTTAGTTCACGCAGTATGACAATCTCTAGGTCCATCCATGTTGCTGCAAATGGCATTTTTTCGTTCTTTTTTATGGCTGAGTAATATTCCATGTATGTATATGTGTGTGTGTGTGTGTGTACCACCTCTTCTTTATCCATTCATCTGTGCACAGCAGATGTCTTGGCTACTGTAAATAGTGCTGCAATGAACTTTGGGGTGCATGTATCTTTCCAGCTTTGGAATTGATGCCTTCAAGATTAGGGTTGCCATTGGATAAGGTGAACAATATTTATTCTATTTTGGAACATGTTTGACTTTTGATTGCATCTAAAGTGTATATAATTTCAGGTAATTCTGAACTGTGATTTACCTGTGGATTGGGATATAGCCCAACAATGACTAATTGTTAAGAAGCTTTACCTAAAAGTACGTAAATTCATAAGTTGCTCTAAATTTTTTGTAAACCTGGCAGGTATATTTCCTAGAAGCTTCAAAAGAGCAAAAAGTATCCAGAGATAAAATCACACAGGAGTAATTTCTGTGTTCCTAAGAATGCTAGACACATTGAAGAAGTATTTCAAATTTTGTTTAGAACTATAAATGGTCTTTGCTTTCAAATTTTAAAATGTGTTCCCTTTAAACTTCAGTTTTATTTTCTACAAATTTGTTTCTACCAATTTCCTACAAATTTGTTAATTTGGAGACATTTGCGCATATTTGCATGTGTGTGACTGCACATAATTTTTAATGAACTCATTAAATAACTAAAATAAATCTTTGCTAATATTACTATATTTCATTATTGGAAATTTTCAGGATTCCTTTTACTCCCAGTATTAACTATTGTCATTATAGAAGTTCTGACTCCATGAAAATTAGCTGGGAACTTTGATAAAATAAATCATCCTAAGGCAATGAAAAAAAAAAAGACTAAGGTTGCTAGGTAAAATACAACAGATAAACAATGGATGATTTTTTAGTATAAATGCATCCCAAATATTGCAGGAGCCATAATTATACTAAAACATTTTTCATTGTTCATATAAAATTCAAGTTTACCTGTGCATTCTCTACTTTTAATTGCTATATCTGGGAACCCTCCAGAGTTCCCTTCCATCGTTTGGCCACAGACTCACACAGAGGGCCCCAGAACCCCATGGGAGAGAAAGCCAGGCAGCTGTTGCTTGGACAGAAACAATAGCCTTGTTCCCTGTGACCCAAGAGTCAAATCGAAGAACGAGTGTTGAGGGTCACACCCTCTTTTGCAGTATATCCGGGTCTCCTATGACACAAAGCCAGACTCACTGCTTCATCTCATGGTGAGAGACTGGCAGCTGGAACTCCCCAAGCTCTTAATATCCGTGCACGGAGGCCTCCAGAACTTTGAGATGCAGCCCAAGCTGAAGCAGGTCTTTGGGAAAGGTCTGATCAAGGCTGCTGTGACCACTGGGGCCTGGATCTTCACTGGGGGTGTCAGCACAGGTAAGTGCAGGCTGTATCCCTTGCTGCAAATGTACAAACCCAGAGCTCATCGTGGTTCCCAAAGAGCTTTTGGATAATTATGATAAAAAAAAGAAGATACTGCATTCTGATAATATTTATGGCAGAATGAAATGTTTATTCGGTAGCTGGTTTTTTATTTCGGTATGATCATGATAATGGTCAACATTTCTGGCACCTACTATGTGTCATTCCTTGAAGTGAGCCCTGTACAAGCCTCATTTTCACTGAGGCTTCTGACAATCCTTTCCCGCTCACATGAGGAAGGACAGACACTGAGGCCCAGAGAGGTTGAGGAACATGGCAGGCCATCTGACTCTCAACTTTAGCTGAATGCAGCCAAGGCCTGCCAAAGAGACCCCTCGTACTTCCATCCTTAGGTCTTAGAAACTTGTAAAGGCAATTCCTGCACAGTTGCTTTGGTTTCTGTTTTTGTCTTCCCTTTTCTGGGAGCCAATGCAGGATGACTAGCTATGATGAGCTCAGACTTTCAGTGTCTTAACCCTGTTCTGTAGGAAATGGAGTGGTTAAGAGCTGGGGTCCCTGAAGTTCATGAATAGTGGTTTGATGGGAGGTAAGGGTCCTACAGATATGACTTATGGCCTCTCACAGGTGTCATCAGCCACGTGGGGGATGCCTTGAAAGACCACTCCTCCAAGTCCAGAGGCCGGGTTTGTGCTATAGGAATTGCTCCCTGGGGCATCGTTGAGAATAAAGAAGATCTGGTTGGAAGGGATGTAAGTATTTTCTCCCCAGAAATGGGCAATTTTCAAAAATCAAAGTCTTTGTTTTAATGCCATTGTAGATTTCACCTGCAGGTGTAGGAGATAATAAAGCAAGGTCCCATATAGACTTTATCCTTTCCCCAAAAGTAAGAACTTGCAATACTACGATACAAGATCGAAATCAGGATAATTAATATCAATCTAGTCAAGATGCAGAACATATACTAGGAGCCCTCATGTTGCCCTTTTCATTCATTCGTTTTTTAATTGAAGTATAGTTGATTTACAATGTTGTGTTAATTTCTGCTGTACAGCAAAGTGATTCAGTTGCATATATATATGCATATATATGTATATATACACATATATACACACACATATACATTGTATACGTATGTATACATATGTATACATTGTGTGTGTGTATATATATATATATATATATATATATATATACACACACACACACGCACACACACACACACATTGTTTCTTTCCATATTCTTTTCCATTATGGTTTACCATAGGACATTGAATATACTTCCCTGTGCTATACTGTAAGACCTTGTTTCATGTTGCCCTTCAATATCCATACCCAATTCCCTCCTGCTTCCACTCCTGCCTTAACCCCGGGAACCACTCATCTGCCCTTCATCCTACAGTTGTATCATTTCAAGAATGTTATGTAAATGGGATCGTACAGTATGTAACCTTTGAGGGCTGGCTTTTTACTTGCCACTTCATTCTCTGGAGATCCATCCAAATGGTTGCATGTATCAATAGTTTACTCCTTTTTATTGTTGAGTGGGGTCCCACCGTATGGATGTACCATTTATCTGTTGAAGGCTATCTGGGTTGTTTCCAGTTTGGCTACTGCAAATGAAGCTGCCATAAACTTTTGTGTATGGGATTTTGTATTCATGTAAGTTTTCCTCTCTCTGCAATAAGTGCCCGGGAGTGTACTTGCTGGGTCATCATGATTTGTTGGGTTGTCATGATCTAAAATAATTTTTTCTAATTTGATATAAAAATTTACAAAAAAAAATCCTTCAATAGAGAGGCTAGGGAAGCGAGAGTAGGTTGAAGTGCACAATTAGGTGACACTGTCGCTCCACATCCATATATTCTTGCTTCTCCTGTCTTACTGTCCAAGTTTTGCAGCTCTGACTTGTGCTGTGCATTTCGTCAGGTGACACGGGTGTACCAGACTATGTCCAACCCCCTGAGTAAGCTCTCTGTGCTTAACAACTCGCACACGCACTTCATCCTGGCTGACAATGGCACCCTGGGCAAGTACGGTGCCGAGGTGATGCTGAGAAGGCAGCTGGAGAAGCACATCTCTCTGCAGAAGATCAACACAAGTAAGTTCTGGCCACGGCCACTGGGCTGCCGCTGCTGCCCTGAAAACCAGACTGGAAGAGAGAGCACCCGAGGGTATTTAGAGCCTTCACCTTGACTGACTCTTCTTTGACCATCAGGAGATGACTTAGCAAGACCCTTTCCCTTAGCCACCTACCAAATCACTGAGCTGCGCTGTGATGCTTTGTCTCAAGTTCATGAGGAGAGTGGACCCGAGAAACAGCCCCACAGCCGTTTTCACGGTGGTGGCATCTCCCGCCACGTTGCCAGTGGTTCTCATTCCTTGTAATGATTATAGTTAGTTTTTAAAATTTTATTGGAGTATAGCTGATTTATAATGAATGCTGTGTTAATTTCTTCTGTACAGCAAAGTGACTGAGTTATACATATATATATTCTTTTTCACATTCTTTCCATTATGTTTTATTCCAGGATATCGAATATAGTTCCCTGTGCTATACTGTAGGACCTTGTTGTTTATCCATCCTATTGGTAATGGTTTGCCTCTGCTAATCCCAAACTTTTTAAATGTCTGAACAGGAAACACATTTGTCACTCAAAGGCTTAGTATGATTCCTTCTATCAACTACATGCTCTGAGTTCATTACATTAAATATCTCAGTAGCTCTGGGTCTCTCACCAGAGATGGGCCAGATGGGGAAGCCTCTGGAGAGGCCTGCAGGAGCTGGCTGCTCCCAACAGGCCACCCCCCATGCTGGTCCAGAGGGCACACCCTGCTGCTGGTCCAGCGGCACACCTGCCGCTGTCAGGAGGATGCTGAGGTCAAGCTAGGGAGAAAGGAATGGACCTCAGTCAGATGAAATGATCATAACAACTGGTTAGAATTAAAATAACTGGTGTCATCTCTTGGGGCATGTTCATAAGTCAGTGATTCTTACTGTCAAGCAATTGCTGAATGATCTTAAAGAGTATTTTGTTGTAACCATTACGGGTAAGATTGTGAAAGATGGTCTAGGCCTGGGAAGTGGTCATTTTAAAGCATAATTAAAGAGTCTGTGAGACTGCCACGTGGTTAGAATGACAGTCTGCCATGAGAAGTGGTGGGTTTCTGAGTATCAGCTCCCTGGCTGATGGTTCTCACATTTTCGCTGTCTTGGCCGGGTGCGCGTTCACACCGACCAGCCTCCCCTGGCCATGTGACCTGTGGGCTTCCCTTTGTCATCCTTTGCCTAGGGTTCTGAGTGGGGCAGGGACAGCAAAGGGGTGCTCAGTTGTCACCTCCCGCGGCATGGAGTTTCAGGGGTCCAGCCTAAACCACAAAGAACCAGTTCTCCTCTGTTTCTAGAAAAGAAGGTGATTTGGCCACTGGAGTCCCGAAGATCTCAAATGTCAAGCCTTGCTGGGGTTGGAAATCTCAAGGGCGGGGTCCATGTCATCTTGGTCTATTTCTCCAGCATCTCTTGGCCAGGTGCCTGCCTGGCACAAAGCAGACTGCCAATGCATAGCCGCTGAAATGAACCTAACTGAGATTATTCTGGTAGGAGATGGCAAAGTTGTTCAAAATATTTAAGAGCTCCTGACTGTAGAAATGCATCATGGAAGCAAACCAGAAACTCTGAATTTCCCCCACTTGAAATTCTTAGACCTTCTCCTAACTGTGCTGGCAGATTTTATCCAAAGGCCTTCAGAATTGTGAGACCAAGGACACATCTCCTATTCACCATCTATTAATGTTGATCAAATAACTCCCATCACAACTAATGGACACCTGGTAAAACATGCTCAGAATATAATCTCTTTTAGCCAGTTTGGGGTAAAATTGTGAAGTAGGCAAATTTGTCTTGATGCCAAAATATTGGCTCTCTGCCAATGCCGAAATAAGATATGGAGAGAGAGTTTTGGAGGAGCATTGAAAGAGTAGCTTTATTCTTTGCCAGGCAAAGAGGAAACACAGCAGGCTAGTGCCTCAAGAACTGTGCCCCCTTCCTGGGGAATAGGGAGAGGTTTTATAGCCCAGGGCTTGCGGTCTGGGGTAGGTGATAAGGCTCAAAGTAATGAAGGTCTTGCATTTCTTTTCTTCTGCAAATTTACAGCCAAAGCGGTTGTCAGGCAGCTCAGCAACCAGGTCTGGTGTCCCTGAAGTTATTGGCCCATGACCTTCTTTCTGAAATGAAGAGTGTTACAAGGGAGTGTAGGGGGAGAAGAAATGCCAAGTGCAGAGTGCAATTCACATGGAGTCAGAGAGTAATTAGTTTTATGAAGGATAAGTCTAGCTACAAGTGTTTGTTAGTAGTACCAGCTAAAAATATAACCAAGATCACTTAACTCTTTCAGACCTGTTTATGCTGTTTCCCCAGCCTGTTCACTGTTTCCTTGTTTTCCTTTTCTATCAGAAAAGTCTTATTTCTATGTTTGCTGCAAGAGTCTCTGCTGCTCCTTCACTCCCACTATGTCCCCCTGCCCTGGAATCCTGGGTTCTTGGGTTACTCTTGTCACCTCCTGCTTCCCAGAGCCCTCCCTTTGGGTTGTGCCACCAAAAGCCAGCTCGTCCTACCGTGTTTCCAAAGAGTCCTACCATCGCATAGAGACAGAGGGAGGACTCTGGGTACAAGGTGTTAACTGGTGGGCCAATGATGGTTCACAGATTTGCCCTCCTGGATAACTCACTGCCTATTCCAGCCCCTGGAGGCCGAATCAACACCTACTACAACACTGCATATTTACACACCACTTGAGGTTGACAAGGACCTTGATAGCTGAACAGTTTCTTTCTTTTTTTTTTTTTTTTGCGGTACGCGGGCCTCTCACTGTTGTGGCCTCTCCCGTTGCGGAGCACAGGCTCCGGACGCGCAGGCTCAGTGGCCATGGCTCACGGGCCCAGCCGCTCGGCGGCATGTGGGATCTTCCCGGACCGGGGCACGAACCCGTGTCCCCTGCATCAGCAGGCGGACTCCCAACCACTGCGCCACCAGGGAAGCCCTCGAACAGTTTCTTATACTTTATATCTACTGCTCTTTTAGGAGGTAGAGGAGGCCCCGTGATGATTCACCTCTTACGGATGGTTTCCTGCACTTCAGGGTGGCCTGGTGATTGGCCCCGTGTTGTAAGGCTAATACGTGTGAGGCCAGGCGTTGAACAGAGTTCTCCTATCGCTGGTCCAGACACCTTTCGCTGTGTCATTCTTGAAGGGACAGCCATCCAGGGTGAGAACTTCACCTGGGGCAAGGCAGCAGGGAGGTATTCTTTTAGCAAGAAGAATCTCCCGGGTTTCTCACATCTCACCTTGAGGTAGTCCGTAAGCCAGTTGAGTGATACATGGAGTTGAACCACATAGGTTTTGGAAAGTTTGTAATTTAAAGGCTCTGCTTTTTCCAGTAAGGCTATAATATGGGGTTTGAATAAAAGGATGTAAACAGTCCTCACATCCTGAGTTCCTTCAAGTCTCCTGGTGGACGCTAACTCCATATAAGCATACTTCCAGGCCTAAAGGTTTTCCTCTTCACCATGTTTCAGGAATTAGAGTGAGGGCTCTTGAGACAGGCTGGGACCTGGGACTCTTTGCTGGGACCTGGGACCCTTTGCTGCAGTGCTTGCACATGGACACACCTCTCCACAAGCAACAAAATACAAAGAAACTGTATGGGACTAAAAATAACTGCTTTCATGCAGGCAGCTGGGGCAAATTCTGGACCTAAAAGATACAAAGAGACCAAAAAAGCCAACGGCCATTTTTGAAGAGCCTGGAGCAAAAACAGGGTGTCCGGAGCAAAAGCAGGGTACTGCGCATGCCCCCTGCACACAACACCACCTAAGGGGTGGGCAAAACGCCTAAGCCACCCCTCTGGCCTGACCCATGGACACACCCCTACCCTCACCCCATATAAGGAACAAGCTTGCCCCCGCTCAGGGAGCAAGCAAACAAGGGAGCCTGTTGTTTGTTCCCGCTTCCCGCTGCTGCAGCAGGGGCCCCAATAAAGCCTTGCCTGAATTTCTTGTCTGGCTTCTGGCCAATTTCTATTGATTGGGGAAGACCAAGAACCCTGGTCAGTAACACCCAGATGGGGCCGTGACCGTGGTCTGAAGGTGGATGTGGTGTGTGTTGCAGGACTGGGGCAGGGTGTGCCCGTCGTGGGCCTTGTGGTGGAAGGGGGCCCGAACGTGGTTTCCATGGTCCTGGAGTATCTCCGAGAAGAGCCTCCCGTCCCCGTGGTGGTCTGCGATGGCAGTGGCCGGGCCTCGGACATCCTGTCTTTTGCACACAAGTACTCTGAAGAAGGAGGGTAAGATTTCTGATATGTTACAAAGGGTGGGGTTTTGAATGCCTTCTTGTTAGGCCCAGAGGAAATCGTGATCCGTTTAGCTGTTCCAAAAATGTAAAAGAAGGAAGACTTACTAGCCCTCCTCTCCCACTTCCCAAGGTCAGCAAGTGAGGGAGCTCTGAGGAGTGTGGTGTTTCTTACGGATTCTTTCTCATGAGGGAAGATGCTCTCTCCCAACTGCATTTTCCCTTGTAAGTTTTTCAACAGACCTGGAATTTAGGACAAGTGTGAACACAGTTTTTGACTATAGTCCTTTTGGGTCTGCTATCCTGGGATATCCTCCAATGATAAAGTTTCAAATCAAAGATACCAGATGGGCATAGAGATGTCTGATTTATTCACGTACAGATTTCACCTGTGTTGTTTTCATCTTTTTCCCATTTCCTTCAAACAGGATAATCAATGACTCCCTCAGAGACCAGCTTCTAGTTACCATTCAGAAAACATTTAATTACAACAAGACACAATCACATCATCTCTTTGTGATGATCATGGAGTGCATGAAAAAGAAAGAACTTGTAAGTGTCTTGAGTTGACTTCCCAAGTGCTCCACAGAGAGAATCATGTCTCCTTTCTAATTCTGCCCATGTGTGCAGGATGCAGTAGTTCCTATTTCCATTCACCCTTTTCCAAGAGGCATTTTACAGATCCTGACGCAACTGGTGGTTCTGTCCATGTGCGGGAAGCAGGCTAAGCATAGGCAGATTCTCTTCGGAAGAGGGACATGGGTACTTCAGATCTTGTAAATGTCAGGGCACTTCAGGCCACATCCCACAATTCTGAGGTTCATGATATCAATCAGATACAAAGCATCAAGGAGTGACATATACCATGCTTTCAGGTGTACTTACAAAATTCTACCAAATATACTCATTTTCTCCCACTCTTTGCCTCCTTAATTACGCTTATAAGGAAGAGGCACTCTTGTTGCACAGAAGACAGACTCTTCAAAATTCTAAATCTACAAATTTCCTACAGATATATCAAATCTGAGTAGAGATGACTTTGTCATCTTCAATAGCCATTTAGATATTGACGTGTACATCCTGCATGAGCTCCCTCAGCTCCAGATGGGGTAAAGAATAAAATAAGATCCAGGCAAGGATTCAAAATCAGGACGAGCAATGCTGTTCTTTCTGAATCAGAAGCACCTGGTGTAAAATCATGTCGCTCTCGGGATTGCTGCATTAGCGTCAGACTCTGTGGTCCTTTTTATTTATTTATTTATTCATTCATTTATTTTAACATCTTTATTGGAGTATAATTGCTTTACAGTGTTGTGTTATTTTCTGCTGTATAACAAAGTGAATCAGCTATATGTATACATATATCCCCATATCCCCTCCCTCCCACCTTCCCTATCCCACCCCTCTAGGTGATCACAAAGCAGCGAGCTGATCTCCCTGTGCTATGCAGCTGCTGCCCACTAGCTGTCTATTTTACATTTGATAGTGTATATATGTCAATGCTCCTGTCTCACTTCGTCCCAGCTTATCCTTGCCCCTCCCTGTGTCCTCAAGTCCATTCTCTACATCTGTGTCTTTATCCCTGTCCTGCCCCTAGGTTCATCAGAACCATTATTTTTTAGATTCCATATATATGTGTTAGCATATGGTATTTGTTTTTCTCTTTCTGACTTACTTCACTCTGTATGACAGACTCTCGGTCCATCCACCTCACTACAAATAACTCAATTTCATTTCTTTTTATGGCTGAGTAATAGCCCATGGTATATATGTGCCACATCTTCTTTATCCATTCATCTGTCGCACCAGATCTTGTTTGTGGTCCTTTTTAAGCAACTCCCCAATTCTCCCTCTTGTTTTCCACTTTGCTTTACTCAGTCTTTTCACAATTAATCTGTTTTCAGGTCACTGTGTTTAGAATGGGTTCCGAGGGTCAGCAAGACATCGAAATGGCAATTTTAACCGCCCTGCTGAAAGGTGAGCTCTCAGGAAACTGCCACTCCTGTCCTTTCGTGCTGGCCTCCCTGGAGCTCTGCTTGTGGCTGGGAAACCCCTCCCACCTCCTCCCGCCGGGAACTGTGTCTGCTGGGGATGGAACCCTGAGCCCGCCAGGCTGCCTAGAAATTATCTCAGGATAAAGCCATGGTAAAACGATCGGGCTCGAAAGGGTTTCTTGGGAGGGGGACTTTTCTTGGCGGCCCAATGGACCATGATGGGCTGAAGTCAACAATCAGTTTCCGTCTGTAACTAGCTCATTACAGGTTTGAACACATACAGGGTAAGCGTGAAACTATTTTTCATTTGCGACCCCTGCATCTCGCAGTTCCCTGTCCAATTTCCCCGGCCCACTCCTAACGACAGCTGCCACCTGGCTGCTCATGGGGTCACCTCTCTGCTCCACTGGGAAGGGGAGGGGGCTGGAGGAAAGGGGCGGAGGTCACCATCAGGCTGGCTGCTTGGTAGTGCTGAGCTGGTCCTCGGCTTTGGGGCCTGAGTGATCCCTCAGGGGCCAGAGAAAAGGCAGCCGTGCTTATTTCCAGGCTGATGCTGAGCCAGCCCGGGGAAGCCTGTGTTCCCCACCCAGCCCCTGTCACCCCCAGGCAACCCAGGCGTGGAGTGAGCAGTGCCCCATCTCTTGCCTTCCAGGCACAAACGCATCGGCTCGGGACCAGCTGAGCTTGGCGCTGGCTTGGAACCGCGTGGACATAGCTCGGAGCCAGATCTTTGTCTTTGGGCCCCGCTGGCCGGTGAAACTAAGTGTTTTTCAATTCATACCGTTTGTCATGACTTTGTACAGAGGATGCATTAATATGTCCTCCCTTGTGTCGTGGATCTCAGGAAGTTATCTGGGCTTTCTGATGACCCGATGTCTAATCTTTAGGATTATTAGGAAATGTTGCTGTTTCAGTTCAAAGAACCAGCAAGAAGTAAGAGCTCTTAGCACTAACTTCAGATTCAAACCAGTGCTCCTGAAGAAAGAGCACTAAATATTTTATCACTGCTGGTGAACATGGGGTTTTACCCTTTTAAAGAAAAAGAAGAAAGAAAATAGCTCATTAAAATGAAATACAATGATTGCATTGAAAGCATTGATTTTTCAAATTATGTTCCATGAAACCCCGGAGGCCTAGGGGACTCTGTGAGTGTGACCTCTGTGTATAGTCTTTGGGATGTGGTGTGTGTGTGTGTGTGTGTGTGTGTGTGTGTGGTTTGGTGTATTGTGTGTGTGTATCTGTGTGTAGCACGTGTGTACGTTGTTAAATGTGTGTGTGGATGTGTGGTGTGTGATTGTGCTATGGTCTACCGTGCGTGTGGTATATGTCCGTGGGATCTGTGTGTGTGTGTGGTTGTACGTGGGTGTGGTGTGGTGTGTGTGGGGTGATGAGCAGCTTTTAGCCTCCCACTCCTTCAATCAAAACAGCTTCTTTACAGACTTGTGGTTGCCAAGGGGGAGGGGTGTGGGGGAGGGATGGATTGGGAGGTTGGGATTAGCAGATGCAAACTAGTATATATAGAATGAATGGACAACAAGGTCTTACTGTATAGCAAGGGGAACTATATTCAATATCCTGGGGTAAACCATAATGGAAAAGAATATGAAAAAGATTATATATATATATATGTTTATAACTGTATAGCAGAAATTAACATTGTAAGTCAACTATACTTCAATTTTAAAAATTAATTTTTTAAAAAAAGCAGCTTCTTTGATGGGTTTTGTAGATTGGGACTCAGGGTAAATTTTTGTTTGCAAAACAGGCTCTGCTGCTTCAGAAGGAGTCTGGAATATCTAGAGGGTTCATGTCAGACTTTAAAAACCATATTTCTCAAAACAGGCCTGGTATATCCCTGCAAAAGGCATTTCATTTTTCACAGTCCCCCTTTATTTAATTAGCATGAAGAATTTAAGGAATCAGATGAGTGTATTAAAGGAATAAGATACAGGGTTGGAGGGTGTGGTTTGTGCATGTTGTTTACTGAACTACGCAAATTAAGAAGAATAGCACAACACCTTAAATATTTTAATTCCTTTTGAATCTCCTGGTTTTAACACTCTTGATAAAGGACTTGAGAGCAAAGTGAATTGCTCCATGAATGGTTATGAGGCAGCTTGCTGTGGCAGAGAATCTAAAGATTCCAGAAAGGATTGCAAAAAAGGGCTCTGTCATGAGCTCCCGAGACCAGCTACTCAGTAAGAGGGATCCCGGCTTTTGTTTGCTTTTTTTCTTTTCGAGCGGCAGCTTTCTGAGGACGCGGTCCTGAGTCAGCCACACAGAGTGGGCCAGGCTTTCAAGATTACAGAAAGGACCTGACCCAGGGAACAGGCCACACACGCCGGCCCTACCTGGCCTGAAGCAACGGCCTTCGTCCGTCTTCTTGTTACAAAAGCAATAAGTAATTTCCAGAAAGCATAGAAAATACAGACAGGCAAGATGAAGGAAACAATCACTCATGACTGCCCCCCCATAGAAAAATTCAGCAATACCGTATGTGTTTTATAATTTCATTTTTACACTCTTATGTTGGCATTAAATATTCTCCAACCTCCTTTTTCACGTTGCTTAGTGTTTTTTGCTTTCTATTATCCAGTGGATGCATAAATATGGTTTGAAAAGCAAATAACAGAGCAGAGTGTACTGTGAAAAATGGAGCCCTCACACCCCACCTCCCAAAGGCACTCAACTGTCCCCGTGTTCTGGTTTCCTGACGGTGGCCTCTGTTGACATAACACGTTTTATCACTTTCTCGATTAATCACGTGTAGATGTGTCTTTCAATTCTCCACTTGGAAAGAGAAGGAAGTAGCTCGCTTGCCCTGCCTGCTCCGCCCCTCCTGTGTTTGATGCCTGTATGTCTAATTCTCTTATTGGTTATCATGATAGCTTTGAACCATCAACTTGCTTCATCAACGTTAGGCTCCCAAGTTGTAAAATGAGGAAATTAGTGGCTCTACACATCACCTTCCTTTCCCTACACCGTCAATGTTCCTACTTGGGTCAACCTCATCTTCTACAGGATGGAGATGGTTGACGTTTACACGTCGTTCTGTAATCCTCACTCACATCTGTTTATGTCTCACTCTTTAATCATCACATTTTCATAGTGGTCCTTTTTATTTTTATTTTTTTTACCTGGATATTTATTTTTATTTTTTAACTGGGTATTTGCTTCCAGTTCTTGACTGAGAACAATGAATTATGTTGCTGTGTACATTTATGTGCAGGTCTTATGTGGACGTATGTTTCCATTTCTCTTCAGTCGATAGCTAGGAATGGATTCGCCAGGTAGATGGAAAATGTATGTTTACCTTTTTAAGAAACTGCGTGTCTGTTTTCCAAGGCAGCTGTAGCATTTTACATTCCCACCAGCAATGTAAGGAGAGTTTCTCTATGTCCTTGCCGATATTTGGTATTGACAGATTTTTTTTTTTAATTTTAACTATTCTAGTGATATGTAGTAGTATCTCAATATGGTATTTATTTATTTATGATCAGATATATTTTTAACCTCAATAAAGGAGGGGCAAGCTTCAAACAAATTTCTAATGTAATTCTCATTTAAGACATGCATATTTTTTCTTTTTTAAAAAATTGAAGTATAGTTGATTTACAATGTTGTATTAGTTGCAGGTGTACAGCACATATATAATTCAGTTATTGTGTACATAATCTTTTTCAGATTCTTATCCATTAAAGCTTATTATAAGATATTGAATCTCGTTCCCTGTGCTATACAGGAGGTCCTCATTGTTTATATTTTTAATTTATAATTGAGATATAATTGACGTATGATGTATTAGTTTCAGGTGTACAAAGTAAAGATTCAATATTTGTATGAATTATGAAATGATCACTACAATAAGTCTAGTGAACATCCATCACCACACAGTTACAGTGTTTTCTCTTGTAATAAGAACTTTTAAGATCTACTCTCTTAACACCTTTCAAATACACAATACAGTATTATTAGCTGTAGTCACCATGCTGTACATTGCATCCCAAGACATTTATTGTATAACTGGATGTTTGTATCTTTTCACCATCTTCATCCACTTCGCCCACCCCCACCCCGCATACTAGGTCTTTATGTTGATTCTAAAAATGGAGAAACCAGAAGACTTTACTGTGATTCTGTACAGAGTGTTCACTGCTGAACCTAACATTATGGCTGAACTCAAAGAGATAGAAAGGTAGCCCTGGGTCAATCACCTGGGCCACACAAAGGAAAATACAACAAGCATCACGGTTTCTACTGTCCATCCATTGTTTAAAATTATGGGACCTTTGAGTTTCCTTCATATTTGGACCGTGACTTATTTGCATAGCTAGATGTTTGCTTTCCCTTGCATTTCCAAATTGATTCTCTTTTTTCTTCATAGCATATGCCTCACATCATCAAGACGATCTATTCTTTTAATTATTACTGTCCACTGAGTGCAATTCCCTTTCTTCTTGTAGAATCTTTCAAAGCCTCATGTTTCTCCGGATGCTCTCAAAGTTTGCTGTGCAGCTGACCATATCAGACACCCCTGCAGTGTGTTCTCAGACAGGCTCATTTCTTCCCACCCTCCATGTCTTCCTCTCTCTCAGATTTCTTTTTCATTTCGCTGCAGTAGATCTTCAAGTAATTTTTTTCATGAACATGTGTGGGAAGATAACCATTCTCTGTCTTTACACGTCTGAAAACACTCTGCCACACACCAGGCTCATGGTTGCCATGTGATCCTCCTCCAATTATGATGAACCACTGTCTTCTCTCAGATGTAGTTTGAGGTCTGCTCTTTATCTTCAGTGTTTAGAAATTTCACAAGGACATATGTTCTATTTCAAACAAATGAGAATGAAATGTACAGAGACAGCAAACTCAAGGACTCATGTGGCCATTCATTCTGCTTGGCTGTCAGAGGCCCCTTTATGATAAAGACCCAAGCCTTTCCCCAGCTCTGTGAAATTTTCTTCTACCGCTTCTTTGAGTATTTCCGCCTTCATTTTCTCTCTTTCTCTTCCTCTGGAATTCCTATCAGTTAAGCAAATGTTGGACCCCTTGGGCTGATCCTCCATTTTATCATTTCTGTCTCTCTATCATTTTGCTGTAGGTTTTTGGAAATCGCAGCTTTTTCCTTAGCATTTTTTGTGCTATTTTTTTAAATGTAGGCAATCCTATTTTTGATGTCTGAGAAAGCTTTCTTGTTTTCTGATGGTTCCATTTTCATGTCAGCCTGTTTTCATCTCATGAATGCAATATCTGAGGATACAAATTGTATTTTTTTAAGTCCTCTCCTGTTCCCTGAATTATCTCTATTTTCTCCCTGGTCAGCTGTTCCCATTGTTCATTTTGTCCTTTTCTGTTGCAGATCCTTGCTTGCCTATCCCCATTTCAGAGTGAGGGATGGGACTGAATAATTAGTATAAGGAGCCTATTTTACAAATAGGTTTTTCTCCTCTTTGGGAGGACTGACCAAGAGTTCCCCATTTAGGATGGGGGTGTCTACTGAACAGCTTTTCTTTGCCCTCTGCAGATTGGAGCAGGCTGGTGCGGCGCTGGACCTCCCTATGCAGACCCTCCCTTTTTTTTTTTTAACGTCTTTATTGGAGTATAATTGCTTTACAATGGTGTGTTAGTTTCTGCTTTATAATAAAATGAATCAGCTATACATATACATACATCCCATATCGCCTCCCTCTTGTGTCTCCCTCCCACCCTCTCTATCCCACCCCTCTAAGTGGTCACAAAGCACCGAGCTGATCTCCCTGTGCTATGCGGCTGCTTCCTACTAGCTATCTATTTTATATTTGGTAGTATATATATGTCAATGCCACTCTCACTTTGTCCCAGCTTACCCTTCCCCCTCCCCATGTCCTCAAGTCCATTCTCTACGTCTGCATCTTTATTCCTGTCCTGCCCCTAGGTTCTTCATAATCTTTTTTTTTTTTTTTTAGATTCCATATATATGGTTAGCATATGGTATTTGTTTTTCTCATTCTGACTTACTTCACTCTGTATGACAGACTCTAGGTCCATCCACTTCACTACAAATAACTCAGTGTCGTTTTTTTTTTCTGGCTGAGTAATATTTCATTGTATATATGGGCCACATCTTCTTTATCCATTCATCTGTCGATGGACACTTAAGTTGCTTCCATGTCCTGGCTATTGTAAATAGAGCTGCAGTGAACACTGTGGTACATGACTCTTTTTGAATTATGGTTTTCTCAGGGTATATGCCTAGTAGTGGGATTGCTGGGTCGTATGGTAGTTCTATTTCTAGTTTTTTAAGGAACCTCCATACTGTTCTCCAAATTGGCTGTATCAATTTACATTCCCACCAACAGTGCAAGGACCCGCCCAGTTCTTCAGCAGACATTCTTCCAGGTTCTGCCTGGGGTGAAGCCCAGGAGTAGAGTTGCTCTGCACCCACCCACTGGGGAGGGGGCGTGACGTACGAGAGGGGGTGGGTGGTCTCCTGCTCTGTAGACAGTCCTTTACTAATCACCATGCTTTCTACCCACCATTAACTCTCTCTCTTTGGAAATCTGGTCCCACCTCCACCATTACCCCCACATTACTCATCCTGGGCTTCAGCTGCCTCGCCACAGCTTTAACTACCCAACAGCATTTCCAGAAACATCTCAATGGCTCTGGTCTGCCTCTTCTCCCTGAAATGAATTTTTCTTTTCCATAGTCCTCTGTTTCCTGCTGTCATTTCCATGGGAAGAGAGGGAAAGCAGGAAACACGAGATCAAGACCACAACCTGGAACCAAAAGTCCTTCTTTGTTTCCCTCACAATCAAGTATTCGGTCTCTCAGGTCTTCCTTTAATAGTTGAAGTTCTCCATCAACTATGTGCCTATGACTCTGTAGTCTTTCTAGAATTCTTTTTTTTAATTAATTAATTTTATTTATTTATTTTTGGCTGCGTTGGGTCTTCGGTGCTACGCATGGGCTTTCTCTCATTGCGGCGAGCAGGGGTTACTCTTCGTTGTGGTGCGTGGGCTTCTCATTGGGGTGGCTTCTCTTTGATGCGGAGCACAGGTTCTAGGCGTGTGGGCTTCCGTAGTTGTGGCTCACAGGCTCTAGAGCTCAGGCTCAGTAGCTGTGGCACACAGGCTTAGTTGCTCCCACGGCATATGGGATCTTCCCGGACCAGGGCTCGAACCCGTGTCCCCTGCATTGGCAGGCGGGTTCTTAACCACTGCACCACCAGGGAAGCCCTGACCCCTTCACAATTGTCTTCTCTGGTCTTCATCAGCTGCCACAGACACTTCTCTTTGGCGCCTTTAAGCTTACCTCTCAGCACCCTTTCCTTTGGGCAAAAACACACTCAGTCAAAATTTGAGCCACTTTAAGTACATGAGTGAACTTCATCAAGCATTTAAGTAACAGATGGTCACGAAATCAGGAGCTTCTCCATCAGACAGCCAGGCCTGCAACAGCTGAGTGTGTGTGCGTGTGTGTAGTCACAAGTATGTGTGCCTGCGTGCATGTCTGTGCATGGGTGCTCATGTTTGCACGAGTGCGTGTGCATGTGTATCTGTGTGTGCACCTGTGTGTGCGTGTGCACCTGTATGTGGGTGCATGTGTACCTATGTGTGTGCATGTGTGTGTGAGCGTGTGCACGCAGACAGGAGGGGCGGTCCGTGCACTTGTCCTGGGACATGGGTTGGCTTTAATCCCTTTCCCAACTCTGCCTGCTATGGACTGCAGCCCCTGGGAAGTCTGGCCCCCCCAACGGATAGCAAGGCCATGGAGAAGGAGAAGAAGCCACCCACAGCGACCACCAAGGGGGGCAGAGGAAAAGGAAAAGGCAAGAAGAAAGGGAAGGTGAAAGAGGAGGTGGAGGAAGAAACTGACCCCCGGAAGCTCGAACTGCTGAACTGGGTACGTGGGACGTGTCTGTTCCCGTTTCCCAGGCTCCTGGGGACCTCGGAGCCAGTCACCCTCCTCCAGGGAAGGGGGCAGTTCTTACTGCCTCTGCCCCAGCCCCACCCGGGGCCCCGAGCCCAGGAGGCAGTGATGAAGCATTGATGGGACAGTGTCAATATTTCAAATGGCTGGCAGGACGTCACAAATGCCAGAAGGTCCTGCTTTGGGGGAGAATGAAGTCACTCACAGGGGAGGCCCGGGCCACCTTGCCCACCAGTGCCTCTCTCCGCCTGAAGACATGTGGATGTTTGTTGCGTGGAAACACGGGAAACAAATCAACCGTGAATAAATGCAGCTCAGGGACAAAAGATGGAGCCTGTGATAGGGATGCATGGGTAACTGCAGTCGGCTGGGCTGGGAGGCTGAGACACGTAGCACCTGTGGTTCTGGCCTTGCTGCTGTCAGGACACAGCAAGACAGGGTGCTGGGCCTCTGTGGTGCCCTGTGACTGGCATCATTGCGGTCACTCACCCTGGTGGCCCACGGCATGCCCGCAGGGGGTAGTTCTCAGTCAAACAAATTCTCTCCAGCAAAACCTCACGTTACATTGAGCGCTGCAGGTTCGACCATTGTTGAAGGGTAGAGACATACATGATAACTAATAGTAGATAAAATGTTACAGTCTACCACCTCAAAAACACATTGTATATGGAGATCCGAGCTTGGAGACTCAAGCACTGACCGCAGTTTTATGTTGAATCTCCTTCTCATGTTTCCATTACAAGCAAAGCTAATCAACTCTATTTTAATTTTTGTAAAAAACCTGATAACTAGAGAGCAACACCAGTTTGGCTGTCATTTTGAACATTTTTCACTTTGTATTAAATGTATCCTTCTGCGATGCTTTGATAGGACACCTAGGGACAAAGTGAGAAGGAAGGAGGGGGCAATGGGGCGTGTTTACTCAGGACCAAAAGTAAAGAGAGCCTTGTTCAGGATGCTCTGGGCCTGGGGGCCTGAAGAGCCTTTCTGAGAGCTTCCAGGGTCCCCTGTCCAGTGTCCCTGTCCCTCCTGAGGCACTCATGCCCCTCTCCTGGGCTCGCACAGGTGAATGCTCTGGAGCAGGCCATGTTGGACGCGCTGGTCTTAGACCGAGTGGACTTCGTGAAGCTCCTGATTGAAAACGGAGTCAACATGCAGCATTTTCTCACGATCCCGAGGCTGGAAGAGCTTTATAACACCGTGAGTGGTCCAGAAGGGGGGAGGGCGGAGGGGAGCTAGCCCTGGGGATGCAAGAATGCACTTGGAGGAGCATCCCCATCAGAACACGGCTTCAGCGGGAGACCCATCGTTTAAGGACGACTGCTCTCACCTGACACGCGGGCTCAGTGGATGGTCCCCTCTTTCACCCACCTCCACCAGGCTAGCCAGCACCCCCGTCTGTAGCATTAACTCAGGGGTGGTGCACGAGGACAAGTTTATACAAAGAAAGAATCCAGCCCCCAGGGTCATTAGCAGAGTGAAAAGATCCCGGGGTGAGCAGTCGTTTGTTTCTGGGGACTCCCACTTTTTATGAGGCTTTGGTGAAAAATGGAAAACTGAGTTTGCACAGCAAGGAGCTCCTGATATTAGAATGAAAGTGTTTGGATGAAAACCTCTTGGCTTGTATTATTACCACGTGAATTTTGAGAATGTACCTTCCCTTCCCCATTCTAAAATTTTAAGCAGCAGAAGTGGTCCTGGGTGGTTGCTTGCTAAAGCTTGATGAACTGTTAAGAAAATAGAGTACATCCTAAGATGCTCTTTAAAATAATGCAATAAAAGGCATTTAACATATTTTTGAACATGTGGGATACTTCTTACCCATGACCAGTCCTAGTCCTGTCTTGTAAAAGACACAGGACTTCATTAATTCTATAAAGTAGAGTTGGATTTTACTCCAAAAGTTGAACAGAAAAACATATTGAATATGGCTGAATGTTTCTCTTTCAGAGACTGGGTCCACCAAACACACTTCATTTGCTGGTGAGGGATGTAAAAAAGGTCAGTCTCCTCTTTCATAGTCCTTTACCTGTTGATGTCTTTTAATGAGACCTTTTTTTAACATCTTTATTGGAGTATAATTGCTTTACAATGGTGTGTTAGTTTCTGTTGTATAACAAAGTGAATCAGTTATACATATACATATGTTCCCATATCTCTTCCCTCTTGCGTCTCCCTCCCTCCCACCCTCCCTATCCCACCCCTCTAGGTGGTCACAAAGTACCGAGCTGATCTCCCTGTGCTATGTGGCTGCTTCCCACTAGCTATCTATTTTACGTTTGGTAGTGTATATATGTCCATGCCACTCTCTCGCTTTGTCCCAGCTTACCCTCCCCCCTCCCCATGTCCTCAAGTCCATTCTCTAGTAGGTCTGTCTGTGTCTTAATGAGACATTTTTTAAAGCAATTTTTAAAATTTCCAAATGTGTTGTCATCTTATTGGAGGCATAAGAAGTCATGAATTCTTCTCTTCATGAAAAGAGTTTACTTTTAAAAAATGTCATCTTCTTTAAATGAAATGTTCATCCCACACACAATGGACTCACGCTGCATGACTGTTTGACAGTGGGTTGGCCCCATCACCAAGGCAGGAGCGCCAGCCAAGGGGTGGGCTCCTCACTGCTGCCCAGAGCCCCCACGCTCTGCGTGTTTCAGATCTTCCCCTCACCCCTTCACTGTGCCTCTTTCCAGAAGTCCTAGCAGGATGGGCCTCCTGTCATTCTGTGTGTCCTGTGCAGCAGTTCTTGGCCGTTTCTGTTTCCTCCTTAGTAAGTGATAGATGCTTTCCCCCATCCCCAGCGCTGCTAATGCCTTAGAGTCTGCCTTCTTATAGGATCCCATCCACTCCCTGTTCTGTCCTGGTGTTTCTTGGGTCCTATCACCACAGGCTGGAGGGTCAGACCAGGTTAACGCAGCACAATTCATTCGGCCAGAATGCAGTCCCTGGCATGCAGAGCGCAGGACGTGTACTCACGTTCTGAGCAGGAGGAAGTAATGCAAAGGAGAGAAGAGGGCCTTCAGCCAGAGTCCCAGATAGGCTGGTCAGACTTCATACAAATATCTAATTCTGCTAATGTGAGAATTTGGCTTTTACTATGCACACTCATTGGATCAGAGCAGAATCGGTGGATCTGGGAACCAAGAGAGACCAGTGAGTGCCCTTGTTTCCCACTTTCCCAGATTTCTTAGATTCAGAAGCACGAACATTCAAAAGCCACAGCTACTCAAGTGTAGACTCAACCACGTCTCACCTAAGTGGCTTCGAGCATCCTCCTCCCACCCTCCCCGGACACAGGACGCCCCCACTTAAAAGCCTCCACGTCTCATGAAATTCAAGCTCCTGCTAAGAAACTTGCCCCCACTGGGCCTATCACATACCCACCACGTGTTCTGTCCCGGGGCCATGCCCGTCTCCCCTGCCCACTCCTACCTCCACGGGAAGCCCTTTCTCACCCTCCCACCTGCCCACCCTAGCAGAGTGGGGGCCTGAACATGCTGCTGCATCGGGACTGAGGGTGGCTTGGCCCTTTTCCCCCCAAACAGCAAGCTCCCCAAGGCAGGGCTGTATCTCCTTATCCCCTCATCTGGAATCCCCGACTTGGTCAAGGATCACGGTAGGGGCTGAACAAACTTGCAATGGCTGAGTGAAGGATTCAGTCCTCATGTACAGGGAGGACATTTGGAAGGTGTAGCCTCCATGGGACGGAGCCCAGGTTTGTACCATCATTTCAGCCAGAGAAAATTAACCAAGCAGGAAACAGCACATAGCAAAACATCCTTATAATGGACCGGTCAGCTCTGCCTCCTGGATAAGCCAACTGCCCTCTGGCGTGAATGACCGACTTACAGAGGCACGGATGCCCCTCGGCCCTCCTCCCCTCCGCCCACACGCGACCTTTATCTCAACGCAGCCTCTTCCGTTCCGCTGCAGGACTCGGCCCCTTCACCGACTCCCGGGCTCATCAGATAGTTGGCAGTGTTCTTACTGACATCTGAGGGCTCCCCCAGAAAGTCACAGGGCACCATGTGGAGCTTTCCCTAGAAAGTTCCCGGCCCCCCAGGGGTATTCTGTCCGCCCACTGTCTTCCACAGAGTCCTCCTGCCTGCCATGCTGCTCATTCCCTCCTTCTGCAGAAAATCTGGACGCCAGCCCCCTGAAGCTGGCTTCTCCCCTGCAAGCAGCTGTCAAAGCACCTTCTCAACAAAATGAATCTGCTCTTTGCACAAGCTACACCATCTTTCCTTTATGTATTTTTTCCTTAATCAATATTTTTATTGAAGCATAGTTGATTTACTATGTTGTGTTAATTTCTGCTATACAGAAAAGTGATTCAGTTATACATTTATATACATTTTTAATATTCTTTTTTATGGAAGCATAGTTTATAATGTTGGGTTAATTCCTGCTGTACAGCAAAGTGATTCAATTTTACATATATACATTCTTTATATATATATTCTTTTCTTTCCCTTATGTTTAAATGCACATTACAGGCCATTCTGTCCGAGCTCACGGACAAGCCCAGACCTCTCCCCTCCAGCATCATAGGCTTCTAATTCTTCTCATTGGGGAGTCTAACCCATTTTCTGGAACATGGTTTACCCCCTTATCTCCCGCAATCCTATAGAAACAGACTGAAGATTGTTTAATGCCCCGTTGGTACCACTAACTCTCACTTCGTAGGCAGGAATGACCATGATGCCGAGGTGTTGCCGAAGTCCATGCTGCAGGTGCCTTCTCGCAGGGCCTGAGACACAGCTTCTTTTCTTACAGGGCAACCTTCCACCCGATTACCACATCAGCCTCATAGACATTGGGCTCGTGCTGGAGTACCTCATGGGGGGCGCCTACCGCTGCAACTACACAAGGAAGGGCTTCCGGACCCTTTACAACAACCTGTTTGGACCCAAGAGGGTAGAACTCAGTGAACACGTGGTGTTCTGTGGTTCCCAGAATCACATGTGGTTCCTTGCTAGCCTTTCCAATAACTCAGCCGCTTCAAAGCCGAGCTCATCACCCCATCCCCCAGCACACCTGCCTGTCCTCCCGCAGTGGCTCTCGGTGGGAGGTCTCAGCATGCCTCCAGACGCCCAGGCTTCACCAAGCAACTTCCTCCCTCAGCTCGTGGGGCCGCACAGCCCAGCACTTGCTCCTGCCTCATCCTTTGTTCGCAATAGCCTTCTTCCCAGGCTCCCTTGTCTCTGCCCTCTCCCATCCATCCTACCGCTGGACCCGCCCCAGTTCTCCAAAACGAGGGACCCAACAGTGCACTCCCGACTCAAAAATTCCCGAGGATCCCCAGCGCCTGACGAATCACTGTCAAGCTCATGATCACAGCGTCTAAGGCTCTCCCCAGCCGTCCCCACCCTGTTGTGGGCGACCATGTACCACTGCCAGAATCAAACTCTACTACTGTGTCTGCGGCATCTTCCCCCATCAAAGCCCCACGTGTGCCGCAAGCCCAATTCATGTGTGAGATCTTCCATGAAGCCCTCGCCTCGCCCGCACTCAGAGCCCCGTAGCTCTGTGTCTGCTCTGTGGGTGAACTTCTCTGGTTCTACCTGGGATGCGGGTCCCATGTCTGCACATCTCTCTCCTCACCTGACCTGGGCTGACAGAAGCAGAGGTTCCATATTAAAGCATTTCCTTTCCTTGGGTTTGTCCTTAATTGTTAATGATACCAAGTACTTTTTAATCTATTATTATTGCTACTAAAGATATTACTAATGTACAGCCCCCAGTATCATAACATCAGTTATCTGATTCCATTCATTTTTTTCTCCCCTTTCATTATGCAGCCTAAAGCTCTCAAACTTCTGGGAATGGAAGTAAGTAGGACTTGTTTGCAATGGCTTTATGATATTGTGGTCAAGTATATGGAGCCCTCTTCATTTTGTATTTAACATAAAATTGCACAGGTTTGTTTTCCGTGAATAAATCCACTACACCACACACCAAAATTTAGTTGGATAATTTAGTCAAATTGTATAAAAAAAGATCACAGACATGTTTTAAAAGGTAAAAGCCACCCAATTCATTTTTATCAAAATCAAGAACAAGTCAAGCACATCCATTATTGTTGGCATCATTAACCCCACTGGTTTTTAAAAGTGTTCTGGGGCTTCCCTGGTGGTGCAGTGGTTGAGAGTCTGCCTGCCAATGCAGGGGACACGGGTTCGTGCCCCAGCCCGGGAAGATCCCACATACTGCAGAGCGGCTGGGCCCGTGAGCCATGGCCGCTGAGCCTGTGCGTCCGGAGCCTGTGCTCCGGAACGGGAGAGGCCACAACAGTGAGAGGCCCACACACCGAAAAAAAAAAAAAGTGTTCTGGAAATTTTACCACGTGAAAAAATAAATAAAGGAAGGATTCTTTAAAAAGGGGGGAAATTATTATCGGCAAAAAAAATTTGGTTTCTAGAAAACCCAGAAACATTGACAAAGTTTCCTCACATTGGACAAAAGTATCCAGAAATAACCTTAATAAGGAAACTTAAGAACAAAGCACTAGGACTTTGCTGGTGGTGCAGTGGTTAAGAATCCTCCTACCAATGCAGGGGACATGAGTTTGAGCCCTGGTCCAGGAAGATCCCACATGCCGTGGAGCAACTAAGCCACAACTACTGAGCCTGTGCTATAGAGCCCACAAGCCACAAATACTGAAGCCCGTGCACCTAGAGCCCGTGCTTTGCAACAAGAGAAGCCACCACAATGAGAAGCCCATGCACCTCAATGAAGACCCAATGCAGCCAAAAAAATTAATTAATTAATTTTTAAAAAAGCACTAGACATGAAAATATATAAATGAGTGAAAGAAATATCATAACACAGAATATTAAGACTGTCTATTGTAAAGACTCTTCTCAAATTCATGAGTCAAATAGCATCCCAATTTCTGTATGGATACAGGGTAGGTTTTGATTCTGTGTTCACAGTTGACAGCAACCTTCAGCATAGCTAGAAGGGTTATGATAGGCAGCTTTCCATAAGTCCATGCTCTCTTAGGTTGGTTGCATCATGTTGGCTTTATCTGCTGGGTGAAGGTTTGGTGGAACTCTCCTGTAAAATAGCCTGGTCCCAGTTCTGTGTTTTAGGGGCATATTTTTCACTGCCTTTATAATAATTTTCATAACATGAGTTCATTGAGCTTTTCTATTTTCTAGAGTCAGCTTTGGTCAATTATATTTTCCTAGCAAACAATTTACTTCTAGACTTTCAAGTACTTTGGTATAAACCTTTACATAGTATTCTAATTTTTTCAATATCTTTAGTTGTGTGCCATTTCTTGTTCCAATTTTTTTATATTTATATCTTCTCCCTTTTTTTCTTAACCACACTTGCCTTCAGATTTGATTGGTATTTTTGCTTTATTAAGCAACTTTCTTTTTTCTATTTTATTAATATCTTTTATTTGTATTCATTCCTTCCATATACTTTATATGGAGTTACTGTATTTTTTTTATTGACTCAATTTGAAAGTGAAGTTTGCCCATTTCGCAGGCTCAGCGGCCATGGCTCACGGGCCCAACCGCTCCGCGGCATGCAGGATCCTCCCAGACCGGGGCACGAACCCGCGTCCCCTGCATCGGCAGGCAGACTCTCAACCACTGCGCCACCAGGGAAGCCCCCCATTTTCTTTAAAAAAATTTTTTTTATTTTAATTAATTAGTTTAAAGGAATCGATCTGTACTGACAGATTGTCAAGGCACTGGGATAGATGGGGGAAGATTATTTGGGAGTGTATGAGAAAGTGGCCCTTCCCAAGGGACTCCAAATTACACCATATTTATAGTGTTCATGTCACTTTTTTTTTTTTGGCCATGCCATGCGGAATGTGGGATCTTAGGGATGGAACCTGTGCCCCCTGAAGTGGGAGCGTGGCATCTTAACCACTGGACTGCCAGAGAAGTCCCTGACTATTTTCAGTCTTTCCTGTATGCCAATAAATGCATAAAGAGTGTAAATTTTTTCTCTGAGCATTGTTTTCATGGTATCCCACAGGTTTGGGTAAGTAGAACTTTCATTGCAATTCATTTCTAAACAGTTTATACATTCCTCATTAATCCACAAGTTATTTATAAGTGTATTTTAAATTTTCCAGATACAGAATTTTGTTATTGTTGCTATCCTACTCTTGTTGATTTTTTTATTTTATTCTTTGAGTGTATACTACATGATTTCTGATATCTGGAATTTGTTGATATAGAAAATCTCAAAATAATTAAGGAATAATGCCAGGTGGAATTTTGTTAATGATTCATGTGTGTTAGAAACAAATGTGTACTCCCGGTTTGTTGGATACAATACATATATGTCTTTGTCAGATCAAATTTGGTAATGTTATTATTCAATTTGCTCCTATCTGTACTAATTTTTTCAAGTTGATTTCTAAGTGAGGGGTGTTTAGAGGCTCTTACTGTGATTGTGGATGGGTCAATTTCTTTTTAACTCCCAGTTCATATCTTTTGTTATTTTATTGGGTTGTTTCTTTTTCTTGTTGCTTTGTGGCAGTTCTTGCATTTTAGGGAAATTAATCCCTTGTTGGTTATATTCTTTCTCTAGCAATCTTAAAATTATTTTAACAGAATTTGCATACAACTAGTATTTTAATAATACAATGTATTATTGAAAGATAGGCTTAAAAGGGTTTCTGTTTTATAGCATTTCATTAGTCCTTAGTGGATTTTTATTTGACTGGATATATTCTTGAAAATAAAGCTATGTTTATTTTTTAATTTCCATAATGTCAATTTTTAACCTATGTAGACCAACCTTCCTAAATGACCGAAACTGTAGTTTTACTGGGACAAATCAGAAAATTTGAACAAAAACACTTTTTAAATTTATTTATTTATTTATTTATTTTGGCTGTGTTGGGTGTTTGTTGTTGGGCACAGGCTTTCTCTAGTTGAGGCGAGCGGGGCCTACTCTTCGTTGCGGTGTGCGGGCTTCTCATTGCGGTGGCTTCTCTTGTTGTGGAGCATGGGCTCTAGGTGCATGGGCTTCAGTAGTTGTGGCACACGGGCTTAGTTGCTCCACAGCATGTGGGATCTTCCCAGCCCAGGGATCGAACCCATGTCCCCTGCATTGGCAGGCAGATTCTTAACCACTGTGCCACCAGGGAAGTCCCTGAACAAAAACATTTAAATCCAAGGCAAGATACAATAGTTTCAATTAAAATGTCGGACAACTCATTATAAGGTTATAAAACTTGGGTTAGTCATGAACAACATGTGATAGGAATTGGAGAGCCAGTCTCCCCCCTCCCCCCCACCCTGCCCAGCCACTCCAGCTGTGTGTATGTGGGCAAATTATTCAGACTTTGGGTCACAACTTCCTCATCTGATGGAATGGAAGACATTCACAACCTCTCAGAGTTGGTATAAGAATAAAAGTGGGTCATTGACGAGAAAGCTGTTTGCAAAAGAGCAAATGCCCATTTCTGTTATTCTACTGGGTACTGAAGCCCTAGCCTGGAATAATTTGAGCCCCATATATTTCCATGACACTCCCGTGTTTCAACCCCAATTCTCCCAGTCATGACAGACATTCCTTTAGGGTCCTTCTCCGTTTTCAGAATCATCCCTCATAATCCCTTTAGGAAATGGGAAATGTTGACCGTGTTTCAACCCCAATTCTCCCAGTCATGGGAGACCCTCCATTTATAGCATATCCATGAAAAGACAAAGCTCATTCAAAATGGAGCACTTGTGGGACCTCCCTGGTGGCGCAGTGGTTAAGAATCCGCCTGCCGGGGTACCTTGTCGCAGGTGGGGCTGGACGGCCGTCTCCTTCGGCTTCCACGGTGGGCTCAGCACGTTACTTGCACCGAAGGCCAAGCAGGCGCCACGGTGGCTCCCAGCTTGCAGACAAAAGACATCAGTCTCTTTCCTTAGTCGACCAGACCTTCCAAAGCTGGCTTATAAGAGGCTAAAAGGCAAAAGTCCAGGAATTATCTTCATCCCTGGCTATATTTCTAGTATGAACGGTACAAAAGCATTGGCAATTGAGGAGTTTTGCAAATCTCTAGGTCATGCCTATATAAGGCTTGATTACTCAGGAGTTGGAAATTCAGATGGTAACTTAGAAGAATGCACAGTGGGAAAATGGAGCAAAGATGTTCTTTCTATAATTGATGACTTAGCTGAAGGACCACAGATACTAGTTGGATCTAGCCTCGGTGGATGGCTTATGCTTCATGCTGCAATCGCACGGCCACAAAAGGTTGCTGCTCTTATTGGCATAACGACAGCTGCGGATGGCCTAGTGACACAATTTAATCAGCTTCCTGTTGAGGCAAAAAAGGAAATAGAGATGAAAGGTGTGTGGTCCATGCCATCAAAATACAGTGAAGAAGGAGTTTATCGCATTCAGTACTGTGTCATTAAAGAAGCAGAGCGCCACTGCTTGTTACGTGGTCCTATTCCTGTGAGCTGCCCTATAAGATTGCTCCACGGCAGGAAGGATGACATTGTACCGTGGCATACGTCCATGCAGGTTGCTGACCAAGTAGTCAGCACAGATGTAGATGTCATCCTCCGAAAGAATAGTGATCACCGAGTGAAGGAAAAAGCGGACATTCAACTTCTGGTTTACACTATTGATGACTTAACTGATAAGCTTTCAACTGTAGTTAACTAGAATCACAGTTTTAGTTGGAATGTAAAGTAATGGATCCAGAAGATGGAAGAGGGATAACAGATGAAGGACCCTGATACTTAGAAGGTTTTTTTCTCTTATCTCTACCTTGTAAATATCATGTGAGTATTTAATGATGTATTTGCACAAGTGATTCAGATTGTGAAGAAAGTGCCAGCTGCTGTTTGAAAAATTTTCTCCTTCCTTCCATCCTTGATTTTTTTCATTAAAATATTTCCTATTGTTTTATTCAAGAGATGTTTACCTTCTAATGCTTGTGTTAACTGTGCCAGCTCTTACTTAGAATTGCTAATAAAACTTGATTTTTTTGTTTTTTGTTTGGTATCATTGTATATGGAGATTTGCAAAATTATTTCTGATTTTAAAATGCGGTTTACAAGATATAGGAAAATGTTTATTGAAATAAATCTAAAATGACTAGAGAAATGTCTGAAACATAATAAAGTTCAAAATAAAGCTATTACTTTATATATTAAAAAAAAAAAGAATCTGCCTGCCAATGCAGGGGACACGGGTTCGAGCCCTGGGCCAGGAAGATCCCACATGCCGTGGAACAGCTAAGCCTGGGTACCACAACCATTGAAGCCTGCGGGCCTAGAGCCCCTGCTCGGCAGCAAGAGAAGCCACTGCAATGAAAAGCCTGCTCACCGCAACAAAGAGTAGCCCCCGCTCACCGCAACTAGAGAAAGCCCGCGTGCAGCAACAAAGACCCAACACAGCCAAAAATAAATAAATTAATTAATAATAATTTTTAAAAATGGAACGCTTGCTTCCTTAAACCATTAGTAGGGAAACAAGACATTTTTCTCCATCCCCTTTTACATTTTTCCTATTAATCTCCGGTTTAGCGGTATCTGGCAAACGAGTGTTGGTACTTGAAGACTCCCCTGATGAAATAAGCTACAGGCTTTATCTCTCCCATGGGGTGATTTGGATTGAAGTGTTTTCTTTGTTTTAGTTTTGCAGCATCTCTTCAATTTTTAGAGGCTTCTGGGGGGAAAAAAACCTGCCAACCCAGGGGTATAAACTCTTCAAACAGTAGTATGCCTTTTCAGTTCATTTGGTTTTCGATGGTTTACTTCTCATAATAAACATGTGCATCTTTTCAAAAGAATTAGTACACTGGTTGGAAACCGCAGATGTACTTAGAATTCTCTTTATTCCCTTGGAGGGAGAGGTTTCCCTTTTTCCAGTTGTCCTGAAACCCTTTGTTGCACGTTTATGGCAGAACCATGGCAAAGGTGCTTCTCTCCCCTCAGGATGATGAGCCTCCAGCCAAAGGGAAGAAAAAGAAGAAGAAGAAAAAGGAGGAGGAGTTGGACATCGATGTGGACGACCCCGCCGTGAGTCGATTCCAGTACCCCTTCCACGAGCTGATGGTGTGGGCCGTGCTGATGAAGCGCCAAAAAATGGCAGTCTTCCTCTGGCAGCGCGGGGAGGAGAGCATGGCGAAGGCCCTGGTGGCCTGCAAGCTCTACAAGTCAATGGCCCACGAGTCCTCTGAGAGCGAGCTGGTGGACGACATCTCCCAGGACCTGGACAACAACTCAAAGTGAGTGTCCAGAGGGAATTTAAGGACCAGGAGACACTTGTCCTGAGCACTGTCCCTTTGCTGGGAAGGGTGGCAAATGTATCTCTCACTTAAGTACAATTACCTTTAAAGCTTGTTCATCAAGTGCTTTGTCCATTGTGTCAGTATTTTTCCTTCTGTCTCTCTGAGGCATTCTGGACTCTCATTGTTTTTGTTGACTGCCTTCTGGTGGAAACTATGGAAACCCAATTTTAATCAATATATGTTTTTTGTTGAAATATAGTTGATTTACAATGTTGTGGTAATGTCTGCTGTACAGCAAAGTGACTCAGTTATACATATACATACATATACATATACATATATATATACATACATATATATATATATATACACACATTCTTTTTTGTTTGTTTGTTTGTTTGGGGGGTTTTTTTGTGGGTTTTTTTTTTGCAGTACGCAGGCCTCTCGTGTTGTAGCCTCTCCCGTTGCGGAGCACAGGCTCCGGACGCGCAGGCTCAGTGGCCATGGCTCATGGGCCCAGCCACCCCGCGGCATGTGGGATCTTCCTGGACCGGGGCACGAACCCGTGTCCCCTGCATCGGCAGGCGGACTCTCAACCACTGCACCACCAGGGAAGCCCCACATTCTTTTTTTTTAATATTTGTTTCCATTATGGTTTATCACAGGATATTGAATATAGTTCCCTGTGCTATGCAGTAGGACCTTGTTTATCCATTCTATATATGAAAGCTTACCCCAACCTCCCTCCCCCCTTGGCAACCACCGGTCTGTTCTCTATGTCCATGATTCTGTTTCTGGGAAACACAATTTTAGTGCAAAGACAATGAGACCAGTTTTCATAAGGAAACAACCTTAGTGAACCTGTGCCCTTGGACTTGACCTTCACAAGTACCTCTGGATTTCCCCCCCTTAGGACGGCTACAGGGGGCTGGAGTTGGGTATTTCCCTCCCTCTAGTTCAGTTAGGCTCTGATAAAACACCAATAGGTTAAGCTCTGGTTAGCCAGTTTCCCCCGAGGGCTGGCCTTGTTATGAAGAACAGAGTGCTCTGGGCATAGTTCAGAATGCACCCTTTCCCCTCTCCCAGATGGCAGCATGAGAGGATTCTTCCCCCATCTTCTCTGTGAGAACTTGGTGGGGCTCCTGGAGGTAAAACTCACAAAAATGTGGACACTTCTCTAAGCCTGGGCCACCCGGAGCTATTAACTTGCAGACTTGTCCTCACGGGGCCTCCAGAAATTTGTCAATTACAGTTCAGGTTTTCCAACCCGGTGCTGGTTCCCCGGGTTTGTGCTCCATTAAGTTGTGATTCTCAGTATCTGCTTTCTGTCTTTCCAGTTTGGTGGACAGCAATTTGCCCTGTGACCTCAATTCTCTGATGAATCTAGAAAAGTTGTGGATTTTGAGTTTGTTGAGCTTTTTTACTTTTTATTAGGATAGAGTGGCAACTTCCAAGTTCCTTATGTGTGGAATCAGAAACCAAAGTCCCGTGCAACTTTACAGACATGTGAACTTGAATTGTACACAGGTCCCTCTGCCAACATGTAATATCTTTGTTTTGTGAAGCACCCTGCTTATCTTTCGGACTGGATTTCTAAAATCACTAGCTGACTTCTAAACATCAGGCATTCAAGACTCGTACAAATAGGGAGGCGTTCCCCTGCCTCCAACTGTTGGCAAGCCCTGTCCCTCTGCTTCCTAGAGGACCCTCGTGGTGACCCCCTGCAGCCTGTGGGGCCTGAGGCCAGAAGATACTGCAGAGTCTGCGTCTCCATCCCCTGCAAGTAATGCCTCCCTTTTTCATCCTTCCACTCAGAACTGGCATCAAATCTTCTATAAAATGGAGAAAGAAAAGCAAAGAAAGGTGATCCCTGTAGGACTGTACCTTAATCACATCGATGCCACACAGAAAGTTGAAGGAACAAGAAATGTTCATGACTATCATTAAATCCTCGCATCAGGGTCATGTGGAAAGGGAATACACCTTATGTTCACAAATCACCTGTGTCCCCTTCTCCATCTGCCACTTGGTTCCCATCACTCCCCCTCCCCCACCTCCAGCAATTGGTCCTCCCTGCTCTGGGTCCCCATGGCAACTAGACCTTGTCTCCTTCACAGCACTGAGAGCGCTCTTGTAACCCATGTGTCACTGAAGTATTACACTCATACGGGAGAAGGCACATGTGCAAAACATGCAACTTGATGACTATTCACAAACACAACACACAACTTTGACCAGCACCCTCAAGAAACAGGACCCTACCTGTGCCACCAGCCCTCCTGGAGGCCTTTTCAATGTCCACCTCTCCCCTGCACCAAGGATGGCCACTGTTCTGACTTCCAGTCCCACAGGCGCTGTTTTCAAACTCTCATTTGCCATCTTTTCCATCTGCATCCCTGTTCCGTGAATGCCTGAGGGAAGGGACTTGGTCTTTGCTCTGTCCCTGGGGCCTGAGGGGCAGACTTGGGATCCACCTAAAGCTCCATCTACAGCAAGAGCAGTCAGCCCCTGACATGGCTAAGCAAGGACCCTGGCCCCTGGCTGTCCCTTCTGGGGACATCCCCTGGAGCTCCCAGAGGACAGGGAGTCAAAGACTCTGTGTCCTGTGGCTCCATGACATCCCCGTGGACACAGCTCTCTAATGAAGAGCATGTGACCACCCTGCTCCCATTTCTGTCTCTACAGAGACTTTGGCCAGCTTGCTGTGGAGCTCTTGGACCAGTCCTACAAGCATGACGAGCAGATCGCCATGAAACTGCTGACCTACGAGCTGAAAAACTGGAGCAACTCAACCTGCCTCAAACTGGCTGTCGCAGCCAAACATCGGGACTTCATCGCCCACACCTGCAGCCAGATGCTGCTGACTGACATGTGGATGGGAAGGCTGCGGATGAGGAAAAACCCTGGCCTGAAGGTATGTGTGACATGGTTGGTAAGCACGGTATAGTGACAAGTGACACCCGTGAGCTCTGACTCCCTGCCTGGCTGAGCTAAGCACTTGCTGTGGTTTATTTCATCCATGACTCTGAACGACCCCAGGAAGTAGACGCCATGGCAATCCTTGTCTTACAGGAGAACCTGAAGCTTCAAGATTAAGGGATAGGATCTGAGCTGCAAGGCATGGGTCTGGCTCCTGAATCCAGGTGGTCTATCGCCAGAGCTTGACCTGCAGCATGACTGGCTTACAGACTTGGAGTCCACCTTAACTAGTCATGCATCCCTGGACCAGCCACCTGCCACTAAAGCAGACACCTGAGCTCTATTTCTATAGATGCCCTTATAACTCTGAAATTGTCTGATATCGTTTTGTTTTACTTTTTAAAAAAATTTACTGAAATATAATTGATTTACAAGGTTGTGTTAGTTTCAGGTGTACAGCAAAGTGATTCAGTTATACATATATATATATATATATATATTCTTTTTTTTACATTCTCTTCCATTATAGGTTATCACAAGATATTGAGTAGAGTTCCCTGTGCTATACAGGAGGTCCTTGTTGGTTATCTATTTTATATATAGTAGTTTGTGCCTGTTAATCCCAAATTCTTAATTTATCCCTCCCCCTCTTCCCCTTTGGTGGCCACAAGTTTGTTTTCTATGTCTGTGAGTCTATTTCTGTTTTATAAATAAGTTCATTTGTATCCTTTCTTTAGATTCCACATATAAGCAATATCATATGATATTTGTCTCTCTCTGTCTGACTTACTTCACTTAGTATGATAATCTCTAGGTCCATCCATGTTGCTGTAAATGGCATTATTTCATCCTTTTTTATGGCTGAATAATATTCCACTGTGTATATACACCACATCTTCTTTATCCATTCATCTGTCAATGGACACTTAGGTGGCTGTCTGATATCATTTTAATTGGCAATGTTTTCATTCTATAGGGTTTATGAGAGAATATGAAGCTATGAAAGTGTTTGAAAAGGATTTAGGGGATAGAAAATTGTACTGAGACCAAATCCCAGCTCTGCTGTTTACTACTGTTAATGACTAGGTTATCTTAAGGAGAGATTCTAATTTTCAGATAACCTACTCTGTGATGGCAATATTATACTGAGCTCATGGGATTGCTATGAAGATAAAGAAAAGACCATATATGTTATCCTGGGTATCAGGGTTCGGACATACAGAAGGCACTTCGTTTCTTTAAAATATGTTGGAAACCATTCTCAGAGCTTTCTGAGATGCTTTTCCCGGGTTATAATCCTCAAATTTGGCTTGAATAAAAATTTCCATTTCTTTCTTAAAAAACAAAATATAAATGTCATGCCTAATTGCCCAATTATACACAATGCACTAAGCTGATATTATACATAAGTTTGGATATTAATAAATAGTTTTCAGAATATCAAGAATAATGAGAAGATCCTGAAGATTTTTTTTTAAAAGAGCAGGTTTCCTACAAAGGGATGAACATCAGGTTGGCATCAGACTTTCCGTTAATAATACTGAAACCTAGAAGGCACTGAAACAAGGCCTTCATAGTTCTGAGAGGATTTGGAACCTGGATTTTTTTTTTTTTTTACCCAGTCCAGCTATTTTAAACATGAGGATAGGATATCTATTTAAGATAGACAAAGATTCAAGTTATATACTTTCTACTTACTCCTTCAGAAAAAGTACTTCAGCAGGTATTCCACTGAAAGAAGCGTTCAAAATTACAAGAACACAGGGGATGTGGAATGCAAGAAACAAGCCCCAGTTTTTAAAAATCCACATATGAAAAAGCAGTTGGATGAAATGAGTGCAAAGAGTCAGTAATATGCAAGAAGAAAGTACACAGAAGAATAGAAATGATTCCAACAAATAGATGCAGTGACTAAGATGCTATAAAGTATCAGGGGTATGGGTTAGGGAAACAAAAAGAGTTCATAATCATTAATGAGAAAATAGAAGTAGAATCAAATACCAGGGAAAACAAAAAAACTGCACACAAAAGTTAAGGCTCGGTTATGATTTAAATTAAAATTTGGTACAATTTTTGAGTGACTGGTAGAAGGTAAAAGAGACCATTTGACCTTTGATACCATGATCAGGTTTCTCTAGTACCACCAAAATTCTACATTAAAATTGCAATCACAGCACGCCATGTGGCTGTACAATAGACAGTATTTTATACGGTAATAAAAATGTAAATGCTTTTTATTGATCTTCAGTATTTTAGAATAATCCAGTAGACAGAGTATTGAAGACCTAAATATAAATCCTAAATATAATACAAAGGTTATCAAGTATGAAACTATGAAAGTAAAGGTACAGCTAAGAAAAGTTGGCTGGTGGGAAGGGGAAGAGAGAGGGGTAAACAGCATAATATCCCCATATTGTAAAGTGGGGAATCAGAACTGTCAAGAGTTGTTGAAACAAGAGGTGAAGATTCCAGTTTATTGTGTAAAGTTACAAAGGTAACTTCATAGGAACTGAAAATACTGATGCGGTTGTTAAAAACGGGAGCAGAGGGAGAAGGAGATAAATTAAGATAAAGTCTCATCTAAAACAATAGGATGTCAATAGATATTTAGATGACTAAGATAGATAGTACTTAAATTAACAAAGAAATAGCAACATAAGATATTGCCTATGTTGCTAAAAATATGAAAGTATCCATAACAGCTAAAACCAGAAATAGAAGCAAGTGTCTCAAACTAGAATTCAAAAATTTCTCTTGAAGACAAATGATATGAAAATATATATTTTAAAAAACACACTGGGAACATGAGGACATCAATCCAGAATAACCAACATCAAGACACACTTTAATAAAGTTATTGGATTTTAATGAAAAAAAAATTCTTTGAGTTTCTAGGCAAAAAAAAAAAAAAATCAAGTGACTTCTAAGGGAAAAAAATTCAATTATCATCAGACTTTCAATAGCAACCATTTATGTCCCCCCCAAAAATGGTGTGTATCATATAAAAATACTCCCAGAGGGCTTCCCTGGTGGCGCAGTGGTTGAGAGTCCGCCTGCCGATGCAGGGGACACGGGTTCGTGCCCCGGTCTGGGAGGATCCCACATGCCGCGGAGCTGCTGGGCCCGTGAGCCATGGCCGCTGAGCCTGCGCGTCCGGAGCCTGTGCTCCGCAACGGGAGAGGCCACAACAGTGAAAGGCCCGTGTACCACAACATCAACAACAACAGCAACAACAAAATACTCCCAGAAAGAAAATTGAGGCAAAGATTTTATATCTAGCAAAAGTGATGGTCAAATATAAAGCGTACACATGACATGTTGCCAACAGGCAAGAACTCAGGGAAATATTGTTCCTATGAGCACTTTCTGAAGAATCTGCTAGAGAAAGAATCTCCAACAACCAAAATAACCAGAGAGGCATCAGCAACAGGGCTGATAGCATCAGATACATATTTACTTGTAGTGTTAAAACTAAGTGACAGTTAAGTGGGAGAGAAAATAGTATATAACAGCTATATGTTCTGATAATATAGATATAATAGAACCATTTAAAAATGAGAGGAGGGACTTCCCTGGTGGCGCAGTGGTTAAGAATCCACCTGCCAATGCAGCGGACATGGGTTCGAGCCCTGGTCCGGGAAGATCCCACATGCCGCGGAGCAGCTAAGCCCGTGTGCCACAACTACTGAACCTGCGCTCTAGAGCCCGTGAGCCACAACTACTGAGCCTGCCCGCCTAGAGCCTGTGCTCTGCAACAAGATAAGCCACAGCAAGGAGAAGCCCACACATCTCAATGAAGAGCAGCCCCTGCTCGTTGCGACTAGAGAAAGCCCGTGCGCAGCAGCGAAGACCCAACGCAGCCAAAACTTTAAAAAATTATATCTTTTTAAAAAAATAAAATCAAATAAGAAAATAAAAATGAGAGGAGAATGGGGAGCACCTGTGCAAAAAAAAAGTGTAACTTTTCAGTAATCATAATTGATAGTGGTAGTATTAACATCATTATTCTGAAACTGTTAAGTTAAAGCAACTGAGTAACAGTGAGATATTTTAATTCTGTCACCCCCCTCTGTCTGTGAGAACTAGGACTTGGTGTGGAAGAAAAGGAAACACAGATGGAATCTGGAAGAGGATAAGCAGAAAAGCCTATAGTACTTAATTGGAAGCATCAATATGAATTCATTCCAGCTCTGGCCAATGAAAAGCTTAGAAACAAAGACCTACCCAAAAGCATGAACATTCCTAGTGCCCAGAATGTGGCCTTGAAATATCATTTCCCATTCACTGAAGCCAGAACTTCTTGGAGAAATGGTTGATTCCAGGTCTGTAGCAGGATATGTACAAGATGAGCCCAGAATAGTTGACATACCAGATGTTAAAGAAGCTATCAAGGACCCCTAGGGTCAGATCAGGGGGACCCAGGAGCAAACATGAAGAGGCTTCCACTGGCCAAACGAACAGGACAGTTTGACTTTCAATACTATTACTAATAGCAATGAATAGCAAATATCTTCAAATCCATGAGTTCATAACAATATTTTTAAGTAAACATATACACTAATAAAGAACTATCAGGAAGAAAAATTAAGAAAACAGTCATCCCATATACAGTTGTATCAAAAAGAATAAAACACCTAGGAATAAAGTTAACCAAGAAGGTGAAAACCTGTATATTGAAAACTATGAGATATTCATGAAAGTAATTGAAGAAGACACAAATAAATGGAAAGATATTCCATGCTCAAGGATTAGAAGAATTAATATTGTTAAAAAGTCCATGCTACCCAAAGCAATATACAGATTTAATGCAATCCCTATTAAAATTGCAATAGCATTTTTCACAGAAATAGAACAAGCAATCCTAAACTTTATGTGGATCCAAAAAGATTCCCAATAGCCAAAGCAGTTTTGAGAAAGAAGAACAAAGCTGGAGGCTTCATGCTTCCCGATTTCAAACCTTATTACAAAGCTATTGTAATTAAAACAATGGAAACAGGAACATAGATCAATGGAACAGAATAGAGAGCCCAGAAATAAACCCATGCATATATGGTCAATAAATTTATGACAAAGAAACCAAGAATATACAATAGGGAAAGGATAGTCTCTTCAATAAATCATGTTGGGAAAATTGGACAGCCACATGCAATGAATCTGAACCACTATTTTATACCATACCCCCAAATTAACCCAAAATGGATTAAAGACTTGAACATAAGACCTAAAACCATAAAACTCCTTGAAGAAAACATAAGCCCTTGACATGGTGATGATTTTTTTTAATCTGACACCAAAAGCAAAGGCAACAAAAGCAAAAATAAACAAGTGGGACTACATCAGACTAAAAAGCTTCTGCACAGCCAACAAAACCATCAACAAAGTGAAAGGCAACGTACTGAATGAGAGAAAATAGTTGCAATTGTATGTCTGATAAGGGGATAATATCCAAGATATATAAAGAACTCATACAATTTAAAAGCAAACAAACAAACAAACAAACAATCCAATTAAATAATGGGCAGAAGATCTGAATAGACGCTTTTCCAAAGACATACAGATGGCCAACAAGCACATGAAAATATACTCAACATCACAAATCACCAGGGAAATACAAATCAAAACCACAATGAGATCTCACCTCATACCTTTCAGAATGGCCATCATCAAAAAGGCAAGAAAAAAGAAGTTTTGGCAAGGATGTGGAGAAAAGGAAACGCTGGTGCATTGTTGGTGGGAATGTTGGTGGGTGTTCAGCCACTATGGAAAACAGTATGAAGGTTCCTCAAAAAATTAAAAATAGAACTACCATATGACCCAACAATTCCACAGCTGAGTATTTATCCAAAGAAAACAACACTAACTTGAAAAGATGTCTGCACCCTAGGTTCATTGCAGCATTATTTACAATGGCCAAGACATGGAAACAACTTAAGTGTGCATTGATGGATGAATGGATAAAGAATTGTGATATATATATATATGTGTGTGTGTGTGTGTACATATATATGTATGCAATGATATATATACACACAATGGAATATTATTATATATACACAATGTATATTTTATACTTTTATATATATATACATATATAAAATGGAATATTATTCAGCGATAAAAAAGAATGAAATCTTGCCATTTGCGATGTGGATGGACCTCGAGGGCATTGTGCTAAGTGAAATAAGTCAGACAGAGAAAGACAAATACATTATGATCTCTATTACATGTGAAAACTAAAAAAACCAAAAAGCAAGTTCATAGACACAGAGAACAGACTGGTTGTTGACAGAAGCAGGGGTGAGGGTGGGGTGGGAGAAATGGGTGAACTGGTTTTTATTTTTTTAGTTTAACTAAATTGAATACTTTATAATAAAAAAACCCCACAATGAGATAGCACTACACACCCACTAGAAAAGCTAAAATTAAAAGACTGACCATACCAAGTGTTGGCAAGCATGTGGAACAACTATAACTCTTCTACACTGCTGGTGGGAATAGGAAATAGTTAAAAAAAGAAAAATTAGTTACCTTCAGTAGCTGATAGGAAATCAATTCATTATCTTGAAAACAGGTACATAAAGGGGAAAGAATCAAGCATTTATCCTGCATTTTCTATATGAACTGAACCACTGGGTAACCACTGAGTAGATGAGGGAAACATCTCTTTGTAAAATTATTCCAGCCAAGAAATGGAAACCAAATGATAGCATTAGAACAGCACCAATTTTCAACCCCAGTGAGTTAATGAATTGACATCAACTGCTGCTAACATCACCAAAAGAGAAACGGTATACTTTTTTTGGTGTGTGTGTGGTATGCGGGCCTCTCACTGTTGTGCCTCTCCCGTTGTGGAGCACAGGCTCCGGACACGCAGGCTCAGTGGCCATGGCTCACAGGCCCAGCCGCTCCGCGGCATGTGGGATCCTCCCGGACTGGGGCACGATCCTGTGTCCCCTGCATCGGCAGGCAGACTCTCAACCACTGTGCCACCAGGGAAGCCCAAGAGAAATGGTATACTTTTTAATGAAAGAACATGCCATTTACAGTCTTGCCATAGGGCTCAAACCTGGGTCTGTTTTTGTTTCATAGATATGTTCATTTGTGTCGTATTTTAGATTCCACGTGTAAGTGATATCATATTGTATTTGTCTTTCTCTGTCTGACTTACTTTGCTTAGTATGATAATCTCTAGGTCCATCCAGGTTGCTGCAAATGGCACTATTTCATTCTTTTTTATGGCTGAGTAGTAGTCCATTGTATATATATACCACATCTTCCTCATCTAGTCATCTGTCAATGGACATTTAGCTTGTTTTCATGTCTTGGCTATTGTAAATAGTGCTTCTATGAACATTGGGATGCATGCATCTTTTTAATTATAGTTTTGTCTGGATATATGCCCAGGAGTGGGATTGCTACATCATGTGGCAACTCTATATTTAGTAACCTTCATACTGAACATATCTACAAAGCAGAAACAGACTCACAGACATAGAGAACAGACTTGTGGTTGCCAAGGGGGAGGAGGGGTGGGGGAGGGAAGGTTTGAGAGTTTAGGATTAGCAGATGCAAACTAGTATATATAGGATGGATAAACAACAAGGTCCTACTGTATAGCACAGGGAATTATATTCAATATCCTGTGATAAACCATAATGGAAAAGAATATGAAAAAGAATATATATAACTGAGTCACTTTGCTGTGCAGCAGACGTTAAACACAACATTGTAAATCAACCCTACTTCAGTAAAATTTACAAAACAACCTGGGTCTGGTCCAGCCTCTGCATCCAGCTGCCAAGTGGCAGGAGAAAACAAGGGCAGAGGAACATCCCCAAATCCACTCCGTGTTGAAGTCTACAGGTCCAAATGTTCTAGCTCTTCAACCCATAAACAACCAGGAAACATATATTTTAAAAAGCAATTTTTAAACATGCCAGAATTTTAAAGAGCAAGGTTAAACTATAGAGTCTACAGCAGTGCTGTCCAACAGAAATAAAATGCAAGCCACATATGTCACTTTAAATTTTCTAGTTAAGAAAGTAAAAATTTTAATAGTTACAAAAAGTTTTTTAAGTACATTGTAAAAAGTAAAAAGGAAGCAGTTGAAATTAATTTTAATAATATATTTATTTAAACCAGTATATACAAAATATTATCATTTCAACATGCTTTTGAAAGGAAAAAAATCACTAGTGAGATAGTCTATATGCTTTTTTTTGTGCTAAGTCTTTGAAATCCAGTGGGTATTTTTCTATCATTTCCTTCTTTACCTAATGCTACTTTTAGATATAATGTCTACCCAAAGGTATAAATATTTGTAAGCATCAGATTTCCTTCCAAGCATTTTTAATTCACAACATAAATATATAATTACTTTAAAGCAGGGATGGTTTGTTCTTTTTTTAATTTAATTCTTTGAATAGGTCATAAGGACATGCACATATTAAAAAATTAAAACTATTTTAAAGTATAAGTGACAAGTCTCCTTCCCAACTCCTGTCCCCCATTTGGCTTGTTCTACCCGTTGGCAACCACTGATATTTGTTTCTTATGTATATTTCCATATATAAACTACTATGAATAAATATTCTTTTTTTCCTTTTTTTCATGATGAAGTAAATATTCTTATTTTTTTTTTCCTTTTCACTAGGGTTGGCATCGTTATTGTTTTGTACCTTCCTTTTTCACTTCCTCTGGGACACAGAATATTCCTTCTTTCTTACCCGCTTCCCCAGTTCTCCTTCATGGTCAATGGCCACAGTTTATGGCCAGTCCCCAGTGAGGCCATGGAGGTCACTCCTGCCTGGGGGTGCTACACTCACTGCCACCATGAGTGCTCTTGGACACATACTGTATCTCACTTATCTGCCATATAAATGTCCAGAAGGGGAATTGGTGGCCCCGTGGGGATATGCACTTGCAATCTTGATAGCTGTCCCTCTGTGGAGGTGTCCACCTATAGTGTAGGGAATGTCTTGTTTTCCCACAATTCCACCAATACAGTGTGTGAGCAAACATTCCAATCTAATGGTAGAAAATGAGATCTCTGTGTAGTTTCTTTGAATGTCTCTTATTATGAGTGGGGACAAGCCCATTTTCCTCTCAGTACAAATGTCCCTAAGTTCACTGCCTTTGCCCGTTGTTCTGCTGGGTTGTTAGAATTTTTCTTCTTGACTTCTAGAAGATCCTTTCTAATTAGAAAGATTAGCCCTTTGCCTGTCACATGAGCAGCAAATATGTTTTCCCAGAGTTATTTTTTACTTTGGTTAAGGCATGTTTTCATTGTGCAGAAGTTTGTGATTTTTTTTCAGTATCAGATATATTGATCTTTATTTTGATTCCTTCTTGATTTGGGAGCCTAATTAGAAAGGCTTTCTCCTACTCTCCATTTATGAAAGAATTTTCATGTGGTGATTGTTAGTTGTTTTATCTTCTCTCTGTGCCCCCTTCCTTTTTTTCTTTCACAAAATATTTGAGCTAGATGCAATTTATTCTGGTGCATGTGTGAGATATGGATCCAACCTAATTATTTTCTAGATGATCACCCAGTTTCTCAATACAGTTTATTAAATAGTCATCTTTACTCCTCCCATTGGAGGTGGTGTTTGTATCACAAATTAATTGCCTATGTGTAGTTGAATCTTTTTCTGGACCTGCTATTCTGCTCTATTGTTTGGTCTCTTTGTGCACCTCTACCACTTTGTTTTAATTATTGGTGCTTTATAATATAATTTTTAGTATATGGTAGAAATAACCCTTTTGTGTTACTCTTTTTTTTAAGATTTTTTTTGATGTGGACCATTTTTAAAGTCTTTATTGAATTTGTTACAATATTGCTTCTCTTTTATGTTTTGGTTTTCTTGGCCACAAGGCATGTGGGATCTTAGCTCCCCAACCAGGGATCAAACCCACACCCCCTGCATTGGAAGGCGAAGTCTTAACCACTGGACCACCAGGGAAGTCCCACTTTTGTGTTATTCTTAATAATGGATTGCTGAGGGGAAACTTTAAAAAATTAGCATTGAACATTGGGGACAGAGTTCAGTATTGGAGACACACTGTATGGCACTGACAAAAATGACAAGGGTTTCCATCTATCAGCTAGGCCATCCTTTTGCTGTCTAGGCTGAGCCCAAGTAAGTCCTATATTCATGAGTCACGTTTGTCTTCCAACTCTTGGTCCATATATTCACATTTACATCTAAGTTATCCCTATATAAAATATTTTTGGTCTACTTCACTATAGGTATCATTTTATTTATTTATTTATTTATTTTTACTTACTATATTTTACTTTAAATAATTGCCTGCTTTGAAACACTATGAAAGATCTTCACTTTTTAAGTCAGGATTCCACACAATACTCTTGCTGTTCATCTAGAAAAATTTGGTGGATGATCTTAAATTTCTCAGTGTCTGCAATTCTATCAATATACCAAACGGAATAAGCCACAGACCGTCAGAGCAGAGATAGACCTGTTCCAGGGCTGCTAGATTACTGAGTAATGAAGATCATAATTAAAAATTTTTTGCCTATACTGGGGAAATTTTCAAGAATTACCATAGCTTAAAAATCCACTTTTCTCATCATACCTAGGTTATCATGGGGATTCTTCTCCCTCCGACCATCTTGCTTTTGGAATTTCGCACCTGTGATGACTTTTCATATCAAACATCCAAGGAAAATGAAGACGGCAAAGAAAAAGAGGAGGAGAATATGGTCAGTGATACCCTTGATTCTAAAAGTATCCATCAACTCTCATTTTCAAAATAGTTGTGATTTCTCTTGCCATGAATTTAGAAACTGCAAGAATTGGGGACATTTTTATAATCCTTGATTTTTTTTTAACATCTTTATTGGAGTATAATTGCTTCACAATGGTATGTTAGTTTCTGCTTTATAACAAAGCAAATCAACTATACATATACATATGTTCCCATATCTCCTCCCTCTTGCGTGTCCCTCCCACCCTCCCTATCCCACCCCTGTAGGTGGTCACAAAACACGGAGCTGATCTCCCTGTGCTATGCAGCTGCTTCCCACTAGCCATCTATTTTACATTTGGTAGTGTATATATGTCCATGCCACTCTCTCACTTCGTCTCAGCTTACCCTTCCCCCTCTCTGTGTCCTCAAGTCCATTCTCTACGTCTGCGTCTTTTATAATCCTTGATTTTTGAGGCACCTGTCTGTTAAATATGGCGCTGGAGTCCAAGGCGTTTCCCATCTGGCAGCCTGCTTGCCACGTGCTCTGCTCTGTTTCCAGGATGCGAATGCAGACACTGGCTCGAGAAAGGGGGACGAGGAGAACGAACAAAAAAAGCAAAGAAGTGTTCCCATCGGGACCAAGATCTGTGAATTCTACAACGCTCCTATTGTCAAGTTCTGGTTTTACACAGTAAGTTCCCCGCCCTTAGCCTTCACCATTTAGCATGTTTTAGACATGTCAGAATCAAGAAAATTGTCAAGGGCTTAAAAAAAGTGTTTTTTTAAAAATCAATGGATTAAAATTAATTATGAAAACAGAAGTGGGACTAACTCAGAATCTTCAACTAAAATTGGATCTAGATAGATATCTTGTCATATATTTATACATAGGAATGTGGCCATCCTAGCCCCAAATACACCATTTCATAAAGCAAAATAGTCATATTCTATTTGCTCAAGATGAAGGATTTTTCAAATGTCTTTAGTTATACAAACTTAGGGAAGTAGAGTTTTATTCCAACAATGAACAAAGATGACTAGCATTTAGAGAGCAAGCTCACAGATGTCATTTTTCAGGAGACTGACGGGGTTACTCAAAGAGTAGGGTTGAACCCAGAGCATGAAGTCTTGGAATAGAGGAGCAAATCAAGGCATCTCCGCTCTCAAGTGCAGGCCACACTGACCTCGTGACCACACACTCTCCTCCAGCCCCATCAGTGGCCTCTGTCTAGACGGCTCCAGCAGAGCGGTGCACCCAGAACAAGAGTGGTCCAGCCTTATGCACGCGGATGGGCAGGAAAAGTGGGGCGAGGAGACTGGAGCAGCTTGGAAGGCTTTGGAGGAAACTGGCTCAGGTGCAGGCCGTCCCAGCAGGGGTGGCAGGCATGCTGTGCTTCCTGCAACCACTGCAGTTTGGGGGAGGGACAATACTCAGGAAGTCCCAAATGCCAAAGCAGCAGCACACGTCTGGCACTGCAATCCCATTAGTGACTGGGCGCGAGCAGGTGATGGGAGGTGAGGGGCCATGTCCAAAGCCATGGACAGGGTGATGGATGAGGAGGGCAGAAGGCAGAGGCAGAGCTCTGGGACGTGGCACCCAGCGGGCTGCATGGGGACCCAGGCCAACTATAGCCTGGACACCCAACCTTTTGGCAGCCACATCTGGCGATACCACCAAAGCCACAGCTGCCCACCTGATCTGGTCAGAACCAGCTGAGGACCAGGAAGATACCTGGCCTCCACAGATGCGTATGAAGAGGGGGGGCCCAGGGGGCTGATGAGCCTTGGGCATCTCCCCAGGGCCTCTAAATGCTGCCTCTGGATGGGGGGAGGGGGTCGCACATTTTATAGCTTGCCAGGGGTTCCCAGCGCAGCCCCACTTTGAGAACTCTTGCTCCAATCCTCCTGCAAAGACTAGATAGTGGATACATGGGATGCTACCTGTATCCTGGTAAAACTTAAACAATCAGGAGGGGGGCATCTTTAAAAAAAAAAAAAAGGCTGCAAATCACAAATATAGTTGCTAGTATACACCCTCCCCCCACCTCCCCAAGACTTCAGAAGGGGCCTGTACCCGTGGTGCATACAGCTTCAGGGTGAATCAACCTCGGTCATCTTCAGACCACCTCCCTCCACCTCATAGCTCACTCCCATATCCCTCCCAAGTCTACATGCCACAAGGATAGGCACCCTGCTGTGGGCACAGCACATCACAGACATATCAGGGCTGACCGAGGGGCCTCAAGACAGGTGGGTGTACCTGGGAAGACACCTCATTGTCAGCCTCCTCCCTTTGAACCTCCCACATCCATCAGCAGTGGAAAGGTTCAAGAAGGAAATTTGCAAGGCAAGGAAGAGTCAGTAACATTTTCCAATTCCCAGGAATGTAGAGGGCACACCAGTCAACTACTAAAAGTTTCCCGACTCATCATAATTTCGTGCAACTTTATAATTTCCCCTTGAGGCTGATAGTGGCAACAAATACATCTTCATTTAGAGAATGGACTGTCAGTGCCCATATTGCGCTAAAGTACAAAATGCCTCCCTATCTGCCTCAAAGTCCTCTGCCTGCACCGGTGATGTGAGTGGAAGTTTTCCTCTAAAGGATTCAGTGCATCTGGAAATGAAAATTTGTTTTAGAAGATGTATCCACATGTAAATAGGGTTCCAAAGCTTTTTTCAGGCATGTGACCTCCCCAGACACTGTTCACGGTTTCTGCCTTTCAGATATCTTACCTGGGTTACCTACTGCTGTTCAACTACGTCATCCTGGTGCGGATGGAGCGCTGGCCCTGCCTCCAGGAGTGGATCGTCATCTCCTATATCGTGAGCCTGGCCCTGGAGAAAATTCGAGAGGTGATGCTCCAAAGGCCTGTCCCAGCCCCACCCACCACTGACTTCAATTCGGATGTATCTTCTTTAAAAAAAAAAAAAAATTTTTTTTTTTTTTTTTGGCCGTGGGGCGTGCAGGATCTTAGTTCCCCAACCAGGGATCGGACCCATGCCCCCTGCAGTGGAAGCACAGAGTCATAGCCACTGGACCGCCAGGGAAGTCCCCAGATGTAGCTCCTTATTTTAAAAACGTATCGTGCAAATCCCAAGTACCGTGGAACTTTTCTTTCGAGGTGTCACAATCCCAAGTTGATTCCGTTCCCTTGCTTGAGATTTATACACCTCTGCTTCCAACTGAATTTGAACTTGGAAATCAAAACACAAGGCAGAATAGATGGTGTTTAGTAATAAAAATAAGTCTGAGTGCCTAGAAAAGCAGCATAAATGCTGCCAGGTACCTGAGATAAACCAATGACTCCAACTGGGTACAAATTTGGGCTCCGTTTTCTCGGAGCTGGAAGTAGAAAGGGAGATGTAGGAGATGACATTTCTCCTGTAACTCAGGACTTTGAAGCACACTGTCCTCCCTCCAACCCAGAAGGGGATTCTTGTGCAAGAGCTTTATTAAAGGAGAGCTCCCAGGAGAGCAGAGAGAGGCAACAGGGTGACCAGACCAGAGGAGAGGACGGGGCTGAGCAAGGTGTGGCTTCAATGGAATCTGTCCCTGGCCTAATCCTGCAGGGACTCTGAGTGTATTTAATACTGCAGAGTCTGTCCCACTTTGACCAAAAGGAACAGACTTTTGTACCCACATCAGCCAGCCATCAGCATCTCTGGGAAAGTGGCTGCAATTGCCCAAGGGGTCAGGTGGGAGCCAAACAGCAGCACCTGCAGTGGATGGGGGCTGGGCGCACCCACCTGGTGGAAGCCTCCAGTGCCTCTGGGCAGGCTGCCAGGGCAACTGCTGCAAACAGAGGGAACAGGATTTTCAAAGAAGTGTTGAAAAAGGACAGACACCACCTCTTGCAGACTCGTGTCACAGGAGACTTGAAACTAACATGTACCTTCAAGAGGGCAACCCCTGCAGGCAGCAGAGGAAATATGGGCCAGGTCCTTTTCTTTCTAATGTCATCTGCAAGTTTTAATTCTTTATATCAGCTTATAAAGGGAAAGCTTCTAGCCAAGAAAAAGTGAACTTGAGAAAGCACACAGCAGAATTTCATATTCTTTCTCCCACGGATAGAGAACCAATATTCTTATTTTGCAATCAGCAGTGACCTTTCACTGAACTGAAAAATGATCACTGGCAACTTCTTCCCAGGAGAGCTAATTCGAGGCTGTCAGTCTGATGACAGCCCGAGAAACGCAGAGTGCCAGATCTAAAATGTTATAACCCATCTCCTACTACTCCTGTTTCTTTTCTAGCTGGGCTTCATTCAAACTTTGCCCACTTCACAACTGGGATTTCCCAAGTGGCCTGTCGTGCCATCTCTAGGGACACCGTGAGCTCATTGAGCATCAGCCATATGCTGACACTCTTCTTTACCCCCAGTTATAGGAAGGAGGGTGGGCGGCTATCAGTCAGAGTGCACAGGTTGTTAAACTAGTGAACGCCTTCTGGGTTGGCCCATAAATAGCCACCACCCCATCCCACCTCTGGAGTCCCCAGAACCTCCCCAGAGTCTCAGTAAGTAAAGGGGTACCACTTTTAAGACCCCCACCCTGCTGCACGCCATAGCTGCATACGTGGGGCTTGCTCTAAGTGTGCCCGTGCCTGCTGCTTGTTAAATATTTTCAGGTTTGCTCTGAGAAAGTGTCCCTTTAATCAGTGGTGATTTTGAAAGGGTAAGCTCTCAAGCAGGAGGAAATGAAGTTCAGCTTTCCCCTGACTTCCCATCTCTGAGTTACAAAGCAATTTTGGCTGATAAACATTTCCCATCCCAGTTCTGCCACGTCCCCTGGGTGGACTGCCCCTCTGTGGGACCACACAGGTTTATCTCTGCTCTAGAGTTTTCCTCCTGGACTAACTCTGGAACGAGGGCTCACAGGCAAGTGTCCAGAGAATTAGAAACGGGATCAAAAGGCAGCTACTTTAATTACAGCCAGAGGGACATAATTTAGAAGGCATTTCCTGAGAGTTTGTGAAACCCTGACTCTAGGAATACAGAGGACTTTGTGGAATTTCCCTTTCTAGATATGTTTTTCTGCCTGAGAAGATTAGTACTCAGAAGTCTTGAGCAGGAAAGGGGACCAGATGCCCTGGAATGCTGCTCCAGTCCTAATGTCCCAAGATTCTAAGACAAGTCTTCCAATACCACACTCCCTTGTTTTTTGTTCTTTGGTATTTCTTTACAGATCCTCATGTCAGAACCCGGTAAACTCAGCCAGAAAATAAAAGTGTGGCTTCAGGAATATTGGAACATCACAGACCTCGTGGCCATTTCCATGTTCATGATTGGAGCCATCCTCCGCCTACAGAAGCAGCCCTACATGGGCTATGGCCGCGTGATCTACTGCGTGGATATCATCTTCTGGTACATCCGTGTCCTGGACATCTTTGGTGTCAACAAGTATCTGGGACCCTATGTGATGATGATCGGAAAGATGGTTAGTCCTGATGCCCTGTGAGTAACTACAGACACCGAGACTGTGGTTAGGGCCTGAGGCCAGGCCTCCAGCGTGGCTCTGTTGCATTTCATTTGATCTTTCCCTTGCAGTTGGTTTCCTACAGGAAATGTTCTTTGCTTTAAGATACATAGTTCTTCTACATACTGACAATTTAATTAAATCCAATTGACGAACATGAGGTTGAGGGCCTACTGTAGGTACATGTATTTCTGGCAATAACCCTATGCATAACCTCCTAACATGCAGTAGAAGCCAGAGACAAAGTGGGCCCAGGGTCACCCTCCCCTACCCCTACTCCAGACAGTCTTCAGCTCATGTGCTCTGGCCTGGAGTGCACACAGGCAGTTCGTGTGATGAGGTCAAGACAAATCCATGGCAACATTTACTCCAGAACAGGCCATAAAATATGAAACTAAAAATGAACCAGCAGATCATCCTTACATCACTTAAAATAGCCCAAGTGTTGGGACTGGTCCCAGAAGAAAGGAAATCTTCCAAGCTTAGGAATAACTCTTCGTAGGGCAAGTGGTTTTGAGCAAAGGGATATATGGTTGAGCTAATCCCAGCCAGGGCCCTCATCTTCAGGGATGTTCAAAATTAAGAATTATATAAGGTCAGTATCCATAGTAACCAGAGCATTGCGCACTGTAACTACTCACTGTTTGTATAATGAATGAATATCAGTATGTGCTCTCAACTCACGATCTCATTACCTCCTTAGATATCTACTGCTCTTACTCCTTGGTTTCCCTCACAAATTCCTATATTTTCCCACAATTGTTCCCTTTCTCCATTTGCAGTTGTAGTTACTAGAGGAATTTATTTATGGGTAACAATAAAGGAGAGGAAAGATTGAGAGCATGAGATGAGAATGGCAGTGTTCTAGAATAAGGTGTATGCATTGCATGAAGTACAAGAATCAGTAGCCCATGATGGGATGGAGGGAGGGGAAAGAAGCTTCCTCCATCCTAATTAAGCACTCATAAAGTCTTTGAGGAGCACAATGTAATGAACCAGGTGAACTTGGCCCATGAGTCAAGACAGTAAGAGGCCCATTTCCTCTGTCCTCAGATGATTGACATGCTGTATTTTGTGGTCATCATGCTGGTGGTGTTGATGAGTTTTGGAGTAGCCCGTCAAGCCATTTTGCATCCAGATGAGGAGCCTTCTTGGAAACTGGCCCGTAACATCTTCTACATGCCCTACTGGATGATCTACGGAGAGGTGTTTGCAGACCAGATAGACCGTAAGAATAGAATTCATAGTAAGATTCTCTTCCCTGCTTCCCAAGGCAGATGATCAGTTCCAAATTAATGGAAGAGCCTGTGTTAATTTGGGAATAAAGTATTTTTTATTCTGCCATAGGCATCAAATTATTTTATGAAGAAATCAGTGCAGATTATGAAATACAGAGTTTTGAGACATCGGTCCTGTCTTCTACTGAGAATCACTAACTGGAATTCTGAGTCTTACATCCCTTGAGCCTGTCCTACACATGAATGTAGTCCCAATGCCAACATCCTAACTTTTCTTCAACCTGAATCTCCTTCTGCCCTAAGATAGAGCTGGTAGTGTTATTTCAGTCAAATGAGATAGTGACTATTGCCATGTGTCATCCTCTTCTTCAAGCTTCAGAACCCATTTTCCACATAGCTATCCATTTCCTCTTCACTCCTGGAGTGATATTTTTGTATTATCAACAGTATTCTGGATGTTAGCAGAGGAAATGAGCTGCAATCCTGCATGGATTTCTGGGGAATGCAGGCCCCAGCTCTGCCCAGGCTGAGCTGGTAGGCCACAGTGTCTCTTGTGTTGTAGGGAAGTGAAGTTCAAGTGCTCTTATGCTATTTCACCCAGACAGTTATGGCATCACCAATGAACGAGCATCTTCAGACCTATTTTCATGTTAGCACCAATATTTTAATTTGCATGTTGTGCTCTGTCAAAAAGCACCATGTACAATAGCATGGCTGCTACTTCCAGTAGAAGCAGAAGCTTCTTGAGAATAGAAGGTTCTGAACATCCTTGCCTTGTAGGAAATGCAGGGTTGTTCAGTATATCTCCACTAAGTGAGACTGATAACCAGTTGCACAATGCCTTCTACCTACTGGCTTTCATCACGTGATTCAGAACACATCCTTATCATGAGTATCTCAGAGTCAATTAGTGAATGTGTTTGTAGCTTGGTGAACCAGAACATAAAAATCTAATTTGGTTTCAAAGGAATATTTGCTTCAGTAAACATACATAAATGCTAAAAGTCCCTGGATCCAGACATAAGTTGTAATATTTTTATTATTTTTAATTAATTTGGGTAACAAGAGAAGATGAAGAGGCAAACTTGAGGCTATTTTCAGTAACACCATGAAATGTAGGTTTTCAATTCTTGGTCTGATTATTTCATAATAATTTTGTATTTATTTGTGCTTATGATGTGTTTGTGTTGGGATACAGGGAATGCTTGATTGGTCAACCTACATGTTAAAATGATCATCTGTCAGTAGCCTCATGTCTTTTTCACAGTTTTTTTCACTAGTGAGTTTTGCTATTGCTTATGACGTGGTAAAATAAATATTCATGAAATATATATACATATATTTCCTAGAATTAATAATGTGTAAAATTCTCCTAAGTAGATCACTGTTTCCAAGTATGAATCTGTAATTCCCAAGCTTGAACACTTTACATTTCTTGACAGTAAAACAGTTCTTGTGTTGTTCATCATTTGTTTGACTTTTCTCTCAACTGTCTTATTTTTTTTCTTCCTTCCTGTCAAAACTAAAAAAAAATAAAATACTGCTTTCCAATCACTCTATAGTCTACGCCATGGAAATTAATCGTAAGTTTATGCATAATTGATGAGTCTAGTCCATGAAATGTGTGTATTAATTAGTTTCTTCCTCAGCTAATTACCGAAAGTCTTATACCAGTTTCAAATATTTCTCTTGTTTTCTGGTGTCAGTACTTTTTTAAACGATAAGGAAGCAAAAAGTAAATAGACTATAAATTCATGGATATTACTTCACTAATTACTGTTGAGATCATCCTATCTTTTTCTTCAGAAAATAAGTCCCATATGATCAAAGTGGCATTTCAAATGAGCAGAGAGAGAAAAGATTCCTTTTCAAACATCACTCAGAACAGTCAATTAATGGATTGGAGGCTAGAGGGGATCCTTACCTTCTACCTCATAATAAAATTATTTTCAAAGTTAATATACAAATGACCAAGAAGACAACATAAGTTAATGTTAAATAATTAGAAGATCCAATCACTTTCTAATAGATAACAGTAAAGAAACCATAGATGCATAGATAGATGCGTCTGCTTAGAAATGAAGAAGTTGCTGTATATGACAAACACAACACAGAAATAAGAAAATGTTTACAAATATAACAAGTTAAGAATGACTATCATTCATTGTGAGTGCAGAAATGAGTTCCTTATCTCCTTTGTATGAACTGCTATTTTTCACATGGAAAATGATTGCTTATGAAATCAGAAAAAAAAACATAGTAAAAAAGAAATAGGTCCTTTAATAGCATAGGTCAGTTTATTTATTCTTTTCATTCTGTGTAAAAGTCAAGCACAAAAAGACAGACTCTCGTTTCAGCTCCTTGTGGTGACAACCAGTACGATGAGGAGGGCAAGCGGCTCCCTCCCTGCATCCCAGGCGCCTGGCTCACACCTGCCATCATGGCTTGCTACCTGCTGGTGGCCAACATCCTGCTTGTGAACTTGCTCATCGCCGTTTTCAAGTGCGTGTCACCACTGATGACCGTATATTTGTTATTTATTATTTTACAGATTTTCAGTGTAATCTCAGAAATCTCCCAGGCTGCCCAGGATTTACATGGAATTCCACTAGGGCTTTCAAATGCGTAGAATTTTTCACAACGTTTTTTGTTCAACCATAATCAGCCTTCATGTATTCCTAAATCAAGAGTTGACACTTAAATACATTTAAATTCAATCTTGGTTAGTATTTTAACACTTTTGGCATGTATTTTAATCTAATGAAAATATTTTCTTAGATGAAAGTCTCCTGAGACAGAGAAGATTTATCAAACTGAGCCGTGAATTCATCATCAGAGGCACAGAAAGCAAACTTAATTTCATAGGCTGTGACAATTACTGTACTATTATATGAAATATTTTTTTAATCACTTACCAAATAGAAGATAAAATGGCCTAAGAAAGAAAAGGCTTAAAATCCACAATCAAACTTCTTGTAAAACTTGGCCTTTGGCATGATATGTTGAGGATGTGACCATGCTTAATAAATGTTGAAAATTTTTATTTTAGTTTCTAAGATGAAAAATATGAGGGAAAAATCCTTCACAGAAATATAGACTCTCAGAGCTGACCAGGGCATTGGAGAGAATCTGGTTACACTCCTGACTTGACAGATGAGAAAATGAAGGTTGACAGAGGTTAACTGACTTTTCTAAGGTCCCCGTGTAGACAACACGCTTGATCAGTATTCCAGCAATTCTAGGCTTACTGCCTCCCACTGGAAACTCAAAGAAGACAAAGACTGTACCTACCCAACATCCAAAATAACCCACCTTCGATCAAAATGTTCAGTAATTAATCAACTCAGTTCCAAAAAATGTAGTCAGCTAGTTGACTGAATTTAAAGTTTAAATACCTCAAAATGCTTAGTGGGATGGCTCATATCTTTAAATATATGAAATAAAATTTCCTGAGCAGTCAGTCGACTGTGGTGTGGTTTTGCAAGAAAGCAGTGGGTAGCAATTTCAATACACTTAATTCTTAATTATTTATATGAGTAAAATGTCCTTGAATGTTGGTAAGCCACACTGATAGATAAACCAAAAGACAGGTCATTCAGAGTCAGTACTAACTCGTGGAATGACCCCAAAAGGCCATTTCATTGCATATTTTCAATTCAATGTGAGTAATTCTGATTGCCCTAGGAAATCACAATTAAAAGTAATACAACTAACTAAACATGTATTCTTTTTAAAGCAATACCTTCTTTGAAGTAAAGTCAATATCCAACCAAGTGTGGAAATTCCAGCGTTATCAGCTGATTATGACATTTCATGACCGGCCAGTCTTGCCTCCACCAATGATCATTTTAAGCCACGTCTATATAATCATTATGCGTCTCAGCCGCCACTGCAGGAAGAAAAGAGAAGGGGACCAAGACGAACAGGATCGTGGATTGAGTATGTGCAGGACTCTTTCATTTCTATCTTGGGCCAATCTAGAAAGACTATCCTAATTGGATATCTACATGGAAATCTCCTTAAACTACTTAAATGTGTGAAAACACAGCACTCTATCCAAATGCTATTCTTTGCAGAATGCTTCTCATTTTATGCTGATTTTATTCTAGTTTTGTTCATTTATTAGTAATTAATATCACTGAAAGTCCACTCATGAAGAGATGAGAAATTGAGACAGTTCTTGAAAATAACTTTTCTCTATAAAGCCAATGTTCCTTTCAAAATGGTTTTATACATATAAATTTATTTATTTTTGGCTGTGTTGGGTTCTTGTTGCTGCGCGAGGGCTTTCTCTAGTTGCGGCGGGTGGTGGTACTCTTCTTTGTGCCGTGTGGGCCTCTCATTGTGGTGCGTGGGCTTCTCATTACGGTGGCTTCTCTTGTTGCGGAGCACGGGCTCTAGAGCACAGGCTCAGTAGTTGTGGCGCACGAGCTTAGTTGCTCCGCGGCATGTGGGATCTTCCCGGACTAGGGCTCGAACCCGTGTCCCCTGCGTTGGCAGCCGGATTATTAACCACTGCAGCACCAGCGACGTCCTCAAAATGTTTTAGTGTGTTGCATCTAAATAGAATGGGAAAATACTCCCGTCCACTTGACTCTATCCATAAAATACATGCAAAAGGTTTTCCGGAAAATCATACTTGGTTTCGCTTTCCGAATAGCTGTAATTTGGATTTTTGTGTTAAAAAGTGAGCCGTTTAGCTCCAGAGGAAATATCAATATGATCGCCGCATATTACAAGGAGTCTTTGTGTGATGACCAGTGGCGGGAGCTGGGAGCGGCCTGCAAGGGATGGGGAAGGGAGCTTGGTTAAAGGCGGGCTGTGAAATTCGGAAGGGTGCATCTCCCTGGCTGGTTTCTCACGTGGCAACCGCTTCTGCCTTTGCACAGAGCTGTTTCTCAGCGACGAGGAGCTGAAGAGGCTGCACGAGTTTGAAGAGCAGTGTGTCCGGGAGCATTTCCAGGAGAAGGAGGACGAGCAGCAGTCGTCCAGCGAGGAGCGCATTCGCGTCACCTGTGAGAGGTGCGCCTGGGGCGTGGCCACCGCGGGGCGCGGGGCCAAAGGGTGCGGCTTCTCCGTCCCGTCTAAGGGGAATGCCAAGTCCATTTACACATTCTCTCCCAGTTCTCCTGTTGACTCAACTTTGGCTTTTAAACGTGTTCCCCACCCCCCAAAGTAGTGTGAAAGTTCCAAACGATGGTTATATATTGTGTATAGAAATGAATGATGACATTTATCACAAATATTCCAGGCCAAAACCAAACCAAAACAAACAAAACCCTGATGGTTCTTGCCCACCCCCAAAGTGGGCACTTTTACAATACAATACATGGAGAGAACTGTCAGGTGCTGGGCTGTGTAACTGCTGGGGACGTTTCTCCACGCCCTTGACATATGCTGTTGCCTTGGCCAAGTGTGGTCGGCCCCGGCTTGACCTCCTGATCCTGACTTGTGCTCTCCTTGCACCTTCCCAACACCTTTCCAACCTCACAGAGCAGAGGTATAGGAAGGGCAGAGGCGTCTGTCTTGGGTACCCGGCAAGATCAGCATCATCAAGATGTCAGTGCTTACTACATGGGGAATGGCCTGCTTGCCTGTATGGGGCAGTGAGTAAATGAGCAGAGGAGGGCAGGTCAGGGAGGAACAGAAAGGGTGATGTGTTCCATACTTTACAGTATTGCTTTTCCTGCGGCTGCAACTGCAGAGCAACCAGCAAAGGTAGACGGGAACGATCAACCCTCACTAGAGACATTTTTTGAATCATAATTTTTGAGAGCGTTGATCACTTCATAAAAGCAACTGAAGCTTGTTAAAGGGCATGAGAATTGACAAAACGTTGTTCCAAAGAGTTTAATCAGCAATGCATGTAGAAGGATGAGCGTGGCGAGGGAGACATGCCTAAGGGGATTCCAGAGCATCATTCTATCCTGGAGTCTTCAGCATTAAAGTTTTCTGATACCGTGTATATCGTCTGATATATGTGTGTATATCGAAAAACATAAAAACATGGTAGGACTTCAAGAGAATATTTCAGCACATACTTCCCAATCAGGGGCCCCAGTAATTATAGCAGAATTCACAATACACCGTGAAATCTTCGTGGTGGGTGTTCAGGCCAGTGCCTCCACCTCAGCCCACAGGAGGGATGATGCCCCCGGCAGCTGCAGAGCTCTACCCCTCCCACCCTCCTAGACCTAGTCAACTTGCAATCCTACCAGCCAAGCTCAAAGGTTATCTGCACCAACCTTCAGCCTTAATAAAGTATATTTTCAATAAAACTTTGGAACACTTCTTTGCTATTTTACTGGTAATTACTAACCTTTCAAGATATAATCATGATTTCATTATGAGAAAGGTAAGGTGCCCCCATCTTGATAACCTAACTTCCACTTTCTAGGTAGACATTAACTTGAATGGAATCACAGGCATAATTTACCATGGATGGAAATGGTGTTCTCTTTCACCCTGCCTCCTCCCCCCCTCCCTTCCCAGAGCAGTGTTTGGACTTTTACCCTTTTTGGACCAAGCCTCCAGGAATGTGGTTATCAGGTCGCTACCAAATTGCATTTTCCCCTTGGGGCTCCGAGCACACGTAAGAGGAATGAAAGTGCACGGGGCAGTAAAAACAGGCTACTTCCCGTTTGCCTTGGCTGAGCTCCCTGGGGGTGACGGGAGCACATTCCTGCCCCTCCGGTTCCCTTTGTTGACTCTTTCTTGGCTGAATCTTAGGTGAACGCCAGAGACAGAAAGAGGAGGTCCGGAAAAGGGAGCTTTCCTTCACCCTTAACCAGGACCTCTGGGGAGCAAGAGATGGTGGAAGAATGGGAAAAATTAGTTATTTCTACCTAACTGTTGGCACCAGTGATGCCTTTTTTTCCCCTTTTCTTTTATTGGGGTATAGTTGATTTACAGTGTTGTGTTAGTTTCAGGTGTACAGCAAAGTGATTCAGTTATACATATACATATATCCACTCTTTTTCGGATTCTTTTCCCATATAGGTTATCACAGAATATTGAGTAGAGTATAAAGTAGTCCTATAAAGTAGGTCCTTGTCGGTTATCTGTTTTATATACAGTAATGTGTATATGTTAATCCCAAATTCCTAATTTATCTACTTTTTCGGTAGTCGCTTTTTTTCAAAATTGAAGTATAGTTGATCTACAATGTTTCGGGTGTACAGCAAATTGGTTCTGTTATAGTGGTTCCATTATATATATATATATATATATATATATATATATATATATATATATATATATATATTCTTTTTCAGATTCTTTTTCCTCATAGGTTATTACAAGATGTTGAATATAGTTCCCTGTGCCATACAGTAGGTGCTTGTCATTTATCTATTCTGTACATAATAATGTGTATCTGTTAATCCCAAATACTTAATTTATCCCTCCCATCAGCGATTACTTTTAAAATCAAATTTTTGAGTACTCAGATGTTTCTGCCACTTCTTTAATCTCCCTGATAGATTTGGTTGCTTTCATTTTCTGCGTCACTATTTGCCATTTGATGGTTTTCCTGTTCTTCTCTCAGTGGGACCGGCCCCAGCACCATGCGGACGGCAGGGTCTGGTTAGGGGTTAGCATCTGTGATCAACACCGTTGGTGTCTGTCCTTTCCTGACCTCCCTGTGGTCCGGGCACCTTGCAAAACCTGGGCCAGTGATTTACAAATGTGTTCACACCGGAAGTTTACACACTTGTCGTGCTCCTCCATGCAGGGTGCTTTGAGGGCTTAGGTTCAGGAACCAAATTCATGGCTTTCCCCTATTGCTTGGAAAGGTATATATAAAATTCTACCAAATTAACCATTTATTTTTATTATAGAATTTCAACATTTTGTAAATTCCAACATTCAGTCCCTCAAGAAGAGATGTACCATGTGACTCAGTTTTTAGCTAACACAGCGCTGGTTGCAGCCGGCATTTAACCCAAAGCCCCAGCCACCTGCCCACTCAGCTGTCTCAGGGCACCGCCCTCAGGCTTTTCCTCCCCAAACGTCCCCGCTGTGCTCCATGAATAGCACCACTGCCATCTCATTCAGCAAGACAGTCACTGGCAAAGCATTTGGAGTCCTCTCTCTTTTGCACTAACAGTCCCCAAGTCGGATAACTTCCCCTCACGTATAAATCATGGTCCACCCACGTCTTTCCTTCTCTACCCCCAGCACCTGAGTACAAGCCAGCATCATTTTTCACTTGGGTTCCTGCAGCTGTCCCCTCAGAAATCAGTCCTCGGAATTCAGTCCTGCTCTTTCAGTCCATTTTACACCAGAGAGACTCTAACCAGCCCCCGCAGCCCCCGTCGCCAGCTCGCCTGAAAAGCCCCCTCAGTGGCTCCCACTGCTCCTGGGCCCATGAGGCCCTGCCATCTGTCTAGCCACAACTACTGAGCCCGCATTGCCACAACTACTGAAGCCCGCACGCCTAGAGCCCGTGCTCCCCGACAAGAGAAGCCACCGCAATGAGAAGCCCTGCGCACCGCAACAAACAGTAGCCCCCACTCACCGCAACTAAGACCCAACACAGCCAAAAATAAATAAATGGCATTATTTCATTCTTTTTATGGCTGAGTAATATTCCATTGGATATATGTACCACATCTTCTTTATCCATTCATCTGTCGATGGACAGTTAGGCTGCTTCCATGCCTTGGCTATTGTGAATAGTGCTGCTATGAACACGGGGGTATGTGTATATTTTTGAATTATATTTTTTTCCAGATATATGCTTAGGAGTGGGATGCTGGGTCATATGGTAGTTCTATTTTTAATTTTTTGAGGAACCTCCATAATGTTCTCCATAGTGGCTGCACCAGTTTATACTCCCACCAACAGTGTAGGAGGGTTCCCTTTTCTCCACACCCTCTCCAGCATTTATTTGGCAGTTTCTTATAAAGTTAAACACACACTCATCATATGAACCACTCCTAGGTATTTATCCCAGAGAAATGAAAACTTATTGGTTCAACCACTCTGGGAATCAGTATGGAGTTTCCTCAAAAAATTAAAGATAGAGCTACCCTACAATCTAGCAATCCCACTTCTGGGTATTTATCCAAAGGAAATGAAAACAGGTTACCAAAGAGACATGCACCCCATGTTTATTGCAGCATTATTCACAAGAGCCAAGATATAGAAACAACCTAAGTGTTCGTCCATATCATGTAATACTACTCAGCAATGAAAAGGAACAAACGACACATGCAACAACTTGCATGAATGTCAAAGACATTATGCAGAAAGAAGCCAGTCTCCAAAAGTTACCTACTGTATGATTCTCTTTATTTGACATTCTCAGAAATATAAAACTATAGGGATGAAGAACTGATCAGTGGTTGCTAGGATTAAGGGTAGGGGAGGGTGTGACAACAAAGATTTAGCACAAGGGAGTTTTGGGGGGTGGTAGAATTACTCTGGATACTGATCATGACATAGGTTATAGAAATTTATATGTGTTAATATCCATAGAACTGTACACCAAAAGAAAAAATAGTCAATTTACTGTATGACAGTTTTTAAAAGAAAACATGATGTTAGAAATATGACATATTAGAAATATATCGTTTAGAGGAAATCAACTTTATTTAATGGGAAAGCCAAACAAATCACTTTGGACCTAGAACAGTTTTTTGTTCTGTGTTGAAAAATTATTTCATTCTGTGCCTAAAGGAAAGCAGAATTAAGATGTCACAAGTTAGGGACTTCCCTGGTGGCACAGTGGTTAAGTATCCACATGCCAATGCAGGGGACAGGGGTTTGAGCCCTGGTCTGGGAAGATCCCACATGCCGTGCAGCAACTAAGCCCATGCGCCACAACTACTGAGCCTGTGCTCTAGAGCCCGTGAGCCACAACTACTGAAGCCCGTGAGCCACAACTACTGAAGCCTATGCACCTAGAGCCCATGCTCCGCAACAAGAGAAGCCACTGCAATGAGAAGCCCGCACACCATAACAAAGAGTAGCCCCCACCCACCGCAACTACAGAAAGCCCATGAGCAGCAGCAACGACCCAATGCAGCCAAAAATAAAAAATAAATTTATATATAAAAAAAGATGTCACAAGTTAGGAAAGCTCGTATCTCACTATGAGCTCTGTCGTAAATGATAAATTTCTCTTATATGTTTTCCTGCCATTCACTGTGTCACTAGATATGGGGCTTTTGTCAGATTGTTTCCTACAGAGCCTCTCTTTCCCCATCTGAAAAGGAAATCTCTCCTTGGATTTCCATCTACGGATGTCATGTCAAGGTTTGTGAAACATGTCTAAGTCATTGTGGGAAGTCACAGAACAAGGCTGACATGGGAGATAGTTCCTCATGCACCCTTTTTGTTAAGCATTCCAGATCGAAGTGAACTTCACCTCAGTTTTTTTTCTTTCTTCTTTCACACATACTCTAGAAACTCAATACGACTTCCCTTGATTTGGCATAGCCGTCTAAAATGTGCTGTCTCCACCCGGTTGCTGTTTACGATGAGCTTGAAATAGCATCTGACAATTTTTCTTAACCTAAACCACATCGTGAAGCTTTGTTTCTTCCACAGCTTCAAACTAAGGGGGTGGCAGTAGGGATGGGACATTTACGGGACACCTAAAGAGGGGTCCTACACGGAGCTTGAAAACCTATTCAACGCAGTGGGGAGGGAGGTTAGGGAGGTGTAAAGGAGACAGAATCAGATAAGTTTGAGGTTTCCTTTTTCTGTGTGTGTGGCCAGCACTGCTGTTATCTGGATTAGGTCACACAGGGAAAAAAATAGGCAGAGAATTATAAAAGATTTGAGAGGAAAGATACGTATCTATATTTTACCAGCTTATTTGTTTTTAAAAGTTTGCACAGCTGCTTTAATCTCTAAATGTTGTGTTTGTTAAAGGATTTCAAGTTTGTTCCAGAGGCAATGTGGTTTTTAACACAAAAGGAATGAATCCTTGGGGCAGTAGATTTGAAGTGAGCAAGGAGACATGACATTTAACAGAGAAAATCAAGTTGGACTTGAAGTCATGGAAAATTAAGAGTGCAAAGTTCTTCTGATGGTCCCTGAAATACAGGAGGACAGGGAACACTTAGAACCTGTTGTCGGGTTCCCTATGGTAGGGAAGCTTTTCTTTTTTTTAATTTATTAAAGTATAGTTAATTTACAAACTAACACAATGTTGTGTTGGTTTCAGGTGTATAGCAAAGCGATTCAGTTATACATACACATATATATGTTTTCCCTTATAGCTATTACAAAATATTGAGTAGTGTTCCCTGTGCTATACAGTAGGTCCATGTTGATTATCTATTTTAAATACAGTCATGTGTATCTGTTAATCCCAGTAGGGAAGCTTTTAAAGAAGGAAGTCACGTCTCCTCATACATGGTGAATTTGGCGAAGTTGGTCCTCCTGGTGGCAAACTTCCAGGAAGCCAGACCCTTCCTGATCAGATGATGTGGTTTCCTAAGGGACATAAAAATAGTCCTCTCCCCATGAAAAGGGTTAAGAATGGAAACCAAGGACCCTCCCACACAACGGAGAGCAGCTGTCAATGTGGCCAACAGAAGTCGAACATGTGCAAAAGCAGTTCTGGGAGAATGTAGGACAAGGTAGCTGCAGAAGAAGCAGAGTGGGGAGAGCACAGGAGATGCAGTCGGGCGGAGGGCGGAAATGGTGCAAGAAGAGAAGCAGGTAATCAGGAAGTAGAGGAGAGGAAAGCAAGCGAAGGTGAGGGAATTTAGAAGGATATGCAGAGAGGGTAGCAAAGCCATATTAGACACAGACTCGAAGCAAACTGGGTGACCCTAAAGTCTGCCTATACATTTCCACAGAAAGATAAAAGGTGGGCAAGAATCAACAGATAACAAAAGTACAAAGTGTTTGCCTTCACCCACGGATGAACTTGTGAACAGACCACCATACTGCCAGGTGCAGAGGGTCCAGCGGCTCTCAGTGGGAGCCAGGATCCCCTCTGCCTGGCTACCCCAGGACAAATTCAACTTTTAGAAGGTAGTCCCAGGTCCTGGGCATAACTTGCTGCCTTTTAGAGTTAAATTTCATAAGCCGATGGAAAGAATTCATACTGCATGTATTCCAGCAGGTTTTAGTTCAGGCAACATTATGGTTTCATAGGCTATTGCCTGATCTTCTAGGAGTTAAAAAAATCTAACAGCAGATATTTATAATCTGCCATGATCTTTCTTTCTGACAACCCCATAAGGGAATACCAATTATTAAATATAGCAAACAATTTAAAGTTACTGGTATCTTCAGATGATTTAATGACCTCTTGTCCCTGAAGTAAACCATCTGATAATCTGAACTTAATTTTTTGTCTTTTTAAAAATTTATTTCATTGAAGTATAGTTCATTTACAAAGTTGTGTTAATTTCTTCTTACAGCAAATTGATTCAGTTATATACATATATATTCTTTTCCATTATGGTTTATCCAGGATATTGGATGTAGTTCCCTGTGCTATACAGTAGGACCTTGTTGTTTATCCATCCTATATATAATAGTTTGCATCTGCTAATCCCAAACTCCCAATCCATCCCTCCCCCACCCTCCCTCCCCCTTGGCAACCACAAGTCATTGTTCCCTATGTCTGTTGGTCGGCTTCTCTTTCATAGATAAGTTCATTTGTGTCATAATTAGATTCCACATATAAGTGGTATCATATGGTATTTGTCTTTCTCCGTCTGATTTACTTAACTTAGTTATGATATTCTGTAGATCCATCCATGTTGCTGTAAATGGCCTTATTTCATTCTTTTCATGGCTGAGTAATATTCCATTGTATATATATATACACCACATCTTCTTTATCCATTCCTCTCTTGATGGACATTTAGGTTGCTTCCATGTCTTGGCTATTGCGAATAGTGCTGCTGTGAACATAGGGGTCTTTCAAATTACAGTTTTCTCTGGATATATGCCCAGGAGTGGGATTGCTGGATCATATGGCAACTCTACTTTTAGTTTTTTGAGGACCCTCCATACTGTTCTCCATAGTGGCTGCACCAATTTACATTCCCACCAAGAGTGTAGGAAGGTTCCCTTTTCTCCACACCCTCTCCAACATTTACTGTTTGTAGATTTTTTTTTTTTTTTTTTTTTTTTTTTTTTGCGGTACGCGGGCCTCTCACTGCTGTGGCCTCTCCCGTTGTGGAGCACAGGCTCCGGACGCGCAGGCTCAGTGGCCATGGTTCACGGGCCCAGCCGCTCCGTTACATGTGGGATCTTCCCGGACCGGGGCACGCACCCATGTCCCCTGCATCGGCAGGCGGACTCTCAACCACTGCGCCACCAGGGAAGCCCATGTTTGTAGATTTTTTGATGACAGGCATTCTGACTGGCATGAGATGCTATCTCATTATAGCTTTGATTTTGCATTTCTCTAATAACTAGCGATGAATCTGAACTTAATTATTAACAGTTCATTTTCCGACTTCCCCGAACTTCGAATACGGATGTTATTGTCTTTATTTTGTCCTGATAACCGTTCATTGCTGACAGCTGTACTCAAAACTCAAAGCCCTAACTGCTAGTGTCTCCCGTATCAGCAGAGGCCGTGTGATGTACCAGAGGAGAAACCGGAGCGGGTGCCTATGCTGGTGCCACGCTCTTTGCCAGCTGTGCGTCCGTAGGCAAATTACTTACCCCTCTCCGTGACTTGGTTTCCTCATCTGTAAAATGGGGATGGTGATAATAGTGCCTTCTTCATAGGTCTGTTGTGAGGGTTAAACAAGCCTAGAATAGGACCTCGGTGAGTACGTATTAATGAATACATAAGGCATTTAGAGCAATGAACGGTAAATAGCACCATATGCCTTAACCATATTTCTATTATTTTCTGATGCCCCTCACTGTAATTTTCAGTAGTTATATTAGGAGAGTGTGAAGTTTAAAAATATGCCCCAACCAGCCCATGATTCCCCAAAACCTGCAAAATCATACAGCAACAATAACATTATATTTTTGGTTTTAATCCTTAGTTCATCTCAGTGTAATAAACCTATAGCTTTGTATCCGCCAGAGTTGAAAATATGTCCATGAGGTTGGAAGAAGTCAACGAAAGAGAAAACTTTATGAAAACTTCCCTACAGACTGTTGACCTTCGCCTTTCCCAACTGGAAGAACTATCTAGCAGAATGGTGAATGCGCTGGAAAACCTCGCAGGAATCGACAAGTCCGACCTGATGCAGACCCGGTCCCGGGCTTCTTCTGAATGCGATGCAACGTACCTTCTAAGGCAAAGCAGCATCAACAGTGCCGACGGCTACAGCATGTACAGGTGTCTTTTCAACGGGGAGGAGTTGCTGTATGAGGATACTTCCCTCTGCATGCCACCAGGGACGGGATTCAGGAAGAAAGTTGGTTCCTTCCGTGTGAAGGAAGAGAAGGACCAAAGAACACACCTGGTCCCAGAGCGTCAGGGCAGCCTTCGTCTGCCACCCAGCACGAGCACACCAGCATCCCCGGACGGCGATCGACTTGCATCAGACAACGTGAAGAGCACCTCAGAGCCGAAATTAGGTCCAGATGTTGGGATTTCAGCTGAAGATGATGAAAGGCAGGCAGACTCTAAGAGAGGAGAAACGAGCTCCCCAAGTTTCAGTCAAACAGATGTTATGCACGGAGAGAAGAAGTCGGATTTTCAAAGCACTCAGCTAACAGTGGAAACAGCGAAGATAGAAGGCACCATTTCTTATCCCCCGGAAGAAACAGAAGTGACCCGTTATTACCCTGATGAGACGTTCAGTACTTGTAAAGCAATGAAGTCCAGAAGCTTTGTATATTCCCGGGGAAGAAAGCTGGTCGGCGGGGTTAACAAGTGGAGTGCAGTTGGGGACCAAACATGGTCCTCCACAGTTCAGCAGTGGACCACAGAGTGTAGGTATCAAGTTCAAAAGATTATGCGTTCTCGGAGCACGGATATCCCTTCCTTTGGGTCTGAAACGGCAGTGCAGGCCGAGCATCAAGGGCATTTCACAGACACCGAAGATGGAAACTGTGTTTCTGAAACAGGCCCTCAGATCTCCTGTTTGTCACTAGCTGTTACTGACAGAACTGACAAGGAAAACTTACTGTCTGTGAAAACACACCAAACTTTGGGATTCCCATCTTTAAGGTCAAAAAGTTTACACGGCCATCCTAGGAACGCTAAAGCCATTCAGGGCACCTTAGACAGATCTGGACATGCCAGCAGTGTAAGTAACTTAGCAGTTGTGTCTGGAATTACAACGGAGGACCTGAAAGTGAAGCGAGAGAAAAATTCCTCAGAAACTGAATGCTAATGAGTTTTGTTTCTTTGATTTTTCAATCAGGACAACTGATGAGTCCCATCTTGGTCATCTAAACATCATCCATTTCTGAAATCATTTTCATTAGAAACGTTTGACAATTTGGACTTATTTAAAATTTAGAGTTTAATTTTAGTGCATTACAATTTAAAATGTAATGCACTAAACTTAAAGTAATGTTTTGTTAGTATATGTTAGTAAACTTAGCTTTTTTAGTTGGAGTAGGACCAATGAAAGTGATAATGCTCCAGTCACGATAAATTGCTTCATCAGTATACAGGATCCTACGATCTCTTTATTTCTGAGGGCAACCGAATAGCCAAAGAAATGCCTTTGGGTGACACCAGTAGGTTACTTAAGGGAGTAAGCAACTATGTAATAAAGGGAAATGAAAGACAAAGCAAACATGAAAAAAAAAAAAAAGGAGGGGTGGGAGAAAAAAACAGTAAAACTATGAGGTGCAAAAAGTGAGACTTGGAAAGGGGAAGTAAACATCATATGTTCTTTAAGGGTTTCTGTTTATGTTATGTTTTAATGCTTTATGTTTTAAAATTACACGATGGAAAAAAAAGGCCACGATTATATCAAAGGTCACACTGTAATAGGGTAGGGTGACCAAGAGTTTTGTTAATGTGTAAAAATAAAGTATCCCACATGAATTTTCCTGTTGTCATCTAGTCCTTGACGGCAAACACAAATTAATTGTACTTCTGTCTACACAATGGTTTGTGTAAAGCTGGGGCTAGAACCTAAAGGATACATACATGTTCAAGGTGGGAATTCTCAAGAACTACAAAGACGATTCATGGCTAAAAACACAAGGTGTGCTTCAACTTGTAAGTTCAAAGACACAGCATCGCCATAAACTGGCAAGGGGCAGGGGGAGGAGAGAGAGAGAGAGAGATGAATTCACTGCAGTTATGCCAAAGGTACTAATCAGAGACCTCAGGAGACTTGAGAGTTTAATAGCCAGATGAGAATCCCTGAACTGAGCTGGATTTGAGACTATTTAATCAACCCTGCTACCTGTGTTATTTGACCCAAGGATAAACCCATTCCATTTGACCTCATTCCTAAATCTCTGCTTTGGGTGCCAAGAAAACTTGCAGCCCTTTGCCACAACCTAAAAAAAGGTTTCTCAGAACAAGCTGGAGAACCTCTGACAGCTCGAGAGAGCAGGTCTGAAGAAGGCAAAGCTCTTGTTTGGAATTCTCCACCTGTCCGCTCATTACACAGGCCCCTTTTCTAGGTCACTCCCACCTTGCCTCAGGTGTGGGGGCTGAGTTTATTCCCAGAAGTCTCACTGAGTCTCCTGTAGAAGTGTTGGTTGAAAGGGATGTGGTTTTTTTTCTTAAGGTATTTATCTTACAGACCCAGAATGTGTACATTCTAATGGTGGAATTTCAGAACCTATGGCAGGGACTTTTCTTGCACACCCTGAACCATGCAGTATAGCTATTTATGTGCTCTACCAACTCTGTTCGACTCAAATATTAAGGGCCTATTATGCAGGGCACTAAGCCAGACTGCTTGTTATTATATTGCTATTATTCCAATATCATTCTAATTTTGCTAAATATGGAAAACTGAATATTAAGAACTAATATCCAATCTGATCAAATCTAGCAGTATCTAATACATTAAAATAGAAACACTGCACATGTTCAAAGCACTTAGCATAGACTGTTGGTGGGAATATAAAATGGCACAGCCACTATGGAGAACAGTATGGAGATTCCTTCCTGGGCATATACCCAGAGAAAACCATAATTTGAAAAGATACATGCACCCCAGTGTTCATAACAGCACTATTTACAATAGCCAAGACATGGATGTAACCTAAGTGTCCATCGATAGACGAATGGATAAAGAAGATGTGGTATATTTATACAATGGAATATTACTCAGCCATAAAAAATAATGAAATAATGCCATTTTCAGCAACATGGATAGAACTAGAGATTATCATACTAAGTGAAGTAAGTTAGACAGGCAAAGACAAATACCATATGATATCACTTATATGTAGAATCTAAAAAATGATACAAATGAACTTATTTACAAAACAGAAATAGACTCACAGGCATTAAAAACAAACTTACGGAAGCCAAAGGGGCTGGAGGGATAAATTTGGAATTTGGGATTAAGAGATACACACTACTATATATAAAATAGATAAACAACAAGGACTTACTGTATAGCACAGGGAACTATACTTAATATCTTGTAATAACCTATAATGGAAAAGAATCTGAAAAAAATAGATGTATATATGTATAACCGAATCACCTTGCTGTTCATCTGAAACATCGTAAGCCAACTATACTTCAACAAAAAAGTAAAAATTATTAAAAAATCATTTCGCATAAAACTGTCTTAGTAAATTAGAATTATATTTCTGTTCTATGTAAAACCTAATAAGAAACATAATGAGGACTTTTATTCTTATATCCCATAAACTCTGTCACACTCATAAATGAGTTATGATGTGATATTTGATATAAAGTTTAAAAACTCATTTTTAAATTTCTATCAAGGGGAATTAAGAATTGAACTATCAAAAGACCTCATTATAAGTGACTCTCTCCTTTGAGACTGTATGATTGACTACTTTCTGTACATACAACTGCATCACCATGAGGCTTTTACAGGTTTCCATAATTTAGGTTTCAAAATTTTAAAGTTAAACTGTTAATGTTGTCATATAGTTATTCCATATCAAAAATGCATTTTACTGGATATAAATTGGAAATAAAGAGAAATGAAATTATTGTCTTACTATCTCCTACATAAAAAAGCAGACAACTTTAAAGATAATTTTTATTATAAAAGATACAGAAAATCACACAAAGCAAATATATATCTTAATTATTGTCAGATGGACATCCTTTATAACCACTACCCATTTTCATAGAATTTGCCAGCCACCCCAGAAGTTCCAAAAGTTCCTGTGTCAACCAACTTCCTCCCCACAAAAATAACCACTCTCCTTTTATAGTAACCACTTCCTTGCTGTAAAACAATGACTCCAAAACTGGGTGGCTTGAAACACCTATTTTATTATGCTCATGGATCCTGTGGGTCAGGAATTCAGACAAGGCACAGCAGGAATCTCCCTGATTTGTAGTGTTTGCTGATTTCCAACGTGTAATTATTCCTACCCTGGCCAACATCAAGCTACTCGTGTGACGTCACTGAATGTGGATTTGGGGGAAAATGCTAACAATTTGCTGCTGGGAGCCAGTACAAACTGGCTACAGCACATCAGTGTCTCTGCTCCACAGTGTTTGAGCTGGGAAGACTCAGTGTCTGGAGGCTGGAATCATCCAGAAGCACCTTCCCTCACAGGTCTAGGAGTTGATCCTGGCTGTCAGCGGGGATCTAAATCTCAGCTAGAGTCCATCCACCAGAGCACCTGTGCATCGCCTTTCCGTGTGCCCTGGGCTTCCTCACAGTATGGCAGCCTCATAGGAATCAGTTCAGGGTTCTAAAAGTGAATGTCCCAGTGAGCAAGACGGAGATATTGTTTTTTATGACCTCGCTTCCACTGCATTCTCTTGGTCACAGGTGAGTCAGTAAGGCCAGCCCAGACTCAAGAAAGCGGGTCATATTTGGGAGGCGTGTTGAAAATTTTGCAGACATGTTTTAAAATCCCCACACTTGCATTTCATTATAGCTTTATCACCTGAATGTTCCTTAGCACTATAGTTAAGCATCCCTCTTTTTTGTTTTTTAATTTGCTGATTCCCTTTCTATCCCTTTCTCCTCCTTATAGTTCATCTGTTGAAGAACGTGGGTCACTTGACTTGCAAAGTTTCCCACAGCCTAAATTTTACTGGTTGAACAGTCATATGCAGTTAGGTGTGTTCCACTCTGCCTGAAAGTTGGCAGGAGAATTCAGAGGCTTGTTCAGGCTTAGGTTCGATCCTGATGGCAAGGCTACTTGGGTGTTGTTTCTTCTTTTTTCATGAGGCACATCTATGTCTACTTGCCTCTCTTTTTGTGATGTCAGTAGCTGTTCATACTCAATATCTGGATCCCTTCATTCATAGGAGGTTGAAAATTGTAATACTCGAATCCTATTATTTCTTTTTCTTTTATTATTTAGAATACTTTATAAAGAGATGATTCCTTTCACCTACTATTTGATTACACAATGGTATAGTTCATACTGTACAGCAAGAATAATGATTAACTTTTCCCATTTATTTGCCAGTTTTCAAGATAATGAATTGGCTTTTATCATCTTCCAAAGGTGACTGATAGATTTTTAAATATATATATATATATATATATATATATATATATACACCATTATGATCGCACGAATTGAAACATGTGATATGTTTCAATCCATTGCAATTATTATCCTTTTACATTTTCTTTCCTCGAGTACCTTAAATATGTTACTCCATTTTCTTTTTTTTTTTTTTTTCTGGCCACGCTGCACGGCTTGTGGGATCTTAGCTCCCCAACTAGGGATCGAACCCAGGCCCCTGGCAGTGAGGGTGCCGAGCCCTTACCACTGAACCGCCAGGGAATTCCTGTTACTCCATTTTCTTCTGACATAAAGGATTGTTTCCAAAAGGTCTGATGATAATCTAATTTTTTTTCACCTAGAAGTCATTTTTTTTTTTGTCTAGATACCCAAAGAAATTTTCATTATTTTTTCTTTAAATTCTAATAGTTTTACAAGAGTATGTCTTAGTGTTGGTAATTCTGGATTGATGTTCTCACCTGCAGTGTGTTCTCTCAATGCATACTTTCGAAGCTTTTTTTTTTTTAATTTCAAGGAGGTTCTCTTGAATATAGTTTGCAGTATCTCTTCTGTCTCCTTATCTCCTCCCCTGCGTTTTCCACAAAGGCTCTTATTATTTCTTCAAGGGCTGGATCTCCTTCGCTTATCCTCAATATTTGCCACTTTCTCACTAATCTTTTTCAATCTCTCTTTATTGCTTTTTGAAAATTTTTTCTCCTTTTTATCTTCTGCTTCTCTTAAGGCATAACAAATTGTGTTTACTCACCCTTGGGTTTCTTTTGGTTTAGTCTTCATTTCTGAAATAATTCTTTCTCTTATTTCTGATTCTTTTCTGAATTTGTTCATTTAATTCCAAATATTCCTAATTCTGATTTACATAATTCATTCACGTCTCCTATCATTTTCTTTGTGTCTTTTAGCTCTTTGAAATGCTGGGCGTTGGTTCTCATCTGCATTGAGGGCATGTTTTTCTGATGTTCTTTTACTGTCTACAGGAGTGCTATTCAGTTCTTCTCTTTTTCATTACAATAGTTTTCTATGGGATTTGACTTCCATACTTTCCCTTGGTTATTTGTATGTGAAATTGGTTTTCTCAAACTTTTTGAAGGAGGCAGTTGTCAGGAGAGTTTTTCTAACTTTGCAGAGAACTTTTTTTTTTTTTGGTTGCACCATGCGGCATGCAGGATCTTAGTTCCCCAACCAGGGATCGAACCCATGCCCCCTACATTGGGAGCTTGGAGTCTTAACCACTAGACCACCAGGGAAGTCCCAAGAGAACCTTTTTTATTTTTACAGTCTAGCATTACATTTTTGTAAAGTCAGCTTACTTTCAGAGATTTCCTGGTCCTCCATCTTTACCTGGACCTTCTCTTTCCTTTGTCTCTCATTGGCTCAATTTTGTTCCCATGCCAAGCAGTTTGTCCTCAGTGTGGGTCCCTTTCCTTGAAGGAAGCCGTGGTAGGTCAGTTTCAAGAGTTCCTACAGCAATATTGTTCCACCCTTCAGACCTCACCAGGAGCCCTTGCACTCTCAAACACCACTTTCTACTTCACCTGCTCTTCTCAACTTGACTGGCTGGGCCAGTAAATACCTTCTGGCTATTTGGGGATTCTTCAGATGCCTCATTGATTCCCTTTGCTGATATAACAAAGGTCTTGTAAGTACTATGGTTTGCTCCTACTTGCCTATATTTTGGAAATCATAGGGATACCATTCCATTTAGATTTGTGGTTAATGTTGTCCATGGGCCTCTGGTTTTGCTTTATAGTTCCTTTCTCTATTTTCATGGGGAGACTGAATAATTATGCTGCTGTTGTCATCTTCCCAGAATTCCCCCTCAAGAAACAGATTTTTTAAATGACTTAATAGTCATCTTCCAGGACCATATACTCAGACAATGGTATAGTTTTGTAGACATGATACTTAACCACTGTACACTACCTCTCCCACTGCTACCACCATCACCTTCTTTTATCTGGACTCTTCTGATAGCCCCCAACTAGTCTTTTTACTGAAAGTAGGGTCTGGCTGCTCATTGCTCTAAAGCTAATAAGGGGGCAAGTTGGTGGAAAGTTTGCTTGATTTCAGAGGCCAGCAACCAGGGGTTGGGGGAGAGGGCAGACTCCTGTTCAAAGGCCGACCCCCCCACTGGGGGGTGAGAGCTATAAAAGCCGAAGGAGGGGACTACATGTAGAAACAGCACAGGCAGCTCTGACAGTCATCTTGAAATGGGTCATGGGGTGGTCTGATCAGCGTCATCTTGATGGCTTTCAGTACAGTTATTCTTTAGTTCCAGGGTCGGTTTGTTCCCATTTCTCTGAGGGCAGCTCTCAGAGTTGTGGCAGCTTATGTCATGGCTACAGCCTGGTCATCATGTAGTTAACTTCTTCCACCTGGTGTGGGTTTCAGTAGCTATAAGACAGCTCACAGGATATGGCTCAGAATATTACCCATAGCCCTTGAGGAGGAACTAAAGGTCCTTGACTTTGCTTAATGACTAAACTATTACTATTTTGTCCTGTTTGATTGTTTTCCTTTGCTTCTGCATTTTCTCACTTCTCTGATTGAATTTATTCTTTGACTGAAGTTTTCCTGCAGACAAAAGGCGGGCTGAGGGCATGGGGGGCATAGACCATAGGGTCCTGCTCCATTTCAGTCTCACTGCTTCTACCACACTGTACCTCTACAGCAGGGGGAGTGATTATTTTTAAATGTCAGATCACGTCATTCTCAGCTCAAAATGTTGCAGAAGCTTCTCAATTTTTCAGGCCCTATGTGATCTGGCTTCTTTTTCTCTGACCTCTTCTTCCACTAGATTAGGCTGCTCTGAACACACCAGGCAGGTTCGCACCTCAGGGCATTTGCACCGCTAATCCCTCTTCCTCCTGATCTCCACCTGGCTTGCTCCCTCACTCCCTTCCGTCTCTGCTCAAATGTCATCTTAGGGGCTTCCCTGGTGGCGCAGTGGTTGAGAGTCTGCCTGCTAATGCAGGGGACACGGGTTCGGGCCCTGTTCTGGGAGGATCCCACATGCCGCGGCGCAACTAGGCCCGTGAGCCACAACTACTGAGCCTGCGCGTCTGGAGCCTGTGCTCCGCAACAAGAGAGGCCGCGATAGTGAGAGGCCCGCGCACCGCGATGAAGAGTGGCCCCCGCTTGCCACAACTAGAGAAAGCCCTCGCACGAAGACCCAACACAGCAAAAATAAATAAATAAATAAGCCAAGCATTTGAAGCCCTTTAAAAAAAATTTAAAAAAAAAAAGTCATCTTATCAGAAAGGCCTTCCCTGACCACACCCCATCTCCCATCGAAAAACAAAACCCTCGTCTTCTTCCCATTTGTTTTTCCTCATGGCACTTGTTATATATTAATTTTTTATATCCTTCCACCTGGAGTGAAAGTGCCAGGAAAGTAGAAACTTTGTCTTCTTAGTGACCCAAGTCGTTTTTAGCACAGAGTTAGCAATCAATACAAATTTGGTAACTGACTGAATGAATATATTAATTACCTAGCACCTAATAGATATTCAAGAAATGTTAGCTCTTTTTTTCCTCTTCACAGGGAAAAGGAAATGATCTGTACAGAATGCCAGTATCCCCCATGATAGAAGAGCCAATACTGGAAACAGAGTCAGAAAAATAGGGGACATCAGAACCAAAGAAGGAGACAGTCAGCTATTTCGAATGCACAGAGTATCAAGGAGATCAGGACTAGTGCTAGGAACTGCATGTATTCTCCCAAAAGTCAGACGTTGAAGCCCTGACCCCCAATGTGACTGTATTTGGAGGTAGGGCTTTTAGGAGGTAATTAATTAAATGAGGTCATAAGTGGTGGGGTCCTAATCCAACAGGATTAATGCCTCTATAAGAAGAAACACCAGAGTGCGCTCTCTCTAATACCCTGCACCCGTCCACCACCAACCCCCCACTCTCAGCTCTCTCCACTGTCTGCAAGCCAGACAGAGAGCTCGCACCAGAATTCCATCTTGCCTATACTTGACCTTGGACTTCCCAGCCTCCAGAACTGTGAGAAATAAATTTCCGTTATTTAAGCCACCTAGTTTGTGGTATTTTCTTATGGCAACCCAAGCAGACTGATACAATTACATAACTGAAAAGGCCTTAAAACTCAGGGTAAGTCTGGACAAATCTGGAAATCAGAGTTTTTCCACTTTTCGACTGTATAGTCACTTATTAGAGTTGTAGATCCTAAGAAAACCTGTAGGGCAAAAGCCAAATTATAGTAAGTCATTTCAGTATAAAGATCCACATATTCCTTGAAGAGTATTTGTGGGGGAAAAAATACATTTTGTCTAGTTTTATTGAGATGTAATTGACATACATCACCGTATAAATACAGCTTAGGGTATATAGCCTAATGGTTTGACTTGCATATATTGTGGAATGATTACCGCAATAAGTTTAGCTGGCATTCATCAGCTCATGCAAATACAATAAAAAGAGAAAGAAGAAAAAAAAAACGCTTAGGATTTACTCTCTTAACTTTCCTATATAACAGACAGCAATGTTAATCATATTTATCATGTTGTACATTACATTCCTAGTACTTACTTATCGCCTAACTGGAAATTTGCACCTTTTGACCACCTTCCTCCAATTCCCCCTCCTCCCACGCCCTGCCTCTGGTAACCACAAATCTGATCTTTTTCTATGAGTTTGGTTTTTTTTTAATCCATTTAATGTAGAGAAAACACGGACTATTCATAAAAAGGTGTTAAATGTATGTGCACAACACTATCTTTAGCATCTATAACTCAATGGGCTTAACATTTTAAAGTATGATTGTGGTTCCCGGTCAAAATGGAATCATATGGCACTCAAACAAGTTAACCAGAAAGATCAGTGGGGTTCTGGATCCAGGATAAATTATTTTCCAAAAAAACGTAACTTTTGAATCTTTGTTTAAATTTTTTAGTGTTTCCATTAGCAACACTTGTCAGTATGGTTGTGATTCATATGGGCACATTGGAGCTTCCCTGTGACATTAATTATAATATGCTGGATTAGGGATTTATTCTTTAAAGCATAAGAAAAATCTAGTCTCAACTAATAGATTTACCAAAATGAAACATCACTAGCCCCCTTACCAAAGGCTGCTCCAGTTCGGAAACAAGCTAAAGAGTTCAGAAATGCCCTGCGCTTGATATGCTGAAATTCGCCGGTTCTTTGCAATTAACGGGTAGATTATTCGGTCCATAGCCTATTCGGTCCACACCGCTAAGGCCTGACTCTTGCTGGGCTTTTGATCATTTATTTGCTCATTGGTATTTTTACACGTGAGAATAGGCACGAAGAGAAAGGAAGGTAACTTGCTTAATATCTTTATCCACATTAAAGTTTAATAAAGAGGGTAGAAGTTAAAGTAAATGAAGGAGTCCGGGTTGCCTGGGAACGTCCTCCGTCAATAGCCTCAGCACCCCGTGGAATTGAGCAGCAGGACACCCCAGTCTCAAAGCTTCCCGCACAGACAACCGTGTGATGGGAGAAAAATCTCCCCCAGTGTCGACCTTGAAGGCACCGCGCTGACAGTCTGATCCCAGTCACTGCCGGCTGTCCCGGGCCGCCTTCCCGGTGCCCGTCCCTCACACGCTGGCCGCAGACAGCGTGACCGGCTGAGCCCAGGGCTCCAGAGTCCCCTCCCCCCGCCCCGGGCTCCTCCCGAAGAAGGAAAACAACACTGGTCGCGCGAGCTGGAGGACTAGCGAGCAGCGTCCAGGGGGGTGTCCCGGGGACAGGGGGACCGCGGGGCAGTCGGCACGGAAGCTTGAACGAAAGCCGGGGCCGCCTCCCGAGACCCCTATGACCCCCGCCGGCCGCCGTAGGTCCCTGCTGGCCGCTGTGATCCCCTCGGGCCGCCCTCCGCGGCTCCTGTGACCCCCGCGGGCCGCCGTACGTCCCCGCGGGCCGCTGTGGACCGTGCCGGCCGCCATAGCAGTGCTCCCACCCCCGCCCGGACCGGCCTTTCAAGATGGCTCCCGCGCCCCGCTCCCCCCCGGCGCTCTCGCTGAGGGCCGAGCAGCGGCGCAAGGCGCCAGCCTCGCGTTCCGATTCCCGCGCGGCCTAGAGGCCAGCAGCGGCCGGCCGCCGGCCTGCGCGCGCCGTCTCTCGGGGCGGGGCGGCACGCCGGGCCCCTTCCGGGGATGGGCCCGGGCTCCTCCCCGCTCGGGCGGGCGCTCAGCCGTGTCCACGCCCGTCAGCCCGACCGGCCCGGCTGGCCGCAGACCGAGCCCGGGCGGCCGCACGGGGAACTCTCAGCCAGCGGGCGTCGGGAGGCGGATCCCGGGCCCCGACCGGGACGGGCCGAGCCGAGCAGGCGGCGGCACCATGTTCTCGCTCAAGCCGCCCAGACCCACGTTCAGGTCCTACCTCCTGCCGCCGCCCCAGGTAAACAGCCGTCTCCCCGCGGCGCCCTCTCCTCGCGTTTCCGGGGAGCCGAACGCGGGCAGGCCCAGGAGACTGCCCCGTCCCCCGTCCCCCGGACCCCGGCGCGGGGAAGCCGCCTTCCCGGGAGCCCCGCTGGCTCGGTGGAAACTTGCAAAACTCCGCCGCAGCCGTTCTCGGCTCCGAGACGGGACTCCAGGGAGCGATCGGAGTTGGGATTTATTTAGCCCTTCGCCTGGCGACGGTCCCCGCCGTGACCGCCGGCAGGATCGCATCGCCTGTGGGCACCTAGTGGAAGGGGTTACCTACCTGTCGTAAATGTGAACATCTGGAAGCGGCACTGGCGGTTGTAGTATTTTTATGGCCAGACTCTCAATTCCATCACGAGCAGATCCTTACAAGAGTTCGGTAAAAATGTGTAAGAATTTAAGTGGGGGGATACGTGTCTGTCGCCTGTGTCATCACCTAGAAAATAAAATTTGCTTTCATCGCTCAGCCGGGAAAAAAGTTTTGATTTTGATTTGTTTTGCTAATGTATTTCAGACTGACGATAATATTAATTCAGAACCGAAGATTAAAAAACTGGAGCCCGTTCTTTTGCCAGGTAAACATGAGTGTTCTAACAGATACTTTAGTAATGTGTTTTGGCCTAAGATTATTCTACCAGCTAGTACCATGTGGTTAACTTTCCTCATTTACTTTAAACTTTAGCCACTTAAAAATCTAACGACTGAGGATGGAAAAAAAAAAAACGGATTGGTTAGAACTAAAGGACAGCAACAAAAAGTAATGATTAATTGGTGTTTGTCCTTGAAAACTGAAGCATCGTAGAAAACTGTCAAGAATACCACTACCTTATTTCCTTTTCGTCTCCTGAAATGTTCTTTTTTAAAGCGATCATGAATTGCTTAGGTGGTGAAAGGACTTTTTGCCCTTCTTGTCCGTCTGCAATTTCATGCATTCATGGTTAATAATCAAATCACATTTCAGTAGTATACAAAGCAACTTTTATTATGTCTGGGTCTCTATACCAATAACAAAGCTTAGTGAACTTTGAATTACTTACTTGGCAATTGTTTTTTGAAGGTGTCAGCTGTGTTTGCAAATCTTGTTTCAATTTAGAATAGGGTTTCCCGACAGAGACACTATAGACATTTTGGGCCTGATAATTCTTTGTTGTAGGGTTGTCCTGTGCATTGCAGGATGTTTAGCAGCATCCCTGGCCTCTACCCCCTAGATGCCAGGAGCACCACCTCCTCTACCGCCTACTTGTGGGAACCAGAATGTCTCCAGACATTGCCAAACCCTTTTGTTAGGGGGTGGGGGGAACCCTAGGGGCAAAATTTTCCCCCTGTGGAGAAGCACTGGTTTAGAACAAAATTGACATTAGAAGACCTTAGAGGTACAGGTAAGAATTGATGGTAAATCGGAGATTAGTTTTAAAGCATATAATGCATTTATTTGATTGGTATTTTGAGTTGTATAATAATTATATAACAGCTAGGAAGTCAGTTGTTTAATCTGATTATTGGGGAAAGTAGCCAGGAAAGCCTCTTTTAAACATGAAATATAATCAAATACCAGTTTGTGTGGCTACTATCAACATTTTAAAATCTCAGTTGTTACTTAATGCTAAATCTGATAAAATGATTAGAACTCTATAGGTAGTAATTGAACAAATAGGGTAACTTAAAATTTTGTGCTTTAAAATTTTAAATATTAAGTAGGAACAAACAAATTTAAAACATAAACCTATGGTTCCCTATTATAGATGTTAACTCTTAAAATTGTTTTAAACTGTATTTGGGAGTTAGTTATAAATATTTTCCCTTTATTTTGTTAATGCTTTTTAGCCAAACAGTGTGTACTAAATAATCCTTTGTACTTGTCCTCAAAGTGAACAATAGAATTAATAAGTAACCTTTGCTCCCTGTGCCTGCTCTGTTTTGGTCTTAGTCACTCCAGGCATTTAAACAACCCTGTGGCAAACAGTGCTCTTCCTGAATGAGTGCCTGTGAGCTATTGAACTTTGGGTCCTTTTACCCTGAGCAGGCCCTGTTCTTTGATTCCCCCCTTCTGATATTTGATTTGATTTGACACTAATAAACCACATGGTCTTAGCTACAAATGATAGTGCTTGATTTTCTTTAGTTAATTTCTATATTTAAGCTTTGCTTGTGAAATTGTTACTAAATATCAGTAAGCTCAAAGAACTTTACATTGAGGGATTATCTGTTCTATAGAATTAACTAAAAACTTACCTTTCTGTTAAAAAGTCAGCGTTTTCTGGGGAAGTTGTAAACCCATTTCCTGACTGTCAGTGGTTTACTTGTCTTAGAAATCATAGCTAAGTCTGGATCCCCTGACCCGTGGTAGCTTTTCTTCACTGGCTCCGTGTGTGCATACGTGATGGCTTTGGCACCCAGCATTCTGCTTGCACCTAACCTATTCCTCACAGAACATTTAGTCAATGCTAAATTAGTGTGTCTTTGCCCTCCTTCCCCACCCCTTCTGTTCTTACCTTCCCATCCTGGTCTTCCCACGCTCTTCCCGTTCTTTCTGTCTGACCCCCCCATCATGGTCTCTGTGCCCTGCTTCACCTCTAACCTCACCAACTCCTGCTAGAACCTCTGTTGCTCCCTTTTCAGCCTGTGAAATCTGGAAGACAAGTGGAGAGTAACTGAAGCATTGGTGATCTATAAGACCTGGGCTGCGCTAGGGCTTTGCCTAAGAGGGCTTCATATTATAGTTCTGGCCTTCATTATAGTCAGAAACCAAGAGAAAACTTGGCCAAGTCACCTGCGGCTTTGCACAGACACGCAAAACAAGGAAGTAATTGTTCAGAGGTATAGTGTTGGATGTTATGCTTTGGCAAAATGCCTTGGGTTCAAGGATATCCTACTTCAGTTGCCCAAAGTTTGAACTTTTAATTCAATAAGCAGATGAAAATTGAAACAAAATCAATTGTTTATTTGCAGTTACCAAGTGCTCTGTTGAACTTAACGAGGCTGAATTTAAAATGATCTTCAGCTTTTATTAAACAAAGAAAACAGAAGAAATTGACTAGGAATTTAATTTAGATTGTGGTTTATGTTAGTAATATTCAGCTTGCCTGGTTCATGAAACTCCTTGAGATGGAGATTGTATCTAATTCAGTTTTGTGGTATCCAATGTCCAGCATAGTGCATCGAGATGCCGGTTGAGTGAATGACAGTGAAAGGACCCCTCAGACCACCTGCTTATTTTTAATTTTATTTATTTATTTATTTATTTTTTGCGGTACGCGGGCCTCTCACTGTTGTGGCCTCTCCCGTGGCGGAGCACAGGCTTCGGACGCGCAGGCTCAGCGACCATGGCTCAGGGGCCCAGCCGCTCCGCGGCATGTGGGATCTTCCCGGACCGGGGCACGTACCCGTGTCCCCTGCATCGGCAGGCGGACTCTCAACCACTGCGCCACCAGGGAAGCCCAGACCACCTGCTTAAATTGTTCCCGTAGCCATGCCTGCGTGTGCACATACACAGACAAACAGACCAACTCTCAGGTTTAGGAGGAAGGGGGAGACTCTTACTTTATGCCCTGTGTCTTGCTCTCTCCCAAAGCCACACTTCTCAAGAAAATTGTTCCTGAGCCTAGAACTGAAATACAGCGCTCTGTCAAAGCACCTGGCCTTTGCCTAGGCTTTCTCTTCACCTTCCCGTCATTACCTGAATCTCATTCTTTAACTATTGTGTTGTGTGTGTAAAATCACCCCAATCCTTTTGAAAAGAGGGAGAGTATGAATTTTAACCTGTGTATGTGTGTGTGTGTGTTCCAGCATATATTTGTGAGAGCAGGTGTTGCCACACTAAGCTTGTGTCTGTTTGGGTAGCTGCTGGGCTGATGGATCCATTCACTGAGCCTGTGAGTACCTCCTGGGTTCCTGGCTTCATGCTAGCTAGAAGGTGCTGGAGGAGGAGTGGGCTTGAATCGCAGCAGGGCTGGGGCAAGCTCCATGCTGCCTGTGGACAAGGCAGAAGACTGTGACCTGGACCAGTGGTTCCCAGATTCTAGTCATGGCCTGGCTGGCATCAGATCTGGATGAAGTTTTTATCAGCCCTTGGTCAAATTGAGAAAATAAGAAAAATGCAGCTTTTTTCCATAAAGCTAAATTGATTTGCTTTAAATTCCGAGATTATGTCCTTCCAGCTTCTTTGGTGTAGATATGTTCTTCTATTTGTAGCTGTGACTTTAAAAAAGTTTTTAAGTTAGCCCTTGTGTAGGTTCCCTGAATTATTTTTGTAGTATACCTGATTTGTGGAATCTGAACTGGAAGTCACTCCATGAAATTATTGTAACATTATAGGTACAATTTAATGAACACTCACACAGAGAACATCAGTTGTTTTATCTGCCTGGGGTCTTTCCACCGTCTTCTGAAAAATGCACCCTCTCTCTTCTGACAAATTCTCCTTCCCCTTCTCCACCCAGCCCGGGGGTCTCGTGTGGCCAGCAAAGATGATAACCCACCCCCAGACTGCTAGCGTGAGCACAGGTTTGCCTCTGGATGTTTTCAGATTGGTACTGAGGAAAGAGATCCTTTTCTATAGCGCCATCCGTGGCTGAAGCACCAGCAAACTTGTCCAAAAGAATGATGTCACGTGTTGAGAGCGGCAGAGGCAGAACCCCGAGGGAGAGTTCTGATGGTCCCATTTTCCTTGAAGTCCAGCTGACACCAGAGCCACAGAATTTTTCTTTTTGCCAAGCTAGTTCCGGGCATGTTTCTGACACTTTCAACTAAGATCCTTAACTAATATATGATATAGCTTACAGGTTACTCCTCATGACAGCCCTGTCAGGAAGGTACCAGTTGAGAAAACTATACAAGTCATAGAGGTTAAGTAACTTGCCCAGTGTTGCCCAGCCAGCAAGGGCAGAGCCAGGATTAGGAGCCCGACTCCCAGGCTGTGCCTTTAACCACTGAGCAGCAGGGCCCGCCTGACTGTGCTGACACCAGGGTCCAGATTGATGCTGTGGGATTGGATAGCGGGTGGGTTGGATGTCGTCCTAGGGGGCGTGCTCTGTCCCCGGCTCTGCCCTTTCCACAGCAGACAGATCTGACCCAGCTTGACAGGCAACTTTCAAACGATTTCAGCTGCCAGAAAATGGAATGTCTCGGGAGTCAGTGGACTTCCTGTCTCTGGCCGAGCTGACCAGAGGCTGGTGGAATGCCAACGGCTTTGTCGTAAGGGGATGAGATTTGCAGCGAGTGGGGCTCGGTGGGCTTTCTCTCTCCTCTCTCTCTCTCTGGGACATGATTTTTTTTTTTTTAATATTTATTTATTTATTTTGGCTGCACCGGGTCTCAGTTGCGGCACACGGTATCTTCATTGCGACATGTACACGGGATCTAGTTCACCGACCAGGGACTGAACCCGGGTCCCCTGCATTGGGAGCGCGGAGTCTTACCCAGTGGACCACCAGAGAGGTCCCAGGGACGTGATCTTTTTAGAGATCTGTGGAGTGGGAGGGGGACGGCCTGAAGTGCTGTGGCCACGGCCTGAGTTGATGGTTGAGTGGGTACTGACTGCTCGTTCCGTACTGCTTGGTAGAGGGGGAGCAGCCGAAGAAGAGGGCTCCTGCCCTGAGTCTCAGTTCACTGGCAAGTGCTTCAGTGGAGGAGAGCTGAGGTTGCGCAGGCTCGGAGGAAGGGCACCTGAGCCGCATTTGGGAAGGGCCTGGCTGTCGGGAGAGGACTCGTGCTCTGCCCGGTGGTGCCCGCTAAGACTCAGCCTCTGTGCACAGGCGGGGGTCGGCTCGGCCCTCCCTCTTCCATCTGCAGTGCCAGCAGCACTTCCATTAGGAGATTAGCTAGTAGATTGATAATGAATGCGCCGATTGTCCGAGTCTTTTGTAATCGGATCAGAAAAGGATACGACCTAGGGCCATCCAGAAAATGAAAATAGCCATTGTTGGGCAGCTGTCTTGTTTATTGCTTTTTTTTTTTTTTTTTTTTTTTTTACATGTTCACTGTTTGGACCATTTATGTACTACTGTCCTCTACCTCACTGTACATCTATTTCCTCAACTAGATTGTGAATCCCTTAAAGCAGACTGTCTCTTTCAGGTGTTTTTTGTTTTGATTTGGTTTTTTGTAGATAGGCTTTAGAGATCCTTGTAGACTGAATTTCATAGTATTTTAATTCTTAGATACCCTGCTTTTGAAAGACAGAAGGCCTTGTAACTGCTCCTTGGAACCATGAACGGTTTAACCAACTGCGGTGTCTTAGCATTGGGTCTGTGCCTCACCTGGACAACCTTCTTCTGAGGGTTTGGAGCCGTTCATTCCTCCAGTGCCTGTTACAGGACCTCCGGTCACCTCCTTACTCCTGACCTTGCAGCTCCTGCTCAGAAACTCTTCGTGAACCCCCTTAAGGAAAATCCTGCTTAAACCAAAAATAAAATCCAAAGTCTGTAACCTCTGTAGTTTGCTGACACTCACCTTGCTGACACTCACCTCCTTACTCCTGACCTTGCAGCTCCTGCTCAGAAACTCTTCGTGAACCCCCTTAAGGAAAATCCTGCTTAAACCAAAAATAAAATCCAAAGTCTGTAACCTCTGTAGTTTGCTGACACTCACCTTGCTGACCTCTGCGCTGTTTCCCAATGTTGATATCTGCTTCACTCAGATCCAGATGCCTTTTTCCTTATTCAGGCCTTTGTTTTTGTGATCATGTGTTCTCTCTGTCTTAACCCTCATCTGCCTTCAAGATTTTCCTCTGGTCTCTTCCTGAGGTCTGCACTGCTGACCTTCCTCCAGCCCCCATCGTGGGTAGCTCTTACTGGACGTGGTACTTGATTCCGTGCTTTTTCGTATCGTGCGTGACCCTGTGAGTACCAGGAGCGGCCTCCGATGTCTTGTGCTCATCTTGTACAGAGTTTCAGCTTCCCTTAGTAACTGTTAGGCCACTTTAATTCCTGAAGTTCACTGCAGCTCAGGTGGCACTTGGACTACCCTGGCTTTAATGTTGGAAGTCCTGCACGCCAGGAATCCCCAGTCCCAGGCTGTCTGGGATGGTCACTCACTGAATGTAAAGCCACATACTGAGCTGTGCCTTGGGCCTGTGCACATTCCATAGGTTAATTAGTTACTGTGTACAGTGAGGCTTTGTCTTAAACTATTTTTCAAGCTAAAATTTATGGGAAAAATTATTTTAATTCATCAAACATGTATTGACTTTCTAAATGTGTAAGGTATTATGAAAGATAATGTGACATAGTTTTTAGTTCTCAGGGAGTTAAAAACTTCCCTAGCTATACCATTTGGAGACTTATTAATTTTAATTATATTTCCTTTCTTATTTATCTTTACAGATGAAAGGGTCTCGAGAAAACAAACTTTGATGATTTGTTGGTTCCTTCCCAGGTTATAGTAGAACATCTTGGCCCATCATCTTCTAGTTTAGACAGTTTTTTCTTTGGTGCTTTTTGCATACCCTGCACTGAAGCTCGCTTCCTGCTTTTTCTTTCGTGCGGCCCCCGTTGCTTCCTGCCCGTGGTGTGCTGGCAAGTGCCTGGTGCTGAGGGTCCTCCCACATGGCTGGCAGCACACCGCCCTCCTGCCGGAAAAGCCCAGGAGGACGGTCTCTGGGAGCTTTGAAGCTTCAGTTCCAAGTTTCCTCCTCAAGGTCACTAATTTAAAATGTAGCAAGAACCGTCTGGTTGCTCTTCTGTTTCTGCATCTGTCCCCTCTGGGAAGAGGCACTGTGAATCCCCTGTTTCTCTCCCACCTGTGAGCTGGTTTCCTGGCCCACAGGACTGCAGTTCATGCCTGGCAGTAGCTGAGGACAGTTCCTACCCAGGGTTCCCGCTTTTTTTGTAAAGTGTGAGCAGAGAGCTGTGCTGCATGATCCATGTATTTTATTTTATTTTATTTTTATTTATTTATTTATTTTTGCGGTACGCGGGCCTCTCACTGCTGTGGCCTCTCCCGTTGCGGAGCACAGGCTCTGGACGCGCAGGCTCAGCGGCCATGGCTCACGGGCCCAGCCGTTCCACGGCATGTGGGATCCTCCCGGACCGGGGCACGAACCCGTGTCCCCTGCATCGGCAGGCGGACTCCCAACCACTGTGCCACCAGGGAAGCCCGATCCATGTATCTTAGAGAGTGCTTCCATGTGAACAAAATTTAGTGTCATCAACTAAAACTCAAGTCAGGTTAACTTGGCGCTTATTTTATTACATGCTTATGATAATAAGAAGTCCCAGTTCAGCATCTCCCCGGAAGTGCCCTCCTTTTCTTCTTTCCCTCCATCCCACCCTACTTCTTTCTATCCCACGGGCCCATTTCCACTCTCCACTTAGAAAGCTACGTAACAGTTTTCCTTCAAAGACCACAGCCCAGCGGGTCCCTATTTTACCGTTGTTGCTGTTGTTTCGTATATTTCTTGTCCATCTTCTTTTCTTTAGTAGTTTTATTGTTAAATAAACTTGGATTTGTAAAAGGGTACAGATAGTTAACACATACTCTTCACCCAGCTTCCCCTAATGTTAATATCTTATAACCTCGATCAATTTAGCTGAACTAAGAAACTAACAGTACTATTAACTAAGCTGCAAGTTTTATTGACATTTCCCTAGTTTTTTCACTAATGGCCATTATTTTAGCGCCCCTGCCAGGACACCGTGTCTCCCTAGTCTCCAGCCTGTGACAGTTTCTCCATCTTTACTGATGGCTGATGAATTCTTTCATCTTGGCTCCTCTAGCCTTTTGAAATGTTCTCCTCTCTCTCTCTCTCTCTCTCTCTCTCTCTCTCTCTCTCTCTGTCTCTCTCTCTCTCTCTCTCCCACCCCCATTCCCCCTCTCTTTTTCCCTTCCCTACTTTCTGGCATTCTGGAACTATCAGAAGCTCCAGATTCAGTATGTCTTTCCTCTGCCCCAGCCCTGGAGTCAAACATTTCTCCAGTGAGTCCTGGTTCCTTTTATTGGAGAATGGTATTTAAATGTGGTTTGTTACTGGAGGCGTTTTCAGGAGACAGAGTAGAAAATAAACACGTGCACACTAAGCCATGTATACACACACCTCCCTTTGTTTCTTTACCTCTCTCTCTTTGTATATATTAAGATATACCTGAGTTTATACCGATGTCTCAGATTCTAATCTAGCCCCACAGAGTTCATTCACAGATTTGTGCTTCATTGTGCTGTTTTATGATGGAGGATGGGAAGCAGAGCAGTTAGGCCTGGATTTCAGCTTCACTTCTGCTGAGGGCTGCGGCTCACTGGTGAGAAAGGAATCTTTGGACCTGACTGTGGCAGACACATTCCGGGGGAAGGTTGTGGGTCCTCAGTGCTGCTGAGCAGGCCTCCCGAGCTCTGAGGGCACCGTACCATTGCAGGTGGAAAGTGCCTTTCCTCTGAGAGGATGTGCCTGAGTGCTTCTTCCAAGGCTTGTTTCACATAATGTTAAGAGTTGTCACTTCAGTGACCATCTCTAGCACAGAGCTGGGCAAGCTTTTCCTGTGAAGTCCCAGACAGTAAATGTTTGAGACATTTCAGGCCGTGAGGTCTCTGTTGCAAGTACTTAGCTCTGCCTTTGTCCCGTGGAAGCAGTCATAGACGGTACACAAATGAATAAGCATGGAGAGGTTTCAGTAAAGCTGTATTTACAAAAACCAGGGGGCTGCATCTGGATTGGCCAAGCCCTGGACCCATTAAATGCCTTCTCCTCCTTTTATCTTTGTCGCATTCTTGCTGCCTTTGTGGACTGGATGTGTTACATTTGTGCCCTTGGTAAGAGAGCCGGGTTGGTGGAGAAGTGCTGCCCAAGAACGTGCATCAAAAACACGGGTGGCTGACGGCACTAGTGTGGCCGCGTGTCCTGTCCCACAAGTCCTCCATCTCTTCTTTTCCACTGGTAGATTTTGCAATTCTCTGTGCGTGTGGTAGGCGAGCAGGGGTGGCTCTGGGACAGTTTTCTGACTTCACGTGCATTTACCCGCCAGCACTTATCTCCTGACCCTCTTGGCGCGTGGCCGTGTTACGTCACTGGTTTCTGTCTGTCTGGAACCACTCCTGCTCCATTGGTGGTGCTGGTCTGGTGAACCCGGAGCAGTGAAGTGGTTCATTCACTCGGGTGTTCAGCACTCATTGACCAGGCCCCTGCCCCATGCTGAGCCTTTGCCTTGCAACTAAAATGTCAGCATCAGAGAAAAACCAGTCCGTTTTCTACCCTCATGGGGCATGTGATCCTGAGGGTGAGACAGGCAATGGTTTTGAAATATGTAGAGTATGCATAATTGCAGCTGTGGTAAGTGCTGGGAATTACAGGTAAATGATGCTGTGACTGAGGGAGTTAATCTAGGCACGGAGAGTTTTTAAGGCATTCCTGAGAAAGCGATTGGGCTGAGGCAGAAGGAGAGCATATTCCAGGCAATGGGCACAGCATGTGTGAAGACCCTGGGTCTTTGCAGTCCGGCCCCTGAGAGGGACTAAAAGGCCAGTGTGGCTGGAGAGGGAGAATGAGGACAGCGGTGGGGCTCAGGGTGCGGGGGGTGGGGAGGAGGGCGGACGGCCACGTGGAGGAGGCTTGTCTGCAGAAGAGACAATTACTCCATTGGTCTGAGCCGAGAATTTGACATGAGCACGTTTGAATTGAATCCTCAAGTAAATGTTAGGGTTCTGTTCTTAAAACTCGTGCATTTAAGAACTTTGAATAAAAGTTATTTTTGCAGTTCACATTTATTATAACATTTTATTTAAGAGAGAGGATTGTTTTGAGACTCTAGTTGCTCTCTGTGAATTGGTGGGTGTTTGGGGCTTGTCAGCAACGGTTCTGTCCATCTCTGTTAGAGGTGTTTGTACTGACAGAAATAGGCCAAGTAGCTCAGTACCCTAACTACCATGGGCCCTAGAGAATGATTACTTAAAAATGTCCCTGGGTCTGGTTGCATTTTAGAACTTGAAATTAAGGACTAATGATGACCAAGCTTTAAATCAATTGCAGAAAATTGTTCTCTTCAAAGAACATTAAAACTTTTGTTTTAGTTTCTTATATTTATTTATTTAGTCTTCCCCTTTAACTCTAAAGCTATATTTTAAAGTTTTATTGCCAACTAAGTTATAATGTGAGTGCAGAGGGAAATTCAATTTGTCTTTATGGAATGTATTTTAAAATAAATAGATTGCATTATTAATTTTGAGGTTAATACTGCACTGTTTCTCATACTGAACTGTCTTAGGAAGGAATCGGAGATATCGGTTTGGGAGATCAAGTCACATGTTAATAAAATACAAATATCCCATCAAGTAATACTCTGAAGGAGACAGTGCAGCTTATTTCTTCTCCAGGGTGCCTTTCGGTAAATAAATAATGAGAGGCAGCATGGCATAGTAAAGAATGCAGACTCCAGCTCAGCCCTTCTGGTTGAACCATCTCAGACCCTTAAGCTCTTTGTGCCTCAGTTTCTGTATCTTACAAATGGAGCACGATGCCCCATTGTGACTGTTACCGACGTGAGGTCCTGGTTCAGTGTTTCTTCTTATCATCATCAGGAAATCTTCCTTCTAGGTCACACAGCGACTGTTGACATTTTATGGTGTGGTTGTAGCTCACACAATGATATGTTTCTTTTTGTCAAGGAGAAATTGTCGTAAATGAAGTCAATTTTGTGAGAAAATGCATCGCATCGGACACAAGTCAATACGATTTGTGGGGAAAACTGATATGCAGTAACTTCAAAATTTCCTTTATTACGGATAATCCAGTGCCATTACAGGTGTGTTTGATTTGTATGCTGTTTAATCATATCAGGGCTTTTGACTCTAAGCAGTACGTATGATCAATATTATATAAAGCACAGATATGGGAAAATAAAATTATTAATAAGTGATTAATATAAGGTTGGGAATGTATTATATTAAAATTCAAAATAAAGTTTAAGGAGACTGTTGAGACTTGAGGAGTATAATTAGTGAGATGGTTTTAAGTCACATTGCTGTGTTTATCCTCTGTGATCTTTGCTTATATATCCTTTTCAATAAAGGAGTTATTATTTTCCTTCTAAATCTTTTAACCTATCTATAAAAACAAAGATATCCTTTTTTACTACTCATAAAGAGAAAAAATTATATAGCAAATAATTCCATAGATGCTGCACATTTTACATATTTTATAGTATCTTTAACTAGTATTTTTCCAAAAAAGTCAAATTCTCATTTCAAATTTCTAGTAGTTAGAATGAAGAAAAATATTGATAAAGTTTTTCTTTAATAACCCTCTTGCTATTTTATTTTCTTACTGGAAAACAACAGCTCCATATAATTTGAGTTTTCAAAAAGTCAGTCATTCATTTGCCTAACTTAAAAATCCTGGACTTTTCCTCAACTCCTATTTTCTGTTTTGATTTGTAAAGTGTTATATATACACTTTTACTCCCTAGACCTTTATTTGTAATAGTAATATTTGTATGTTAACTCTAAACTTTTGACTGAAGCACGTAACTATGAATAAGTGTATTCCAATCTATTGCAATCTGTAGGTATATTTAGACTAAATTTAAGGCATTTACAGATACCCAGTATGTAGAGATACTAGCTTATTTGGCTGTAAACTTGGGTTTTTCCTTTTATTTTTGGCTTTATTTCAATCTTTGGCCCCAGATTTCACTATAAATGAGACCCATGTACCTGGAATAGCTTAAATCCGATACCACTAATAGGAAAAATAAGCCAGTGTCCTACCAACAGAAGGTTAATAGTATCAACAATGTCCTTAGTCTGAAAGTGTGTATAAAAAAATGGGTTTAAAAAAGCTGTAGTTTGACTAAAGATTTTTATTTTGAGTAGACTTTCTGCTGTAAACAGTTATTTTCTGCTCTAAAATCTCCATTGTGAAAATCAAGCCATGATTTTACCCATTAAAATCTGATGACTTTGGAGCCCCCCTTTTTTTTTTATTATTTTAGTGGCAGTTTAACCAGAACTAGGTATGCAAGTGTTTGCCTGTGAAGTGATTGACAGTATAATATTACATATCCTGTATGTTATAATGACATTGTAGTATATAACTTGACCTAATTTTATTGTTTAAAGTGTGGGGAGGATGGTGGAGAGAATGTGAACACAGTATGTGTTTCTCTCTTCCTCCCCTTACTTTCCTACTGAAGTGTGTTCTGTGATAACTACAGCCTTAGAATTGTCATAGCCGCACAAGCAAAAGCTTTTGTTCTTCTTAGAGAGATGGTCGTCGCAATTTCTCATCACACCTAAAAGTAAGGCTCATATTACCATCGTGAAGTTGTTGGGAAAATAATTAACATGAATGTATTTTTTTATTTCAGAAATTCCATTATAGAAACCTTCTTCTTGGTGAACATGATGTCCCTTTAACATGTATTGAGCAAATAGTCACAGGTATGTATTATTCTTCACTCAGCCCCTAAAAGCTGGTTCTACTCGGGAATTGTTGCTTGAAGAGTTACACCTCTCAAACACTTGGGCTGGAGTTTTATTTCTGTAGGTTTTTTGCTTTCCCTCCCGCTTTTTTTTTGAGTCCCAGGAAAATTAATGGAAAAGAAATCAATAAATTATTTTTAAATGGAGATATAAAATATATGGCTTTTTTAAAATATTTATTTATTTATTTATTTATTTATTTATTTATGGCTGCATTGGGTCTTTGTTGCTGCATGCAGGCTTTCTCTAGTTGCGGCGAGCGGGGGCTAGCTACTCTTTGTTGCCGTGTGCAGGCTTCTCATTGCAGTGGCTTCTCTTGTTGCGGAGCACAGGCTCTAGGTGCACGGGCTTCAGTAGTTGTGGCACGTGGGCTTAGTTGCTCCATGACATGTGGAATCTTCCCAGACCAGGGATCGAACCTGTGTCCTCTGCATTGGAAGGCGGATTCTTAACCACTGTGCCACCAGGGAAGTCCCAAAATATATGGCTTTTTGTATTTTGTAGTATTTGTCCTCTTTTTAATTAAAATTTTAATCATTAAATATAGATGTGGTGGTTTTGTGCAAAGAAATATCTTTAATATCGTCAAAAGCAAAGTTAAAACTGATCCCCCAAAGTTCCAGAAATTATACACAAATATGAAAGATTCTAGAGAAGCAGTACTAAGTGGTGGGTGACCTTCCAATTGTTTTCAGTAAGAATTTGTTACAGTGTACTAAAGAGTGAATATCAAGAAAGAAATTTTTTTATTTTTTTATTTTTTAGTAAATGACCACAAAAGGAAGCAGAAAGTCCTGGGCCCAAACCAGAAGCTGAAATTTAATCCAACAGAGTTAATTATTTACTGTAAAGATTTCAGAATTGTGAGATTTCGCTTTGATGAATCAGGTCCTGAAAGTGCCAAAAAGGTAATCCTGTTAAGTTTTATCATGGGTTTTGCACTATATTTACCAGTTGCAGTTCTGTATGGAAGTTCTCATTTCTCAGTTGCTCAGTTTTTTGTTTTTGTTTTTTTTAGGGGAAGTTATTTGATATCTCCTTATGTAAAGTGAAAGCCAGGAATGTTAATAGAACTGTTTCCTTGGACTAGTTTATGGCTGCTTTAAAGTATTATATGTAGTTTTTTAATCAGCTCCTAAAATATGAAAAGCTGTCATGCATATCTTTTACATTAAGACCATTACCAGCCATTTTTTTTCTTGGTTAAAAAGATTGAAAAGATGGTGATGTATTGTAATTGAGGTTTGTAAGACTTTTAATTCAGTACCTCAGAGCTTTATCAGCAAACTAAAAGCTAGACTTAGGTTACATAAGGGTTAGGTAAATGTGTAGTTATAGGAGGGGTCTAATAAATATTAGTGCTTTAGAGAAATTTTAATGAATTAATTTGATATTCCACACAGGCGGCTAAAAGCTAAGGACTTTTTAATTGGGTTGTTTTTCCCCTGCCTTCCGGGGAGTGTTTATTGCAAACTCGTGGAGTAAGATTCAAGGGCAGAAATTCCTCCTTCTTTGATTCCAGATTTTGGGTTTAGCAGAGGAGTGAAGCTGGTGGTCCTAAAGCCCCCCGGGCCAGTCTGTGGTTCAGCAAATGCAGAGAATAGTAGCAGAATCTCCAGGAGAAGCCTGCTCTCATGTATCGGGAATAGAGGAACGATGAGGAAGCTTTTGTGCCACCAAAAAGGGGTGCATTTGTTTTCCATGGTCAGTAGACTTACTGCAGTAAATTTTCTGTTGATACCAAAATGTGGCTGTCAGAAAGATCTTAAGGCAGCTGTCTTCTTATGGTTTGGTGAGGAAGTGATAGATTTATTTTTAGAACCAGAGTCAACAGTTTCTTTATAGGAGGGCAAACACGAAATGAATGTCTGAAAATGTCTGACCATTGCAGCTAGGTTATGTAGCAGAATGGTGGTGGGATCTATGGCTAAACATTTTCAGGTAGAGTGTGTATAACTACTTTCTTCATGCTGCAGGATGGGAAATTCAGCTAGATAACTTTTAAGGCTACTTTTAGCCATTCAATTCTGCAGTTTGTGATTTTGGCATTTTACTAATTTGAGATGCCTATTCTTACGTAGAAAGACTTTAGAATTAATTAGGTAGTAGACTGCATATAAAATAGTTTAGCCAAGTTACTTTCTTGAACTCAAGATATAGTTGTAATTTAATCAGAGCATCAGGAACCTGCTTGTGAAAACGTTACCTTCAGGATGAGTATCACTTCAAGAATAGGGACACCATGGAACTTAGGAGATGGTGTTAGGACATGGTATTTTTAAAATAAGAAATTGATACAGTGGCCCAATATTCTTTTAGAAAGTTGATATCTCTCCCATTTTCTCCTCTATTTTTCAGATGACAGTATTTCAGTCATTGCAAGGCATAGTTATCTGGCTCATTCTTGCACCATCTAGAGTACTTGTTGGTCATGTTTGATGTGTGAGGCAGTGCACTAAGTTTAGTTGAGGAGATAAAGCATGAACAAATGAAAACAACAGTACAAAGTAGCAGCATAAAAGGTGTTTCCACATAAATGATTAGCTTCCAAATGAATGAAACAGATAAAAAGTGCTGTGGAAATTGAGAATATCCCTTCCCTGTTGTTGCTGCTGGTAAGTGCTCTAGGGGGCCTCATTGAACCGTCTACTCAAAACAGGCTAGGCTGGTCCAATTTTTTATGCCCTTTCCCAAGGCCAGGTTTCTGGCAAAAATTCTTTCCCCACTGTTGTAAAATATAAAAAGCAGTTACCTCAGATCCAAAAGAAATAGTCTTTTTGTCTTTGTACAATCATAAGGGGGAAAATACAGAAAAGAAACATTGGCATTAAGAATATAAATGGAGAAAATTTTCCCTGATTTACATGTTTTCAAACACAAAGGGTTGTCATGTATGGCTGGCTGCCAAAGCTTAATGGCTTCATGAGTTAAAAACAAAAATTCTAGCACACCATGTTATTTCAAGTGAAAGTTTTCATCTAAAATTAGGTAACAATTGGGGAATTACAGCTTGATTCTACCTCCTGGAAACTTTGAATGCTAAATTTTCTCTGGAAATGCTTTGATTTTTGTGAATTGTTTTAAAATGACCAGATGTGTGTTCAGAGTTCTCTGGTGGGTAAACCATTGATTATTTTTGGAAATACTGAAAACAGTTATATTCCTATTTGAATTATGAAATCTCGGAATGCTAAATTGGTTCACATTTTGTTAAATATTGCTCTAAAACCTTCTGGTAATCTAGCTGGTATTTCCTGAGTAGTATTATGACAAAATTAGATGACATTCATCCTCATTATTCTTGGATTGTAAACAAGGATTTTTGGGAAAGGTCTATGTAAAGAAAAAAGGAATTTGGATATCTAGAATTGGACATCTGGCCTCAAAGCAGCTTTGAGCCACCATTTCCTTTTGAAGAACCTTTGCTGAGGGGCAAAAGATTGTTTTTAATGATTTATCACTTACATAAAAGAATATATATATATAAAAGATGGTAAGTGAAATATATGCCATTTGTCTCCACTTTATTCTCAAATTAGTTGGCTCTGAACCACTTGTTCAGGCATACTTTCTAGAAATAAAAATTCAACTCATCTATTTAAAGAACAAGTTGGCCTTTCCTGAATTGCCATTTTTGCCTTTAATCTGAGACTACTCCTCGGTGGCTTTCAGACCACAGAAATACAGGAAACCAGTTTTGTTTGCCCACGTGCCAGCACGGGCTGTGTGTTAATCTTCTCCAGTGCTGTGCCCCCAGCTGGTCTGGGAGGAGAAACCACCAACCGTGGGTACTTCTGGCTTCTGTCCAGACAAGAATATGAGCCTTGGTCCAAAAATCACCTCAAAAGTTTACTGTTTTTCCTCCAATTAAATACTTACCATAATTTAATGTCTTTAATAAAGATTTTCTTCATTTTCTCTGATAGCCAGGCCAAATGAACTATTTCAGAGGCAGTTTTTAAAGATGTAGAGAGTTTTTCTGAAATTTTTTAACACTTAGGGAGTACCTTGCAAAATTAGAATAATTTTACATGAAAATGAGACCGACTTGTTTAAGTCAAACTCTTAGAGATGGAATCTAGGAATGTGGGTGTAGACTTTTTAAATAGTGTGTACGAGAAAGCTCAAGAGGACTTCTGGGAAAAAGCTCAAGGAAGAGGACTCCTGGCTTTCTTGATCTTCTCAGAGTGTCCTGCAGTGACAACAGGAATGTAACCCGGATGGCACAAGTTTTGTGTACCTTTGTCAGGGTTCCTAGAGGTACCCCGTACTGAGGTTACCTGAGCTAAGTCCTACGCACTTGTGGTTACACTGCTAACCAGCAGCTATAGTTCGGGCTGTGTCCCCTCCCCCCGAAATCAGCCATTGTGCAAGTGATTAAACTGAGTTGTTTCACAGTATTACAGCATTTATAGTCTTCTTTAAATGTGGATGCCATTAAATGAACTCATTTGTTTCCTAACCTTTATCAATGTGAGGTTGTGCTATTTTAAGGGCTTTTTAGAGATGGGCTACGTTGGGTTTTGCCTAGCAGATAGGCTTTGTGGCCATAAAAAACATATTCCATCATCAGTGATGTGTGGATTTCCTTTGTGTAAACAAGGCCCATGACTGCTTTCTGAATGTCTCAGAGAAAGTGATATCTAGTATTATTGAATTGGAGCATTTTCCTGACTATATTAGTAACTTATTTTGTGAACTAGTATTTTTAGTGCAGCAGCTATTAAGCACAAAGCCCCTCCAGAAAGCTACTGATGAGATGGCAGAAATGCAGGGGTCTTCAGGGCTTCCTCAGATCTGTGCAGAGAGACCTCTCCTGGTCTCCTTCTCTAAATTATTAACCTGCTCTCTTCTTCCCTCACTGTGACACTGTACATCCTCTTCCCTGCTGGATTTATTTTCCCCTTTGGCACTTATCATTGTCTAGTTTACCGTAATCTTTCCTTTTTCTCTGGTTTAGTGTCTGTCTTCCCCACTAGAATGTAAGCTTAATGAGAACAGGGTTCGTGTCTGTTTGTTCGCTCCCGCATCCCTAGGGCTTAGGACGTGGTGGCGGCTCTGTAAATACCTGTTGAAGGAAGGAGACGTGGTGCCTGCCCTTGAGGAATTGAACTTTGTGGTGGAAGTAAAACAAAGAACCCCTATGTCCTCCTTTTTATCCACTCTCATGACTATTGGGTGAAGACCTGGAAAGTACTGCTCCATAAGCACAGTTAACTGAAGAGATGCTTTCAGTTGGAACTGCTGTTATTCAGAGAGAACGGGAGGGCTTCCACAGTCAATACTGTGCAGTCGGCTCCGTCTGGGAAGGCTGGTGAGGACAGAGGCAGCGTGGTTGGCTAAGCAGCGGGGAAGGGCTTCTCGAGCAGAGTGTGGCCGAGGGGATGGCTAGGACTGAGTCCGACACGATATGTGCTTCTAGACCAGGGCCGGCAGAGGGGTGGTGGGGAGGGCACGGGATGGCTGGTAGAGGAGAGCTGGCTTGGTGAAGAATCTAGAATAAGAAGGTTTAATTTAGTATGCAGGTATCTGGGAACCACAGCAGATTATCCAGAGAACAAAGTTGTTGGTCAAAATTTGATCTTTGGTTTTTTTTTTTTAAGAATGTAGGGAAACCCACAGAGATGCCGTAAGGCGAGTATGGCTTAAGGTTGTGACTCTGATGGTGTAGAAAAACGGGACAAAAATGAAAAAGAATCTCGAGGAAAGTGCTAAAATAAATATGGTGCCCAGAGGAACAGGAAGTGATGAGGACTTTTTCAAGGTGTAGATTTCAGTAGTTTGCTGCTGGAAGAAGTGCTTTAAAGACTGTTGAGCAGGTAGGGGATGGGAATGTAGGTCACTGTCTCCTAAATTTCCTCGGTGGGACTCTCACAGAAAGCTCTCCCACAGGCATTAAGAAAAACAGGGTATTACCTACGTTTCAAGGAGCTTTCTTTGTTGTTGTTGTTTTTAGTCAAAACTAAAACTAATGATAACTCTGTTCACTTAGATGTATGTTTTAATTTAGTAAGACAGGAAACATTTATTCTATAGAAGACTCTTAAAATATATTTTAAACAAGCAGCTGACACAGACTTACCAGTCAATAGAATTGGCATCAACCCACCCCAGACCCCGCTCATTTGACATGGACTAACAATGAACTAAACTTCTTGCTTGCTCACTGTTAAAAGTATATCATTCTGGCTTAATGCTTTTTCTTCTAAATGATGCTTAATCTTTTGAAGTAAGAACATCTGTTATTCTCTCCTTGCATATGTCTTCAGTTTCTTCTGTCTTCTTTGCTCACTTAAGAGTGTTTTCTCCCATGGTCTAGTCCAGGGCTTTATGGGCACGGAGCGCTATCTTTCATTCTTTCCAACAGCAGTAGAGGGTGATCGCAGCCATGTTTCCACACGCGGCCCTCCTCCCAAGGCCAGGTGTATGCTAAGGTTATTCATCCTCACCGCAGCCTAGGTATTATCTTCATTGTACAGGTGCTCAGATCGAGGCTCCGTGAGATGAGTTGACTTCACACAGGTTACATGTCAGGTGCTTGGTAGAGCTGGGATTCAAGCCCTGATCTGTTGGATTCCAAAGCCCACACTTTTTCCGCCATAGGCATAGTCTCAAACCATTTTATTTAAACACAGTTTTTTTTGGTTGTTGTTGTTTTTGTTTTTGTTTTGCAGTACGCGGGCCTTTCACTGCTGTGGCCTCTCCCGTTGCGGAGCACAGGCTCCGGACGCGCAGGCTCAGCGGCCATGGCTTACGGGCCCAGCCTCTCCGAGGCATGTGGGATCTTCCCGGACTGGGGCACGAACCCGTGTCCCCAGCATCGGCAGGCGGACTCTCAATCACTGCGCCACCAGGGAGGCCCAAACACAGTTTTTTTGATGTACCTCTTTGAGCCACCCATTTACCTCTGGATTTCTTACTAATTTTTATTTTTTGTAAGAAAAAATTGTAGCTTTTCTATTAAGTTTAGATTTTTAATGCATGAGGTAAGAACATTCAAAGTTCATACCTAACAGTAAGCCTTCCAAATTGATGGTATCAAATCATTATAGTCCATAAAAAATGAAACTTCTCTTTTTCTTTTTTTTAGGAGTGGATATGTCACTGCCTTTTTGGAGAATGCTTCATTAGTTTTCAAGTTTTGTTTATCTGAATAAAAGTACATTCCTGTTAAAATTCAACTCAGCAAACACTTACTGAATACTTAGCATGTAGTCACTAAAGATTAAGCAGTGTCACGGGGCACAACAATGAATGAAATCCCTGGCATTAAGGAGCTCTTTCACACTCTAGGTCAACAGGAAAACATGGAAATAAGTCTATAATCCCTGCCCCAGATGACGCTCCCACACTCAAGGCCTTATTGTACATTTCATTTAACTAAGTGTGTTGAAATCAATTCTAAATGTAGAATTTTTCCTAGGTATGCCTTGCAATAGCTCATTATTCCCAGCCAACAGACCTCCAGCTACTCTTTGCATTTGAATATGTTGGGAAAAAATACCACAATTCAGGTAAATATGAAAATATTAACTATTGTGACTAACTTTACATTGTCTAAATTTTATTCTTATGTTTTATGAGAAGCCTCCAAGTACATGAGCTTTAATGACTGTAGAATTATTAGCTTCATAACTGTTAGAGAAGTAAGCACTATATACTAAAAGAGATAACATTTGTCAGATAACATTTAAAAAGTGACTGGGAAGAACCTATAGGCAACTGTAAACATAGGCTTATGAGAATCATGTCAAGTATTTTGCCTATAGTCACTGGCTTGTATTTTATGATGAACGAAGATACCTCTCCCTCCCGCCTGTTAGTTGGTAACTTGAGTTAAAGTAATCTTATCTTTTAAGAAAACTGGCAGAAAATTAAAAGATATTTGAAACTCATGATCTTTTTTGGCAAGGTGTGATTTCATGCAGAAGCTGAAACGGCTAAACTTTTTAGTGGACTTCATTAAGATTGTCAAAATATTGATTTTATATTTCTGAATAAGATTCATGAAAGGAAGATGAGCATTCATCCAAAGGACAAGTGTATTTTAAACGGTTTTTATAAAAGTGAATAGTTCTGTACACATGTATGCCAGTAATGACATCACCAAGGAATATTCCAAGTGATCGTGTAATTCTGTGCATTCTTTTTATATACAAATAATTGTAATTTTGATCAACCAATTTTCTTTTTTTTTAACCTCATAAAAGGCTAGAGAAAAAACAATGAGGTCATGTCTGACATTAGCCCCTCGTAGGTTAGTGACCACATGTCCATTTGCCTGCTGGATCATGTGCTCTCCCAGTCCTTAAGGGAGAGAGATGACTCAGCTACACGTTTATAGTGAAAGGGCCGTTCACCCCAGCCAGCATGATCTGGACGGGCAGCCTATAAATTACTAATTTTACTGGTCCTTTACATTTTGTTACCTCAGAACATATATAGTAATTTAAATAATCTGTATAATAAAAGTATATTCCAGTATCACTGTACTGTAAATTCATTAAAATGTAAGAACAATACACAGTGTCTGCAGATGCATATGGTATAAGTACACTTGTAAACACCATAGAGATGATATGCAAAGGTCATAGCTTTTATCTTATGGTACTAACAGAAATGGGATAACGAAATACTTTAATTTTTCTTATCACAGTGCAACTAATTGTAACCTAGGCTTGAACAATACAACTAATTTTTAAAGTTTATTTCTTAACATAAAGAAAATTCACTTATTGTCCAAAAATAAAGTATTGTAGATCCGCACTAGTAGCTAGGCAAACGTTCCTTTGGCGCATCTTCAGGCTGCAGACCGTGATCATCAGGGTTATCCTCAACAGGACTCTCACCCAGAGTTGTGAGAGAGTAACTGAGATGAAAGCTTCAAGGGGCATAAGAGTCATAGGAGAGCCTTTGATTCCCACTTGCATTTGTTGATGATCAAGACCAATTGTGGATGATACCTTTTTCCTAGTAGAAACGATTCAGTCCAGGGTACAGACCCATGAGTTCTGCACAGTGTTCAGCAAGTACAGCGAACTTCATTATGCGTTTGGTGATGTGATGCCTGCTTCAGTTACTTCTCACGGTTGTCTTCATCCGTTCCTCGTGGGCATCTCTGGGTTGATAACAGTTTATTCAGTCCATAGCTTTCCTACTGCTGGTTTCCTTATTCCCGTCAGTCACTTCTCTGTATCTTCTCATAAGTAGCTTGTGGAGTAAATAACGATTGATAAGTAACACTTAAAATATTCAGGAACACTTTTTATATTGCATCCTTCAGACTCCTCCTCCTTGACAGTCACTTCATAAACATAACACTTGGCCAAAGTTTTGTTAAGATTCCTCATAGGGTAACATCCTTTCATATCCTTCCATGCTGTTGCAGAAGCATAAACTGCACCTTTAAGAGCAAAAGAAGCCTGAAATTTCCACACACTGCAGTCAGAATTCATTAATTTGTGAGTGAAAGAGGCCCAATAATCCACTCTTGAACTTCTGGATGACACCTTGATTCATTGGCTGGATTAAAGAAGTCCTTTTTGCAGGCAGGTAGGTGACAAAGCTGTTTCCACAAATAAGATGTGAAGCTAGAGGATGTCCCCTGCAATTGTCTAAGAATCTCTTAGCTGGCCTTAGGCCTTCTGAGGTTTTCTTTCATGTTCGGCATCACTTGAGTGAAAAGCCAGTCATCCAGGTACTTTGTGAGGGTCCTGAAGTATGGGAGATGCCCAGCACCCGCGGGCTTCGGGACACTCCACACGCTGACACCGCAGGCGGCACTGGCACAGGCAGGAACAATGGTTCTATTTTTGCTCTTTTAACTTGAAAGAAACCACGAGGACGCTGTTTTCACCAGTTAGCTTATTATTGGACAAATAATGTCCCAAAAATACAGATCCATCTTTGTTATAAAATTGACAAGATGTCAGATTATACTTCTGGACTAAAGAATTGAAAACCTCAGGTTACCTGTAGCCTCAGTGTTGGCAGCTCCACTGCATGACAGACACCTGCTTGCAGATGCGGTGACATAATCTCAAGGTGCAGTGTAGGCTCACAGCAGAAGATGGACATTTTCAGTGACGTTATTTTACTTTGTAATTTTATCTTTTTTTTAAAACATGGGTCTTAGTACTAGGTTTTCCTTTAGATGCTTATTTGAAAACCACTTACAGAGGACAAAATCCATTTGAAATAGTGTAGAAATTTTTAAAGTTTGTTGCTTGTCAGTTTTTTTAATATTCTCAGTGTAGCTGTAAATGGTTGTGATTGGTCCTCGTGTCTCGGGAATAGGAGTACCCCAGCCTTGTGCACCGGAATCCCTGGGGGAGCCTTTAGAAAGACAGCCATGCCGGCCCCACCCCAGGCCCATAAAGTCCAAATCTCCTGTCTGAACCACTTGTTGACTCCGCTCTCTTGAACTTCTTAATGATCGCAGTTCTGTTTTTCCCTTCTTCGCCCTTTCTTTGTGACTTCTCATTTCTGCAGTGTCATCAAAGCGATAGGCTTTCTTTTCATTTGTTGACAACTTTTATTGTCTTTACTGTTGCTTGAGGCCATTCTAAATATGGAGGGGGCAGTTAAGTGGAAACTCTAAGATCATTTCAACTCGGTCTAGGATTAGACTTGTGAACTGTGTCACAGAAGATAGTGACGGTCAGGAGGGCTGACCTTGTTTCATTTTCAGTTGGCTGAGGAGGGGTAATCCACTAGTAGAGCAGGCCACAGGCATCGGGCCTCTGGGACTTTCTGAAAAGCATTAAAATTTCCAGACTTTCTAATGGTAGATTAGGTACCTGCTGCACATTCCATAATCTCTCGCTGAAGATGTTGAGTATATCAGAAATCTGGTCCTGGTTGCTGAGAAATGGACAGGTTCTGAACAAGTAAAACCTGTGAAATAGCAAACAGTACAGGATCTTGTAGTTGCTCTCACTTTGTGTTCAGAAAAATTCACCTATTCTTAGTTAGATCTTGAGACTTTATATGTTTTGCCAGAGGACCAATCTTATAAACAGTGAGCATGTTCTCAGCCTAGCTTCCTAAGTCTGTAACCTCAGAACACTGAAAAGTATGCAGGTCTGGACTCCCAGCTAGGGCTGAGCTGCCAAGTATTTACATAGCTCTTTACAAAGTTCCATTGTGTTTTGGTGGTGGTGGTCATTGCATGGCGGGGACCTCTGTGCAGTGTTGAATAGTAATGATGGGAGCAGGTAGTGTTTCTGTTCCTGGTTCTAATGAGGATGTTTGCTGCGTGTTTCTGATAAGTACCCTTTATCAAGTGAAGGAAATTCCCTTTTATTCCCAATTTGCTAAACTTTTCTGTATTTTATATCATGAGCACGTGTTGGACTCTATCAAATGTTTTTCTGCGCTTGCGAGGGTTTTTTCCCCTTTAATTTGGTCATGTGACGACTTCCTCAGGTTCTCTCGTATTGGCTAGCTGGCTGTGGTGTTTGGTGCTCTGCTACATAGCGTGTGAAATGGGAATTGCCTGGAAGTTCCACGCAGGTTCCGTGTTCTGGAGAGATCACAAGTCCCAAGTTCCCCAGCACGTCTTCTGGTGGTTGTTACTCCAGAGCAGGCACTGAGACAGAGTGGCCCACCAGGATACGGGCTTAGAAGTAGCATTTGAATTTTTAACAAGCTCTGTTAAAATCAGAATCATCATAATTATAATTCTGATGCCCCTTAAAGGATAAAATGCAAAAGTGCTAGCCCGGCACCTGAGACCCTTTATAATCTAGAGTAGCGCCATCCAGTAATGGGAATGTTCTGTCGCCTGCATCGTCCAGTGGAGAAGCCACTGGCCACATGTGGCCGTGGAGCACTTGAATGTGCCTGGTGCAAGTGAGGAACTGATTTTAAAATCTTTGTTTAATTTAAATTTCAGTTGAAATTTAAGCAGCACGTGTGGCTGGTGGTTCCTGTCTGGTGCAGCACGGGTTGAGAGGCTAGGCCCCGTCGCGTTTCCCAGCCTCCCTTCCGCCACCTCTGGCACCCTTACTGCGCTCGCTGTAGTTCATTACTCGGCGCTGTGCCGTCCTTCCGCATGTCTTACGTCCTGCTCTGCCCAGCCGCCTGTCTCCTCCTCACCAGCCACCTGCGAGCGTTTGGATTGGCTGGTTCCTCAGGACTCTGCTCAGAGCTGCTCGGGTCGGAGACCTTCCCATCCCAGCCTGCAGCCCCAGCCGCAGTGGGCTTCCCCCTCCGCCCGCATCGCTCTCGTCCACCCGACGCGCTGTCACCAGCGCCTCAAAGTAGGGGTGAAATCTTAGCTCGCTTGTCAGTTTTCAGGCCTTAGCACGTGGTAGGGTCTCAGAAAATACCTCTTTTGCACCAGGTTTAGTAAATAGTCCACGGGAACGGGCGTGGCATGTTGAGGGGACAAAGAAGGGTTTTCACGGCTGCAGGGGGATGGGAGTTCGGCAATAACGGGCAGTAACGGTCAGGGCAGGTCTGCGAGGGCTCTTTAAGAGAAGCTGTTTAGGTTTGCTGGATTCAGTTGGAAATGAGTATGATTGCACAGTTGGGGGCAAGGGTAGCGTCCTGAAAGCTTGATTTCAGGAAGTGTGTCCTGTGGCAGCTGCAGGCTGGTCTGAGTGCAGCAGAACATCGGTCGGGCTGTCAGCTGAGAGACTGGCCGTGGTTGCAGCCTCCACAGGGAGACCCTGGGCCAGGAGAGGGATGACCTCTGTCACCCAGATCAGGCTGCCTGTGGGGACACCTTCTTTCTCTGTGGTCACTCTGAGGCCCTCCTGAGGCTGTGCGCATGCTCCCAGCAGGTGGCCTTGCCTCTCAAGTGGAGAAGGCTCCTTGCTAAAGAAGGTCAAGTCTAGGCCCTCTGCTGAGTCTCCAGTGGACTGGCACTCTGGTGGAGGCTAAGGAATCTATGTCAACTTATCAAAGAAAAATCGTGTAGAGATAGGAGACCAAGAATGTCATAGCGAGTCATACATAGAGAAGGGTTAAAAAGTAAACACTGGAAAGATGAAAGATTCGGACAGCTCGAGAACGGAGTTGATTGTTGGATGCATTCATTTTTCCAGGCAAAATGTGGGGAGAAAACTAGTAGTGACTTGGATTTACGGCATAGCTTGGGGTAGGGAGTTGAGGGAGGCTTGTGAATAGTGTCCGTAAACCAGTAGGGATAGAAGACAGTTGGAAGTTAAGGAGGAAACGTGAGCAGCAGGCATCGGTCACCCTTTCAGAAGGTGGCCAGTAAAAGGGAGGGGGACTGTGTAGCGTAGTAGCGAGAGTGGTCCAGTGTGGTCACGTGAAAGCCCTTTCAAAGCCAAGTTTGCCCGTTTGTGAGTGAAGGCGTTGAAGGCAGAGCCAGCGGAAGGACAGGGTATCGAAGGTGCTGCAGGGTGGGGACGAGCTGGACAAGGACGGGACACAGTGGGCTGTTCTGCAGGGGGGCCGCCCCTTCCCCAGGACGGCTGGAACGGGTACGGGGGCCTTGGAGAGACTGGAGACAAACAGGGAAGAGGTGCCACACTGCAGTGTGTTTGTGACAGGAGGCACGGAGAGAGGAGAGGGAATTTGAAGCAGAATTAATACTATTGCTTTTTTTTTACAGCCAGCAAAGCTAATGGAATACCCTCAGGAGGTGGAGGCGGCGGTGGCATTGGAGCTGGGGGTGGCAGCAGCCAGAAAACTCCGCTGTTTGAAACGTACTCAGACTGGGACAGAGAAGTCAAGAGGACAGGTGCCTCCGGGTGGAGAGTTTGTTCCATTAACGAGGGCTACATGATATCTACCTGGTAAGTCCAGCTTTGACAGTGTTCATGGCTGGGAGTGACTTCTTAGGAGTAATCATCAAACTCTGCTGTCATTGATAACTTTCAACTTATGGCTAATGGAATATTTATTTTTAATAATGCTTTAATGAATATTTTGTTTTAAAGATAAGGACTTTTTTTTTTAAACATAATCGCAATGTCAATATCCATTGAAAGAAATTGATAATAATTCCAGTAGTATTGTCAGTCATCCAGTCAGTGTTTATTTGCATTCGTATCTTGTAAGTGTCTTTTATGGTTGGTTTGTTCAGATCAGGGTCACATTGAACTTGCATGATCTGTCTCAGGCTTTTTAATCTATGACAGTCTCCTTCCATCCCTTTTTTTTACTTGCCTTTTTTTTTGTTGTTAACAAAACTAGGTCAAATGTTCTGTGGACTTTTTCCCTTTCTAGATATTGCTGGGTTTATCGCTGTGGTGTCCTTTAATGTGTTCCTCTGTCTACTGTATCTGAAATGTTAGCTAGCTCTAGGGGCTTAAATAATTACAGCTGACCTTTGAACAACACAGATTTGAACAGCGTGGGTCCACTTCCGTGCAGATTTTTTTTTTAACGGTAAATACTGCAGTACTGCGCAGGATCCCCGTTGGTTGAATCTGCAGGTGCGGAACCATGGGTGTGGAAGAAGCACACATAGGGAGGGCCAACTATAAGCTATATGCAGATTTTTGGCTGCACAGAGGGTCTGCACACCTAACCCTGGCATTGTTCAGGGGTCAGCTGTAATTAGATTCAGTTCCAGGTTTGGGGCAAGAATGTTTCCTCAGGTGGGCTGGGCACCCCCTGTGGCATCACAGGGGCTCCAGGCATCATTGTGACGCTGACTGACCTGTGGGCCCCACACCAGTCAGCCTGCTCACCCAGTGCTAAGTTCCCCTTTTATAGAATGGGTTTAGCTGCCAAAAATGGTTATTCATTAGTAGTGAGGATCGTTGCCCAGATCCATTATTTATTGAGGATTGCTACTGGTCATATTCCAGTTCTATCGAACTCTTCTCTCAGCCACTCTTTGGTACCTGAAATACAGTTTGTATGAGGAAGGCAGTATCAATGTTTACTTTTTCCCCTTTACTTAACCAGTTTTCAGAAGGAGCTGTTTCCTAGAATCCTCCAAAAGTGACCAGAAAATTGTTTTTTAATTTTTTACTTGTTTAATATTATTTAGTATTCGGATTTGGGGGATGTTTTGTTTTAATGTCATTCAAGTCCTCCTTAGTTTTTTCAGATAAGCAGTGTTGGGAACAAAGTACGAGGACCTTCTAGGAGTGCAGTGCTGAGGAAGGGGCTTGGGAGCACGCGGCTTGAGGCTTCCTTTGCGTCCCCTTGAATTTGAACTTTGTGGCCAGCGTGCATTATGTGTTGAGAAGCCTGTGACAGGGCCTGCCTCTGTGCCCTACCTGGCCATGTGAGCAGAGGAAGGAAAAGAGATGTCTTCAGGTGCAGTGAGCTTGCCTGGTAGTAACTGCTCTCTAACCCACGTCCCGGAGTCCACCTGCCTTTGGGAGGTGGGAAGCAGAGAAGGGGGAAGATGAGAAGGGGGTGGAAGCTTCTCGGGAGATTTGTGGGCTTGGTTTGGTTTGGTCTGGCGTGCCTGGTATCTCCTACCCGTAACCTGTCGAGAGAACGATGGTGGACATGTTTTTCAGAAATTGCATATGTTTGATTAATAGTCATTCTGGAAAATATTTCAGATGCTTCCTTTGGATTGTTTCCCCACTATAAGTATAATGACTGTGATAATTGAGCACATCGCGTGCGTTTTAGACTGAGATGTCTAGGCTCATCAGTGAGTGGCACCCACGGTGCCCACTGCACGGCCACTGAGTAGGGTGCACGTTAATTAAATGTGGGGTCTGCAGAGCACGCTTATCCTGCCTGAAGCACAGGCTCTTACATTACGATTCGTGTTTTCCTCTCCAGCCTTCCAGAGTACTTTGTAGTGCCAAGTTCTTTAGCAGACCAAGATCTAAAGATCTTCTCCCATTCTTTTGTTGGAAGAAGGATGCCAGTAAGTGATATCTGTTGGATTTCATTAATACTATTGTCCATTTTTCCACCCAGTTAAGTAAAGGCTCTGCTTCTCTCCTAGTTCTGGTGCTGGAGCCACTCGAACGGCAGTGCTCTTGTGCGCACGGCCCTCATAAAAGACGTGCTGCAGCAGAGGAAGATCGACCAGAGGTGAGCAGGAGACAGTCCTTGGTACTTGGGCATCTTTCATTGTCATAGAGAAGTACAGTAACCTCCTGACTAGCTGAAGATAGCTGGGAAGCACCGTGTGTTCCATACAAGAATTACTGTGGAGAAAATTGAATATATTAAAATTAACATTTAAGTTATATTAAGTGTAATTTAATACTTTGGCTTATAAGACACTTGAAGATCTTACATTGCTGACACTTTTCTGTAATGTTGCTTCTAACGAACTTTCAAAGTGCAGTGATTTCCAGTTGAGACACTTGAGGACAAATCAGATTTTTCTTGTAGCTCAATGTGTCCTAGGTCTGCCAAGTCACGATAACTAAAAGTGGTGTAATTGGCTACTGTGAGCAAGTTTGCTGTCATCTGCCGAAGTCCCCAGTGACCTCTGTGTTGGTGAAGCAGGAGGCCTTTCTCAGGCGTCCTCACGCAGTGGGCACTGCTGTTGGCCAGGCTCTCCCCGGGCCCCGGCTTCTGCCCGCCTCCACCTCCTGAAGCTCCTTGTCCCCGCTGCACTCCATGCCCCTGCCAGCCCATCCTCCTGTCTCCAGGCACGACTTAGAGCTTGTCTCAGGACACCTCCCCTTCCCATTCCATATTCCATTCTGAAAGACGTTCATCTGTGTCAGTGGCTTTAGTGACTGTCAGATTTATATCTCCAACCTAAATTGACACTTTCCACATGGAGGTCTCAAAGGCCCTTTAAATTCATGTTCAAAACCAAACTCAAGTATATGGGCACCACGTGCCCCCTGCCCCCACCCCACCCCCAGCCTGCTCTCAGGAACCGAGGAGTCATCCCGATGCCTGTCTTTCACTTGCCTTCACGTCCAGTCCGTCGTCAGATTGTGTCCTTCACTTTTCAGAAACCTTGCCCCTCTCCTTCCACGCCAGCTCCACCTCTGCCAGTGTGCTGGAGGGGCCTCGTCCTGCCTCCCGTGTCTCATCCAGGGCCACGTCCTGTCCCTTCTGGGCTCCGGCCGCCCTGGGGTTTTGCTGGTCTTTAGTATCTCCTGACTTTTGGCTGTGCTGCCCCCTCCTCCTGGGCCACCTTCTTCACGCTGGTCCATGAGCAGTCCGCACACGCACAACCACACACACACACCCTGCCACACACACACACACACACACCCTGCCACACACACACACACACCCCCATCACTTGGTACTCGCTTGTCTTCTGCACCTGCATTCAGACATCACTTCCTTAAGATAAGCCTTCCCCTGCCTCCCAAATTAGATCTGGCCTCAAGTTACACATTCGCTATATCACTATAATTTTCTTCTTAACACTTATTTTGGTTTCTCATTGTGCGTGTGTGTTACAGTTTGATTACTGCCTGTCCTTACGAGACCATGAGGTGGCAGAACTGTGTTTTGCATACCATTGTTCAGCTATGTTCAGCACCCAGGAAATACCTGCAATTGAATATTTATTCAATACTTGTCCAGTAAATGAGGAACAAAGGAAAAGATCTGAGAAAACTGGCTCAGAGAGCCTCAGAAACTGTGTATCACAGTCTGTTATTGGGACAGCCAGGTCGTCCGTTTTTTCCACAGTGCCATAACTGACAGCCACATTTGCCGAAGCAGATAAGTATCAAGTGACCCTCAAATGGCCCTTCAGTTTTCTGGAGAGGGTGACTGCAGTCCCACAGGTCCGTATTCTCTCGTGGATTTAGATTTCACTTTAACCACGTTAGTGATTAATGTCCATTCTGTCCTACCTTGTCCTGCCTCGTGGACATGTCGCTGTTAAGTGCTCCGTCAGGAGTGTTGCTATGCAAGGCAAGGCTGCAACACTGTTAACTAGAAAACCTTAGAACCAGTGGCAGTTTTAATTATTTAACTTATTAAGCGAAGAATTACTTTAATTCCCTTGGTTTTTTCAGCTATCCTGTTCTTCATAACTAGGACGGATTCTCTTTGTCGTCCAACCTCACCTCCACCCGTTTTCCCTCAGACACGTCATCATTGCCCCGCTGGCCCTCTCTAGGGTTCCCCAACAGCCGGGCTCCTGTTCTACCACAGGACCTTCGCACTAGCAGCTCCTCTGCCTGGAACCCTGTCCCCCGTCTGCACAGCTCCTGGCCATTTGGGCTTCAGCTCCGGTATCATCGTCACGGAGGGGCGTTTTCTCACCACGTGACCCGAGCTAGCCTGCATCCACTCTGTTCCATCACCCTCAGCGTTCACCACGGCCTGTCATCTCTCCTCTATCCCCCTCCCCCCAACCAAGAGCACAGACCGCATGTCCCTCTCTCTGTCGCCAGCCCTCAGAGCAGTGCCTGGGCTCACAGCAAGCACTCAAAAAATATGTGTTGAATACATGAATGAGTAGTGACTCAAGGATTTTGTCTTTACTAGGATTTGTAATGCCATAACTAAAAGTCATCCACAGAGAAGTGACGTCTACAAATCAGATTTGGATAAGACCTTGCCCAATATCCAAGAAATACAGGCGGCTTTTGTAAAACTTAAGCAACTGTGTGTTAATGGTAACTTCACTTCTATTTTATATATATGTACATAATGAATGGGTGATTATATGAGGCATTGTATGAGGCATGTCAGGAAAGGTGACATTACTTAAAAATTTAGAAATAGGTATATATTTAAGTAGAGGCTCGTTGAAATATGTGTACAAATGATTGTATGAGAATGTCAGAAGCTCTTAGAAAATGAAGTTTAAGCTGCTTTTAGTTTTGTAGGAAAAGTGTACCAACTAAATCACTTTCCGATCATGAAAGGTCTGGTAGGATACTTCTGTAAAAGTGTCTGCTCAGGAGAACAGCCTACTACCTCCCAGACAAACTTACGAAGACCTTAATGTATTCAGTTACATTTTGAGATACGTGACTTGACATGAATTTCAAACAGAGCCAAGTTATGATCTGTGCAGCCTCAGAGTTCCCATATGTCTGTTAGAGCAGATGCTTATGGGGTGCTTTCGATGTACCCTGGAGGGATGACTCACTTGAAAGCACCTTTGGTGTGAAGTGTGCACAGAGAGAGCCCCTTGTCACCGGGCGGCAGGACTGGCGCCGGCTTGGAAGGAGAGCTGGGAGGGGGTGTGCTTAAGAAACACAGTGACTGTGTCTTTCAGCCGTTCCGTGAGCAGCATGTGGCTGAAGCGTGAGGCGAGGGGCACCTCGAGACAGGCCAGGACAGGCCCCACCAGGAAGCTGCCCCGTTTCCTGCAGGGGTCAGCCTCCAAGGCCATGAGAACCGGGCGCTGGCAGCAGGGAGGGAGGGAGGGGCAGGCCTGCGGTGAGGAAGCTGAGGAGGGGGCCAGGGTCTGTAGCGCTTGCTTAGGGGGCAGAGGCGGGCAGACTCTCCAAGATTTCCTTGGGAGAGCCACAGGGAAGGAGATGGAGGCCTGGGGAACGCTTTGTTTTGTTTCTTATAGAATTGTGACGTGCCTTCTTAAATGTTTTTATGACTAAATGCAAATGCGTAACACTTTCTTAAAGCCAGCTTTTAAATGTTAAAAACTGATGTATCACCTAGCTCTCAATTTGATCATGAAAAGTAAGCTTAAGAAGCCTAAAAGTGTTATATGCCTATATATATGTGTGTGTGTTTAATTATATATGTATAATTATATTAATTACAGAACCATTTGAAGAAACTGAAGAGAAATGGCTGTCTTCACTGGAAAATACACGGTGGTTAGAATATGTAAGGTTTGTACAACTGCTTTCCTTTTCTCTTATTATTTTGAAATAATTATCGAGTCACAGGAGGTGCAAAAATATTACAGAGCCATGCACTCCTCACCAGCCCCCCAGTGGCAACGGCTCACATAACTAGACTATGGTTATCAAACCGGGAAACCGACAGTAGTACGAACTACAGTTCTTACCCAGTCTCCCCAGTCTCTATGTGCTCTCATGTGCGTTTCTGTGCAGTTTTACCGTGTGTAGATTCACGTGACCACCAGCACAGGCAGGATGCAGAGCTGCTCCGTCACCAAGGCTCCCACCCCCAGCCCCAGCATCTCCATCCCCATCCCCTGGGAACCACTGATCTCTTCCCCGTCTCTATAGTTCGGTGATGTCAAGAATGTCATGTAAATCAACAAAGGTTAATGAATTTCCCTGATATAAAAATCAAACTGTACTCTGTTGATGAATCCTATAAATACTGAAGAAATTCCAAAAGGTTATAGAGAATATAAACATGTATCGTGAAAGATCAGATTTGCTTGACTTCATGTACTTTAAAAAATATATTCGTAGTGGAAATTTGGTTTTTAACAGTATTTTTCCGTTTCTCTTTCCAGGGCATTCCTTAAACATTCAGCAGAACTTGTGTATATGCTGGAAAGCAAGCGTCTGTCTGTAGTCTTACAAGGTAATTCATTACTGACAACACTGGTCCCCCGGCCAGCCATCTTGACTGGAGATCCACACCCAAGTAATTACATGCATCTTAGCCATCTCCTACTTACTGCATGCCACCAGATAGATACACTACAGATCCCGCACATTATTAAACAGTGGCACAAAGACCTCAGACAGAAGAACATAAAGGAGTCAGACTTTCTGCCCTGTGTTAAATCTGCCTTCCTGTATTATGGCGAGGGTGGGTCACAGCCCTCACTGGATTCAGACAGAGTATTAATCTCGGCAGAGCATCCTTTCTCTCTAATCTTGCTATCTTTCTGATTCATACAAATTTTAGTTGAAATGCCTCTGGCTCATGCTAGATTGTGACTTTAAAGAAACAATTTGGTATCAAGCAATGGACTGAACTGAGTAGCCAGCAACGTGAATTTTGTCTAGTGTTTGGTAGGAATAGATGGCAATAAAAAAAAAATCAGTTAGGCAAAGAATAATTGTATATTAAATACCTTTACAGCTAATAGCATTTTTAAGCTTACGGATAAAGTTTAATAAACCACAAGCTACCTGATTTTATACTATATTCATGCATAGTTCATGAATATGCTGTGCTGAAGCTTACAGAAGTATTTTTACCAACTGTCAAATTCAACTGACTTTAACAAAGGAAAGTGACAAGCCTTAGGGGGAAAAGAAGAAGAGTAAGTCACTGTTTCCAGTAATCCTTAGCTCACGCTGGCAGCGCGTACGTAATTCACAGACGCATGGAGAGCCAGCCATTGAGAACCCGCACCTCTCGCAGACAGTGGTGTTCTCATCCTGTTCCAGGACGCTACTTAGCACACTTCTTCATGCATTTGTTGCCATGTAGAATGCCTCAGAAGAGATACTGAGCCTGCATTTTACTAACACTTTATTTCAGAATGTGTCTTCTAAACAGTTTGAGGTATAGTGTACATACTATAAAATGCACCTGTTCTGAATGTGCAATTCAATAATTTTTAGTAAACGGAGTCCAGTTTTAGAAATTTTCCATCACCCCGAAAAGATTCCTTGTGTCCCAACCCCAGGCAACCACTAATGTGCTTTCTGTCTCTCTAGCTTTGCTTTTTCTGGATGTTTCATACAAATGGAATCCTGTAGTGTGCGGTCTTTTGCCTCTGGCTTCTTTCGTTTCACATACGTGTGTTTGAAGTTCGTTCCTGTAGCATGTCTCAGCAGTTTGCTCCTTTTTATTTCTGAATGGTGTACCATTGTTTTCAGTACCACATTTTATTTATCCATTTACTTGTTGGTGGACATTTGGATTGCTTCCACTTTCGGGCTGTTATGAATTATGCTGCTTTTAACAGTCACGTAAAAGTCTTTGTGGGGACATATGTTTTTCTTTATTTGGGGTAGACACCTAGAAGTAGAATTGTTGAGTTTCATGGTACATCTCTGTTCAGCTTTGTAGGACGCTGCCAGAGTGTGTTCTAAAGTGACGGTACCCGACTCCCCTTCCCCTCAGCACTGCGTGAGGGTTTGTTTCTGCACCTCATCGTCTGCTGTTAGGACTGCAGTCATTCTCGGAAGTGTGACGTGGGAGTTCATTGCAGTTTCTATGTGCATTTCCCTAATGCATATCATGTGCTGATTGGCCGTTCGTGTATTGACTTTGGTGAAATACCAAATCGTTTGTCTCTTCTTCAGTTAGGTGGTTTTATCATTGAGTTCAAAGAATTCTTTACAATTCTAGATACAGGTTCTTTGGATCTTTATAACATTTTCAAATATTTTCTCCTAGTCTGTGGTTTGTCTTTTCACTTTCTTGATGACTTTTGAAGCACAAATTTTGAAATTTTGATGAAGTCCAATTTATCCATTTTTTCTTTTATGAATCCCTTCTTTGGTGCTATATGTAAGAACTGTTTGCCTAATTCAAGGTTATGAAGACTTTCTCCCATGTTTTATTCTGTAAACATTTTATAGTTGTAGCTCTTACATTTAGGCCTATGATTCACTTTGAATGAATTTTTGTGTATGATGTGAGGTAAAGGTCTATATTCATTTTTTTTGCATGTGTGTTTATTGAATTGTCCCAGCACCATTTATTGAAAAGACTGTTCTTTCTCTGTTGACATGCCTTGGCAAAGGTCTGCTGATTGGCTCTTTATTTTTGGACTCTCAGTTTTATTCCATTAATCTTTATGTCTGTCCGTATGCCAGTACCACATTATCTTGAGTGCTGTAGCTTTAGAGTATGTTTTCAAATTAGGACATATAAGTCCTCCAACTTTGTTTTCAAATTGTTTTGCTAATTCTAGGTCCTTTGCATTTCTGTATAACTTCTAGGATCAGCAAGAAATCCTGTTGGGATTTTGATAGGAATATGTTGAACCTGTAGATTGGGAAGAATGCCATCTTAACAATATTCAATCTGCCACTCCATGAAGTGAATATCTCTCCATTTATTTAGGTTTTCTTTCATGTCACGTCAGCAATGTTTTATAAGTTTTTAGTGTACAACTCTGGCACTTATTTTGTTAAATCTCCCTGTAAGTATTTTCTTTTTGATGCTATTGTGAATACAGTTGTTTTCTTAATTTCATTTTCAAGTTTTTTGTGTACTCCTTGTGATTGTGTATAGAATTCCTGCAACCTTAACTAAACTCATTCATTAGTTCTCGTAGTCATTTGTGGATTCCTTAGGGTTTTTTTTACATACACACACGTGTTGTCTGCAGACACAGTTACTGCTTTTTCCTCTCAAGTCTGGATGCCTTTGATTTCTTCTTCCTGCCTAACTTCCCTGTGTAAGCTTCCAAGACAATGTGCAGTAGAAGTGACAAGAGCAAACGTCCTTGTCTTGTTGCCCATCTTAGGAGGAAAGCATCCAGGCTTTCACTAATAAGAATGATGTTAGTTGTAGGTTTTTGTAGATTCCTCTTATGGGCTTGATATTCCCTTCTATTCCTAGTTTGGTAAGATTTTTTATCCAGAATGAATGTTGGATTTTCATCACACAGATGCTTTTTATTCATCTAATGTGATGATTGTGTTATTTTTGTCCTTTATTTTTTTATTAGTGTGTTACTTTGTCAGATGTTAAACCAACGTTGCATTCTTAGGATAAATTCTTACATTCCTGAGATAATTTGATGACTTTTACATCTAATCATAAGGGATATTATTTGATAGTTTTCTTCTGATTTCTTTGACTGGCTTTGATATCAGAGAATTACTGGCCTCATTAAAAAGGACACTAGCTACAAAAGATGCGAGGGAAATATTTGCCACCATTTTGGATGATGGTGGACAATTCCATTTCTCTCATTCACCTCTGAGTCACCACATGAAGCTGTCAGTAGAAAGACTGCATGATATTTAATATCCTTGGCACAGAAATAGAATAGACTCTGGAAAGATTTCTACCACAAATCATGTAAATGTAAAAAGTATGAGAGATATGCTTCTAATTATCTAGAAAACATTCATATATAAAAAGCCACCTCCTCATTAAACATTACTTTAGTTGATCTAAAAGTTTATAATGTTTTAGAGTGGCTGGGCCTGAATAAAATTTCCTAACATGGGTGATTTTGAAGGCCGCCCAGGCACAGAACACTGAAGTATATACTTTGCCTTTCCTTCCTTTCTCTCTTAGCATTTTTCTATGTACTAATCATTTTCTTTCCATCTTATTGACAGAGGAGGAGGGAAGAGACTTGAGCTGTATTGTAGCTTCTCTTGTTCAAGTGATGCTGGATCCCTATTTTAGGACAATCACTGGATTTCAGAGTCTGATACAGAAAGAGTGGGTCATGGCAGGATATCCATTCCTGGACAGATGCAACCACTTAAAGAGATCGGAGAAAGAGGTAACAAAACCTTCATGCCTATTATCAGTCCTTCCGTGTACACAGGATAAAACCTTTTGTTATATGAAGAGATGCTCCATCCGTAAAGAGATGAGGAGACTTTTTAAATATTGCCTTCAGTACATCTTAGCTTCTTGGGCCAAGACTGACTCATGGATTAGAGTCCAAGTTGAGGTACTTATGAAGATTCTCATAACTATATAGATAAAACTCTTAAAAAGTTGCCCATTGGGCTTCCCTGGTGGCGCAGTGGTTGAGAGTCCGCCTGCCGATGCAGGGGACACGGGTTCATGCCCGGTCCAGGAGGATCCCACATGCCGCGGAGCGGCTGGGCCCGTGAGCCGTGGCCGCTGAGCCTGTGCGTCCGGAGCCTGTGCTCTGCAACGGGAGAGGCCACAACAGTGAGAGGCCCATGTACCACAAAAAAAAAAAAAAAAAAAAAGTTGCCGGTTGAATTTCTCTAAGTTGAAAACTGCTTTAAGAAATGTTGCATTAACACTTTTGCAAGCAGACAACAAGCATGTTAGATATTTTGAAAAATCAGCTTTGGAATATCATAGTTTCTTAAAATGGGGCACGTACGTTAAGAATGACAAGTTGAGGGGGCATCTTTGTAAGAGCTGTGGGGTTGGTGGCTGCATGGGGTCCTAGTGGAGCTGTGACAGGCCCTGCAGGTGTCTTGTGGTCAGGGTGGCTCCCAAGAGCACACTTTGACTCGTGCTGTCTCGTGTAAAACAGTCTCTGTCATCTGAGGAAACCTCAACAGTGAATGCTTCACTTCTGAAACGCTAGGACTCAGGGAAGCACTGGGCAGGATGCAGTAGCTGTCACAGTAGCTGTCGTAAGCTGCTGTACTTGGGGGTGCACCACGTGACCAGCTGTTTTCTGAAACTCCGAGAAGGTTTCCAGATGCTGAGTCTGCAGGGTCCACCGAAGAGTTGTTTCTTGGCCTTGGGGTTTTTTTGTTTTTTGTTTTGTTTTAAACGTTCTAAAGAATTGCTTCCAGGATCAGCTGGAACACGTGAAACACGTATTTCACGGTCCTCCATTCACATGGCCACACCCTGCCCGTCTGTTGACTTTGCCACTTCAGCTTGGTGGACTTGGCAGGCAGAGGAGGGCTGTGATGCGTCCCAGGCCAGCCTAGTTCTTAGGTTAGACATGGCCGTCTAATGTGCTCACGTACCCTTCGCTCAGCTTTGGAGCCAAGTGCTCAGGCCTCGCTGTTTCCTTATTAATCTCTTCCTTCATATCAGCAAGAGGTTTGGAAATAGATGTGGACACTGAAGGGCAGCATTGAGTAATCCCGTTTCCACGTGTGTCCGCCAGGCTCCCGTGTTCCTGCTGTTCCTGGACGCCACGTGGCAGCTGCAGGAGCAGTGCCCAGCAGCTTTCGAGTTCTCCGAGACCTACCTGGCGGTGCTGCACGACAGCACCCGTGTGGCCCTGTTCGGCACCTTCCTCTTCAACTCCCCGCACCAGCGCGTGCAGCAGAGCTCGGTGAGTGGCGCCCGCCGTGGCCAGGGCGAACTGCTTTATTGAGGTAGCGTCGAAGTACAATCAGCTGTGTGTTTAAACTGTCTTAGCTACCATTTTAAGCGGTCATTTCTGAAGGAATTATTTATAGATAGTTAAAAATCCAGGAACTTGAACTTGTTTCATTTTTATCAGTGAGCATTTTATGTATTTCTCTCTGATGTTTATTGTTCATAATAAGCCAATTGAAAGACGTAAATCATTTTAACTGCCGTAAATGTCGTGCTTTTTTATTTATATTTTCACATTGGGGCTGTCTGAATGGGTAATGGATAAGTTGCTGTTTGAGGACATTTGTTTCCTAGGTCAGTAGAATAAAAGTTGTACAAAGCAAATTATTTTTCTTCAAGAGTCCTGTGGAGAAGAATTTGAGAGAGGAAATGTAGGCGTGACGTGAGACTGCGGTTCTCTCTGGGCGCTGCTTACTGGATGTGCTCAGACCCTCATGCCGTGTGGCAGTCACTTTTACGTTAGGACCATTGGTTTCTAGTCCCAATTCCTTGACTGAGAGGAAGAACCATGAGTAAGGAGGGCCTCAAGCCAAACTTGAAACTACCTATAGCTTCTGGTTGCCCCTGGTGGAACCTTCCGGAACCACAAGTTCTGTCTCACCCACATCTGGAGCAATGGGTGTAGACAACAAATGCTGCAGTGACCACTGAGAGAGACAGAAAGGACAGCTCTCGTGGGCCTTCAGGAAGACTTTGGTGGAAGGGGGGCTGCCCTCACAGTGAGCTGTGGGATCCTCAGGCCCGGGTCTGGGAAGGTGCTGAGCCTGGATTCCTCATCCATGAAACTGCTTCATCAAATCAACAGTAGAGCAGACATTCTGTGAGCTGAAGCATCATGCAGAGCATCCTGAAGAAATGCGTTGTTCAGGATGTATAAGGAGATGGATTTATTCAGGCCGTGGCACCAGGGAGAACTCCATTCACGAGTCATACTCACCAACACACTCATTGCCCAGGGGCCCAGCTCCCCTCGCGGTTCAGGGGGTCCACGCGCTCCTCCGTGCGAGGCGCCAGGAATGTCTGTTCTCGGGAAGCGGAGCATGCTGCTCCAGTGGGATTGGAGTCGCTCTCGTTCAGAAAAGTTCATTTGTATGATGATGAATGACTGTCAGAAATGAATTTACTATGAGAAAATCTTAGTTTGGCATCTTTTCACAAATGTTCAAATATTTTATTTTGCAGGAATTTGCTATAAGCAAAAATATCCAATTGGGTGATGAAAAGGGTTTAAAATTCCCCTCAGTTTGGGACTGGTCTCTTCAGTTTACAGCAAAGGATCGCACCCTTTTCCACAACCCCTTTTACATTGGAAAGAGCACGCCTTGTGTACAAAACGGTTCTGTGAAGTCCTTTAAACGGACAAAGGTAAGTTACAGAAACGCACTAACAGTAAAAAACCTGGTATTTGCTCACACATAACCAAAAACATCTTTTTCAGAACAGAGTATTAAAAGTCCCGTCATTTCCCATGACAGCCTTGCCAGTGCAGGTTTGGAGGGGTCATTCACTTTCTCACTCAGATGACCCCACCCCGACTTTTCATCTTGCTGTCTGAGGCCCACACAGCGCTGGTCGTCATCTCAAGAGTCAGCAGTTGCAGCCCTGTACCCAGGGCCCTGCTCCTGAAGCCCGTCCGCTCAGCCTGTTCTAGAATCAGCAGGTCTAGCTTTTTTCTGACCAGAAATCTTAGAAATTCACACTTAGCAAATTATAGGCAGACCTCGTTTTACTGCACTTGCTTTGTTGCACTTTGCAGATACTGCATTTTTTACAAATTGAAGGTTTGTGCAAACCCTGCGTTGAGTTCGTCCGTCGGTGCCATCTTTCCAGCAGTATTTGTTCACTTTGTGTCTCTGTGCCACATTTTGGTAATTCTCACGATATTTCAAGTTTTTTCATAATTATTATATTAGTGATGGTGATCTGTGATCAATGATCTTTAAAATTGCTATTGAGGGCTTCCCTGGTGGCGCAGTGGTTGAGAGTCCGCCTGCCGATGCAGGGGACACGGGTTCGTGCCCCGGTCCGGGAAGATCCCACATGCCGCAGAGCGGCTGGGCCCGTGAGCCATGGCTGCTGAGCCTGCGTGTCCGGAGCCTGTGCTCCACAACGGGAGAGGCCACAGCAGTGAGAGGCCCGCATAACGCAAAAAAAAAAATAAATAAATAAAAATAAAAAATTGCTATTGAAAAAAGATTACAACTCGCTGAGGGCTCAGATGATGGTTCGTATTTTTTAGCAATAAAGTGCTTAAATTAAGGTATGTACATAGTTTTTTTTAGACATAATGCTATTGCACACTTAATAGATTACAGTATATTGGAAACGTAACTTACGTATGCACTGGGAAACCAAAAACTTCGTGTGACTTGCTTTATTGCGATACTCGCTTTACTCCGGTGTCTGGAACCGAACCCACTGTATCTCTGAGGTCTGCCTATAATGGATAGGATATATCTCCCCCCACCCCCATGCAGGCTACATACAGCCTAGGCAGAATCAAGGCCTAAAAGTGTTAAACTCCAGTGGAGGAGGATTGGAATAAGTATTACCAGGGAAGGAACAAAATATCCTTTAAGGTTGAAATTCTACCAGTTTTTCCTAATACCGAGTCTATATTTACCATTACACTTCTACTGTCTTTCTAAAAAGGGAAGCTCCAGGAAAATAATGCTAAAATCTCTCTTCTGTACAGAAAAGCTACAGCTCCACACTAAGAGGAATGCCAGCTTCCTTAAAGAATGGAATCATCAGTGACCAAGAGTTACTTCCCAGGAGAAATTCATTAATATTAAAAGTAAAGCCAGACCCCCCTGAGCAGAGCGACAGCCAGGACAGGGGTGCGGAGCAGTACTTCCGAGAGTGGTTCTCCAAGCCGGCTGACCTGCACGGGGTGATTCTGCCGCTTCTGTCCGGAATGCACATCAAACTGTGGAAACTCTGCTACTTCCGCTGGGTCCCCGAGGCCCAGATCCAGCGCGGGGGCTTCATCACGGCCTTCCACAAGGTCTCCCTGCTGGCGGACGAGGTAGACGTGCTGAGCAGGGCGCTGCGGCAGCCCCAGGGCAGCCCCCTGGAAGCCCCCTGCCCCGAGCTGGTCCAAAGCAGGCTGTACTTCCGCGCTGGCGGCCCGCACGACGCCCCGGGGACACCGGACTTCCTCTCGTCCTCGTTCCCCTTTTCCCCAGTGGGCAATCTGTGCAGACGGAGCATTTCAGGGACACCGTTAGGCAAGTTTTTAAGTGGGGCCAAAATATGGTTATCTACTGAGACATTAGCAAATGAAGACTGAGGCGGAGTGGCTTTCTGAACGTCCTGAGGGAGCGACAGAACTTCTCTGAAGTAAAACCGCTGGCCGAGGCGTTTGAAGCTCTAATCGTTCTATACGTAAGAATAACAGTTGAAATTTGCACTAATACTTTCAAACATGTTGAATTATGCTTCCTTCACAATATTTTTAAAAGATAGGCATAACTTTTGTTATTTATGTCCTCTTTCTATCATTCTAGGTCTGGCTCGTTTTTAGATCATTTGCAGGCAGACATTCCCATGACCTTATTACTGTGGTCAAACTAATCAGGTTTTGTCTGCGACATTTATTTTGTCCACATCCATTTTTCCAGCCACCTTCTAAAGGTTCCCTGATCCTCAGCTGGATTAGCAGCCCAGAGAAGCAGACATCAGGAGAGTTAAGAAATTAGTGTTTAGTATATTTTCAAGAAGCATCCAGTAAACCCCCCGTGGGCGTTAGTAGGTATTTGTGTATTTATCTGGTCACTTTCTATTATCTCTAGTTGAGCTCACCTGAGAGTTGTGTGTTCTCACACTGTAATTTATTTTAGATCACTTTGGGACCGTAGATCACTGTTTTAAAATCATGAGTTTCCTTAGGACTAACTTTAAAATGATATGCACTGTTGACTTTAAAAGCATTTGCTATAGATAATTAATTAAATTTAGAAGTGCCTTTGACATTAATATTAAGATATGAAGAACACAGAGTAAAACAGAATTTGTTTTTTAAATTAGGGTGTCAAAGTCCCCCTGCACATTGGAAAGAGGCTGGTCACACTCAGCATCGTACCGACAGCCAGGGGTCCCCAGAGGCACGCATCCCTCTGAAAGTCACCGAACACAGTGGGTGTGAGGCAGGGTCCGGGTCGGTGCAGCAGCATCACTGACACCCACCCTCACAGTAGAGGCCCCGTCAGAGTCCAGTGGGGAGCACTCCTGGGGGCACTTTCCCGTGGAAATCAGTGATGAGGTCTTGAGTCAGGTCACCTGAGTGCTTAGTGCGTAGGAAGGGAGGACAGGAGAGTAACAACAGACTTCTTCAAAATACTGCTACTGAGGGGCTTCCCTGGTGGCGCAGTGGTTGAGACTCCGCCTGCCGATGCAGGGGACACGGATTCGTGCCCCGGTCCGGGAAGATCCCACATGCCGCGGAGCGGCTGGGCCCGTGAGCCATGGCCGCTGAGCCTGCGCGTCCGGAGCCTGTGCTCCACCACGGGAGAGGCCACAACAGGGAGAGGCCCGCATACCGCAAAGAAAAAAAAAAAAAAATACTGCCACTGTACCGAATGGTGAGAGCACCCCGCCCCACCCAACCTATGACAGGTGTGCTCTCGTCTCAAATTCCCGTTTTCAGGTTGCGTCACAAGAACCGAGCCAAAGCTGTGGGCCAGAGCTGGAGCTTACTGTGGCCATGCCAGTCACAGCCTCCCCCTGACACCCCTCACTTCTGTGTAAAAGATGGATGTCTTCAATGTAGCTGTTATTTAGAGTTTCTTAAACTGCCATCTTAAGCTTTTTAAAAAACGTTTATAGTAAAGTATCTAGTTAGCTTATGTCCTTTTCTAAAACAAGTTTTTTCAAAACAGTGTGTTTTAACCTTTATATGTAACAAATAGATGTTTCTATTTGAATTATTTGCCTTTTAAAAATGGTTGGATAATGTCTCTGAACTTACAGGGACAGAAGTTCCTATGCAGTCTTAAGAAATCCATCATGTGGATAAACCCAGTGTTTTGCCAACTTGTCTAGAAAGTAAGGGCTTCGTTTATATAAATAGCACTGTTGCCATTAAACATTTTAAAGTCCTTGATTGGAAACCAGCTCCGGTGCCCTGAAAACCCCACAGCATATCCTGCCACTGGAAGTGTAATAATTCTTCTTCCTTTTTCATTAGGCTGCTTTTTTATTATTACAAATTGTTCTAAATTTGTTATTGTTTTTTTGGGTTGAGCATTTACTTCTTTATATCTTTCTTCCCTCTCACATTTATTTTAACCCTTTTAGTAATTTTTTTGGGTTAACTTGCAAGTTTAAAAATGATTAGGTACTATTAATACTGTTTTAAAATAGAAAATGTGCATATTTTTGTACGATAATCAAATGTAGTAAAATACAGTTTTTTGTTTTATTTTTGCTGAACAGTTGTTATATAATGATTATTGTGCCACAGCTTTATCATGCATAATATGAAAAACAACTATTACAGCCTTGAGTCCTGGCCCCTGCAGAGCTGCCTGGCACCGCTCCTGGCACGGAGGACGTGTGGGGACAGAGTCCGAATGTGGTTCTGGACGCGGACACAGAGCCTGTGCTGACAGAGGGCCACACAGGCGTCAGGCAGCTCCGGACTCGCTAGGATCGGACTTAAAGGTGTACCACGTCTTACTGTTGTTTTGTGATGGAAACCAATTTTAAAACCAAAAATTTCTAACTTTATTTAAGAAAGTATATTAATCTGTGCTAACAGAAGATGAAAACTATTCAACGCGTCCTTCAACAAAATCTGCTTGCTGTAGCAGTAACCTCAAGCAGTTAAAACTTGATTTTGAGAGAAAATGAAAACCTTTGTGCCTAAAATTGACTATGACTTGGGTTAAAGTAGGATATGCAGGAAGGTGAGAGACCCTGCTTTTCAGCAGTGGTGACTGTGAAGGAAGTGTTGAGTGCTAATAAAATTTCCACAGGAATCGTTGCCTTCGTTGTCAATACCAATCCCCTGCAAGAACACAGAGCATCAAGAAGCAAGGGTGTTTTCTTCAGCCGTGCTTATGTGTCGTCCACCCGACGCTCTGCCTGCTGTAAAGCAAGGCAGAGATGGGTAACATTTCTAACCTCAGTTCACAGCTGGCTGTTGTCACGGCCATGTGGGTTCATGGACCAGTCTCTAACTCGTCCTTCCATTTAACAAATTAAAAAGCTGGGGAGTACCACTGCCTTAAGAAGGTCTTGGAACTAGTCTCTGGGAGCAGGAGCCTGGCCCGCCACGCCTGGGCATACCGTTCTGATAAACCCCTTCCTGCGTCCACCTTCCCCAGCCCAAGGCTCTTCCAACAGTGACGGGCAGCCCTGTACCTGCACACCTTGGAGATACTGCAGGTCAGTTCCAGAGCCCCACAATAAAGTGAGTATCTCGATAAGGCAAGTCACGTGAGTTTGCTGGCTTTCCAGTGCATATAAAAGTTATATTTCCACTATACTGTAGTCTTTTAAGTGTGCAGTAGCATTATGTCTAAAAAAAGTGTTCTTACCTTGAAGTATTTTAAAATACTGTCCTGCTAAAATATACTAACCATCATCTGAGCCTTCAGCAAGTCACACCATAACAAATATAATGATGATGAAGAAGTTTAAAATATTGTGAGAATTACCCAAATGTGACCCATAGACCTGAAGTGAGCAAATACTGCTGGAAAAATGGGCTGATAGACTCGCATGACACAGGGCTGCTCCAGACCTTCGGCTTAATACAAACACAGTATCTGCAAAGCACACTAAAATGAGATCTGTACGTATACAGGAAATTGCCTCTAGTCACTAGGGATGTTCCCAAGGAGAAGGACAAAAAGGGACAACTGCCTTTGATAACAACTGTCCCTCCCTTTGGTGACACAGGCCCAATGAGAGCAAGCACTGACAGAAATAATAAGGAAGTTAATGAGAATTTGTTTCTTAATTCCTAAAGAAATCAGAGTTTCATCTGTTTATGCCCTTCTTGGATAATCATAAAACAAGAATTTTAGCAGCCAAATGTGTAAGGGCAGTATAGAAAAACATAGATAAATTAAGGAATCTCCATTTCCAATATACTTTGTGGAAAGAAACATTGTGTATGCTCCTTTTATAAAAGACCCAAAGCTGTGAATCATCTCCTTTTGTGGGGGGGATTCCAGCTTTCCTATAAGTCACATGCATCTAGCTCCTGAAACGGCCACCAAGGTTTTGACCTTTTTAAAAGTTCATTACCTGCTGTGTGGAATCAGTGAGTGTGCTGAAGCCAATACCAAGGTTTGTGATACACAGACACTGTACAGTGATGAGTTCTTACACTGCCAGGTTTATTACGACAACAACAAAATCAAAATTAAATAAGATGTAGTGACATTTGATGCTTCTGATGCTCTCAGATGCTCCCAAGCCCACAGCTCTCAGATGGGGCCCCTGCTCTTGGCTCCAACAGCAGTCACGTGGCAGACCTCCACGTCTGCCCCCAGCCGGTGCAGCTCATCCAGCCAGATCATCTGCTTTTGCGAAAGACGGTCACTGGGGCCCTTCACTTCCACCAGCTGGGAGACAGAAGGGTCATTCAGGTAAACTACGGTAGTTTCCACTGACAACTATTTAGATGGCTTATCCTCTATGCTGCTGTACTTACATATGTATAGCAACTAAACATACACATATGAAATTCAATGAGAAAGTTTCCTTTTCTGTAGAAACCAGACAGTTCACAGAGAATTAGGAAATCGATTCGTAATACAGCAGTTGAAAAATAGTTTTAAAGCACACACTGTACTGTACTCCTGCTTAACACCCCTCAATCACTTTTTGTCAGGTCTGCAATTAAACCCAAACTTCTTGCCATGACCTACAAAACGGTAATCTGGCGCCCGCCAACCACACCAAAGGCTTCCTCTCAGTTCCCGAGACAGACAATATCTGCCCAACCAAAGGGTAGACATTCATCATGCTTGCTGTTCCCACTGCCTAGGACATGTCTCCCTGTTCTTCACATGTCTGACGTCTTCTCCTTCCATGCTCAGCTTAAATTCATCTCTAAGAAGGGTCCTTCCTTTGCACTTCTTCCTGGTGTTTATCACAAGATAAAACTGCTCATTACACATCAGCTCCATGAAAGCATAATTGTGTCAGTTTTGTCCACTGCAGATCACCAAAATTCAAAACACAGCAATAAAAACTATCCAAAATGAAGTATAGAAAAAAAATTTTTAATGAGAGCATTTCAGCAACCTAAGACTAGTTTAATTAGAGTCCCCAAAGGGAAGAAGACAGAGAAAAATATTTGAAGAAATAATGGCCAAAAGTTTTTCAAATCTGATGGAAACTAAACCCAAAGATCCAAGAAGCTCAGTGAACCCCAAGCACAGAACCATAAAGAACACGACACTAAGAAACATCATAACTAAACTGCATAATCAGTGAAAAAATGAATCTCTTAAAAGCAACCAGAATTTTTAAAAGCCAGAGGGGAAAGACTACTGATTTCTCGTTGAAAACAATACAAGCTAGACAACAGTGGACCAATATTTTAAGGTATTGAAAAAAAACTGTCAACAGAATTCTTTGCCCAGAAAAAAATATCTTTCAAAAACAAAGACTTAAAAGTCTTAAAATATCAATATATGAAACCTAAATAATTCATTACTAGCAGACCTCCATTTCCAGAAATGTTAAAAGAAGTTCTTCAGTCAAGAAGAGAATGATAGTACATGGAAATCTGGATCTATATAAGGGAATAACAAACATTAGAATTTGTATCTACATGAGTAAATATAAAGACTCAGTCAACTGTAGAAAGCAAAAATAATGTGCCACAGGGTTTATAACGTGTCGAGGTATAATGTATGAACATAGCACAAAGGCTGGGAGAGGAGATATAAAAATACACTGTTGTTATGTGCATAAAAATATACTGTTGTTATGTGCATGATAAATGAAGATCCCATGTGCCGCGGAGCAACTAAGCCAGTTCGCTACAACTACTGAGCCTGTGCTCTAGAGCCTGCGAGCCACAACTACTGAGCCCGAGTGCTGCAACTACTGAAGCCCTCACACCTAGAGCCCATGCTCCACAACAAGAGAAGCCACCACAATAAGAAGCCTGTACACTGCAACAAAGAGTAGCCCCCACTTGCCACAACTAGAGAAAGCCCACACGCAGCAATGAAAACCCAACACAGCCAAAAATAAACAAACAAATTAATTTATAAGTGCATCCTTTAAAAAAAACAAAAATAGATGACAGGTTTAAAGCCAAACATGAATAACATTAAATGTAAATGTTCCAAATACCCAATTAAAAGGCAGAGGTTGTCAAATTAGATTAAAAAGTAAGACCCAGGTAAATGCTGCCTACAAGGATATATAAGAAACACAAATATAAAGAAAAAATATGTTAAATGTAAGAGAATAGAAAAAGTATCACATTAACACTAACCAAAAGAAAGCTGGAGTGGCTATATATCAGTTCAACTTCAGAGCAAAAAACCCAGGAATAAAGGAAGGTCATTTCATAATGATAAAGAGTGAAATTCATCAAGAAGACATGACAACCCTAGGTTTATACATCGAATAATACATGAAGCAAACATTGATATAACTGCAAGGGAGAAAGAACCAAATCCACAATTACAGTCAGAGACGTCATATGACACTGCAAGCATGATTCATTAAAGAACAGATTAGTTTGTGACTTTGTCAAAAAGGACTTGTACCAGAGGTTTTTTTCATCTCAAAACTCAATAATAAGGAAGCCACCAGCCTGTGATGGGCAGCAGGGTGAGGCAAGGGAGGCATCCAGCCTACAACACGTGAGGAAGTGCTCACTCCTGGAGCTTAGAAAACAGCTCCCAACCATTCTGGCCTCCTGGTGCTCACACCTGCAAAATCTCCAACCTTGAGCATGGACTTGCTGCTAACAGTGGACACAGCAAAAGCAATGGAACTTCATTGCCAAGATCAGCTGCTAAGAGACTGACTTCTGTCTTGCTCACACCCTGGCCCCTCTCACTCACCTGCTCAGATGAAATACGCTGCCATCGGGGGAGCTGCCTGCAGAGAGGCCCACATGCCAGCACCGAGGGCACCTCTGCCAACCAGCCACCAAACAACCCCAGCCCTCAGTCCAGCAGCCTTCAAGGGATTCAGCCTTGTCAACAACCATGCTAGAAATGCCTAGATTGTGGCCTTTGAATAAGTTGATCATTAAAGTTACCAACATGACTTTCCATTCTGGCTCAACTGACCTTAACGTGGTGACTTTGGGAGCTCCACACCACCAGGTCAGGGAGGCCCCCTCGGCAGTGTCGGAAGTCCATGGCCAGGCGCCGGCACACACCACTGAGGATGGGGCCCCCCAGGCAGGACACAAGATCCTGGACACGAAACACAGGGACAGTCAGCCCTCCCCTGGGACGGGGACCCTGAAGCCCCACCCCAGTGACTGTGAGATGGGGCAGGGACTCCATGTGTCATTCAGCAGAGATGTGTCCAGGAACACCAAGTGCCCTTCTGCTGCTTGTGCTGGGGCTCCAGAGCCAGGGGCTAAAATGCCCCCGGCAAGCTCTGGGGACCACTTCTCCTTGGGTCAGTTACCAAGCTTCTGCCTGGTCGGGAACATCCAGGGAGCAGCTAAGGAAGAGGGAATTTGGGGTAAGCACTCAGGAATGTGACAGTGATGACCCTCAGAGGCCAGCAGTCACAGGACAGGGACGGTGTCCACCCTCCAGGGGCCACAGGCCAGGCCAAGGGAAGCTGCCAACCAAATGGGCAGAAGGCATAACTGAGGCTTGTTCATGCTTGTGATTGTTCCTTCAGTAACAAAGGCCTGTGGGCTGGGGTACCACACATACACACACACACACATACGTGTGTGTGTGCATATATACCCACACACATACACGTGCACGTAGGCATACGTGTGTGTGTCTTGTTACAGTTGCCAAAAGGACACCCCGCATCACGGAATCCTGCCTGCAGACCATCACCTGGGCTTGCTGAAGAGAAGCAAAGCGATCCCAGCTGACAAGGGAGGCCACCCTGCCTTCCTGGGCCTGCCACGCGGCTGCCACCCAGGCCCGCAGGCTCTCCGCGGGGGCACCGTGAATCTGCCGCAGCCGGGCCTCGATGGCCGGTGCTCTGCTGGCGAAGAAGCTGTCTGTGCAGAGGTCCAGCGGGGCCGCCTGTGTGCAGGGAAAATAAGCTCACACTGTGCCTGGGGAGGCCGGAGTCATGAGAAGAGTCAAGATCAAATTTGGAAACTGGCCAATCTGATGAAGTTGACACGTTCTTTTTCTCAAAAGACATGTAAAAATTACCTAGGTAATCTGATACAAAAGCAACTTATTACACTGGGTTTTTTAGAGTAATAATTTGCAAAAGGAGCTTTTAGGTTAAACTGGTGGAACTCTTAGCCGGCACATGTGACAAAGCATGTGAGAGCACCTGGGCCCACCAGGGTGAAGCTGAAGGAACTTATACTAAAAGTTTCAAACGGAATGATTCCAGTAAAGTAGGCTTAAAGTTTAAACCTTAACATACTTACATTTTAAATTGTATGAATCACATTTTAAAATTAAAAGCTATTCTTATGGTGGAATTAGCACCAGGATCCAAAAGAGGGGCAATTTTTTGATGGCTGCAGAGGCGGGGCACCCAGGCGGGAGTGACTCACGCGCGTGCAGGAGTCTCTGCTGCCTGAAAACGTGCCATGATTACCTGGTAGGCATTTCTGAAGGCGTCTGGTATCCCGTCCATGAAGATGACATCCCATAGGAGGAGGCCGTACAGCGTGCTGAAGGTGGACCCTTCCCCATGAATCCCTGAGACAAAGTCACACACACACAAGAAAAATCCATTTCTTCTGTTTTTTAAAAACCACCACCATATCCTACTGCCTACTCAATTTGAAGAAAATAGCAAATATTTTACATTCAAATGCAAATGCTGTTTCTGTTCCATTCCTAGGTCATTTTTTTACATTATATTGCTTATATACAGAAGCCTTGTTTAAAGGCAAAAAATCTTAGTAATCATGAGAAAATTCAAATGCACATTTTGGAGCTAGAGTGGAAAAACCTAAAGAACACGTCTAAAAATAAATAAAAGCAGATTCCCTCCTCGGGCTCTGGGGGTTCCATTCGGTGGGTTTGGAGGTGGGGGTATCCCCTGAGGGGCTCTGGGGCATGGGGTCCCTCGGCCTCACTTGGAAAAGCCCTCTGGGAAGGAGTCTGGGCGCCCTGGGAGCCTGTGCCCTCTGACCCCATTTGCCTCCTGCACCCAGTACTCCTGCCTCGGCCTGGACACCGTGCCCAGGGTTTCTAAGACTCGGGGTTTTACAGAAAGCTTCCGCATCAGAGACCACCTAGTCCAGACGCCCCCTTCACCCCACATCCAGACCACACAATGGGGCGGTGACCTCAGAGGCCAGGCCCAGCCCCAGGCCATGTGAACGGCAGAGCAGGGTCCGCAGGGCCGGGGCCTCCTGGAACAAGCCGAGCCCCACCTGGCCCCTCGGCGCACCTGACGCCTGAGCCCCCTGAACAGGCTGTGGCATCTCTCCGGCCAGTGGGCCCCAGGCATCGCACACGAGGTCAGAGGCAGCACAGGTCCCTATCAAGGCCCACTGGAGGCAGCCCTGGCCCACCTCCCTGTCCAGGCTGCGCTGTGCGCCCCGTCAGCTGGCCCCTGCCCCGCAGACCATCCTCTGCTATCCGCTCGGGCGCCAGCTGAAGCCTCACCCTGGAGCCCTGCACGCCTGCCGGGCCCAAGGGAGGCAAGCCTGGCTCTCCACCCTGGACAGCAGCATCCCTGAACCCTGAGCCGTCGGCGTGCGTTGGTGCTGTTAAGTCCAATCATTTGGGGAGATCCTCCTGAGGGACTCTGAAAGAAACTTCCCCAGAGGGCCTGAGGTCGCCCTCACACCAAACCTTCTCCAGAGGAAAGACCCACAGCAGGGTTCTGCTCAGGTTCACTGCATCAATTTTAATAAAGGAAAAAAATATTTTATAAAAAAATTGACATTCCAGAATCGGAATTGTCCGTCTGTCTTTCAAGCTCATGGCTAAACTGAAAGCATTCACTGCGTGCGGCTCACAGCCGGCAGCCGCCTGCCCAGGGCCTGCTGCTCCTCCCTTGACGCCGGGTTACAGGGCTCCCGCCACCGCCGCGGGGACCGATCCTGCATTCTGCTCTTTTATTCCTGACCCTCCGGGTCTCCCGCATCTCTGTCCTGACTGGCGCGTGCACTCCGTCCTCAGTAGCATCACCTTCCCGGTAAGTGATACAGACGTCACACAGGTTCATCTTAACCATCACCTTGGACACGCAGCAGAGAGAGGCCGTGTGTTACGAGGTCCCCTCCTGCGGGGTCGCTTGTGTCCTCGCTCATCTGAACGATCACGTCACACGCCAGTGAAATGATGTCCTGATTTTCACATACGTGAAGATACCTGAGTGTTCTTCAACCTAGGGACCCTTCAGCACAGACATGGGGGGTCTGGCCTGGACATGTGGACCGAACCCGTGGGCCCCCTGGGAGTGACCACAGGAGCCAAGGTCTGGGGTCTGCTTCCAACATTAGGGGGGACGGCGGATGGAGGAGGGCTGGGTGAAGCAGGGGGCGCGGGGAGCTCCACACACCTCTCTGCTTTCCCATAAAGGCATGTTCTGCAGCTTCCATGACATTAACAACAAGTTATTTTTTAAAAAAGGCTAAAGCCCCCCCGCCCCAGTCCCTCCAAGGTAACTGCCCAGCCGTCGTCGTTGTCCTGACGGGCAGCTGCAGCTTCCTCTGCAGTTCCCTCACGGTTTTTATCTTACTTTTCTATTCAGTACATTCACTAAGGACAGAGACTGACCGGTTCCTTTTACCAATTATAAGGCAAATTCTCATGGTCTTTTCTTCAGTCTGGCCTTAGACAAAGCACTGAATTTGCAGCTCCTTCTCTGAGGCCAAAATCGAAGAAAGAAGGGAAGAGGGCTGACAGGGACACACACAAGCTGAGCCACCTCCAGTGGACAGGAGGGACAAGCAGACGATCTTAACACAGCTCGGTGCTGCTCTCAGGTGAGCAGGCCCACAGGTGACAACCCTCAGAACCCGGCGCAGGCCCCGCACGCGTGGGCAGATGGGCACGACCCCTCCACTGTGTCTGGACACCGGTGCCTGGGCTGCTGACAGCACACAGGCCGTCGCACACGAGTCACCATGTCTTACTCAGGTGTTTCTCAAATGGCCAGGCCCAACTCCCAAACGTGGACCCCTTGCCCTCGGCGTCTCCTGGCTGAGACCCGCATGCCAGGGACGTCCCCAGGATGGCCCGGGGGCTGGGAGAGGGGCTGGGGGCTGCTCTCAGCACTCAGAGGGGACAAAGGACACACAGGCTTGGGAGGAAGCAAGGGACAGGATCCAGGTCCGGGCCCGTCCTGGCTGGCCTGCCGCACCCCCTCCCCGGCCAGGGATGCTTATCACCTCCCTGAGGTTCCAGTGCATCAGCCAGCCGCGGGGTCTCTCCCTCTGGCACCTTCACCCCCGAGCAGCAGAGATGCTGGGTGCCCTCCCCAGCCCTCCTCCCCTCCCCGCGATGGCCGATGGGAGTCCTTGGCTCCCAGTTCCTGGAACCAGGCAGAATTAATTCCCACCTGGGCTCTACATGGTTCAGAAAACGGCTTCTCAGTGAAACCTACAAAGTCTGAACAAAGAGGATGCCAAGCAGCCCAGAAAGAAGAGAACCAGGGGCACCTGGTCCTGGTCCCTCTGCACATCTGGCCTGAGACACAGAGAGCATCTCATCAGCAGCTCAAAGAGCAAAGTCTCACTCACTCCTGAGGGGCCGCAGACCACCTGCCCTGCAGCTGTACACGCCCGTGCACGCACACACACACACACACACACACACAGCAGCTGGTTCAGCGGGAACCAGTGGTGTTTCTCTCTTGCGAGGTCATGTCCGTCATTTCACTGTGAGGCCTCAGCTCCCAGGAGACACAGCAGAGTGGGCGCGGCTGGAGGGGCGGGTGATCGCGCACGTTTCTTGGGAAGGAAGATGGGAAAAGCTCCAATTCTTACTGACATTTGCTCTCCTCCCTCACATGGGCTGGAGAGCTCATTTTACAAGGAATTTGACCCACAACTCTCCCAACCATGTCTCTGGTCCCAGGCGTGACGTCCTGTCAGGGCTCGGCCCTCCATCCCCTTCATGCCACCCACCCCCCCAGACTGCCGGTCCCTCTTGGAAGCAGCCTGGCCCTGGCTGCCCTCCTCTGACCAGCTGGCTATTGGCAGCATCTCGTGGTCCTCTGCCCCGTCCTGTCCCCCTGCCTGACACGAGCTCTGAGGGCAACCCGGCCTCCCTTGCTCCTCACGTCCCCCCAGAAGGCACTGCCCTCACAGGTGGCAGGTGCAGACACTGGCTGTGGGGCGGGACACAACCCACTGTGGCCACACAGCCCCGGCGTTACCCTGGTCGAAGCCACAGCGTCTGTAATGGGCCAGCGCCAGCTCCTCCACGGAGCACAGGATGGTGGCAGGGGCGGTCCCCCCGGCCTCCAGCACGAAGACAGACTTGCCTAGCCCAGGCTGCGGGCAGAGCCGGCCCGTGACGGTCACCTGCGGGGGGGGTGGGGGGCGAGGGGAGGGCCGTCATTAGCTTTCCTCCTGCTCCAGCCCTGCACACCTGGATCTGCTACCCCAAGGACACACTGTCCTCTGCCCCCGAAAGGCCACCCATCCTCAGCACAGTGCCAGGCCATGTGACCCGCACCTTGGCGCCCATGAAGACACAGGTCACCGCCCGGCCCCCTGCTCTCTGGGGCCCTGACTGGGCAGGGGGACCTGGAAAGGCTGTGAGCTGCTGACTCAGGAGTTTACAGAGTCACAGCCCCTGCCGGCCCAGCCTCCCAATGCCCAGGTGAGGACGGTGGCGAGGCCAGGTCGCTGCCCACAGCAAGCCAGAGGGTCTTTGGAGTCGACAAGGAACACATGCTAAAAACCTCTCTAAGGCTGTGTTCAGGAATAAAAACAAAAATTCATCCCAAGCGCCCCAAGAATATTTACTTACATGTTTGACGTCGTCCACAGTGACTTCTGGGAGCTGACGGAAGAGGTGAGCGTACTTCTGGCAGCTGGGAGAGGCCCGCAGGCGCACGGCCCTCTGATACAGCGAGAGGCGGTGGCCTGTCCGCACGTCCGGATCCGCCAGCCCTGCTGTGATGCACTTGATGGCCTAGAAAAGAGCACAGTGCCTGTCAGGGTCCTGAAGTCCCCGTGCAGCATCCCCTCGTTTCATGTGACGGGAAACCCCACTGTTAATTAATCATTCATTTTGCTAATTAGTGGTGGGCAAAGCAGCCCTTCCAGAGACAAGGACATTCCCTTAGGTCCCATGCCGAGCACAGAAGAAGCACAGACCCTGATGCAAATGTCTGGGGCACAAGCAGCCATGCCCCCGACACTATGTCCTGGTCACACGTGTGGACACAGCAGATCTCAGCTGCCACACCCTCGGGAGACAGAGGAGGCTGGGGAGAGGGCCCTGGTCCGGGGCGCGCTCGGGGCACCACCCAGGGGCTCGGAATGCAGAGCAGGCGCCTCTAGGGCAGAAGCCCGGCCGTCTGACCACCTCCCAGTCCCAGGGAGACTCATTTATAGGGAGAAGAATCTTAGGTTTGAAGGAGTTACGCATTTTCTAAGGTTATTCAGGGCTGGACAAATAAACAAAAATACTGAAAACTACATGGGATACCACTTCACACCCACTAGGATGACTGTACTCAGAAAAATGGACAATAAAAAGTGTCGGCGGGGATGTGGGAGAAATTGGAGCCCTCGTGCTTCGCTGGCAACAATGGAAAAATGATCCAAATACTGTGAAAAACAGCTGGGCAGTTCCTCACAAAGTCATACACGGAATTACCACGTGACCCAGCAACCTCACGTCCAGGTACACGCCCACCACAACTGAAAGCAGAGTTTCAAACAGATATTTGTACACAGTAGTGCTATTCACAACAGCCAAAAAGTGGGAACAACCCAAGTGTCCATCTACAGATGGATGGATCAACACAACGTGGTCCGTTTACACAATGGAGTATACACAATGGAGTATTATTCAGCCTTGAAAGGGAAGGACATTCTGACACCTGCTACAACATGGATGAGCCTTGAGGACGTTATGCTGACTGAAATAAGCCAGGCACAAAAGGACAAAGATTCCATGATTCCACTTCTGGGTATTTCATGGAAATACCCGGAACAGGCAGATTGATTCCTAGAGACAGAAGCAGATTAGAGGTAACCAGGAACCGGGGCAGGAGGGAACAGGAGTAACTGTTTCACAGGAGCAGAGTTTCTGTTTGGCAGATGAAAAATTTTGGGAACAGACAGTGATGATGTTTGAACAACACGGTTTTGAACTGCTCGGGTCCACATATGCACAGATTTCTTCCAATAAAGACTACAGCACTGCACAGTCCACCGTTGGTTGGATGTGCAGACACAGGACCTCAGAAATGGAGGGCCAACTACAAAGTTATCCGTGGATTCCTGACTGTGCGGGGGCAGGGGGGATCGGCGCCCCAATCCCCGAGTTGTTCAAGGATCAGCTGTATAATTAACGCCACTGAACCATATACCTAGAAATGGTTAAACTGCAAGTTTTCTTTGTTATATATATTTACTACAATAAAAGAATAAAAAGTTTTTAAAAAGCCCTGAAAATCAGTGAAGATCATCAGGCCATCAGAGTGGGGTGGTCCAGAGGAATCAAGTAGAGAATGAGGCCCTGCCGCCAGCTCTGTAGCCCCGTGGGAGCCGGGCTGGCCGCAGGGAGGGGCGGCCTCGGGCTCAGTCTGGCCGGCTGCTGGGCACCTGCAGGCATGAGCCTCTGCTGGGCTGGCAGGTGCCCTCCCTGGAGACTGAAGTAGAGAAGGGAAGGAACGGTGACAAAATAACAGGGGTTATGAGCGTGGCCGGGAAGATTCTTGGGAAAAGGCGAACAGGAACCAGGGTTTTCCATCTGTCTCAAAGATAACCTCGGAGTAGGAGTGAACGCTCCTATCAGCAGATCTGAGCAAGGGGAAAGTCTATCAACTCTTTGGAACCTTTATTTCAATGAAAGAGACAGGCAGCGCGCAAACACCCTCTGTCCACGCTGGGTGAGGGGCCACCAGAGGCCTCTCCTGCCCTGTCAGCCCGAATCAGCGCCAGGCGGGGGCACCACACCCGCCTCCGGGAGAGGAAACAGCTCTCCCGGCTGGAAGCACTTGAGGTAACAAGGCACCTTTTCAGATTAAGGCAGTAAAAATAGTATGTCATCGTCCACCCCCGTGTTCAAATTTTCCAGCCCTCCATCATCCTGATTCACTTGACCTGCCCCTGGAAAAACCAAAGCTCCCAGAGCCGTAGTGTCCTCTGCTCAATGCAAACACGAGGTTGGCAGGGACAGGGGACCGCAGGTGGCCACACAGAGGGCCACTGTCGCCGCCTCGGGAGGCCCCGCCCTGCTGGCTGCAGCAGCTGGCACCCAACTGTGTCCCCGGACTCACAAGGTCCCCGCCACAGAGAAGGCAGTGACTGGAAGGCAAGGCGCCCGCCCTGCTGAGTCAGACACCATGTCTCACAGTGGGAGGAACGCCTTCCATCCATCTTTCTCCCAGGAGGCCCCGGGCAAAGAGTGAACACAACCACCATTTCCAAAACCACCATTTCCAAAACTGTGTGAAGGCGGACACATCTAACCCTCCAGCTCCCTCCACCCCTAGAACCTCATCCCTGAATCCCGACACGATCCCGCTACCAACACACCAACCAACCCCACTGTCGCCCCCATGTTCGCACCCCTGCTACTTCTTCTGGGGTTGGAAGAACACGGACAAAGAAGGATGTTTAAGAAATCACTGTTCTAAATCAACCATAGTCCAATATAAAATAAAAATTAAAAAAAAAAAGAAACCAGGGGCTTCCCTGGTGGCACAGTGGTTAAGAATCCGCCTGCCGGTCGGTTCTCCCGGGTCTATCAGGACGTCGGCCAGCTGCATTTGCAGCGCCCCTCACTAGCTCTGCTCTTCGTTCTCAATAAACTCACTCTCATCTAAAAAAAAAAAAGAATCCACCTGCCAATGCAGGGGACACAGGTTCGAGCCCTGGTCTGGGAAGATCCCTCAGGCCGCGGAGCAACTAAGCCCGTGCGCCACAACTACTGAGCCTGTGCTCTAGAGCTCACGAGCCACAGCTACTGAGCCCGCGCGCCTAGAGCCTGTGCTCTGCAACAAGAGAAGCCACTGCAATGAGAAGCCCACGCACCACAAGGAAGAGTAGCCCCCGCTCACCGTAACTAGAGAAAGACCACGCATAGCAACGAAGACCCAACACAGCCCAAAATTTAAAAATTAATTAATTAAAAAAAAGAAACCAATGTTCTAAATCAACCATAGTCCAATATAAAATAAAAGTTAAAAAAAAAGAAATCAACATTCTAATTACATTTAGATTTTTAAGGTATTAACAGTTTGCTATATTTTTAAATGTATGCCAAACTGAACAAAGGCTGGGCGGCTCCCGCGGCTGAGTACCGGCTCCAGGCGCTTCAGGTGCTGGTGCAAGTTGAGAGCCAGCCGGTCCCACCACCGGCCTCTGCTGTCAGGACAGTACACTTTCTGGGACAAAAGGTTTTCAAGTTCCTTGACGGCTTCCTGTGGCAACAACAAGGGACGCGCATTAGACACCTACACACCAAGAGTCTGCCATTATACTGAGTAGTCAGGAAAATTGTCAAAGTATATCTATACAGCATCCCTCTCCATTCTGAAGTAAGGCTCAGGACCCAGATTGCCAAGAGGGGCCCTGGGACGTCCCTCGGGAGTGGCCTGAGCTCCGGAGGCGCCCCCTGCTTCTCAGCAGGCCCCCCACCACCTTGTGCAGCTCGGCACTCTCTGCAAACCAGGTCAGCAGCATGGGCCGGATGTGGTCAGACTCTGGGCAGGAGCAGTGGCTGGGCTGCAGGCCCATGTGCTTCTGGGAACCCAGCCGGTCACAGGGCCGAGGTTGTGACGGGCAGGGGGCAGGACAGGAATGAGGGGGTCTTCACCCAAACACCCCACCTCAACAGGGGGACTTTCTGGTCTAGGTTTACTGGTCACGCTTCATGTTCATCTTTGGTGGTTCCCGGATCTCTTTGAAGGATCTAACGCATCTCCTGAGAAAAAGGCACAAACCCCATAGACACACTCGCAGATTCCCCAAAGCCAACCCCACAGAGCCTCTGGGGCAGGTCCACAGACTCCTCTTGGGGGACCCACTGGCCCAGCCCTAGCACATTCTCTTTGTAAAACACCATGTTTCAATTACACAAGTGTCAATAAAACAGAAGCTAACTCCAGCAATCTCACAATGTTTAATACGAGGAGGGATACGACCGAACTTCTCATTTGTGATTATAAATTATTTCCAGACCATCCACTACTACTACCAGGGAAACACAAGCAGAGGTGAGGTTTCTGCCTCAGGGGTTTGGGGAGACCCTCCCTGTCACACAGGGGGTTCTGACGGCGGCTACGCTCCGGCTGCAGAGACCATCAGCAGCTCCCCGCGGGGCTCTGACCATCACCTGGCCATCCTGGCACACAGGCATCAGCTCACAGCTGGCGGAACAGCAGGTCGCCCTTGGCCGTCTTCCTACTGACCAGGAGATGGCAGGTGCCCACAGGAAGCAGGCCCTCGTCGCATCGCCATGTGCTGACCAAGTACTTGGAAGAAGTCAAGAGCCAGGCAGGCCCCCCTCAGTAAGAGCTGGGGGCGGGGGCTTGTGCACTCACCTTGTACATGTGAAGTCTCTGCAGTATTTCAACGGTTCGGGACAAAATCCTTGTATAAACCCAACCAACGGTAAAACACCGGAGAAAGAGTGGTAATTTCTCGTGGTATCTAGAACAAAGATATACACCAGCAGTTTAGTGCTTTAGTTTATGTACTGTAAGACAATCACAAGAAGTGACAAAGCAGACTGAATTCCTACCTTTTAAGAAGATATATTCGGAACACTGCCTGTCATGTGCAGTTTTCTACACCACAAATCTACGCTCTCACAGCCACCCTTCCAAGGTCCCCCAGACAGCGGCGTGAAATGAGAGCTGGAGGTCAGCAAACGCCTGCCCTCGGGCCAGACACAGGGCCCCCACCTGATTTTACACAAACCCAGCGTGATTTCCACGTTTCTAAATGGTTAAAATAAGTCAAAAGGAGAAAAATAGTCTGTGGCCTGTGATAATTACATGAAACTCACATTTCGATGTCTGCAAACACAGCTGCATTGGGACAGCCCCGCCCACTTGCTGGGGTGGGGGGGCGTTCACAGCAGGACAGCAGAGGCCAGTGAGCATGTGGCTGGCAGAGCCTGACCACTGCCCAGATGGCCCTCCACGGAAGAGGCTACCAACCTCTGTCCGACAGGAACCCAACTTCCTGGCCACGAGGTCTTTTCTTTTTTTTAAACAAAGAAGATCACCTATTAACTTGTTTTAAACATTTTTCTTCTGTTTGGTCTGAGAAATGTTAACCATTTTCCTGAATTATCTTAAGAAAATTCTCCAATGTACGAGCACATCACTGGGTAAGAAGTCGATTGGTCATCTCCTTTCTAGAAAGGCCTTTAATGGCTCAATTTTGTCTGAGTTACTCCCAAACAAAATATGGACAAAATATTCAGTTATTTTTTCTTAACAGTAAACGCCATTTTCCTGGCTATGGTTTTTAAGTCCATATTATTTCTGCACAGACTTCAGTTCCAAATGTTTTTTTGAAAAAGATATTTAATAATACTAATTTTCCTCATCACTATGTAACAAAGAAAGGAAAAAATCTCTTAACCATATGGAATACGTTTAACATTTATTAAACCAAACAAAATGAAGGATCACGTGCTGTGTACTTGAACTTTCGAAGTAAATGTTCATTTTCTTTTTCAGAATTTTACAGCTGCTGGAATTTCCTGCAGAAAGAAGACACCTGGCACAGTTCCCACAGCTTCTGTCCTGCGGCTAGGCTTCCCCCACGGTTAAATTCAGCTAACCAACCCCCAGAGAGGCCAGCCCACCCAAGGGCGGCAAGCTACTGTCTGCCACAAAGGGACCAAGTGTTTAAGTTCAATCCAAACCTCCAGACATGCCCTCCTATTCACCCAGCACTTTGACTCCATGCAAAGCAAGGAGGAAATTCAACTGCACATGTTGGTTTCACCACAGAATGAAAGGAGTGTGCTCTTCATGAAAAGAAAGACCTTAAGCAGTTCGAACAACTCGGCTAGTCAGTAAACTTTGACAGGGACCCGAGAACCACTTCACCTCAGGGACGGGTGGTCTTTCAGTCCGTCCCAATCCTGCTTTGCACACCGAGCGAGCTCCCTGGCTTCCTCCCAGGCCCCGCTGGCCATCGCAGTGGAGATGTCATTCAGCATGTGCGCGGCTGCTGCGTACCTGCAGGGTGGGGGGGACCAGGCCATCCAAGCTTCAGGGGTGAACGAGCACTGACACACAAAATTCCACATCCTGCCCACCACATCTAACTCTGCTTTTGAAAATACGAGTGTTACATTTTACCTCAGTAATAATCTGACGTATTACCCCACGGGAGTGGCCTAGAACAACTCAGACAGGCTACCCAGCCAGAAAGATGAAAACATTCACACCGCACTATTACATAACACATCCCATTATATGCATGTAATACTGATCCGTGCTTCCTTTCTGACTTTTGATGCTCATCCATTCATTCATTCATTCAGCAATCTGGCAACCTTGTAAACAGGTAACTGACTTCAGAATTACACACAAGCATAGATTTGGTAATTTAATCATTGAGCCAGAGGTAGCCAGAGGGATGCTGCCCGAACTAAGAGAACTATTTGGGATTTTCAAAAATAACTTCAGGGACAGTCTTTGGGAGACGGCAATGCTGAAGTGTTATGAACACACTTAAGTGAAGAAAGACAACTTCTCAGTGCACCTGAGACATTCGCCCAATCAGTTCTCTAACACTTCGATGGCACAGTCATTGTGTTGACTCACACTTGAAAGAAAAAGCATGCACGAGCAATATGTGCAAATACTATCACATAAGAGTAAAAGATACATGTAGAACTGAATCACTTTGCTGTACAGCAAAAATTAACGTTGTAAATCAACTATACTTGAATAATTTTTTTTAAAAAAAGAGTAAAAGAAATGGCCTCTAAATATAAAAATTTGCTCATGAACTCTTCTATCTAACTCTCTTATAATGTGCAACTGGACAATTCTAAGGTCGATAAGGAAAGAGAAACAGGGGGAGGGTGCCTGGAGGTTGGCCCACCCAGCAGGAGTGCCCTCCCGCCCACCTGAACCAAGCCCCCTCTTCACTAGCCCATCAAGCCCAGCGCCAGCCCCACGGTGCCGCCATCGCCACCTGCACGGTCACCAGCCCTCCCGCTCGTCTCCCAAACCTCCCCCCTACCCCCGCGCTGCTGAGAACAGCATCCCTTCTGCACCCCGATCTCTGTCTCCTGCCCTCCCTACACCTGGCTGAGAGCACGGCTTCCCCGCAGCCCCCCTCAAGCAGGGACGGCTCTCCTCACTCAGGGCCCAGACGGATGGAAGCATCCTCCTGCCTCCCACCTCCGCCTCCAAATCCTCCTTCCCTCCTTGAAAGCCCCCACCTCCGAAGCCCACGCCTCCTCCTTGCGGGCACCTGCCAGCGCCCCCCACCCCTGTCCCCGTCCCCTCTGCCTTGGTCTCCCTGGGTCTCCCGCCACGATGGCCACGACTTCAGAATTCTCCACCTCCTTCCTCCCCGATAACACGATTCTCCAACCTCTTCTCAGCCACCCACGTGCCCGTGGCCACTGAGACCTTCTGTCCCCGATGGACCAAGTCACCCTCAAGATGCTGACTTCGAGCATCTCCTCCACTGGTCCCCGTCCCCAATCCTTCCAGCTCGTTCACTGCTGACAGCAACTCCCCACCTTCACCAAGGCCCCACCTCCAGCACGGCCCCTGTCCCAGCCATAGCACCTCCCACCCTGCAGGCCCACGGACCACGCCCGGGCAAGCGGCTCCCCACCCGGGGAAGAACACACACCGGCCACAGCCCCACCCTGGTCGGGGTGCCCTGGCCGCTCACTCCTCTGGGCCTGCACCAACTCCCCGAATCATGCTGAAGACGATCGCAGAGCCAGGCCGGCTGGTTTCGGCACGTGCTCCACACACCTTGGCCCAGCCCTGCTCGAGGGGTCCCCAGCCTCCACCACGGCAGCCTCAGCCCTGCCCACACCCCGGTCCGCCCGCAGGTGCTCCGGGGGCCAGGGGGTCCCCTCCTCCTCCTCCACCGTCTGCCTCTCCCTTTCTATGGGTTTATCTGCACGTGCACGTGCACAAACACGCACACACACACCCGAGTATCTCCCACCCTTAAGACACCAGGGAACTAGACCGCCCTGCCATCGCAGGCTGCCACAGCAGGGGCTGCTTCTCCGAAGCCCATTGGAACCGACCTTCCCCTCCCTGCGCGCGGCTCCTGCCGTCCACCACCCACCCCCACGGGCCATCCCACTCGACCTCACTGCCCTTCCTCTGGCGTTCAATGGAGCCCCATCCTGACACACCTTCTTCTCTGGGTCCGCCCACCACACACACCCCTGGTTCCCTGCCGCCCTCCCGGCGGCTCCTCCGTGCTGCCCAACCCCTCGGCGCTGGCTGCCAAGCTCCTTCCCCCTCTTCTCCCTCGGGGCCCTCATCCCCGGCCGCGTGCTGGTGACTCCAATTCCTCTCCAGGCTGAGCTCCTTCCTGGGCTCCTGACGGCACGCCCAGTACCACACGGGGCAGCTTCAGTCATGGGGCTGGGGGCATCCCCACCCGGCATCCCAGCCCTCCCTCCAAGTCCCCCATCTCATCTGATGGCACCCACGTGGTGGCACCCACGCCAAAACTCCAGAGTCATCCCTGACTCACTCCTTTCCTCCCCACAAATCTAATCACTATCACAATCACAATGTAATCAGAATCAAGTCTCGTCTTTTCTGCCCCAAAACATCTCGCACGTTCACTTCTCTACAATGCCCGCCACTGCCAGCCCAGCCAAGACCTCCATCCGGACCACCAAGGCTCAATTAGTCTCCTGCCACCCCCCAGCTGCCACTCCACGGGACGCTTTTGTAAAACGTGCACCAGATCCCTCGCCTGCCTAAACCCCTTCCCCAGCTCTCCATCCAGCAGATATGACCCAGTCGGCTCACCAGGGCTCTGAGGCCCAGCGTCCCCTGACCTGTGGTCCTGCCCAACCTCCCCTTCACACGGCCCCTGAGGTTCCAGCCAGAGGTCAGCAAGCTCTCTCCTGCCCACGGAGCCTGGACGCGGGCACCCAGACCCCTGCAGGACCAGCTCCTCCTCATTCTCAAGCCTCAATCCCAACCTTTCGGGGACACTCTCTGCCTCACACTATCTACACAGGACTTCTCCAGCCTGCCCCGCAGTTATCGTATTATTCTGTTTTCTTTCCCGTCTTCCCCAGTAAAACATAACCCCATGGCGGCAAAGACCCTATCTGTTCACACTGCAACTCCACCACCTGGCACGTAATAGGTACTCAACACATGGGCACTGAATAAATGAGAAAAGAAAAGAAACGATCAATTATTTCAAGTACCAAGGTGGTGGGAAAGGTTCCTCAGGCCAGGTGTCACACTACTGGTGTTGTATAATCACCCTTCCTGAAGTCACTTCAGCCAGATTTCATTTACGTGCTATAGCCCTCTGCATAACTAAAGAATTTTGACTTATTTTTAACATTTATAGGATAACTACTTTCTAAAAAAAAGACGTGATGGTTTATTTTTTCTCCCTAGCCTCCCCACTTTTGAACTTGTCAACCATGGTTTTGTCAACCGTAGAACTGAAAAGCAACCTCCCTTAGATACGCAGTAATGATGACAATTATACCACTAAGACGCACTGAGCAATCCCCACAGGCCAGGCTCTAAGCACGCTACACATATCAGCACAGATCTGTGGGAATGTACTATTATCTCCCCATTTTGCAGATGAGGAAACTGAGGCACAGAGTAGATTCATGATTCCTTAGAGAGACTGGAACCTGGCTTCAGAGTTCTCACCAAAGAGAATAGCACCAAGTCACTAAAAACAAAGACGTAAAAGGACGTGAGACAAAAGAAAACACAGTCAGAAGAAATATTCTTAGTAGAAGATTTGACTAAAAAAGTTATTCTAACTGAACACAAATAGGATATTGAACTTCCTGATAACTATGGCAAAATGGGCTAAAATCAGTTTATACTGACCCTGTTTTGATATAATAATCTCAATAGTTTATTTTTTAAAGCACATACTAGACAACACTTAAACAACTTTCCTAAAATCAAATATCAGAATCAATTTCTGCTAAATTTGAGTCATAAACCTTAAATCAAGAATCAAAAGTGAGGACTTCCCTGGTGGCACAGTGCTTAAGAATCCGCCTGCCAATGCAGGGGACACAGGTTCGAGCCCTGGTCCAGGAAGATTCCCACATGCCGCAGAGCAACGAAGCCCGTGCACCACAACTACTGAGCCTGCGCTCTAGAGCCCGTGAGCCACAATTACTGAAGCCCATGCGCCTAGAGCCTGTGCTCTGCAACAAGAGAAGCCACCGCAACGAGAAGCCCGCACACCACAACGAACGGTAGCCCCCGCTCGCCGCAACTAGAGAAAGCCCACGCACAGCAACAAAGACCCAACACAGCCAAAAATTAAAAAATAAATAAATTTTTAAAAAACCCATTTTGGCTATGAACTCATGTTTCTGTTGTGGATGGCAAAAAATAATAACAAAGCCTTCTACATAAATTTTAAAATACACAGGTTTCATAGAGAGCAAACACGCCCTTACCTGATGAGATCCTCTCTATCCTGGAAGATCTGGGTTTTCCGACTGACGGTATACCTAGGAAACTCCACGCGGCCAAGGTTGACCAGCAGCACGGTAGAAAGCTGGCCCTGCCCACCACAGGCCGCCTCCTCCTCTTCCACCTCGTGGGTCAGTGAAAACAGCAGCAGGACCCGGGAGAACACTGCCCGGGAGTCTCTACACACTCTCAGAGACTGTCCCGCCCAGTCTTTAGCTCTGAAAAATACACGATGTGGAAATCACTTTCTGGCTTTTAAGCATTTGGATGTCAGATTTCACAAATTATTTCAAGCTAAACAGCATGCATTATTCTAAGCCTGAAGCAAATCTCCCACCTCCAACTGCGTGACTTAAAGCATTTCTTAACTTCTCTGGGGCTCAGAGCCCCACCTAGGAACACGGTGAGGATTAGATGAAACTGTATCTGCAAACGATTTCACGCACTGTTTGCCTCAGTAAAAGAGCAGGATAGGGTTGAACATGTGAAATACCAGGAAAACTGAACATGTGAAATACCAGGAAAACTCATAAAAGTGTTATCTATTTGACGTTAGCAATTCTCAAATCTTGACTCCAGTGACACTTGAGATGAAATACTAGGTATTTATGTAAAACGTCACTACCAAAGGCTCTTGCTAAGGCGGCATGTTAAGTCCAGGGCCCTCCGGCTCCAACAACTGCAACACGACACGCGGCAGGGTTTCGCTATTGACATCCAGGCCGTGTAACTCCTTCCTGGGGGCGGGATGCCCAGGCTGTGAATTAGAGGATGCTCAGCTGCATCCCTGGCCTCCGTTCACTAAATGCCAGTAGCACCCACTACCCACCTTAGTCATGACAGTGAAAACGCCTCCAGACGCAGCCAGGTGTCCCCTGGAGGGCACAGTCGCCCCCAGTTGAGAGCCACTGGTCTAGTGGAGGACCTCACACTTTCCTACCAGCCCAAAAGCTATTAAGCCAAAAGCAGAGTTGCACCCCTGGGGTGTGCAGAGATCAGTGCCACCACCAGAGCCAAGAGGACACAGGGGTGGGATTCCCATCACACCACCATTTACTTGAGGACCATTCACCTACAGAGACTGCCAGAAAACACCCTCCTCCTCCATCTCCATGCAGAGTCCCAAGAAGGTCCAGTGGACCGACATTCCAAACTCCTTTAAGAATAGTAGTTAAAACTGCATTTTTCTTGAATAACAAAATATTAGAATTGCCAAGGGCCTAGTGCCTCTAATCTCTTGCCTCCTGATTTTTCTTGGTCCTAGAAATCAGTGTGGTATCTTAAGAATTAGGAATAATAAACCAAGAAAGAATCCAGTCTTGATAATGGTTCACTGCCTTCTCAACCTAACTGCAATTGAAAAAAACAATTACAATCTGAAAACACGTACCACCTATCATAAGAGTTAATATGTGCTATCGGGACTTTCCTGGTGGCGCGGTGGTTAAGAATCCACCTGCCAATGCAGGGGACATGGGTTCAAGCCCTGGTCCAGGAAGATCCCACATGCCGTGGAGCAGCTAAGCCCGTGCGCCATAACTACTGAGCCTGCACTCCAGAGCCCATGAGCCACAACTGCTGAGCCCTCATGCCACAACTACTGAAGCCCGTGCACCTAGAGCCCACGCACCACAACAGAGTGCAGTCCCCACTCTCCACAACTAAAGAAAGCCCATGCGCAGCAACGAAGACCCAAAGCAGCCTAAAAATAAATTAATAAAAATAAATTAAATACGTGCTATCAACATTTCAAATGTTTTTACTATAACAATAGCCACAAAACCTTTTCAAAATCACTGCACCAATGCCAGGCTGATTCTTGCGCCAAGTACAGACTGAAGGCTGTTTGGCCAATTTGAGAAACGCATCCACCAGCTGCTGCTTCTGCCCATTGGGATTCGCCAAGTGGAAGGTCTTTGCCAGGGCTTTCAGTTCCGGAGCAGAAAGGAGCTCAAGCACCTCTGACAGTTCTTGCAACTCAGATTCTGAAATATTAAAAAAAAAAAAAACTTAAAAGTAGTTTTAAATAAGCTTACTGTTTTCTAGCTTTATTTACTTTAAGAAGAAAACTCACATGCAAATAAAATGGTTCACTGTAGAAATGCTACTGTAGAAATTTTAGTTTGCCAAACTGATTGTTAAAAATTATGGAAAACAGATATTTCACAAAGGTTATAAAACAACAGAACTTCTCACTAAGAAGTAAAAGAAAATCTGAATAAAATAAAGACCCACATGGATAGCCACTGGTATATCGCTCACAACAAAACCTACGGTTGGGCCTCTCCAGAGCAGGTCAGAGTCAACTGTTCATCAGCTGTCCTCTCTCCACACAGGCCTGGGGCTGAGAAGACTTTCATGGGGTCACTTGCTCGGCACACATGTGTACATTACACTATTAGGGGACCCAGACAGCAAGCTTGACCCCCAGGATGCAGCTGAATCAGAGCTGGCTGGTCTCTGCCTTCACAGCATCCACAGCTTAGGGCAGGGCCATCTTCCTCCAGTCAGCAAGTCCTCACTGGGTGTACACTGCCTGCCAGGTAGCACCTGCCCAGGGCATACAGTGAACAAACTGCATCTGTGCCCACAGGGAGCTTATCTCCTAGCATAATAAATATGTCAGGGGTGACAACTGCTACAAAGAAAAACAAAGCTGGCAGCAACATGGACGGACCTAGAGATGATCATATTAAGCGAAGTAAGTCAGAAAGAGAAAGACGATTACCATCTATCACTTATATGTGGAATCTAAAATATGACACAAATGAACATATCTATGAAACAGAAACAGAATCACAGACATAGAGAACAGATTTGTGGTTGCCAAGGGGGAGGGGGGTGGGAGGGATGGATTGGGAGTCTGGGATTAGCAGATGCAAACTATTATATATATAATGGATAAATAACAAGGTCCTACTATATAGCACAGGGAACTATATTCCATATCCTGTGATAAACCATAAGGAGAAGAATATAAAAAGAATACATATATGTATAACAATCACTTTGCTGTACAGCAGAAATTAACACAACACTGTAAATCAACTATACTTCAATAAAATTTTTTTAAATAAATAAATAAAAGGAGGAAGAGTGAACTAGGAAAAAAGAAGAAAGAAAAGCAAAGCTGGGCAAGGCAAACTGGACTGGTGGGAGGTTGCCGTATCTGACACTAGGTGGTCATGCAAGTCCCTGACAAGGTGACACGGAGCAGAGCTGGATGACATGAGGGGGTGAGCCAAGAGGGAGCAGGCACAGGCTCTGAAAGAGGGGTGCACTCAGCCAGAGCCACCAGGGAGCAGAGTGAGGGGATGGCCAGGGCTACACCCCACGGGGCTGTGCAGACCCGGTGGGACCTGGGCGGGACTGAGGGCAGCGTTAGGCCACTGGGGTTCTGCTTTTGTTGCTTAACTGTCAGTTAAAGGTAAGTCAAGGCTCAGGGCTTCCCTGGTGGTGCAGTGGTTAAGAATCCACCTGCCCATGCAGGGAACACGGGTTCGAGCCCTGGTCCGGGAAGATCCCACATGCCGTGGAGCAACTAAGCCCACGAGCCACAACTACTGAGTCTGTGCTCCAGAGCCCACGAGCCAACGAAGAGTAGACCCCGCTCGCCGCAACTAGAGAAAGCCCACATGCAGCAACGAAGACCCAATGCGGCCAGAAGTAAATAAATAAATAAATTTATTAAAAAATAAATAAAGGTAAGTCAAGGCTCAGCTGGCTTGCCTGTTACACCTGTAGATTTCTGGAACCTGCACCTAATCTTCCGGGTCAGGTGGGGACACAAGCTCTCCAGTGCCCCTGATGGCCTGATGTGAGGGAACCCGGGGTCCCGCTGCCTGATCTCTCACAAGCCCTCACATCCACGGAGCCTCCAGGCCTCTCCCCCAAGGCTCCCACGCCCCCCAGCCAGGCCCACCACGTCACCCTAACTGCACTTATTTACTGCTCTGCACTACAAACTCTGCCGCACAGAAACCGTCTGGCTTTGTCTTGATTCCCCTATTTCAGTCTAAACTGTGAACAACTTGAACCCAGGACTCACATCTTTCATGCTCCTTATACCCACGTTTCCAGTACAATATTGTACTCAACACATGTAGGTACCTAATGAAAGCTACTGATGAGACAACCAAGGTTACCTCATATTCACATGGGCTTAAATCAGTGAAACAATTGCTGAGACAATCAACCTACAAATTATAAGAGCTGTCTGTATGTGCATGGGGGGCAAATTAAGGTTTTAGAGGCGATACTAGCTTCAAACAAACCAGCTTTGTTCCATCATAAAGATGAGAAAACTGGGTAAGATGAGTCAAGCTCTTGCTGGAAGGAGAGCCAGGAGGGATGAGTTTACCCTGTGGACCCAGCCACCCACCTATCCCTAGGTGACTTTACGGGACTAAGCCTGGGACCATCAGAACGCAGCAGCAGGCAATCTTTTGTTATCCTAGGAGTCTTAACTCAGGCTGAGGATGGCTTTAAAAACACATGAATAATTTGTTGTCCTAAGAAGATTCAAAACTCAATTTTAAAAGACATACACAATTACTATTTATCAGGCACCAGTCAGGAGATGACACCAAACTAACATCACCCTCATTTTGCAGAAACTGGATTCCCTGCGTCGGATTTTCACTTTGGTTCCCCTGGACAAACCGTACCCGTCTGCAGGAAGCCTGCATGCGTCAACTCCCTAACCACCGGGGTTAAGTCAGCGGAGATCTCTTCATATTCCAGTTTGTTCATCTTAATCCAGCCGAATTTACGTTGAAAAAGTCTGACATATAACTTCTGACCGCTAGCTGCAACAAAGTTAAGAAAAATAGTGAAAAACCTTCTATTTCTTCTCTTAAACATATACTATAATTTACTTTTGTAAACTGAGGTGAGTAAAACAGGCTGTTATAAATACATAGAGGCTGGCTCAACGGATCTTCCAAGAAAATCATTTTCTTCCTTAGGAAGACGTAACGTATTCCAAATACAGAGTCCCGTGGGGATATCTCCTTGGCCTGTATGCCTGTCACCGCAGGACAGGAGAAGCATGAGGACGCAAAGCCAGCCCTGCCCCCCGAGTTGTGCAAGTCTTTAGAACTGAGACTCCCTTTTCTCTTCTATTATAAAAAGGAAGGGGGGGTGGGCAGTAACACCATCTTCCCAAAGTTGGTGAAAAGATTAAACTCGATGAGGTATTCAATAATTAGTGTATAAACCATAAAAAAAGTTCCAAAGTTGGTAATGATTATTGGCCATTTAAAAACGTAAGACCCGGGTTCCCCACTTTCTAGCGAACATTTCTACTCCCTCAAGAGAAACTCCCCAGAGTTCCCATTATTTTCTTCTCTCCTTTCGGTTTAATATGCATTATTCTATTTTTGGCTGAAAATCATCTGAAAAGAATTTTCCAAAAAAAGTCTAGCTTTGGTGGGGTGGCCATCTCTAAGGCAGTGATCTCCACCAAGCTATTTAATTAATCTGGTCTCAAGTTTTCCTATTACCCAAATTATCTTTAAATTTCTAACTGTAAAATGGTATGGGGACTTCCCTGGCGGTCCAGTGGTTAAGACTCCACACTTCCATTGCAGGGGGCATGGGTTCGATCCTGGTCGGGGAACTAAGATCCTGTATGCTGCATGGCGCAGCTGAAAATTTTTAAAAATAAAATAAAATGGTGTGACTGTATTTGTTACATCTTCAACATTTATTTCCCTTTTTTCTTTAAAGAGGCAAAATCGACTTGCAGTAGTTATTTTTACAACAGAGACACTGTAGATGATTCTCTGTGGAGAGCAAGCCACAAGAATCTGCAGAACTTACACTAGGAAACTGCTCCTACTTCTCAGTCATACTGAAGCCACGGGCCACCAGCTATTCAAACAAATGCCCACATGAATGCAAGCAGCACCCAACCAAAGATCTGTGACCACCCCGGATATGACAGTCAGTGGGGGTCATTCACACCCACGTCGGGGGAGGCCAGTGCAAGTAGAGATGGAAGCTGTGTGGACACTTTATAAAACTGTGCAAAGGGCCTCCCTGGTGGCACAGTGGTTAAGGATCCACCTGCTAACGCAGGGGACATGGGTTCGAGCCCTGGTCCGGGAGGATCCCACATGCCACGGAGCAACTAAGCTCGTGCGCCACAACTGCTGAGCCCGCAAGCCACAACTGCTGAAGCCCGCGCGCCTGGAGCCCGTGCTCCGCAACAAGAGAAGCCACCGCAATGAGAAGCCCGCGCACCACAATGAAGAGTAATCCCCGCTCGCCACAACTAGAGAAAGCCCACGCAAAGCAACGAAGACCCAATGCAACCAAAAATAAATTTATAAAAAAGAAAAAAAAATTTTTAATGTTAAAAGAAAAATAGAGCTGTGCAGAGAAGTATGACCCACGTGTTAAAAAGTAACGCAAGCAGAGCCATAGTTTCCTTGTGTGAATGTAAAACCGAAGCCTTTCTCTTAACCATTATTGGTAACACTCAAGATTTCTTTTTTTTACGCTACTGGGACTCAGACCTGCTACTATTCCTAGAGGTCAGCTTGGCCCCCAAGTAAGCTTTCCTACTCGGGAGGGACCCAGTTGCACAGAGCCATCAAGGCCCTTTGCATGAGCAGCCATCAAGGGGGGGCTCTTGCTCCAAACATGCACTATTGGTTCAGAGCCACCGCCGGCTGCCAAGGAACTGAGCCATGTTGTTAAACGTACTAATTGACAAAATATAAAAAGAAAAAAAAAACGAAGACCAAAAAAGTTCTTAATGTACCAATTTAGCTTGAAAGTTTCCACTTCCTGCACACCCTGACTTTCAAAGGCAGAGTCCAGGCAACTAAAATATTGTTGGAGGAAAAAAATATGCCTGAGTATATCTTGGTTTGTTTTTTCCTGTATTTTATTTTCATTTTTGAGGAAATGGCCTGCAAAAATAACAAAACCTAACAGTCAGCTTGATTACATGCCCGAAATGCAAAGTACACTTTCCTAAATCACACTGTATTTTTTTTTTCTAATCTGGGAAAGGTTGTTTTACAACCATCAAATATACAGAAATAGGACAAACAACTGCTTCCAATACAACCAAAGTACAGCTTGTAAGGATGATACTGCAGAAGCAGACGTCACCAGGCCCCAAAATCTTGTCTCTTTTACAGGCGTATCTTTCTCTAGATGAACTCTCATTGGCTGTGATTCCCATGAGTACTCCCAGGGGGACTCCCAAAACCACACTGACTGCCTGTGGTCATGAGATTTCTGCCCATCACATCTCAGACCAAATCAGGGCAGCAAAGGGGAAACAAAGCCTCGAAAGCAAACAGGTTCAAGATACCTGATAATTGATGAAATTTAGTTATAACGCCCTTCTCGTGTTCATCAAAGAGCATCCTGTCTTCTTCATTCTCAAACACAGCTTTCAGCACCACGAGGAAGCTCCGAAGGTAGTAAGGATGGTCCGGTGGCGTTGGACTTGTTACATGGGAAACATCACAGCTTGACTCCTGCTCCAAAGGAATTCGGTCAGTGATTTCATTCTTTAAGCCACTGTCACCTTCTGGAGGAAGTGCTTGGCTGTCACTCCATATAGAAGCATCATGTGTAGAATTATGAGATTTTGCCTCCCAATGTGATGACTGGGTTGGAGCTTGTGAAACAAAAGTCATTTTTACCTCTTCACAACCACCTGCTTCACAGTTTTCAACACCTTTATCATCTGTTCCTTTGATACTCTCCTGCTTTGCAAGATGGTCCTCTGAAGCAGACTTTAATTTATGCCCAAGAGTTAAATCTGGTGAAAGTAACACGGGAGCATTATCTGAGAAGGTGGGGGTGAGAGTTGATCTCCCACATTCCTGGGCAGCCTTTTCGCCTTCAGCTTCCATTATTTTAGAGCCTCCCACAATATGTTCGGGAGTGCTTGTGTCCTCCAGAGAATTACAGGCAAACATGTTTTCCTTTTGAGAACTATTCTCCAAAAGCTGATCCTGGCCTTCCATCTCTGAACACTGATCAACGAGGCTCCTAACCCCTGTGGACGAGGAACTCTGCAGACTCTGATTGGCGAATCTCTCATTCTTATCTATTGATCTTTTAGCCTTTATATATCTTCTGGACAATTTAGATGACAGGCTTCCCAGAGGGATGACTTTCACGTTATGATGTCTCAGCCCATCTTGATTTCTGCACACTGCGTCATTATTACTCTTAAAATAGGGGCTGGTCTGCTGTTCTATGCCCATTTTTGCTGAATCACTTTGGCCAGGGGTTAAATTGATCTTTGATGGTGACGACTTCTCTGGCGTTACATCTTCTAAGGCAATATTGGTCAAATCTACTGTGGACACATTTGAACTTAAGCCAACTTGCCCAGGGTCAGCTGGAGTGATGTTACCGTTGTTAGCACACATTTCATCAAGGTGATGGTTTAGGTCGTATCTTGGCACCATTTTACTACAAATGGGGCAGGCAAGTTTAACAGGCGGTACGTTGTTAAAAAACGCAATAATAGAGTTAGATTCATTTTTTTTAGTTTTGCTGCTTGATAAACTTCTACGAGGTCTTTTTTTTGAGGATTTCCCTACAGACATCATGAATATTAGAAAAGCTGGGTGTTTCAAGTAGTAAAACACAAGAAATCACCAGGGAAAGATAGCAATGGTTTACTTTTACTCTCCTGAATTGAAATAATAAAAAGTGGGATTCTATTGGACTTCATGTTATTCATTTAGTCAGTTTCTTCTCCCTACAAAATAAAACGCATGTGGATTAATAGCATTTTTATGAATTCCACAACAGAGGGGGTAAGTAAGCTCTAAAACGTCCAATGGCAGTATCTCATGGGATGAGAAAAACCCTGCGCTTGAAACATAAGACCAAGACCTACTCTCAGCTGTCCACGCGACCTCAGTGTGTCCCTTAGCCGAGAAATGACATGGGGATAAGTTCTAAGACTTCTCTTTAAGATCGAAAATCAGCCGTTTTAAAAAGGGAACACCTGACTATGCCAGGTCCTTTTTTTTTTTTTTTTTTTTTTTTTTTTTTTTTTTTTGCGGTATGCGGGCCTCTCACTGTTGTGGCCTCTCCCGTTGCGGAGCACAGGCTCCGGACGCGCAGGCCCAGCGGCCATGGCTCACGGGCCCAGCCGCTCCGCGGCATATGGGATCCTCCCAGACCGGGGCACGAACCCGTATCCCCTGCATCGGCAGGCGGACTCTCAACCACTGCGCCACCAGGGAGGCCCGCCAGGTCCTTTTTTAAAAGCACTGAATCATTAACTTTTTCCGGGAGAAAGAATGCCTATCCCGCCCTCACAGGCCTGCAGAGAGAATCGCCCAAAGTCTCGGGCATCTGTCCACATGCTTGGACGCCCCCCGCCCCCGCCGTGCCCACCGCAGCTCTGGCCGCCGAACCTAAGGCTCGGACTCAGCCACGCCCGCCCTCCCCGCGGGGCCGTGACCGCACACCTGGGATGCGCACCTGGGCCTCCGCCGCCGGTTCGGCTGCCCTCCTCCCACCCCCTCCCTCCCTCCCTCCCTCCCTCCTTGCCCCCCTTTCTGTCCCCGCCCCCACCCCTTCCCGGCCTCACCGCCCCGAGCCACCAGCTCTCCCCGCTCCCGCCCAGCGCCCGCGACCCCAGCCCGGCCGCCCCAGGCTTCCAACCTGCTCCTCGCGCCAGGCATTCCCAGCCGATCCCCGCGGCTCGACCTCCACAGGCTCAGTCAGAGGAGGCTCGAGCGATCGATCGCCCCTCCCTCCCACCTTAAAGGCATCCCGGGTCCAGGGAGGCTTACCCAGAGGAGGTCAGCCAAGACTCTGCCTGGGGGAGGCGGGCCGCCGGGAAGGTGGGCAGGTTGCTGGTCGGGGAGCATTTGGTGTCCGAGGAAACCGGCCTCCTGGGAGGAGACACAGGCGTGGACTCGACTTAGCCAGCAAGCGCGTGCTGGGGTTCCCGGAGGAGATGCCGTTCGCCGCCTGATGCAATAGATGCCCATAACCTCAAGAGCAAAGAAATAGTACAAGAACAAGGACCTACTGTGTAGCAGAGGGAACTATATTAAATATCTTGAAATAACCTATAATGGGAAAGAATCTGAAAAAGTATATATACCTTTATACATACTTATATTATATATATATTTATATATATATATATATATATATATAAAATCACTTTGCTGTACACCTGAAAAATTGTAAATCAACCATACTTCAATTAAAAAATAAAAATAAAAGAATGATAAAATGTAGTCAGGTAATTAGGGAGTGGTGAGTTTGGATATTGCTTACATTAAAATGTAGTTTAGTTTGCTTTAATATAGTTTGTTTTCTTTGGGTTAATATAGTTTAATTTAATATAGCCAGGTTACATAATTTAAAATAAGGGCTATGGGGCTTCCCTGGTGGCGCAGTGGTTGAGAGTCCGCCTGCCGATGCAGGGGACACGGGTTCGGGCCCCGGTCCGGGAAGATCCCACATACCGCAGAGGCTGGGCCCATGAGCCATGGCCGCTGAGCCTGTGCGTCCGGAGCCTGTGCTCCGCAACGGGAGAGGCCACAGCAGTGATAGGCCCGCGTACCGCAAAAATAAATTAAATTAAATTAAATTAAATTAAACAAGGGCTATGTTTAACAACGGCAAATTTACTGAAAGTTTATCAGTCAGCGCTTGAGTGCTGATGCCAGCTGGTTCCAGCACCCCCTGACCGTGACCCGGATGGAAGCTTCCTGAACGCGGGGCGCCTGTCTATAGTCCTTTCCCACCGCCTGCAGCAGCGGCCAGCACTGTGTGATTACTCCATAAATATGTGTCAAATGAATGCATGAATAAATGAGCAAACCAAAGAGAAAATGGACGTGAACAGGGAATTCATCGACAAATATGTATTGAGTGCCTCCCTCGTGCCAGGTAATGTCCTTGGCTCCGAAAATATGGCCGTGAACAGAATGAGGAATGGGGGGGAAATCCTGCCTTCATGGAGAATACATTATGATGGAGGAAGATAGAGAAAAAACAAAATATACATAAATTATGTAGAGAGTTTAAAAGGCAAGTACTGATTAAATAAAATTCCTATTTTATGGCAAGATGAGAAAAATTTAAACATAAATGTTTCCTTTGCCCATTTGGGCCTCTGCATTAATATTGTGTATTCTGCATCTGCATTAATCAGACCTCCTTAGGAGATAACATTCCTTTTTAATCTCATCAAGGGTCACAACTCCTTAGGAGATAACTTTCCTTCTTAATCTTTTAAGGGGCCACAATGACCCATGACCACTACTCACTTTGTATAGATCTGGATTGTGTACATTGTCAGTAATACGTCATTTAAGGTACAGACCTGTGTCTCAAAAACTTATATAACTGTGCCTTGACCTCTAACAGGCAGAACAGTTCTCGGAGCTTTCTGAGAGGCTATTCCTGGGTTATAATCCTCGATTTGGCTCGGATAAAATTTTCTATTTCTTTTTTAGATCGACTGATTAATTTTTTTGTCAACGGTGCTTTGAAGAGAAATCAAGCAGAAACATCATGGTGGGGGAAGGGAGGGGCATTACAGTTTGAAAGAGCAGTAAGGAAAGGCCTCACTGAGAAAGTACCATCTAAGCAGACTTGAAGGAGGGAAGGCAGTGGATGTTCCAGAGAAGAGAGTTGTAATCAGAAGAAACAACCTCAGGGAGTGTAACAGAGAGGGTGCCCCAAGGTAGAAGCTTGCCTAGCAAGTCTAAGGACACCCAGAAGGCCAGGAAGACTGGAGCAGAAGTGAAGGAAGAGAGATAGCAGAGGACAGGTCTTGTAGGGCAATGGTAGTGAACTTTTTTTCTGTAAAGGGCCAGGTAGTCAATATTTTAGGCTCTGCCAGCCATAGGGTCTCTGGTCAAAGTCTGCAGTGTGCAGTGTGAAAGCAGCCATAAATAGTATGTAACAAAAGAGTGTGGCTGTGTGCCAATAAAACTTTATTTACAAATAGAGTCAGCTGACCAGATTTGGTCTCTGGCTGTAGTTTGCTGACACCTGATATAAGGCCTTGTGCATCATTATATGGATTTTAGCATCTGCTTTGCGTGTGTTCAGCAACATATGGTTGGGGTAGGAGAGGCAGGGAAAACAAAAGGCGAATGGAGTAATCCAAGGACGGTGGTGCCTGGGGTTAGCTCCTAAGAAGTAGTTAGGAATATTACTCAGCCATGAAGAAGAATGAATTAATGACATTTGCAGCAACATGGGTGGACCTAGAGATGATCATACTAAGTGAACTAAGCCAGACAAAGACAAATATCACAGGATATCACTTGTATGTGGAATCTAAAAAAAAATTATATAAATGAACTTATATATAAAACAGAACAGACTCACAGAAATAGAAAACAAACTTATGGCTACCAAAGGGGAAAGAGGGAGAGGAATAAATTAGGAGTTTGGGATTAGCAGATACACACTACTGTATACAAAACAGATAACCAACAAGGACCTACTGTATAGCCCAGGTAACTATATTCAATATTTTGTAATAATCTATAAGGGAAAAGAATCTGAAAAAAAAAATATATATGTATAACTGAATCACTTTGCTGTTCACCTGAAACTAACATTGTATATCAACTATACTTCAATAAAAAATAAAAAAAAAGAAGCAGTCAGATTCTGGATACATTTAGAAGGTATAACCAACAGAATTTGCTCATGGTAGACAGTGTAAGGTATGAGAAAATTCAAGGACTGCTCTTAGGTCTTTGGCCTATCACCTGGGAGGATGAAGGGGAAAGGTTTAGAGTTCAGTTTTAGATGTGTGTCTTTGTCCATTCAGGCTGCTATGACAAAATACCACAGATTGAGTGGCTTATAAACAATGGAATTTTATGTGCCACAGTTCTGGAGGCTAGAAGTCTGAGACATGGTATCAGCAATGGTTGGGTAAAGGCCCTCTTCTGGATCCAGACTTTTCACCATGTCCTGACATGGTGTAGTGGAAGGAGCTAGGGAGCTCTGGGGGGGGGGTGTGTGTGTCTAAGGACACTAATCCCATTCATGAGGGCCCCAGCCTCATGGCCTAAGCAGCTCCCAAAGGCTCCATCTCCTCACACAATCCCAATGGGCAGTAGGATTTCAACATATAAATTTGGGGAAGGGGAGAACACAAACATTCAGACCACAGCCACATGTAAGTTTGAAATGCCAGTTAGACATTCTTGTGGCTAAAAGATACTTAAATTTATTAACTAAATCAGGCCAGGAAATATGAACTGGGGAGTCATCAGGATCTATATGGTATTAATATACGGCACCAAGGAATGACTGTGGATAGAGAATTGAAAGGTCAGAAGGCTGAACACTCTGATAAGAAAAGGAGGGAAGGTGAGGATGAGGCAGCAAAGGAGTCTGAGCTGCATCCAGAAAACAGGTGTGTGGTATGTGCTGAGGATCAGGGGGTGTCGGATGCAGCTAGAAGGAAAGTGAGGTGAGGTCTGCAAGCAGCCATAGATCCAGCAGTGTGGATGGCACTGTTACCTGACAGAAGCCAAAGCTGTGGAATGGTGATTGCAGAAGATACAAGAAAGAATGGGGAGACAGGAATTGGAGAAAATGTGGGGACCCATTCACTACCCTGGAGTTTGTGTGAAGATCATTTTAAGCTGAAGACATTGGGATTCAACAGAGGCAGAAAGAAGCCTTCTAAGAGCTTCTCTTTCCTGATGGAAAGCAGAGACTTCTGGGAAATCAGGCTGCTGTGAATTCCCTCTTCAGGGTGGCTTTTATTACCAGGAAGGAAACCAAGAGTAAATTCCCTCTGTGGGGGAATTTTATGGCCAAGAAGATGGAAAGACCCCTTGCGCCTGAGTTTGCAATTATTATCACAGACTTTCTTTGGTTTTTTTTTTTGGTTTTTTTTTTGCGGTTCGCAGGCCTCTCACCATTGTGGCCTCTCCCGTTGCGGAGCACAGGCTCCGGACGCGCAAGCTCAGCGGCCATGGCCCACGGGCCTAGCCGCTCCGCGGCATGTGGGATCTTCCCGGACCGGGGCACGAACCCGTGTCCCCTGCATCGGCAGGCGGACTCTCAACCACAGTGCCACCAGGGAAGCCCATCACAGACTTTCTTATCTCCCATTTGCTCTTCTAGAAACCCATTTGCTTTTCCCTAACAGACATTTCTACCCCCTTTCTTTTCCCTGCTAAATTAGGTGTATAAATCTCTAACTTTAACCACTTACCTAGCTGCTTCTTTTGTAAACTACAATACGTATATGAATAATTTCTCCTGTTAATCTGTCTTTTGTCAGTTTAATTCACAGGCCCCTAGGGACTCAACCTAAGAGGGTAGAGGAAAAGTTTTTCCTCTCCAACGATGGAAAGTATAGATGACTCTTTCAAGAGGTTTAGCAGTGAAGGAGAACAGACAGGTAGGGCAGAACTAAAGGGGGAAGGGGGGTTAAGAGTGTTGTTATTTAACAAATGCTGGAGAGGGTGTGGAGAGAAGGGAACCCTCCTACACTGTTGGTGGGAATGTAAGTTGGCGCAACCATTATGGAAAACAGTGTGGAGGTTCCTTAAAAAACTAGAGTTACGGGAATTCCTTAGTGGTCCAGTGGTTAGGACTTCGCATTTCCACTGCAGGGGGCCCGGGTTTGACCCCTGGTCTGGGAACTAAGATCCTGCATGTCCCGCAGCATGGTCAAAAAATCCCAAAAGCTGCATGGGGCAGCCAAAAAAACCCCAAAAAACAACTCCCAAAAAACAAAAAACAAACTAAATATTGGAACTTCCCTGGTGGCGCAGTGGTTAAGAATGTGCCTGCCAATGCAGGGAACATGGGTTCGAGCCCTGGTCCAGGAAGATCTCACATGCCACAGAGCAACTAAGCCTGTGTGCCACAACTACTGAGCCTGAGCTCTAGAGCCTGTGAGCCACAACTACTGAGCTCACGTGCCACAGCTACTGAAGCCCACGCGCCGAGAGCCCACACTCTGCAACGAGAAGCCACCGCAATGAGAAGCCCATGCACCACAACGAAGAGTAGCCCCCGCTCGATGCAAGTAAAGAAAGCCCGTGTGCAGCAACAAAGACCCAACGCAGCCAAAAATAAATAAATAAATAAATTTATAAAAAATAAAAAACTAGAATTACCATATGATCCAGCAATCCCACTCCTAGGTGTATATCCAGAGAAAACCATAATTTGACAAGATACATGCACCCCAACGTTCACAACAGCCAAAATATGGAAACAACCTAACAGTCCATTGATGGATGAATGGATAAAGAAGATGTGGTACATATATACAATGGAATACTACTCAGCCATAAAAAATAATGAAATAATGCCATTTGCAGCAACATGGATGGGTCTAGAGATTATCATACTAAGTAAGTCAGAAAGACAAATACTGTATGATATCACTTATATGTAGAATCTAAAATGTGGCACAAATGAACTTATCTAAGAAACAGAAACAGACCCACAGATATAGAGAACAGACTTGTGGTTGCCTAGTGGAAGATGGGTGGGGGAGGGAAGGACTGGGAGTTTGCCATTAGCAGATACAAACTACTATATATAGGATGGATAAATAACAAGGTCCTACTCTATAGCACAGGGAACTATAGTCAATATCCTGTGATAAACCATAATAGAAAAGAATATAAAAAAAGAATGTCTATATGTGTATAACTGAGTCACTTTGCTGTACAGCAGAGATTGGCACAGCATTGGAAATCAACTATACTTCAATAAAAAGATAAAATAGAATAGAAGAAAAGAGAATACCAAAGACAGGAGTGGAGGGGTGTAGGGAGGCAGAGAGAGAGAGTGGTCTGGAAGGGGCAATGAGAAGCAAGGGCATCTAATCCATCCACCTCCAGGCCAAGTGAAGACTGGGGGAAAAACAAAACAGAAAACTGCTACCATCTGAAAAAGCTGCTGAAGAAGTCATGTCCTCGGGGGAAAAAAAAAGACAGGGAGTATTACCAGAGAAAGAGATCATTTTGTAAAGTTAAAAGGGTCAGTCATGAGGAAGACATAAAAATCATAAATCGTTGTTTCTAATAACAGGGCTTCAAAATACATGAAGCAAAAACTGACACATCAAAGGAATAGACAAATGCACAATCATAGAGATTTTAATATCTTTCTCTAATTGGTAGAATTAGACCCCCCTTCCCCCCCAAAAGTAAGTAAGGATATAGAATAACTGAACAGAACTATCAAAGCTCTGGACTAATTGAAATACAGAGCTCTATGCGTACCCGTAGAGCACATTTTTTTGCCTTTTCCCAGTGGTATAAGTTTAATAATTCTGAAACTGCTTCTTATATCATCTAGAAGCAAATGAATAAATATCCTGAAGACTATGGGAGTAAGATTTCTTACTGTTGGAAAAGGTGTTACAAGTACGGAAAGAATGAAACTAGAATATAATGTGCTGTGGTACTGGATTAGAATTGGAGGTATTGATAGGAACCCATGCATGAAATACATCACACACACACACACACACACACAGTTTCCCAGCTCTGTCTTTTGATTGGACCTAGTAGCGACAGTAGCGGTGAGCATACGTAGCACCTAGACCTTTTGTTTCAAAATACCATTCTCCACTATGAGGAGCCAGGGTCCCTTGGAAAAATGGCCAAATCCAGGAAAAGTACAGGATAAAGCCTGGGATGTTTTGTAGCACCACAAAGTAAGGAAGTGCTCAAAGAATGATGGGGACCTACCATGACCCAGGAATCACCTTGAAGGGCCTTCCACTGTAAAGTCAGGGACAATTGGAACATCGAAAGTGATGAGAAAGGATTATAAACATTAAGTAACATAGAAACCTGAGTCTATACTGATATAAATAAATGAGAAGGGAAAGCTCTTCCTTGCAGTAGAATGTCAATACATACAGAAGAAATGATGGGAGTTAGAAAATCATCAGTGGACACTCCAATTTGTGAAAGTTTGGTGAGGAGCAGGGTATTTACAGTATCAAAGTATCTCCGTCATAAACTACTAATTATTAAAAAGAAAAGATAACTTTATAGTGGGAAAACCTGACATCACTTTAACAAACTAATCATTTTCCTCACCAGCTTCACTGGGACAAATGGGTATCAAACCTCTGTTGATGAGATACTAAAGACACATCACTGCTATGGTTTTCTTGCCAAAAATGCTAACCTGAATCTAATCATCAGAAAACAGACAAATCCAATTTTGAGGGACATTCTATAAAATAACTGGCCTGTATACTTGAAAAATGTTACAGTTAAGAAAGACAAAGGCTCAGAAACTGTTCCAGATTACTAGAAGCTAGAGATGTAACAACTAAATACGAGTGACCTTGGAATGACCCTGCACTGGGGAAAAGAGCTATAAAGGATGTTATTGGGACAACTGACAAATTTGAATATGGACTGTGGATTGGATAACTGCACTGTGCCCATGTTAAATTTCCTGATTTTGGTGATTATACTGCGGTTATATATAAGTGATTATTCTTATTCTTAGGAAATACATAATGATGTATTTAGGGGTAAAGGTCCATGATGTCTTCAACTTACTCTCAAATTGTTCAGAAAAAGAAAGAATAATAAAGCCAATGGGGCTAAATTTATTGGAATTTTCCTGGAACTTTAAAATACCAAAATTAAAAGCTAATTAAGGGACTTCCCTGGCGGTGCAGTGGTTAAGAATCTGCCTGACAATGCAGGGGACATGGGTTTGAGCCCAGGTCCAGGAAGATCCCACATGCTGCGGAGCAGCTAAGCCTGTGCGCCACAACTACTGAGCCTGCACTCTAGAACCCGCGAGCCACAACTACTGAGCCCGCATATTGTAACTACTGAAGCCCGCGCTCCTAGAGCCCGTGCTCCACAAGAGAAGCTACAGCAATGAGAAGCCCGCACACCGCAACGAAGAGTAGCCCCTGCTTGCCGCAACTAGAGAAAGCCCGCACACAGCAACGAAGACCCAACGCAGCCAAAAAAATTAATTAAAAAAAGAAAAAAGCTAATTAAAAACAATACAGAAAATAAACACATAACAAAATGCTCAATCCCATTAGTAGAGAAACATAAATTAAAACCACACATTCATCAAATTATACCTACCAGAATAGCAAAAAATTTTTTAATTCCCCCCAAGTGCTGACAAAGATATCATTAAGTGCAAATTTGTACGACTTTGAGAAACAATGCCACGTTATCTTTTGGACTTCCTACCCAGCAATTCTAAAGTACCTTAGAGGTTAGAGCCTACACTGGCACTGTGATGTTCAAATGGGATTATTCATAATAGTGTAAAACTGGAAACAAATGTCTTGAAGAGAATGGTTAAATAAAACTGTAGTGTGTTCATACAATACTATGCAGCAGTGAAAATGAATGAATAGGGTTATGGATAAATTTGAGGGATGTCGACAGAGAAAAAGCAACCCATCAATATAACGTTCTGTTTTCATAAAATTCACATATTAGGAAAATTAAACAATGCATTGACTATGGATATGTGAATGTATGGTAAAATATAACACATGCAAAGGAATGATAAATGTGAAATTCAGAACTGTGGTCATTCTTTACCTCTTTACACAGATGAGTGAAGATGATAGTGCATTGTTTTTAGGTAAAAGGTGATTTCACAGATGTTCTATTGTGCTTCTAATTTATATAGAAAATGAAATGTATGTAAATATTCTACCAGAATACACACTTCATAAGGTTAGGAATTGTTATCTGTTTCGTTCAGTTATAACCCTGGTACCTGCAATAGTGCCTGGCACAAATCAAATATTTAGAATGAATATAATCTTTATATCAAATGTGATATTAAAGAAGCAAATGGATTGATATATCTCACCCAGATGTGGGGGGAAAATGTGAAGATAAGTGACTTTACTCTGCAAGTATCAAACTTGGACAGATAAAAATGAATCACTGCTCCAGGATCAAACATCCTGATCCTGACAAATTATTATGAAACAAATAATCATTATGAGTTTGGGATTAAAATATACACACTACTATATATAAAATAGATAACCAACAAGGACCTACTCTATAGCACAGGAAACTATACTATTTTGTAATAACCTATAATGGAAGAGAATGTAAAAAAAGTATATATACAAATATATGTAACTGAATCCCTTTGCTGTACATTTGAAACTACCACAACACTGTAAATCAAATATATTCCAATAAGTTAAAAAAATAATCATCAAGGGAAAGAGAACTAAGCTAGCCATGAGTGGGAACTGGAAAACTGTGTTTCGTTTTGTTTAAATATTTATTTATTTATATGGCTGAGTCAGGTCTTAGATGTGGCACACGGGATCTTCGTTGGCATGCAGGATCTTTGGCTGCAGCATGTAGTTCCCTGACTGGGGATCAAACCCGGGTCCCCTGTAGGGAGTGCGGAGCCTTAGCCACTGGACCACCAGGAAGTCCCCAAACTGTTTTTAGGAAGAAAATAGCAACTCCTACCTAGGGCCACTCCAATCACCACTAAAAATCCTGACACTTTCACTAGGGCTAGAGGGAGACCAGGTGGTTACTCCAACTGTTTTGTTTAGAAGACAAAGGAGGGTAGAGAACTGTGTCCTAAGACCTGAAACAAATGACAGTTCAGTACTGACTGGGGCACCCTGAGGGGCCAGCTTCTGTGTCAGCAGGACCGCAGACCACAAACCTCCAGGCTCCTGACAGTGACTGTCCCGCTGATGATGAAAGAGAAGGGCTTTCGCTATTGCTTCAGCTTCAGCTTTGTTTTCAACCTCTACCCACATAAGGCTTAAGGCATTTCTACCAAAAGCATAATGTGAGGGCTTCCCTGGTGGTGCAGTGGTTGAGAACCCGCCTGCCAGTGCAGGGGACACGGGTTCGATCCCTGGTCCGGGAAGATCACACATGCCGCGGAGCAACTAAGCCCGTGCGCCACAACTACTGAGCCTGCACTCCAGAGCCCATGAGCCACAACTACTGAGCCCATGAGCCACAACTACTGAGCCCACGTGCCACAACTACTGAAGCCTGCACGCCTAGAGCCCGTGCTCCACAACAAGAGAAGCCACAATGAGAAGCCTGCGCACCGCAACAAAGAGTAGCCCCCGCTCGCCGCAACCAGAGAAAAAGCCTGCGTGCAGCAACAAAGACCCAACGCAGCCAGAAACAATAAATAAATAAAATAAATTTTTTAAAAAAGCATAATGTGAGACCCTATCAGACAAAAGGTGGTCTTCCCTGGGTGGGAGGTGGAGACAGGGAGCACCCGGTGGTCGTGGAAGGCTCCGAGGACCGCCAGTCTGTCCTCCCAGCAAGCTCACCTCCTCTCATGGCCGAATCACCCCCATCCTCCTGCATCTGACGGGGACAAGCCTCCCCAGCCTCCGCGAGCCTCTGCTCACATGACATGAGATCACTTCTTAAGGGGAAGAATGTAAGGCACACGCATGGAAATCCCACTGTTCTGTGAAAGGATGACAGGGCAGTGGGAGAAGAAAATCAAGGCCTCTTGAAGACACGTGAGGACCTCTGCTGTGGACAGCTGGCTGTGATGGGGTTCCCAGCATGCAGGCCTGCCCCCTCACCAGCTGGGCCTGGGGCGGGCACACTGTGGGGAGGGTCTGGGAAGAGAGGTCCCACCACATACCCAGATGAAGGCTTGCTCTTCTCAAACATCTGCCGTCCATGCAAAGAAAAGTTCTCAAAAATTTTATTACAAAACAGAACAATGACAGAATATAAGCTTACGTGTTACTATTTACATTATATGCAAAATCTATTACAGCTTTAATTTATGAACAGAAATATCCTGTTTTTTCTCCTTTTTCTTCCCCGTTCTCTTTGCATCATTTATTTGCATTTTTACTTGATCTTGTAATTTAGAAAAGAATGCTTGTGATGATTTTAAGGCTTTGTCTTTACCTTCATCCTGCAATTAAAAATAATACAAGTTCATGTTGTAAGATGTGCTTAAAGATGAAAAAAACCAAAGGATTAGAACTGGGCATCAAAGTATAAATATGAAAAAGAACTAGACAAGATTATGAAAACTTACATCAGTTAGTACAGAGATATTATATACATTTTGCGCTGCAACAATGGTCTCACAATGTCAGGTGACCGTGAGGACCCTGCATTAGAAACCCGGCCAGTCCCCACGGCCTCTCCCGTCCCCTCCCCTCCACAGGTGGGCAGCGGTGGCTGGCTCGGTTACTCCGCCACCCAGATCACCTAAAGCTTGCCATCCGCTCCCCCTTCCCCCTCCAGCAGCTTTCCTGCCCCATCCTCACCTTTAACAGTGAAGCTTTGCCTGTCTTGGTTAGCTGTTTTAACTTCTCGGAAGCTACTGCTTTGGTGTATTTCCCTGCTCGGTCTGGGTTGCTCTTTTCAAGAAGTCTTCTCCGCTTTTCTTTCTCCTTTATTTTCAAATGCTTTTGATATTTCTTTTTCCTCCTTTCTCGTTTCTTGTCTGTAGCTGTTTTCTCAGCAGCTGTTTTTGTATCTCCAGCTTTATTTTTCTCCTATTGAAAAACAACCACAAACACACACGTTAATCTAAACTAACAACTCAGGAAATTAGAAGAGAAGCAGCTCCATGGAATGTGGCTGATGGGCTGTACACCGACGGCCAAGTGTGAGAAGCAGAGCATCCCCGCCTACACTCTGAAGGGCTCTGGTCACTCAGCTCTCTAAGACCCGGGATGCGTTCTCTTGACGGTGACTGTTCAGTCCCAACACTCCTTCACAAAGGCAGCCTGGAGAGCAGGGGTGTCAGGCTGTCCCTCCTGGAGAAGCACGGAGACCCCAGCCGGGGCTGCAGTGACCTGCCCGCAGCAGCCCAGCTCTGAGCTGCTGGCAGCCATGGGGGGCTGACGGCAGGAAACCTAGCTGGTGAGGGTCCATTTCCTCCCTTTTCTCTTCTGCTGCCAGCCCAGCCTAGCAGAGGTGGCAGGGGCTCTGAAGGGGTGAGTGTGGGTGGAGCAAAGCAAATGAGCACAAAAAAGGAGGGCCGTGCTGCCAGGCGCCAGGAGGCCGAGGCCCCGGCAGAAGCCACCATTACTGTGTAAGGCAAGAGCTCCCATGCTCACAAGGCAGGGACAGCCTGCATGTGGTATGTCCAACTCCTTCCAAGATCCAAATGCTATTACTGATAAGCATTACATGGAAACAACACAAAGGGGGAAATGCTGATTAATATCAAAGGATTGCTAAATATATGCAGTTTGTTTTAAACCTAACACCTAAGCTAACATCTAATTAACCCCAAACTTCTAATCTTCAAACTGAATTATAACGAGATACTGATGTTGGATATTTACAATTAGCTTTTATAATATTTCTCAATCTGTATCTCATAATAATACCTGATTACAGAAGACTCGTATTTGAATATTCTATATTATTAATTTGATTATACTTGGAAACTGCTGAGATATGTTAGAATAAAGACTACAAGCTCAAGGAAAACAAGCTTAAATGGAGATCTGACTATAAACGACCAACTTATAAACAGATATTTAAAGCTTCAACACTGGCTTCTCACCTTGACTTCCTCTGGGGCCAGGAGGGCTGCATCGCTGACACTCACTGGGGCGACCTCCTCCATGGTGACGGCTGGCAGATTCGACACAACTTTAATCTCTGGAACAGGCTAGAAAAGAGACAACACACTTAACAGGAAGTCAGAAGTGGTCCTCACATAAAATATTTAAATTGTGAACCTACTGAAGTATAATACATACAATACTTCATGGAGATTATTTCTATACTTTTGCAGGACATGTCTGCCATATTCAAACACACGGTCTTTCATCTGTTAGTAAATTCCACCTGCCATGTAGGTGTATATTCTCAAACAATCCTATCCACCGTTTAACAGTGTCTGTGTTATCTTGCCTTTGGGTATAGGAAAAAAGCTCACTATAAGAAATACATGGAAAAAGCTGCAAGGAAAGGTGCTTATTGGAACAACATGTTCCAGCAACTAAAAACAGATGTTACAAAGAGAAATATGAAATGATACTAAGTTGTTTTGGAAAATGAAGACAGTACTGAAATAAACACAACCTACAAATTATAAAAACAGGAGGAAAGAATGCAACACTAACTGAAGGGCCATTTGTTTGTCGTTTAGTTTTTTTTTTTTTATTCTTGAAAGAACTGCCCAAGGGATTCAGAAATTACAATGGTTGCATCCCACTCACGGTAGTAAAAGGACAATGGTCATGAAGACTTCCAGTACTGCTCTGTACACTAGTCCTGCTCATCTTGATGCAGGGGCAACGGGGTCCGCAGTGGAGTAAAGGATAAAGTGGGAAAGAGTAGGTGTCCTGAGCGAACACGAGACTGAGCCCCAGGAGACAGGGCTCTGTCCCAAAGCACAGCGCTGTCCACCTCACAAGCGCATTTCCTATCACAGTCCTGCCCACGTTCCAGTTAACTAGGCAGATATGCACCCCAGGATCCTTCATAAGGAAGAAAAACAAGCCCTGAAGACAACAGGGTCCTGGACTCTAAATAAGAGAAGAATGTCAGAATGTGAAAGAAATCATCTCTTCCCCTGGACCACTGTTCATTTATTTATTAGGAGCACTGTGTTCCATTCTACAATTTAAAGATAAATATGGAGAAAATGGAGACGACCCAAAAAATAATAGAAACTGATGACTGGTTAACAGTCATGGAGATGACTTGTGAAATACCAACCTGAATACGAAAAAAGCAATATCAAGAGGAAGCTAGACCAGAAATGACATTTCTGACAAGGAAATAAGAAAGGCTCTTATACTGTGGCCCAAGATTCCAAGGAATGTCTGAGGGCTTCCCCATAGCCGGCTCCAGGCTGGTGTGACAAACACAGCCGCAAAAAAAAACACAACTGTGGGCTTCCCTGGTGGCGCAGTGGTTGAGAGTCTGCCTGCCGATGCAGGGGACACGGGTTCGTGCCCTGGTCTGGGAGGATCCCACATGCCGCGGAGCGGCTGGGCCTGTGAGCCATGGCCGCTGAGCCTGTGCGTCCAGAGCCTGTGCTCCGCAACAGGAGAGGCCACAACAGTGAGAGGCCCGCATACCGGAAAAACAAAAAACAAAAAAAACACACAACTGTGGGGCTTGAAGACAAGTAGTGAGCAATGAACCATCCACCAATGAGCGCACCTGTGCCACGGGGCTATGAGGGAGAAGGGCAGAGACAGACGCGGGAAGAGGAGGTGTCAAACCTGAGACCCTACAGATGGAGGAGCCCGGAGGGAAGGAAGGAGACCAGGGTGGCTGGGGAGCAAACCACGAGGACCAGAGGGATGAGAAGGAGTCACGTCCCGCGGGGTCTTGTAAGGAGGGAAGGGATCGCATTTTCCACATGAGTAAGACCTTTCCACAGCAGGACCTGCTGGCTGAGAAGGTGGAGACATCCCTCTCCTCTCTTCACCTGCTCACTATACACGGTCATCAGACCAAGCACTCTGAGACTCTCAAGATGGGCCCCACCACCAAAAATGTACCATCATGGAAAGGACACCAAGATTAAACAAAAACAAAGAAGCAGGTGATGACCAAATACTCACACAGGAAAAGTTACCTGACCATCAAGGGATCGGAAAGGACCTCGGAGGTTACCACCTCCTCTGTACAGACAGAACCTTAGGCAATTTGCCTACATCACGAAGCCACTGAGGGGCAGACAGACTCGGGTCTCTGACTCTGGACTAGCCCTTGATGCTTGACATCCCACTTCCAGACAACACAAGTGACCCCAGGGGGCACCAAGCGAGCAAGTACCAGAAGGCTGGTGCAGCATGTTTTGCAGGCTCACAGAAGTTGGTGAGCAGGAGGGAGCTGCAGAACAGATGGGCACTGAGCTGTCTGGGCGGGAGTCGCAGAGGCAGAGGGGGAACAGCATGCAGTGGGGAGAGCAAGGGCCCAGGAGTTAGGGCTCACCTCCCACCCCGAAGCCTTGCTGTCCTCACCTGCAAAGTGGAAGGAGTAGTATTTGCCTCAGGTTCTGTGGGTTAAGAGTTAGTGGACATGATGGACCTAATCTGACAGGTGGTAGGTGCTCAATAAATGCCAGGTACAGACACCACACACGCTCCCAAGACCATCACACAAGCAACCAGAGACCAGACAAGGAAGAAGGGTGGGAACTGAGGAGACCCCGTGGCTAAGGCCAAGGGTCTGGCAGAGACCAGCAGGGCGGAGCCAGAACTGTCATGGGACCAGACACGAGCCTTCCTCATGGGAGGCCCTGCCTGTAATTTATGGGGAATTCCTGCAGGTTTGTATCCTGAAACCAAATAAAGCACGAGTCTCACAAAAGCTCAAAGAGGAATTACAATCACATCTGCTCTGTTCACTGAGATGTAAACACACTTACCGGTTTAGGGATGAAATGGAAGTTTGAGAGGGCATCCAATTTTAAGAAGAGGGAATCCATCATCTTCTGAATTTCTACGTGCTCTGGATTTTCTTCCTCTGCTGTTTTTTGCTTAGGAAATAAGTTCAACGTTATCAGACTAAGCAGCGACACAGGCATCACAGGACAAAACACTCAAGGCCAATAAGGGTATCACCAGTTTCTCGTCACCAGGTTTCAGCTCCAAAGAAACATTCCAAGGCAAGATCAAAGTCACCAATACCAGGGCGGCGCTAGCACCCACCCAAGAAGAAACATGACGTGCACTTGAGAAGCTGTGGCAACTATACCACTAACATTTAGAACATACAATTTAGTTCCCTTTATGTTTACTTCTGTCAGTAACTAAACTACTCCCACTAGGATGGCTATTTAAAAAGAAACAAAACAGAAAATAACAAGTATTGGCCAGGTTGTGGAAGGACCAGAACCCTTAGGCAGTGTTGGTGGGAACGTAAAATGGTGCAGGCACAGTGGAGACGAGTCTGGCAGTGCCTCCAAAAGTTAAACAGAGAATCACCATAGGAGCAGCAATTCCACTTTTAGGTATATGCCCAAGGGAATTAAAGCAGGTACTCAAACAAGTACATGGACACACATGTCCCTGGCTGCATTATTCACGAAAGGCAGAAACAGCCCAAATGCTCACCAACTGGTGACTGGATCAGTAAATCGTGGTACACACACAACAGAATACTATTCAGCTACAAAAAAGGGGATAAATTACGGACACATCACAAACCTGAAACATTAAGCTAAATAAAAGGCATCACACATAAAAGGTCACATGTTGTATGACTCCATTTACATGAAATATCTAGTGTAAGTAAATCCACAGAGACTGAATGCAGATTGGTGGCTGTCAGGGGAGGGGTGGCTGGGTAACTGCTTAGTGGGTGTGGGGTTTCATTTCGGGGTGACGAAAATGTTTTTGAATTAGATACAGGTAGTGGTTGCACGACACCATGAATGCCCCTGAACTGCTCTCTTTAAAATGGTTAATTTGTTATGTGAATCTCAACTCAATTAAAAATAAGAAACAAAGCAAAAAACAAAACTAAGGAGTTAATGAAGATTTTGTAAAATTATCCAAATATTCATTTGGATTGCAGGGACAAATGTATATGTAATTTGTTAAAGGTTTTTCTGATTAAATCACATTGGAAAAAACTGAGAGCAGTTTTCTTTCCACTAAGAAAAGGTAAATTTCACACTTCTCTTTCCCCATGCCCAAAATGCTATTCTAAGAGGCCAAAAGTTTTTGTTTGGTTACTTATTGATGAACCCACGAAAAACCACTACCACCACTACCACTCACCACTGGGAAGCAACTGGCTCTTTACCCCGGTTACCCTAATGCCAGAGACACACCCAGGTCTGTGTGTCCAGTGTCTGTCAGTGCCCCCTTCCAGCCATGTCCAAGCACATACTACTGCTTTTTACTCCTTAAACTTAACACGTTTTAAAATCCTAACCATGTCCTTTGCCCTCATCCCAGGTTATATCTGTGAAACAATGCATCTGACATCCAGCATCTTCCTGACACACACAGACCTAAGGGTTAAGGTTCATTCACATGCTGTTTATCAGCACTCTGCTTATTCCCTCCAGGGCAGCTGCCAAACTTCAGGAAATTCAGATCATCCTTGCCAAACTCTTAATGGAATGAATGAGTCTAGGATTAGCCTAAATTGAGTCCACACTCAGAAACTTGTGAACTGGCTGCTGATGTCCAAGACAGAAATAAAACTATCACTTAAAGACCTGATACGAGCTACATAATTTCATTTTTACCTCTCATGGTTACTAAATACTTCCTGTATTTACTGAATTTCCACATAGTAGCTGGATTTTCACTAAGCATTGACTGAGGTTGTACACATCTCCCTTCAACTACCACCTTGGGTGGCAAGGCAGCCGGGAAAAATTTTAATTCAAATCCTTCCAGTTCTTCAGCTTCACAGCGGCATTAGGGCCCTATCTGCTGTTGCTGCCTAAATGGCATTAATTAACAAAATCTGGATGGAATCTTAAATGCTCTTGCAGGATAAAAATGCCACCTCATCCCCAGGCACATACTGACCACATTCCCAGCAAATCAGGTGTGAAGGAGTAATTCAATTTGTTATATTGGGAATACAACATTTTTGGAAATATGACTTTGTCCTATTTAACTAAAAGTATTTTTTTAACACTCTAAGTAAAAAGAAACCACCAAAAACTCACCAGACCTAAATACATGAAGGAATCCACAAATAATCTTATAAAATTTATCAACAACTTCTAAAGTACAAATGAGAAATGGTTTTTAAATTGTAGCATAATTGCTGGACAGTTAATAATTAGCTGTGAAAGTAGCAGGTGACCACTGAGTAACTGCAAACCAAACCCCCTCTGCCCCCGACACTCAGTGGGAAGGCTGCAGCCCCTCTACTCCTAGCACGCTCTGTCTCACACTACACAGGGTGACCCCAAAGGTCAAGACTTCGGTATTTCACACAGTTCGACGAGCAGGTAGAACCTGCAGAGGTGGTTCTCCACCTCTCCTCCCTGAATGACAACGGCTTCGCCTTAGCACTGTCCTTACCTGGTTGAGTTTGATGTACTCCTGTTCATAAATTTCAGCAAGGCTCAATTTACTCTTTTCATGGTCCAGTGTTAAACGCTTTTTATACTCATATGCATCCTCTTTAGGTTTTTCTTTACGTACGACATCATCCCAAGCCTAAAATATGAAAGACACACAGAACACAAATTGACAGATAAAATCTGTAACTTCTTTCTAGGCTCCCTTAAGAATCTTCCTCTGGAGGGACTTCCCTGGTGGTGCAGTGGTTAAGAATCCGCCTGCCAGGACACAGGTTCAACCCCTGGTCAGGGAAGATCCCACATGCTGCAGATCAACTAAGCCCGTGCGCCACAACTACTGAGCCCACGTGCCCAAACTACTGAAGCCCGCTGGCTTAGATAGAGCTGTGCTCCACAACAAGAGAAGCCACCGCAATGAAGAGAAGCCCCAGCTCGCCGCAACTAGAGAAAACCCGCGTGCAGCAATGAAGACCCAACACAGCCAAAAATAAATAAATAAATAATAAAATAAATTAAAAAAAAAAAAAAGAATCCACCTGTCAATGCAGGGGACATGGGTTCAATCCCTGGTCTGGGAAGAACCCACGTGCCACAGAGGAACTAAGCCCGTACGACACAAGTACTGAAGCCCGCACGCCTAGAGCCCGTGCTCCACAACAAGGGAATTAAAGCAACACCGCAGTGAGAAGCCCGTGTGCTGCAACAAAGACCCAACGCAGCCAAAAATAAATAAATTAATTAATTAAAAAAAAAGAATCCTCCGTTGGAATATTATCTTTCCAGAGTAAGCAAAAGCAAACTGCAGCAAAAAGGAACTCATTTTCACCATTTGAAATGACTACTCAATTCACAGTAAGTATTATGCAGAAAGGGCATCACTCAAGTACCCTTTTTTGTTTTAAATATGTCTCTCTCCTGGTTACCAACTTGAACTCCACAATTCCTCATCGTGGTTTGCTCAACAGTCAAGACAAGAGTTTGCTTCATTTCAAATTTAAAGATTTTCTGCATACAGTCCCCATCCTTCAAACCCTTCCGATTTTAAACAAACAAACATGTTATAAAGCCATCTCGGGACTTCCCTCGTGGTCCAGTGGTTAAGACTTCTCGCTCCCAACGCAGGGGGCCCGGGTTCAATCCCTGTGTAGGGAACTAGATCCTGCATGCCACAACTAAGACCCAACGCAGCCAAATACATAAATAAATATTAAAAAAAAAAAGAAGCCATCTCTTGGTGCACGTGTCATGTACCCAAGTTTTACTCTAAGTTTACAAAATAAGATCAAGTTTTAAACAAAAACTCTTTGGTCACCCCATTCTCCTCAGGCACGACACCTGTCTTTGTTGTGTGATGGCAGTGCCTCACACAACAAAGGCCAAGGACACTTCTGGTGTAGACTTAGGGCTTTTAAATGAAGAACTGATAGAACAAATATTCTATGAAAATAAAGAGTGTTATTCCTACTCCCAAAATATTCTTACGTATTTCTAAACATTTCAGTGAATTTTGAATTAAGTTAAATTTCATTCTTACTGACCTGATCTTTTATCCTCTGCTTAATGATATCTTCTAGTTGAACAGTGGTTTCCTCTGTGATCACAGGTGCTAAAGGAAACAGGACATGTACTCATTAGGTATACAGAAACTAAGCAGTGGTTCGAAAAGGGTGGTCCTTGGACCGCAGCATCACCCCCATCTGGGAATGTTAGAAATGCGAATTCTTGGGCCCACCCCACATCTCCTAAATCAGAAAGTGAGGAAGAAAAAGGGATACCTCTATGTGTTTTAACTAGCCTTTCTGATGCTCCCTGCAATTTGAGAACCACAAAACTACAAAAATACATACGGTAGCAAATGCTAACACTTTTAACCCATGCACTTGGGGACTTGCCCCCTCTTTTCCATTCTCTAGCACTAAATAAAATAGAAATTCATTTTGACTTAACAGGTACAAGAAAGAATTCAATGAGACAATCAGAGTTCTGGCTGGAATCACAATTTAATCACTGGACAATGACAGCAGGCACTGTAAGCAGATCACTAGCAGGAGTGATTATGGACTATACATTAGGCATCACTAGTATATTAGTAATTCTTGGGTGGATTAATGGTATTGTGGCTGTACAGGGGAATGTCTTAGTTCTTAGAAAAAAATAAAAGTACTCAGGACTAAAGTGTCATGATATTGGCTACTTACTTTCAAATGACTCGGGAAAAAAAGTGCACACACACAGTCACACACATAAATGGGGGGAGAAAGCAAATATGGCCAAAACTTAACAACTGGTGAATCCAGCTGAATGGCATACATATGTCCACTGTACTATTTTTTCAACTTTTCTATATGTTTACAAGTTTTTAAAATAAAGTTTGGGGAAAAGAAATATTACTCCAAATCTATGAGAACCATAGAAAAGGCACAGACACGAACAGTTGCAGGAGCCCAGTGGCCACACGCACCCATACGGATGGCGTGGTCAAAGTGCAGGGTCTCTTCTAGGAGGCTGTTCTCGGGCCGCTTCTGTGCTGTCACTTCCCCTTGAAGTTGCCAAGGTTTCTTTTCCAACAACTGTTTTTCCAAAGATGCAATTTTTTCATTCATCTGAAAGACAAAAAGAGTTACTACATGTTTACAGAAGAAAACTAGACTTATAGTCGAGTAAAAGCAACTAATATTTTTAATAGTGGGAGAGCAAGAAATGTACTGTTCCTGAACACAATTCTGTTTTGCCCTTGCCATCTTTTAATGATGCCAGTAGTGACCTATTCCCGTCCCCTGAGGTGGGATGAGGAGCTGTGGATGACCTCTTTCCCCCACTGATTTGGAATGCCATGTTTATAATTTACTTACTTCTCCCAGCAGCATTTGGGTATATTTCTGGGCTCTGTTCTAGTCAAACGACCTATTTATTCACAAGCCACTATCAATTTTAATTATTAGAGCATTCCAAGACTAAGTAATTTTTTATTAGAACATCAATATTTGATGGAGCCTGACCCTCCTGACTCCACACCCACAATCCAAATTATCTCTTACTTCTAAAAACGTGGCATCTATAATGACTTCACAGTGTATAAAATGCCAGCCTTTTCAGCTACCTACTGAATTAGTTTTCCTAATAGCTTTTCAATTCATCTGCTTGGTTTTTCTAGTTTTCTCTGCAAATATTAATGCTTTCACTTCAGTTCTTCTCACCTCTTATCATCTTCTTTTGTAGTTGTCCTGGCTAAATAACACTTCTATAAGAATCTTAAGTAACAGTGGAAATAGTAATAGTGGTAATGGGAATAGTTTTATTCTTGATTTTAAAGGGATGTTTCTAGAATTCTACCATTAAACATGATGGCACCTTTTGGCTAGATGTGTTTATATTTCACTAGAAGTTAAAAAAAAATTAGGAATGGATATTGAATTTTATTAAATGTCATTTCTGATATATATGGAGGTGACCATATGGTTTTTCTCCTTAACCTATTATAACAAGTATTAAACTAATAGATTTCCTAATCCTGAATCAAGAGGATGAGGCCCACCTGGTTGTGGTAGCATTATTCTTTCATTGAGCTATTTTGGATTTTTGCATCAATATTCATAAGTGAGACTGTGTGTGTTTTAATGTTACCTTTGTCAGGTTTGGGTATTCATGTTACAATAGCTTCACAAGAAAAGTTTGGAAGCTTTACTCTTTATATGTAGGAACTGATCAAACAGAACTAAATTATCTACTTCTTGAAGGTTTGATATAATTCCCCAGTAAAACTAAACCTGCTTCTCTTTTTTTTTTTTGCAGGGGTGTGGGGAGGGAAGGACACTAACTCAAGAACAAAGTTCATATTTTCTTTCAATTTTTTTTTTTGTTAAGACTTTTTCTTCTGGGAACAATCTGACAATCATGTATTTAACTCAGATTCTCTTTTTTTTGGCCGCACCATGCAGCACGTGGGATCTTAGTTCCCCAACCAGGGATCAAACCCGCAACCCCTGCAGTGGAACTGTGGAGTCTCAACTGCTGAACCACCGCGGAAGTCCCCCCAGATTCTCTTTTTAAAATGATTCTTTTGATATCCTTGGTATCTTTAGTTATTTGCCTAGTCTCACTTCGAACTGTGTGATCTAATTTTAAGACAGTTAAATGATAAAAGCCAAATATTTGGAGCCAGGCTGTATCTATTGTTTTCAAATAACATTTTGTTCGTCTGAAATTGTCACAAGGAAATAATTTTTATCGACTTTGGAAGATGTGTTTGAGATGGTATTAGTTAAAATTCTGGCTACTTGGCAACTTGCAGAAGCCATCTGAGATAGGCAGTATCCTTAAGAGCAAGTGAAACAGTTACCAGGAGAGGCTCACAGGACAGCTACTTAGGAAAAACATGCCCCAGATATAAAGACAGCACGGAGAAAGAAAAGAAACAAGTTTTACAGATGGGCCCCAGATTGAAAGCCACAGGTTGGGAAATGCAGCATTGATTTTTACAAATCAGTTGCTTCCCACATGGTTATCTCTATACAGTGTGCTACAGAAAGCAGCTGCAAGATTTTTGTTTTGGTTTTTTTTTTAAGGACGGTTAAGTGTTCCACCAAAAAAACACAAAAAACACAACTGGATAGATTAGTTAGTAGTCTGTGATTTCCACAGTCATGTCAAGCATATGAAAAAATCCCTTAAAATTCCTAATTATTACCTTTTCCTGTCTTATTTCAAAAGAGGATTTGACTTCATCAGAGTCTTTCTGTACATTTAAGACATTTGTATCTTCAGTTTCCTCATCATCTGGCAAAGCAAAGGTCACTCTTTTCAAGGTTTCTTTATGTTGTTTACTGTCTCCACTTTCTTCAAGGTCATTATCTTCATCCCTGTAAGACCAAAACACTTATGAAAGGAAACACACCACTTTCCGATAGAAAAACAAAAAGAAACAAACTTAGTAATTAAAGTTCTTCTTTTGTAGACTTAACGCAATTAAATATTTAGAACTTCTAAAGTCATTCAGTTACTAAGGAACAGAAGGATTTAGGTGAAACAGAACAAAGTGTCCAATACATAGAAAACAAATTTTTCATCAATCTATAATACAAACTTATCTCACCAAGTAACAACAGGGTATTTTTACTGACACAAAAAAACAAATCAGAGCTCCTGGTAAGAAAGGTTTGCGTGCTAGTGCCAGTGACGCTTACCTGCACTAGATTATCTCTGACGTCCCTTCAAATTTGGAGACTTTCCTCTGGCTATCCTGAGGTTCTCTGATCTTAGAGAATCTACTCTCTGATCTTAGAGAATCCCAATTCTTAGGACAATCACAGCTGACACCCAGGAGTACACAAATAGGATGGGGTACCTCCAGCTTACAGTGTAAAGGATTCAAAATACTCACATCTCAGAAAAGCTTTCTTCTCCTTCTTCAGCAATTTCTTCCTCTTCACTTGAAGCCAGTTCATCACCATCATCATGGACACTTGCTATGTCTTCATCACTTTCAACTGGATCAAAGAAATCTTTGTATTTCAGGTTTCTGGAACTTTTACCTGACTAAAACATAAATACTTTTAACACCTTAAATCAAGGATAGGAAAATACGTTAAATCATGCATAAATGTGTATGCATACTGTACAGGAGAAATTGGCAACTAAAAACACTACCATAAAACCCTAAGAACTATTAGACCACAACAAACTGAATGGCAGTATAGATTGATTTATGACTGATTAGATAGAGCATGATATTCTTCTCTCTCTAAATCTTCTAACTACAATTATTTCCAAAATATCCCTGCCTAAATAAAGTACACAAATGCCTTCCTTTCACTCTTTTTTCTAGTGCTTGATGAAAATCCATGTCTGAGGGAAAATTCTGAATCTCTCTAACATGTGTGACTGTGGATCTGAAGCTACAAAACAAGTATTCTGTGATAAGGAAACAATGGCTTTGGTTTAATTTTTTCAGTCTTTTTTTTTCAACTGATCTAAATATTTCACTTATGCCCTGGTAAGCTTTGAAGTATTTTAATCCTCTTCTGGAGAAACAGAACCCCATCTAATTTGAGGAGGCAGAAAGAATGCTCTGTCCTCTCCCAAAACTTTACCTTAAGATCCTGACTTCCAAACAGTCCTCTGTCTTCATCGGAATCGACATCTTCAAAAAAATCAATATCCTCCTCCTCTTCATCATCTTTTTGTTCCTCTTCCTTTTCTATGTTTTCTAAAAAGCTCTCCATTTCAGAGAGTTTGAAGAATTTATCATCTACTATGGACTTTTCCGTTGGTTTCCTAGGCACTTTGTTTTGCACCTTGCTCTGCTGTTCCAATTTGCTGATATCAAAGTCAAGGTCAGAGTCCTCATCACTGAAATCTGGGCTTTTCCTCAGATCCAATTTGCTTGAGTTTATAGCTCTCTCATCCTCTTCAGGATCATCACTACTCAGGTCTGACACTTTCTCTTCCTCCTCTTCCAAATCTTGTTCTAGGTCCTCCTCGCCACCGGCCTCCATCTCTGAGGCATCCTCTTCACACTCTTGCACCTCATTCTCTGAGAGAAGACTGATGTCTTCATCTTTAATGGCTTCACTAACTGCATTCTGGAAGTACCGTAAAATTGGTTCATTCTGCAATTCCAGTTGTTGCCAAATCTGCTCATCATCAAAATTATTTATCATCAGTCTTTGTAAAGGACTTCCACGTTTCCTGTCATTCTCTAGTATTTTATTAAAGTCATAAAGTACTTTTGTTAAAGAAGTAAACTTTGATGCCAGTTCATCTTGAATGCTATTAAGGGGGCAGGGAGAAGTTAAATTAGATTTATAATTATAGGTAACAATTTCACAGCACTCAGAATTTTTTTTAAAAGGCCCAACTCTTAGGCAAAATCAAATTTTAAAAAAACTGAAGTATGGCTGATTTACAATATTATATTAGTTTCAGTGATTCAGTATTTTTACTGATTATACTCCATTAAAAGTTATTTCAAGATAATGGCCAAGACAATTCCATTGCTATACAGTATATTCTTGTTGCTTATCTATTTTATGCATAGTAGTTGGTATTTCTTAATCCAACACCCTTAACTTGCTCCCCCGTACAACTGGTAACTACCATTTTGTTTTCTATATCTGTGAGTCTGTTTCTGTTCTGTTATATACATTCATTTGTATTACTTTTTAGATCCCACATGTAAGTGATAACACAGTATTTGTCTTCCTCTGTCTGTCTGATTGACTTCACCAAGCATAATATTCTCTAGGTCCATCCAGGTTGCTGCACATGAAATGTTAATTTTAAGTATGTATAGATTCTGGCCCCCAACAGTGTATTATCTTGCCAAAGAACCACATTAGTATATAAAAGGTGTCAACCAAGTATCTGTGAATCTGCTATCTGGATTTTAGACAGGGAAACTGTGACAGATCTATTTGCCTAAAGATAGAGAGTGAATCTTAACCTTAAATTCTCAACTCTGCTATATTACAGGCCACTCCATTCAGTCAGCCCATGGTCAATACTTGCTTTGATAAGAGTGGTCAGAGAATACCTCTCTCAGAGAATACCTCTCTGAGGATGTGACATCTGAGATGATACCTATTTATAAGGAGACAGTCTTACAAAGCTGTGGAAACATGTACTCCAGGCAGGGGAAACAGCAAGAACAAATTTCCTAAGACAGAAACGCACTGGTTGAGTTTGAGGAGCAGAAAGCCCAGCTTGGCTGGAGTGCGGTGAAGGAGACAGAAGGGAAGGTTAGAGAGGTGGGTGGGAGACAGATCGTGAAGGTCTCAGACATAAGAGTTTGTCATTTTAGAAGTGAAGGTTTTTAAGCAGAGAAGCAAAATGATTTAAATTTATGCTTTGGAAAGAAGGCCTGTTGAGGAAAAGGAATGAAATTAGGGTGATCAGGAGGCTGATGCAGGCATCCGGGCAAAGGATGCAGAACTGCGCTGGGATTACAGCTGTGAATACGGTGAGAAATAATCAAATTCAGGATAGTATAGTTCAGAGAACTAACTGACAGGATTTGCTAATAACTGGATATAGAATTGAGAAAAAAGGAAGACATCAAGGAAGTAGCTTAGTTTCGTGTCTGAAGGACTGGAAGGACAGAGGTGCTGCTCACTGTGATAGGGAAGGCAGGTGGTGAGCATGGGGAAAGGATCTCAGGGAGGGCAGAGGACAGGGAGCAAACAGAACCAACAGTTCATTTTGGATATACTAAATCTGAGATGCTGAGAGTGTATGGCTGTAGTTGCTATGAGCTTCAAGGTCGGGTTTCAAATATAAATCTGAGAGCCATAATTTCCTAGATCTTTTCACAGTCTTTGAACAAAATACCACGAGCTCGTGCTGGGAAGGGAGACGAAAGACAGCCTTAACTCTCGAGAAGCTCAAGTCGTGGGGTGGATAGATAAGCGACAAGTTAATACTTTCAATTAAGTCTGATGAGTAAGTAAGCACTGGGTGCTCTGGGAGCACATGGAAAAAAGAGCAATCCACCCGGTGCGTCTTGCGGGGGGGGGAGGGGGCGGGGGGCGGCAACTGAGGCCTCGAAACAGGAATAACCCAGTTAGTTTGATTTCAACAGCACACGACTGGGAGATCCACACTACACAGCTCTTAACCATCTAAAAAAGTGTGATAGGCTAGGAGAGCGTAAACTACTTGAAATCTAAGGAAAAGGGATCTCCCCTTCCCTTTGCCTTCCCCCTACTCTGGCACTTGCCGGGGGCCCGCAGCCCGCGCCCACGCGAGTCCTGAGCTGCACCAGAGCCCGGGCTCCGAGCACTTACGTGAGGAAGCATTCCGGGCGGTCGGTGGCTTTACCGACCTCCCTCAGGCAGCGCTCCAGGGTCCGCCGACGCCACACCCGCGGGGCCATGACTGACTGCCGCTCAGAACACAGAGCCGCATGCAAAGGAGGAGAGCCGCCCGGAAACCACGCCACAAAGACGCACCCCGCCCAACTGCAGCCGCTAGCCGAAGGTTCCGCGGCGAACAGGTTCCGGATCCACCCCCAGCCACAGCCAATGGCAGCCCGAGAACTTTCACCAAGGGGTGCGGGGGTGGCCTTGGCGGGGGGGGCTCGGGGGGGGCTCGGGGGGGGCTCGGGGGGGCGGGGCGGGAAACCGAAAATCGCCATTGGTCAGCTCGATGAACTTTCTCCAAACTTTTTGTTTTGTATTTCTGAGGAGCCCACAGGAGGTGTCGCGTCCTCCTTTTAAGTTTCTGCTTTAGATGCACTCGGTGACTTCAATACGTTGTGTAGTAAAAGAGAGGACCCGCTCCCAACACCCACGGAAACGCAGCACCACTTGTCACTTCCCCTAGCCTCGTCTGCCCCGCCCCCAGGATCTCGCCCCGCCCCCTAGTCTTGTCTGTCCCGCCCCTTCGGGCTCTTGTCCCGCCCCCCGCCGCGCCTTCACCCTTCCGACGCATGTGTACGTCGGGAATTAGCTAACGCTTACCAAGATGGCGCGTGTGCTGAAGGCGGCTGCTGCGAGCGCCGTAGGTGAATACTCCGGGCTTGGGGCTGTCCAAGGGGGGGTGTGCGGGACGGGACGTCAGGGCCAGAGGAGGCCGCGCCGTGGCCAGCGCTCCTTGGTCTGCTGCACTCTGCCCTCGAGATGCGTTCCTTGGCGGCTGTCAGCACCTTTAGACAGAGAGAGCCAGCCTTCCAGGGACGACTGGGTTAGCGTGGGGTTTTCCTTGTGTGTTTGCGTGTCACAGTCACCACTTCTCTGAGTGGCCCCGGAGGCTAGGGCACCCGGCTAAGGGGCAGCAAGGCTGGACCAGAAGCAAATGCAGTAAATGGCAGAGGGACAGTGAGGTTGTGTTTACCGCGCGCCCCGTGAGAGACGGGGGAGAAACCAGAGGAAGGACAAGTCCTGTGAAAACGCAGGCTGAACTCTGGGCTCCGCCAGCATCCTGCTGAGAACTCTGGAAGGTCAGTTGTGTAAAGAATACGGAAGGAGCGTTTTTAACCACATGGCCTAAGATATTCCTTATTTTGTATAAAATCAGGGAAGAAAGCAGTAGACTGATTGGAAGGTGCCTTGAGTTCTCTACACCACCATTAAAAAAAAGAAGCCTCAAGTTTTCTGTCACCCCAGTCCATCTACTTTCTCCTCTTTCTCTTTTTCTTTTCTTCATCCTTCATCAGGGGGGCAACTATTTCCCTTAATCTGAAGTTCCCTGTTAGGAAAGAAGTGCCGAGTGGTGACGTCTCAGAGTTACTCCTGAACGTTCGTGACAAATCCTTCAGCTGAGCACCTTAAGAAAGTGTTTAAGGGGATGAACTTTCAATAATGTTAGGTTTCTCTCCTAGAAAGTGCTGTATGTTCCACCTATTCAAACTGACAGTTCAAGTCGTCCTTCGAAGTCCCGTCTCAAACCGAACAAGTTCTTTATTTATTGATCTCTGTAGTCTTTCTTACCAGGCACAAAATGTCTTCTGCATCTATCATTGCAAGTCACCGGGGCTAAGTGATGAGAACCACACAAAATGTGCCATAATAGTTGTAGCTGTCTCAGCTGTGGATCCATTTAAAGAGGTGATATGTATACAGGAAAAAATATAACAATAGGCTGAGCACAACTTATTAAAAATTAATCTCTAATTAATAGGTAATACTCAAGTTTTGATAATAACATGCCCTCCTGGCCCCTCTTTCCTCTCCTTGGTAATATACAAGGCAGCATCTGAGCTCACATACCGTTGCAATAGCCCTTTTCAAAAGAACTCATAAAACAGTCATCTCATCTCTTAGAAAGCTGTCTCTTAGAAAATAGACATTGCTCATAGAACATACACTGAAGATATTAAAAACTGAGAACTTTCAAAGAATGGTAAAGAATGTCAGAGGGATGAGAAAATTAAATATCATGGTTGCACAACATCAACTTTGTTGTCAGACAGACCTAGGCTTAAGGCCCAGCTTTGCCACTCAGTGTGACCTGCAAGGAAATTAATCAGGTCTATTTTTTTTCTCTAAGTGGGAAAAATCTGAAGTACTCACTGAACTATTACTATTCTCTGTAATTTATGGCCATTGAGACTAATAGGCAGAGCTGGGCCACCCCATGATACACTCCTGCTTCAGAATTTGTGATCACAGTTTGCATAGGCAAGATTGTGTGGTAGCGTTGTTGCGTAAAAGTAATGACAAAATAAACCTGTGCGTCTTTATTGGGAGAGGTCAGATCAGCGAGATGTTATGCCATGGGATCTGTCCTACACCGATGAAAGATCCCAGCAGTATGGAGAATGCCTAGAGACTGGGCCATATCTGCATTGGGGGTAATAGGTTCTATAAGATATTAAAAAGAGTTCCCAAGATGAAACAACAGTCATGAGCAGTGTGGGCGAATTAGAGGGTTGCTAAAGCAACTGATTTCAACTTGGAAAAATTGTAAATCAGTATTCCTGTGTCAAAAAGTGAAAAGAATACTATGCTTATAATAGCTTCCAGCAGCATTATTCCATGAGGATGTCAGTAGTCACTAAATACTGAAATACTGTCAACAATGTTCTAAAATCAGAGTCCACGTGAGTAGATTTTCAAGAGTGAAAGAAGAGTAATCTCCTTGTCATAAAAAGTAGTAAGTTGTGGATTGATGAGATGAAACAGTGACTACAGGAGTACCATGTGTGCCGAAACATTCTCCAAAGATAAACAATCTTTACTTATTAAATAAGAGTTTGAACGTAAGCGCAGTACTGTGTATAGGGTAGGTGCACTGTCAACTTTTTCCTTTAAAAACATAAAATGCATTAGAAGTCAGAGATGCTTACATTTATAAGCTAGTTATTGATGTAACCTTTCTAAAAGTGACAGTAATGATAGTCCTTGGAATTTATAATGTACTTTGTGCGGGGCACTTTTCTAAACCTTTTGTATGTAATATTCGTTTTAGTCTCATGACAATATTATGAGGTAGGTATTATCTTCCTATATGAGAAACAAAGGCACAGAGAGGGTACGTAACTAGCCCAAGGTACACACCAATGGTAGCGTCAAGATTTGAACCAGAGCAGTCTAGCACAAGAGCCCACATTCTTAACCATAAAGCGTGCTACCTCTTTTATGATACTTACACACAAAACCTGAAGGTGAACATATAAATAATAATTTGAATATTAGAGAAGAGGCATTTTTATATATGTATTTTTAGAAATATTTTTATTCAGTAGTTGTTGGGGGGAAATTAAGGGGAAGGGAATATAACTTCCAAGTCATGTATTTATTGCAAGAACTGAATACTAATAAAGATGCATGTTTCTTTTGTAACTTATATGCACATCTTTGCATAAAGGGAAAGCAAAATGAAAATAGTGTATTCCAAAGGCTGGCTTTGATCTATCCTATTTTAGAGGCTTGAACCTTAGATGACTCCACTTTTTATTTCATTGTGGTTGAATATATCTAACTTAAAATTTACAGTTTTAACCATATTTAGGTATACAGGTCAGTGGCATTAAGTACCTTCATATTGTGCAACCATCATCATCTCCAGAACTTTTTCATCATTCAAGTTGAACCTCTCTGTACCCATTCAACAATAACTCTCCCATTATCCCAAACTCTAGCCCCTGGTAACCACTATTCTACTTTCTCTCTCTGAGTGTGACTACCCTAGGTGCCTGTTATAGGTGGAATGTGTATACAATTTATATACAGTGTGTATCCTTTTGTGACTGGCTTGTTTCCCTTAGCTTAATGTTTTCAAGGTTCAACCATGTTGTTATATGTCAGAACTTCATTCCTTTTTAAGGTTGGCTAATATTCCATTGTATGTGTAGACCACATTTTAGTTATCTTTTCATCTGTTGATGAATACGGGTTATTTCCACCTTTTGGCTTTTGTGAATATACACTTAAGAAATGGGTATATAAATACCTCTTCAAATTCCTGCTCTCAGTTCTTTTGGGTATATATCCAGAGGTGGGTTGCTGGGTCAAATGGTAATTTTATGTTATGACCCCACTTTTAAGGAACATGAAACTAGCAGAAAAACAGGAGAAGCTCAGAAAACAAAATCAGGTTAAACACACACAATTCATTTCAATTTGGCTTGCAAAGGATTGGCTTTGTGAAAAAAGTTAGTTTTGAAAATGGAAGCTGAACCTGTTAAAGACAAGAGTGGCCAAGTTACATGACTGTGAGGATAGATCTATGATGGAGTCACATGGAAGTAGGGTAACAGAACTGTTGTCTATTTACTAATTGCAATGAGTAAAAAATTATTCCTAATCATAGTTTTAAACAGGGTGAAAATACGTGTATGGTGCCTCTGGTTGAATGCTGAAAATGAATGGGTTTCTTACCAAACTAACTTGAAGGCACTTGTAATGAACGACTTTCTAAGTATGTCTGTCTCCTCAAACCAGATGTGCAAAAATTCAAACTTAAAAACTTATTACAGGGGCCTCCCTGGCGGCGCAGTGGTTAAGAATCCGCCTGCAGACGTAGGGGACGCGGGTTTGAGTCCTGGTCTGGGAAGATCCCACATGCCACGGAGCAGCTAAGCCCGTGCGCCACAACTACTGAGCCTGCGCTCTAGAGTCCGTGAGCCACAGCTACTGAAGCCTGTGCACCTAGAGCCCATACTCCACAACAAGAGAAGCCTCCGCAATGAGAAGCCCGCGCACCCCCCGCCCGCTGCAACTAGAGAAGCCCACGTGCAGCAAGGAAGACCCCACGCAGCGATAAATAAATAAATTAATTAATTTTAAAAAAACACTTATTACATGTTCTAAAATTAGATTATGTGAAGTCTGTACAACTTTGCAAATATACAAAAAACAGAGTTGGACACTTCAAATGGGTAAACTTTATAGTATATAAATTATATCTCAATATAATATCTCAATATTTCTGTTAAGAAAACCTTATTTCAAATGATTATTCACATTCTATGACACTTTATCTACAAATTTAACATATAGTTTCTTTAAATAGTAAGTACCCTTAATGTGTTTGAGTATAGACCCTTGCAGCTAAACCTTTCTTACTTGGAGTCGATGTCGAGAAAGCCTGGTCTGAAATAAAAACAATCTGAATGGAAAGGAATGCAATATTTTTAAGTCAAGGCACTAAAAGTATTTAGCAAGAAACAATATTGAAAAATTTGAAATTAGAGTTAATCTACATACCAGATTTGGTAACATATCCATTTCTTATACATCAGATTCCTGACGTGAGTGAAAGTCAGTTGTTCATCTTTACAATCCTGTTGTTTGTTTTTTTTAACACTCCTATTTTTATGTATCTCATACCTTTATTCACACATATGTATACATTGTAGTTTATTCATGGGAAGTAATCCTTTTTGGAATAGTCACGAATTACACATTATGGAATTCAAAGTAATGTAGTTCTATTGTACTTTCTGAGAGAAGCCTAAAACTAAAAGCTGTGGATTCCTATAGTTGGGGTGCAATCCGAAATAAAAATATCTTTTAAAAGTTGGCAAAAGTCAAAGGAGAAACTAATATTTTTTTAAAGTTCAGTTCACAACAAATTCTTCAGCAACACAATTTTTAAAGTATAAGAATCTATATCACTGTAACCCCTTTATTCTGTTTCTTACCCCAATTTGCTTCGTCTGTAGGATTTCACATTTCACTCATAGACTCCTCATTAACACTTTTTTTTGTGTGTGTAAAGTAATATCTAATTGTTTTAATTTGCTTTTCACTAATGGCGAATGATGTTGAATGTCTTAATGTGCTTTTTGACCATTTTTAAATCCTTTACCCTTCTTTTTATAATTTATTTATTTATTTTTGGCTGTGTTGGGTCTTCGTTGGTGCGCACGGGCTTTCTCTAGTTGCGGTGGGGGGGTGCTACTCTTCGTTGCGGTGCACGGGCTTCTCATCACAGTGGCTTCTCTTGTTGTGGAGCACGGGCTCTAGGCCTGCGGGCTTCAGCAGTTGTGGCTCGCGGGCTCTAGAGCGCAGGCTCAGTAGCTGTGGTGTACGGGCTTAATTGCTCCATGGCATGTGGGGTCTTCCCGGACCAGGGCTCAAACCCGTGTCCCCTGCATTGGCAGGTGGATTCTTAACCACTGTGCCACCAGGGAATCCCCTACCCTTCATTTTAAAGAAGTGGAATTATTGAATTCTCACCAGTATCACCATATTTATTTTTGTCCTATTCCTAGAATATATGCTTTAGGGACCAAATAAAACCAATAAAGTGATGTTTCCTTTCACAAACTAGTTTACACTTCTAGAAATAAGATCAACTAAAACATGGCCATAAAATCTTGATTTTTACATTATATAAAGATGTTATTATCTTTCTATTTTCCTAACACACAAAGAAGATTTTGTGTTCTGTTAAAAGGAAAAAGTATCAGTCATTCTTGTCAACTGTTCCCTCCTCTCATTTCCAAATGATAGGGAAGTTATGGAGAAGGACTGTAGTGAGGCTTCTAATAGCATGAGTTGCTTGGGCTTCCTTGTCAGTGCCAGAGTTTTTGGAATGTCCCTAAAGCAAACTGGCATAGGATATAAAGCTTCACCTTCACTTGGACGTATTGTAATTTACTCCTTGACATTGCCGTATGTTCCACTGCTGGCGATAGAATGCCTGCCAGAGAACCTCCCGCTGCCCCATCTCTTGTAAAGTTATCACTGGTAAGGAGAATTCAGAAATACCCAGACTCACTGTTTGACATACTCTTAAAGCTTCACAGAGCAAACAACACTAGCGTATGTATTACTCTACAGCTCGTCGACTGTATCTCCAGTTGTTTTTTAATACAGATACGTTCTATATTGAACTTGCATTGCAAATTGCACACATCGTAGAGATGCAAGGAAGGAAGGGAAGAGCAGTCTGACTGATGGTTTTGTTGGTTGGTAGCACTGTGCCCTTCAGATGGTTTCTTGGTCTCCACAGAACCCTGCATGCCACTCAACCAGCAAACAGTCGCTGTGTGTCATTAACAATAAGGATGGCTGAATTTACTGTACACCTGTTACAAATGTCTTGCACTGTAGTATTACATTTTTTACATCAAGTATCTAATTTTCACAACAAACCAGCAAGGTAGATATTTAGTGGGTAGTACCAGTATTTTTTAAAAAGCTAAAATAAAATACAATAGAACAGAAAATATTAGAGCACATCACATCTAGTAAGGATTAGGTATTCTTTTTATAAAACTTGATTTCAGTGGTACATTTATGTATGTGTGTACTGGTTTGGAGTACACAATTTCATGATGACACAATGAGTCCAAAGGACCGGAGTCACCAAGGAGAACACAAGACCGGGTGGGACAATACGTAGAGAAGAGACAGAGCTGGATGACCTCAGTATTGGGTGTCAGTCCCCCCCCAGCCAGCGGGCCTCTCCCAGTGGCCAGAGCAGGACAATTTGCCTGTACACGCTCCCCTTTGCCACAGTCCAAGGAACCCTGTCCCCTCCCTGTGGAGGACAGGTGTTACAATGGAGCTGGCCTTGTGACAGTCATGTTTTAAGCAGAGACAAAGGAGCATTTATTGATTCTGAAAGAGGGAGAGTCTCCACAAGGTGATAAGAGCCACTCAGGCTGTGGGCTCTTTATCTCTTAGTGAGGAAGCATTCCAGGCCCCCTGCGGCTGAGGAGACTGCCTTCCCGACAAGGTATATGGTCTTAAATCAGATCAAATAGTGCCACTTTAATTTCCCTGGTATCAAAAATGTTAGTAAAGGGGAATTAATTTTATGTTAGCTGAAGCTCTGTGATACTAGGTACTATTTAAAGTGTTATTTCATTAAGAGCTAATAACCCTTTGTTTAAAATATGTATTCTTCAATTTGCCGTTTCATACTTTTTTATTAAGTGATGTAGTTTTGCAGGATTATATTAGACCTCGTACATGTGTATAGTTTTCATTCTGGGGAGAATCTGGCTCTTAAAGTCCAGTATTTTGGGGACTGAAGAAATAGTAGTACATGGGGAGAACACATTGCAGGCTGCTTCAGTTTCCAAATGTTCCAAAGGTTTCTTCCCATTAGAAGCAGTTCTGCTTCTACTCCTTCAGAATTATAAGAACATTTAAAAAATCACTCAGAGGAAACTCTCGTAAGTTTAAGTACCCTCTTGATCTTTGCTTGTTTTTCCCCCAATAATGAGATATTTTCCTTCGTTGGTGATCATCCAAATAAAGTACACATTAAAAGGTACTTATAGTTCTAACTTCAGTGAACTTACTGCAGAACGTAAGACAAAAAATTGGTTGTAGGTAGAGAAGAAAATTGCTTGCTCTCATCATTAAATGTATGTCATTTCACTATGACATTCAAACTTACCCTTTAAAAAATGCAGAGAATAGCAAATAATCCGTAATGATATGCAGCTATCCTTTAAGTGTTATTGGTAAATATAAATTATTATGAAAAATGTCATCCTTTGTCCTGAATTTAGAAAGCTCAGAATTAGCTTTTTAATTCCCGACAGTTATTTCAGAGCGGAGTGAGTAATTCTGACATAAGTTTTTTCATTTATGTACTCTGATTTAATTTCAGTAATTAAAAAGAAAAGGCATGTAAATAATTTTTACATATATGAGTATATTTTGTTGTTTCAAAAATTAATTTTAGAAGGGCATCAATTCTCAGAAGAAGGATCTCAATGCCTGCTCCATTTTTCAGGGCTTTTTCCCAGACTTCAAACTCCAGTTCCAACAGTAAGAACTTTTTCCATGTCCCTGTCCTCGCATCAAGTGGCTGGTCCTGTATGGAACCTCGGTCGACTCAATCATGTCGCAGTAGCAGTGCCAGACTTGGAGAAGGCCAAGGCATTTTATAAGGACGTTCTCGGGGCCCAGGTAGGTGAGACGGTCCCTCTTCCTGAGCATGGAGTATCCGTTGTTTTTGTCAACCTGGGAAATACCAAGATGGAGCTGCTTCATCCACTGGGAAATGACAGTCCAATTGCAGGTTTTCTGCAGAAAAACAAGGCTGGAGGAATGCATCACATCTGCATTGAGGTATTTTAATTGTTTTAATCCTTGGTATTGTAAATTTCTCTTTTAAAATGTCTTTTACTTTTGAAGGCTACATATTGCCGCTGTCATCAGAAACTTCCATTAAGTTCTTTCAGGGAAATGGTAAAATTGGTTCTCTTCAAGGATGGATCTATAGATATATTCTCTTTCCCTCTAGAAAACTGCAAATAATAATGAAAATATGTTTTATTGAAGTCTGGGTTCAACTATACAAAGGCCACTGAAGTTGGCCAAAACAGATTTGCGTCTTTGCTGTAGTATTTATTGACCGCATACAACCTTCCATGCGATAGGAACACACTGCTTTCGCTGTCACAAGGCAATTAGAAGAAACAAGTGACAAGACTTTATAAAGTAAGAATTTCCATATACATGCTAAGTATTATAATTATTTTCTATCTTTAAAATTCTAATAACTTGTTCCTTATTACAAAGGCAATACATTTTCAATTACTGACTGTGATTTCTCAGATCTTCTCAGTTGCATCTGCTAACAATTCCTGAAAAACAACATGAAGTGTTAGACAAGAACATTCTCATTAGAGAGCCTTTATCTGTAGATGTTCATGTTCAGATAACTGCTTTTGGAATATCAGCATTACCAATTATGCTTCAATTTAAATTATTTTGGTAGGACAAGTCTCTTGATAGAAGGAATGACATAATTCATAGTTAGGCCTCATTCCCAATCCAGGAGAGAGGGGGGGTTTGGTTCCAGCATGAACCCAAGGATTTATTCAGTTTACATTGCAAATATATTTGAGAACCTACCGAGTGTACTCCACTGAGGGCTTGGATTCAGCAGTGAGTAAGAAAGGCATGGCCGTGCCTGCGGTCAGGAGGGACAGCTGCTTATAGTGCACTGGGATAAACAGAATTAATGTGTCTTCTTAGTTGTGCAATGAAGGAAAGATTGATTGCTCCTGGCAGGCCAAGGAGGTGGTAAGGTATTGCAGGGCATGAGTTACAGTGAATGTGAAGGAATCCCCAGGTGGACAAAGGGAGGAAGGTATTCTAGGCAGAAGGAAAGCACATAGAAAGGCATCGGGTTATCATAACTACCAGCATTGTGTCCTCTGGCAGGCTACGAAATACTAGACGTGGCTTATTTATTTCTCGTAGCTACCCTTGAGGGCTATATTAACCCCATTTGACAGGCGAGTAGTTAGAATAGTTAACTTGCCTGCAGTCACATATGTAGGACATGGCAAAGGTGGGGTTCAAACCCAGGTTTGTTCTGATTCCAGAATCTGCAGGGTTAGCCATGGCGCCAGATTGCCTTCATTGGATTAGCTGAGTTTAAAATTTCAGGTGGGGAAGCCATAAGATGGTAGACAAAGGAGCTAAACAAGGCCCAATATTTAACCTTTATCCCTTTTTTAGGAGGTTAATTTTGGCTGCAAGTCTTTATTTCAGTGGACTTGAGGGCTTGTCTAAGACTCCGCAGGATGAGAAGCAGGATCATCAGCCCTTGAACACACTCATCTCTCTCCCACACTATACTGTCTGTGTTCTACATCAGAGAACCCAGGCCTTCAAAGGAAGCCACTGTGAGTTAGAAGTTCAGTTAAGTAAAAAATAGTGGAAGTTGAGTAATGTAAAAGTGAATTCAAAAGTCCAGATTAAAGGGGGGAAATGTAAATGTTTGTCAGTATGAAATGAAGGTAGGTGATAGGAGAAGTTGTGAAGAGTGGTTAGTTAGCTGCTGCATTAGTATGCCACACACCCTATTATTAGTCTCTCTGTAAAAAATAAAACGTCTTGACTGGGTAGATTTTATTTTTCTATTCTCAGTCTAACATGAGCTGTCCCAGGCGGACGGCACAGCTCTGCTGTCAGTAACATATGACTTACAGGGTAGCTCCAGGCCTCACCAAAGGCAGAGAGAGAATACAGGGCAGGTATCTTCAGGGGGTGATCTAGAAACCAAACATATCACTCCTGTCCCTGTCGTTGGTTTGGTCACACGGCACACTCGACCTCACGTGTAGTCTGTAGTCAGGCACTTACATGCCCTGCTAAAACCTGGGGCCTGGTATAATTCAAAGGAGGAAATGGAAAGTGGGTACTGGAGGCCACCAGTTTATGCTAGTTGGTAATTTTTAAAAGTGGTATTGCAGGGATAGCATGACACTTTTTTTCTGAATGAAGGTATGTTTTAAGGTGGAGTCATTTGAGAATCGTTGTCACCTGCTGTGGAAACCTGTGAAATGAAGTTGTTACCACACGCAGGGGCTTGGTTCCCTAACTCACCAGAGAGAGCAGAATTCCTCACCGATTCTTGAACAGGAAAAACATTTTTGTTGAATGAACCTGCAGAGATTTCAGAGTTAATTATTTTACCGTAGTGTAACCTAGTCTCTCCTGCTAATACAACTTAGGTCTGAAATTGTCTCCCACTGGAAGTACAAAGGTGATAGAACTCGTCAGAAAATATTTCTTTGGTCGTTCCAGTTTCTGTGGCCACATAATACATTATCCCTACACTTTGGGGTGTGATGACAACTATTGTATGTTGCTGGGGATTTTGTGGGTTGGGAGTTTGGGGGAGGGTTCTGCTGGGCAGTTCTTGCTTGGGGTCTGTCCTGCGGCTGCGGTCAAACATGGAAGTGAGGCTCCGCCGGGCCGGGTGTCCCACGCGCGTGCTGGCGTCTGCTGCTGGCTGGACGCCGGGTGTGCAGCTGGGCCTCCCAGCAGAGCACATGTGTGTGATCCCTGCAGCTCCACAAGCTGAGGGCACTTCTCAGGACAGTCGGACTTCTTACCAGGCAATGGACTTGCTGACTCCTTACCGGCCAGAGTGAATGTCCAAGAAGGCCAGGTGGGACTGTGTGGCATTTCCGTCCTGGCCTCGGAAGTCCCACAGCAGCACTTCCGCTGTCTGTTGGTCATAAACAAGTCCTCGAGGCTGCCCAGATGCAGGGGGAGAGGAGAAGCCGAGAAGCTATGGCCGGGTCTTACAAGTGCTACAGCCATCCATGTAGTGATGTGTTCTAAACAGAAGGAATGTGTGTGAAACTTCTAGAAGCTCTAGAACGATTTTATTTTCAAATAGCCAGAAATGGGAACCAGGAGCATTCCCTCTGCAAGAGGAGGCAACCTGTCTAGCCTTTGTGAATAGAAGAAGACTCGAGAGAGGGGTAGGGGTACTTGAAATGTGGAAGGTGATAAATACACGTGTGTTTGGCTTTCCCTAGAGGAAGTTTGGAGGTCATCTTGTTCCGTCTTTTTCTTGCTGACGTGCGGACCGAGCAGCCTCAATTGTCTGGCACAGCTGTGCTGACGTGCATGTGTGCTTCTGACCTTCCGCAGGCCTCTCCCTGAGGAGAAGTTTCTGGTATCGAATAGAACTACCCCTGCTTTCACTAAATAACTTAAGACAGCAAGGTATGTCACAGTGAAAACCTTAAAGGCCACTGAAAATATTCACTTATTCAACAAATTAGTACTGTTTAAAAATATTCAAGTGCTTCCATGCTGGTCGGTAAATAGCTGCTGCTCTAAACCTTCTGAGTAACATCCTCCTTCCAGAAGGACCCTTCTCTGAGACCCCTCAGACATCTCCCCCCACCACACACGCACAATTCAGCAACTGAAGGCTTACTACGCAGTACAGCGGGGGTCCTCCAGGACTCTGCCCCCGGATAGGGTCCCTTCTGTTCTGTTTGGTTGGTGTCTTTGTCTTTTATGTTCCTGATCGTTAAGCATTTTCAGAGTCACTGTGACTTTCACTGCATTAGGTGCCGGGATGTGTAGCTAAACAAAAAAGTCCCGGTCCTCTCAGCATTGCCCGCTGCTGCACGTTTTTATGTGTGCCCTGCACTTCCCACAGAGGATTAGAGGTGACTGGCCAAAATACAGCCTATGAGACACCAAAGGATAAACCTAAGTAACAGTGCAAGTTAGAACAAAGAGGAAAATGAATCAAGAGAAAACTCAAGGTAAGATTAGTGTACCCACTCGTTCTGTCAGATATTTCCTTCTAGCTGCCAAAACAAAAGGGAAAATAAATACTACTAAAAACAGGGCTTCCCTGGTGGCGCAGTGGTTGGGAGTCTGCCTGCCGATGCAGGGGGTACGGGTTCGTGCCCCGGTCCGGGAGGATCCCACATGCCGCGGAGCAGCTGGGCCCGTGAGCCATGGCCGCTGAGCCTGCGCGTCCGGAGCATGTGCTCCGCAATGGGAGAGGCCACGGCAGTGAGAGGCCCGCGTACCGCAAAAAAATTAAAAAACAAAAAAACAGTCGTGGCCCCTTCCCCCTTCTTCCCTTCCCTTCGTGCCATCCTGGAGACTTTAGGTAGAGCAGAGCCAAACACTAGTGCACGCTGCTGGGGAGAGCGGGGGAGCCCAGAGCGGGGTGCGGGGCCACGTGCGATGAGGCGCCCCCGCGAGCAGAGCTGCCTGCTGTGGGAAAGCTGGAGGCCGAGCAGGGTACACCCGCGTAGGGAGCCTCCAGCGCAGGGTGTCCGGGTCTGAGCAGAGGATGCCACCAGGCTTGGGGCGTCAGAGTGAGCAGGGCAGCAGTGCCGGGGGCCAGCCCGATGCAGGGAGTGGAGTCCCAAGCATGTTGGGAGCAGAGGGTGTGAGAGCCTGAGCAGAACGTGTGCGCGTGTGCACGCACGTGCAGGGGGCACCTGGCGTGGGGAGGCGGGGCCTGAGCTGTGTGTGGAGTGTGTCAATGCCGGGGGAGACAATGACTCATGGGGAGGTGAAGCCAAGCGGGCTTGCGGATGTCCTTGCATGGGGTGGCCGCTCTGGGCAGTCAGGGCCTGAGCAGGGTGTGGAAGGTGTACGCGTGTTGGGGCCACTCTGTGCAGGAGGGGGGGACCCAAGCAAGGTGGCGAGGACTTGAGTACGGGGAGTGGGGTGGGAGGCCCTGATGCAGGGGGCCAGGCCCAGGGAATGGGAGCTTAGGTGGGGTGAGGAAGCAACCAGATGGGGTAGGGGGAGGACACGTGGGGTGAAGCGAGCGTTGCTGAGGGAGGGGCAGCAGCAGGGTAAGGACTGGTTATGGGGGAGGCGTATCAGGTGAGCGGGCATAGCTCCCCAGTGTCGGAGATGGTGGTACAAATACACAAAGGATGTTAGATTATGAAAGAAAAAAACTTTAAGGTGAGAGACTAGCAAGGTAACTTATTTCCTGCATGCTGGGTAATGTCTGTTCTTCAATGAAGAAGAGAGAAAATTCTACTTTTTGAAAAACTCCATTCTCATTTTGGCTTTACAGTAAACCCTAGGGAATTGCTAAGCTCTACAAGTGATCTGTGTATCACGGGTTCCCAGACGTGGGGCTTTTGTAGAATGATAATATTTCCAGAGAACAAAAGAAGTGGGCAGTTTGATCAGGTTTTTTAACTTTCTCTGTTATTCAATAAGGAAAAATTTTAAAAATTCTGTCTCTTGCTAACATCATTTTGGAAAAGAAAGGGCATTTTATTACCAAGAAAAAACAGAGGAGAAGAAAAAGGAGAAATCCTCTTGGAATAAAAGAGTTCTGTCAGTTAAGATATTTAGTTTTTTTAATGTTTTATTATCAACTGGTGAAAATTTCAGAGCAGCATTTGGGAAACTTTCTATATAGCCAACACCAGACCACATAGCAAGTATGGAAGCTAATGTGTGCCCTTCTGAAATAATCCCCAAGACTACACAGGAACCTTCTGAACACGATACAAAGTGAGAACAGTGTTAGGTTTGCCTAATTCACTTAGTTTTTTGTTTTTTGGGAAAAGACAGTTGAAACAGAAATATTTTATTCAGACTTTTAATTTTAACTTCCATGGATTTATATCAGTTTGAAGATTAAATTCATTCATTATTGGTATCAATAAGCACTATTACAATTTTATATAAAATAAAAAGCCTATATTTTTAAGATTAATCAAAATATGCACCATTAAAAGTAGCACATTATTGGTCACTGTGAATTACATACCTTAAGGTTTTTAAAAATATATTATTTAGTCCAACTTCTTGTCTTTCAACACACAAGATTGCATTGCCATTTTCAGATGAGGCAGCTGAGGACCAAAGAGAGTATAAGATTTACCTGAAGGTTCTGAATTCTGACTGTGACAATCCAAACTTTTTTTATTTGGAGTACTGTCACTCTTAATTTCCAAATTACAGGAGAAAATCAAAATAAATTCCCAGACACAGATACAATACCCGCTGCTGCCTGTCCCCACCCTACCATACCCCCCAAAACTGATAAGAAGTTGAAATGAATAGCCCAGATATTCACCAATGACATTTAAGGTCTTACAGAGCTATGTGATACACAATTGTACTTGTACAAAGGACTATAAAGCAGATTTTTTTAGATGGGTTATTATTGACTATGGGTTTTTGTTTGTTTGTTTGTTTGTTTTTTGTGGTAAATGGGCCTCTCACTGCTGTGGCCTCTCCCATTGCGGAGCACAGGCTCTGGACGCGCAGACTCAGCGGCCATGGCCCACAGACCCAGCCGCCCCGCAGCATGCGGGATCCTCCCGGACCGGGGCACAAACCCGCATCCGCAGGCGAACTCTCAACCACTGCACCACCAGGGAAGCCCTGTGGTTTTCTTTAGGTCTATTCCTAGAAGATATTTATATTCTAAAAAGGAGCATATAGCTAAATTTTTTTTTGTTGTTTAAGTATATCTCTCTCAATCAACAAATATATTTAAAAATTTTTATATTTGTATAATCTCATTTTATAATTCATAAATTTAACCTGTCTCCATTTATAATAACTACTAACGTACTTGAACTTTTAAACTTTTTTTGGTTTTTATTTCTTTTCTCCTTTTTGCCTTCTATTGAATTGAGAAACTTTTTTTAAAAATTCTTTCTTCCTCTGCTATTTTAGAGATTACAAATTCTAGTTCGATTTGTTTAGTAGTTAGCCTTAATTCTTTTAACTTACAGAAAACTTCAAACACAAAAAATGACAGTCATATAATGAACTCTCATGTACCTAAACCCAATTTCAACAGTTATCAATTCATGGATAATCTTATTCCATATATACTCCCTCCATCACATTATCACACTTCCCTTTTCTTATGTTAATGTGAAGACATTTCTAGACCTCATGTAATTTCATCCATAAATATTTTAGTTGTGTGTATGTGTTTATTGCATTTTTTATGTATTTATACAAAATCATAATGGCATCTAAAACAAAATTAATGGTAATCCTCTAATATCATGAAATACCTAGTAGGTATTCAGATTTGTTCTTCTATAACTTTTTATAGTGTGTTTGAATTAAAATCCCAATAATGGGCACACATTGCTGCTGGTTGGTATATGGCCTTTGAGCCTTTTTGTTGTCATTTAGTTGTGTGTGTGTGTGTGTGTGTGTGTGTGTGTGTGTAAGCAGGGGTCTTGAATGATAACTTAGCTAGTTTAAAATTCTAGATTGACATAATTTTACCTCAGTACTTTGACATTACTCCTGTATCTTCTGGTCTCTGTTCCTACTCGTAAGAATTTGTTCAGTTCAATTGTAGGGAGTTGTTGTTTTTCCCTGAGAGCTCTTAAGATATTCTCTGTATCACTGATGTTATTCAGTTTGTCTATTATATGTATAGGTATTGGTTTATCTTTATTTATCCTGCTTTATTCTCAGGTGCACTTTTAGTTTGAGGACTCAAGTCTTTCTTCAATTATGGAAAATTATCAGTTATCTATTCAAATATTGCTGTTGTCACTCCATCTGGTCTCTCTTTCTTTAGCTCAGTTTTGCTAGAATATCTGAATCTGTCTTCCATATCTTTTAATATTGCTTTAACATATTTTTGTCTATCTTCACCAGTCCCTGCTATGTGCATATACCTTCAAATGCCAGTGGAATCTTGTTCATGACCTGTCACCAAACTCTTTTGTTCAATAGGCAACACTAGAGAAGGACAAGTTATCGTCTAACCATTAAGAAGAGTCCAGATTTCCCTTCTTATAACCTAAATGTTTATTAGTAAGGGAATGATTAGGTCCCCTTTCATATTTCTATAAAGTAATTAGTTAGGACACTATGTAGCAGGTTAAAAGTTGTTGACCTATATGTACTGACATGAAAAAATTGCTAAGATATATTACATAAAAAAGCAGATACAAATAATGCATACAGAAAGCATTATGTACCCCTGTACACACATGCACACACACACAATGTATGTGTGTGTGTGTGTGTGTATATATACACTTTAATTGATATACATGTTAGTTAGTCAGACTGCAAAGTTCAGAGCCAGCTATCAAGTTTAGAGGACACATGGTCCTCCAGAAGACCGCCCTTACTCGACATCATCTGCAAATGTAGGGTTTTCCAAAACCACCCTCATGCTCAGTAACGCTCTAGAAATGCTCACAGAGCTCCCCGAAAGCTATTACGCTCATTCTTATGGTTTATTACAGAGAAATGATACAGACCAAAATAGCCAAAGGAAGAAACACAGAGGGCAGCATCTGGGAGGGCTCTAAATGCAAAGCTCTCATTTTCCTCAGGACACGTGACCATTCTGGCATTGATGTGTGACAGTATGCATTGAGTATTGCCAACCAGGGAAGCTCACACAAACTGAAATGTTGAGTTTTTCTTGGGGCTTTACTACTTAGGCATGGTCGATTGATTGATTGCCCACATGGTTCAACTCAGTCTCCAGATCTGCTGATATCATGTGACCCACAGCTCCTACCTTAAATCACATGGTTTCTGGCATGGCCAGCCCCTACCCTAAGACTATGATGGCCAGCTCTACTTGAAGATCCAGATTGGTCAGCTTCTACCCTAAACAGAGACACTCCTATCAGGTTATATGTTATCTCCCACAAGTCAAGGGCAAAGACACTCCTATCAAGGTTACAAAAATTATCTCCCAGAAGTCAAGGCCAGATCCCTCGTAGACAAAACCAGATTCTTTACTACTTCATACATATGTAAGGATTATAAATATATTTTAAGATTTGGAAGAGCATACATCAAACTGAGGACAGTAGTTACCTCTGGAGCAGGAAGTATTATTAGTGGTAGTCAAGGGGTTCTTAGCTCTACCTGTATGTTTAAATTTTCATGTACTGTATAATTTTAAAATTATCTTTAAATGGAAAGACTGAATTTAGACTAACTTTGGGAAAATGGAAAAAGAAGTCAAATCCAGTAGAATGAAATTCTTTATATGCAGATACAAAAAGGGAAGCTATCAGGAATCCTACTGTTCTGAGAAAGATGAGACTAGACCAGCTCTTTCAAAATAGCATGAAATGACCATCATAGTCTGGGCATGACTTTGAAATAGCTATCAGGTTTAAAAAGAAACATTGTCAGGAATGTACAAGTAGAATGTACTCTGAAGAAATTATAGTTTATTTATAGTAACATTTAGTATCCTTATCAGTGGTTTGACCAGTTTTAGAATCCAGTATGTAATCCTGGGCTCTTTGAAAGTAAGATTGTATACATATGAACATTTGTTAAATCTATATTTGGGTACATGGGTGTTATTCTCTCTGGATTTTTTTTTATTATTGTTTGTAATGCTGTTGATCATTAAATTCCAGGGTGATGTATGACTGCCTAGGGATGCAGGGATTCTTATTATCCCTTTCTATCCACTTACTGGGTTCCAAGTCTAGGAGGCTGATTTTCCAAGACACAGGATAATTACTCTTCCATCAGGTATTTAGAGACAGATTTGCTCCTTTCCTAGACTGCTAGTAAGTATGAAGAAAATAGAAATGTTTTAGAAGAGGCTTGCAAAATTATAAATGTTTGGATTTTTTTAGAATGGAGAAAAACATTTTGGTGACAGTTTAATAGTGATTTTCATGTATATGAAGTTCTAATCTCAAAAGTAATAACCAGACAGTTTGTCAGGTGAGAGGTTTGGAGATCAGGGAAGCACTCATATTTGCTGAGTACCTTCTATAAACTGTGCTCAAAGCTTCTTATCTGTTATTTTAATCTCTTGGCCATTTATATGGCAGGCCTCATGTCCCTCTTATAAATGAAGAACCTGAGGCTCTTAGGAAAAACAATTTATGCAGTATCGTCAATAGTACTGCTAGACGAACATGCTATGAAGTGTAGCATACATTATTTAGCTTGTAAGGAGAAATGTTTACTAATGGTGAAAATTCTTAAGCATTGTGCTTGCTTACCTAGGAAAACTTAGCAACTTCTTTTCCTTCTCTAGAAGTATTAAGCTTATTTTTGTGATGGTTTAAGGATGGTTCTGCCCAAAGGCAGAGAGCTCGCAGTTTCTTCTAAGCCTTACGATATAATTTGGTATTTTTATGATCTCAAATGTGTTCTTATTTATTTCCTTTTCTCAAGGTGGATAATATAAATGCAGCTGTGATGGATTTGAAAGAAAAGAAGATTCGTATTCTAAGTGAAGAGGCCAAAATAGGAGCACATGGAAAACCAGTGATTTTTCTCCATCCTAAAGACTGTGGTGGAGTCCTGGTGGAATTGGAGCAAGTGTGACTTATATTCTCAAGAAACTAAATTAATTGCCCTGAAAAAGCCTTATCAAAATGTGCTTTGGCATTGAGTTCTTCACTGCTTCCATCACTTAAAAGTTAAATCTAATCACAGAAAGAGATTTTTTAAAATTATATATGTGTGGGGCCTCCCTGGTGGCGCAGTGGTTGAGAGTCCGCCTGCCGATGCAGGGGATACGGGTTCGTGCCCCGGTCTGGGAGGATCCCATATGCCGCGGAGCGGCTGGGCCCGTGAGCCATGGCCGCTGGGCCTGCGCATCCGGAGCCTGTGCTCCGCAACGGGGGAGGCCACAACAGTGAGAGGCCCGCATACCGCAAAAAAAAAAAAAAAAAAAAAAAAAAAATTATATATGTGTGTATATATATATACACACACATAAAATATTTGCTAATTACTTTGGTTTTTTTCCTGATTTGGAGAAACCTTTGATTACTAAGTACTTATGGAATATTATTAAAATCATATTCATAGAAATAAATTATTCCTGTTCTAAAATGGGGTAATTGAGTACTCTGTGTGTGTGTGTGTGTATGTGTGTGTGTAAGAATGGATGCACAGAGGACACCTGACAGCTGTGCATGGCTACATATCTGGGACAAAGTGATTCCTAAGGATGTTATAGAGAGTTTTTTAGAGCAAACTGTTTAAGGAGTTTTTACCTCAGAATTTTTGCTCTTCTGGAACAGCTCAAGTTCCTTATGGGCCAGTATTTTGGGTGCTAGTGCTAGATGTATGAGCAAGAAGTTCTGTGGAAAATTTGGTGCCTGATCTAGTGGATGCATAGATAGATGAATTTTTTTTTAATCAGTAAACATGGAAAGGGTAGTGAATTTGTAGTTATCTGTCAAGTACTAGGACACCACAACAGGTCCTAGAGGAATATACAAAATGAATAGAAACCCACTGCCCTGAAATTTATGGTCCAGTTGGGAAAACTACTTCATGAACTAAATGTACTTGTAAAACAACATGAATGAGTTGAAAAGGAAAGGAAAGGGAAAGGAATATAGATCTCAGAGATTGTGCTTAATTAGAGGCATATCAGGTTTTTGGTCAGACTCCCAAAGAGAAACAAGTATCAGATGAATTTCAGGGATCACAGAGGTATGTATGGAATGCACAATGTATGGGAAAGTGGTTGGTCTTAAATTCATGGATGATTAGATGTTGAGTGATGAGTAGTGTGCACATGCTGAGCTTGTGGTTATGGAAGACAGGTATAACATCTAGTTATACTTGTCATTTCGAAGTTACAATAAAAAATTATCTGACATTCTCAATGCTTGTAGAGGTAATATTTAAGATAACTATATCATGGGGGGACGGGGATAAAGGGACTTAAATGGTGGTTAAGTTTCAACATTCCACCTGAAGAGATAAATGCTAATACTAGTAGACTGTAATAAACGTCATATGTATATTGTAATCCCTAGAGTTACCATTGAAAATATTAAACAAAGAGATATACTCATAAATATAGATCATTCAGAATGGAATATTGAAGAATGTCCAAATAACCCACTTGAAGACAGTTAAGGGGAAACAGGAAAAAACAATAAAATGACAGACTTACATCCTAACGTACCAATAATTACATTAAATGTAAGTAGCATTAACATTTAAAACAAGTAAGACCAGGGAATTCCCTGGTGATCCAGTGGTTAGGACTCTGCACTTCCACTGCAAGGGACCTGAGTTCAATCTCTGGTCAGGGAACTAAGATTCCACAAGCCACGTGGTGCAGCCAAAAAAATAAAATAAAAAATAAAAATAAAAAGACCATATAAAATATGCTTTGTGATCATAACTGAATCAAACTAGAAATCGATAACCGATAACAGGAAAATCTCCAAAAACTTGTAAATTAAGCAACATGCTTCTAAATAGCCCATGGGTCAAAGAGGGAGTTTCAGGGAAATAAGCATTGAGCTGAATGACAATACGTAATCTGTTTTATAAAGTTCACTTTGTGAATTTAATTCATAAGTTGACAATAAAATTATCTCATAAGCAGAATAAAATTTGGTAGCAATGTATGCAAAATATGATGTATAGTAGATTCTATTGATAGCCTCCTAGCCTCTATTCACTATTTTCTCCCTAATAGAATCCTGACTTTGTTAGATACCAGTGCTTAGTCCCTCTCCACACACAGATAAGGCCTCAGGTAAAGTCCCCAAGTTGGACTTACTTTCCATCACCCTTCTAGTGATGGGTTCACAGTGTGTGATCTGTATCTGCACAAAGAGCGTGAATAAAGGTTTCTAGAGGCTTCTGGGAATGTTCTTTCCCACTTTTCAATGAGAGCCATGAGAGATCAGTCTGTCCAGATGTGAACAAGCAAACAGGAACCAGAACTATGGAAAAAACACATAGGTCAGGGTGACTCTGGTTGGCAGAACAGAGAAACAAAAAAAACCTTTTCAATGACATTTTCAAAGAAATTATTATTGAGTAACAAGTTGAATCTATTATAATGGTGGGGGGGGTTAGTTAAGAAAAAAAACTATCTTCACTGAAAAGTTATTTCTGAAAACTAAAAATACTTATCCACTACATCTATATAATTTTAAAACCTTTATATGGCTTTTACAAACATTAAAAACAAAATAAGCAAGCTAGTTACTCTTATTACAATACTTATTCAGATATTTTAATAAATGCCTTAGCCATATCTATCTGCAAGACCTCATTACTGCATTTTTCTGAAAAATTCAATTTTTTTCAGTATGATAATATTTTAAAATACATGATTGCCTAAGTTTTCATCAAAATTATAATTTAGAGTTTATATATTAGAAATTGTTGACATATCCAATTGACTCTTCTGTGTAGAACATTTATGTTTTTTCCTTTTAAATAGTCTTTATTATTTTTTAGAGCAGCTTTAAGTTCACAGCAATACTGAGCAGAAAGCACAGAGTTCCCATATAACCCCTGCCCCACACATGCATATATAGCCTCCCCCACTATCAACACCCACACAAGCATGATACGTTTGTTACAGTTGATGAACTTAGACTGACATCATTATCATCCAACATTCATAGTTTACCTTAGGGTTCACTCTTGGTGTTATACGTTCTCTGGGTTTTGGCAAATGTAAAATGACATGTATCCATCATTACATATTATACGGAATAGTTTTGCTACCCCACAAATCCTCTGTTCTCTATATATTCACCTTTCCCAGCAACCACTGATCTTTCTACTGTCTCCATAGTTCTGCCTTTTCCAAAATGTCATATTGGAATTATATAGTATAAGCTTAGCCTTCTTAGATTGGCTTCATTTCACTTGATAGCTCATTTCTTTTTAGTGCTGAGTAATATTCCATCATTTGGATGTACCACAGTTTATCCATTCACCTACTGAAGGACACCTTGGTTGCTTCCACTTTTTGGCAATTATAAGTAAAGCTACTATAAACACAGTGTGCAGTTTTTTTGAGTGGACATATTTTTCAGCTCATTTGGGTAAATACCAAGGATTTGTTTCATGTTGTAAGAAATCACCAAACTGTCTTCCAAAGTGGCTGCACCATTTTGCATTCCCACCAGCAATGAAAGAGAGTTCCTATTACTCTACATCCTTGCCAGTATTTGATGTTGTCCATGTTCTGGATGTTGGCCATTTTAATAGGTGTGTAGTGATATCTTGCTGTTTTAATCTGCATTGCCCTGAGGACATAGGATGTGGAGCATCTTTTCATATGCTAATTTCCCATCTCTCTCTCTCTGTGTGTGTGTGTGTGTGTGTGTGTGTGTGTGTATATATATGTTCTTTGGTGAGGGACCAGTCATGCCTTTTTCCCATTTTTAAATTGAGTTTTTGTCATTGTTGAGTTTTAAATGTTCTTTGTACATTTTGAACAACAATCCTTTATGTCTTTTTGTTTATCCTTTTTGTCTTTTGCTAATATTTCAGTCTGCAGCTTGTCTTCTCATTTTCTTGACATTCTCTTTCACAGAGCAGACGTTTTTAATTTTCATAAAGTCAAACATCAATTCTTTCTTCAGCTTATCAGTTCTTTTTTTTTTTTTTTCCATGGATGATGCCTTTGGTGTTTTATTTTAAAAATCACCACCATGACCAGTGTCACCTAGGTGTTCTCTTCTAGGAATTTTATAGTTTTACATTTTACATTTAGGTCTATAGTCTATTTTGAGTTAATTTTTGTGAAGGGTACAGAGTCTGTGTCTAGATTAATTTTTTTGCATGTAAATGTCCAATTGTTCCAGCACCCTTTGTTGAAAAGATTATCTTTGTTCCATTGTATTGCCTTTCCTCTTTTGTCAAAAATCAGTTGACTGTCTTTATGTGGGTCTATTTCTAGGCTTTCTATTCTGTTTCATTGATTTGTCTGTTCTTTCACCAATATCACACTGTCTTGAGTACTATAGTTTCATAGTAAGTCTAAAAGTCAGGTAGTGTCAGTCCTCTGATTTTGTTCTCCTTCAATATTGAGTTCTCTATTCTGAGTCTTTTGCCTCAGTGTATAAACTTTAAAATCCCTTTGTTGATTTCCACAAAATAACTTTCTTGAATTTTGTTTGGGATTGTATTGAATGTATAGATTAAGTTGGGAAGAACTGACATCTTGACAATATTTTTTCCTATCCATGAATATGGAATATCTCTCTGTTTATTTAGGTCATCTTTGATTTCTTTCACTAGAGTTTTGTAGTTTTCTTCATATCCATCTTGTACATATTATGCTAGATTTATACCTAAGTATTTCATTTTGGGAGGTGCTAATGTAAATGTTAATGTGTTTTTATTTTCAAATTCTACTTGTTTATTGCTGCTATAGTAAAGCAATTGACTTTTGAATATTAACCTTGTGTACGGCAGCCTTGCCATAATCATTTAGTAGTTCCAGGAGGGTTTTTTGGGCAATTCTTTTGGATTTTTTACATAGATGATTATATCATCTGTGAACAAAGCAGTTGTATTTTTTCCTTCCCAATCTGTATTCCTTTTATTTCCTTTTCTTGTATAATTGCATAATTGAAATTTCCAATACAATGTTTAAAAGAAGTGGTGAGAGGGGACATCCTTGCCTCATTCCTGATCTTAGCAGGAAAGCTTTGGATTTCTAACCATTAAGTGTGATGTTAGTGGTAAATTATTTTGTAAATTTTTTTTATCAAGTTGAGGAACTTATGCTTTATACTTTGCTTGCTAAGATTTTTTTAAATCATGGATGAGTGAATTAATTAGTCAGGGTTCTCCAGAACCCATAAATATATACATATATATGGTTATGGAGGCCAAGAAGTACCAAGATATTCTGTCTGCAAGGTGGAGAACCAGGAAACACTGGTATAATTCAGCCTAAGTCCAAAGGCCTGAGATTTGGGAAGCTAGTGTTATAAGTCCCAATCTGAGTGTAAAAGTTCAAGAACCAGGAGTGTGGATATCTGAGGGCAGGAGAAGATGGATGTCTCGGCTCAAGCAGAGAGAGTGAATTTTTCCTCCCTCCACCTTTTTGTTCTATTTGGGCCCTCAAAGGATTTGATAATGCCCACCTACACTGGAGAGGGTCATCTACTTTCCTCAGTTCACCAATGCAAATATTAAGCTCTTCCAGAAACACCCTCACAGACACACTCAGAAATAATGTTTTACCAGCTAACTGGGGCATCCCTTAGCCCAGTCAAGTTGACACATAAAGTTAGCTGTCATAATGGGTGCTGGATTTTGTCAAATGCTTTTTTCTGCATCTATTGATATGATCATGTGATTTTTCTTCTTTTGCCTGTTGATCTGATGGATGACATTAATTCATTTTTGAATGGTGAACCAACCTTGAATACCTGGGGATAAATCCCACTTGGTCATGGTATATAATTCTTTTTATACATTTTTGGATTCGATTTGCTAATATATTGAGAATTTTTTCATCCATGTACATGAGAGATTTTGGTCTGTAATTTTCTTGTAGTGTTTCTCTCTGGTTTTGGTATTAGGGTAATATTGGCCTCATAGCATGAGTTAGGAAATATTCTCTCTTCTTTATCCTCTGAAAGAGATTGTAGAAAATTGGTGTAACTTCGTCCTTAAATGTTTGGTAGAATTCACCAGTGAACTCATTTAGGTCTGGTGCTTTCTGTTTTGGAAGGTTATTAATTATTGATTCAATTTCTTTACAATATAGGCCTATTCAGATTGACTTATTTCTTTTGTGAATTTTGATAATTTTGTGAATTTTGCTCCATTTCATCTAGATTATCAAGTCTGTGGGCATAGAATTGTTCATAGCATTCCTTTAGTATCATGTTAATGTCCATGGGTTCTGTAGTGATATCTGCTCATTCATTTCTGATATTAGTAATTTGTTCATCTCTCTCTTTTTTTTAGTTAGCCTGGATAGAGGCTTATCAATTTTATTGATCTTCGCAAAGAAACAGCTTTTGGTTTTGTTGATTTTCTTTATTGGTTTACTATTTTCAATTTTATTGATTTCTGCTCTAATTCTTACTATTTCTTTTCTTCTGCTTACTTTGGATTTAATTTGCTCTTTTGCTAGTTTCCTAAAGTGGGAGCTTAGATTACTGGTTTTATTCTTTTCAAATATGTACATTCGTTGCTATAAATTTCCTTCTAATCATTGATTTTGCTATATCCTGCAAGTTTTGATAAGTTATATTTTAATTTTCACTTAGTCTGGAATATTTTAAAATTTATTCTGAGATTTCTTCTTTGACCCATGTGTTATTTAGAAGTGTGTTTTGTTTGTTTGTTTTTGTTTTTGTTTTTGCGGTACGAGGGCCTCTCCCGTTGCAGAGAACAGGCTCCGGATGCGCAGGCGCAGCAGCCATGTCTCATGGACCCAGCCGCTCCGCAGCATGTGGGATCCTCCCGGACCGGGGCATGAACCCATGTCCCCTGCATTGGCAGGCAGACTCTCAACCACTGCGCCACCAGGGAAGCCCGAAGTGTGTTGTTTAATCTCGATGTATTTGGGGATTTTTCAGCTATCTTTTTGTTACTGGTTTCTAGTTTAATTCCACTGTGGCCAAAGAGAATATATCGGTTTCTATTATTTTAAATTTGTTAAGATGTATTTTATGGCACAGAATGTCATCTATCTCGGTGTATGTTCCATGTGAGCTTGTGAAGAATGTGTGTTCTGCTGTTGTTGGATGAAGCATCCTATCCATTTCTATTATACCCATTTGATTGATGGTGCTATTGAGTTCAACTATGTACTTACCAATTTTTTGCCTGCTGGATCTGCCCATTCCTGATAGAGGGGTATTGAAGTCTGTAACTGTAAGATTGGATTCGTCTATTTCTCCTTGAAGTTCATAAGTTTTTGCCTCATGTACTTTGATGCTTTGTTGTTAGGCACTTACACATTAGGGATTGTTATATCTTCTTGTAGAATTTACCTCTTTATCATTATGTAATGCCTCTCTTATCCCTGGTAATTTTCCTTGCTCTGAACTCTGCTCTGTCTGAAATTAATATAACTACTCTAGCTTTCTTTTGACTGGTGTTAGCATGGTTTATTCATCACTTTACTTTTCATCTATATGTGTCTTTATATTTAAAGTGGATTTTTTATAGACAATGTATAGTTAGGTCTTGTTTTTTGATTCATTGTGATTTTTAAACTCTTTTAGTTGGTGTATTTGGACCATTCACATTTAAAATGATTATTGATATGGTTGGATTAATATCTACCACATTTGTTACTATTTTCTATTTTTTGCCCTTGTTATTCCATCTATTTTTCTCTTCTACATTTTTTCTATCATTTGTGGTTTTCATTGAACATTTCATATGATTCCATTTTCTCTTTTCTTAGCACATTAATTACCTTTCTTTTTACCTTCCTTCCTTCTTTCTTTCTTCCTTCCTTTCTTTCTCTTCCTTCCTTCCTCCCTCCCTCCTTCTCTCCCTCTCTTCCTTTCTTTCTTTCTTTTCTTTCTTTCTTTCTTTCTTTTTTTTCTTTCTTTCTTCTTTTTTTACTTTTTCTTAGTTATTGCCCTAGAGCTTATAATACACATTTACAACTAATCCAAGTCCACTTTCAAAGAACACTATTCCATGTAGCAGGTAGTGCAAGTACCTTATAATAACAAAATATTTCTCGTTCCTCCCTCCTTTGGAACATTGCTGTCAGTCATTTCATTAATCACCAAATACATTGTTACTATTATTATTTTAAACAAACTGTTACCTGTTAGATCAATTAAGAATAAGAAAAATCAAAGTTTTTATATTTACTTCTCTTATTCCTTCTCTAATACTTTCTTTCTTTATATAGCTCTAAGTTTCTGACTTTTACCATTTTCCTTCTCTCCAAAGAATTTCTTTTATGTTTCTTGCAAGCAGGTCTACTGGCTACAAATTCCCTCAATTTTTGTTTGTCTGAGAAAGCCTTTATTTTTCCTTCCCTCTTGCAAGATAATTTTGCAGGATATAGGATTCTAAGTTGTTAGGTTTTTTTTTTCTTTTTTCTCGATATTTTATATATTTCACTCCACTCTTTCCTTGCTTTCATTGTTTCTGAGGAAAAGTCAGATGTAATTCTTATCTTTGCTCCTCTATAGGTAAGGTGATTTTTCCTCTGGCTTCTTTCAAGATTTTTTTTTCTTCTCAATTTCTGACTGTCTGTAGTTTGAATATGATATGCTTTGGTGTGGTTATTATAAAATTTTTTGTGGTTATTTTACCTGTTTTTCTCTGAGCTTCCTAGATCTGTGATTTGGTATCTGACATTAATATGGGATAATTCTTATCATTATTGCTTCAAATATTACTTCTATTCCTTTCTATTTTTCTTCTGTTATTTCCATTTTATCTATCTATCTATATATAATATATATATGTTCTGTTATTTTTTTTTCAGTCTTTTTTCTTTACTTTTCAGTTTTGGAAGTTTTTCTTGACATATTCTGAAGCTAAGAGATTCTTTCCTTTGCCATGTCCAGTCTCTTCATTTCTGTAGCAGTGTTTTTTATCTCAAGCATTTCTTTCTGATTCTTAGAATTTCCATCTCTCTTCTCACATTGCCCATCTGTTCTTGCATGCTGTCTATCCATTAGAGCTCTTAGCATGTTAATCATAGTTATTTTAAATTCCCAGTCTGATAATTCCAACCTCCCTGCCTAAGTCTGGTTCTGATGCTTGCTCAGTCTCTTCAAACTGCTTTTTACCTTTTAGTATGCCTTGTAATTCTTTATGTCATTGTTATTGAAAGCCACTTATGATGTACTGGGTAAAAGGAACTCCCATAAATCTGTCTATTATGGATGTGGTGGTAATTTGTGGAGGGAGGGGAAGCATTCAATAGTCCTATATTAGGTCTTTAGTGACTGTGCCCCAGGGCTGTGACCTTCACAGGTGCCTCTCAGACCTCCCACTTCCCTCTTAGATGGGACAGGATGGCTGGAGGGCACTGGACTTGGGTATTTCCCTTCCCCCAGGCTGGCTAGGCTCTAACAAGATACCAAGAGCTTAGGCTCTGGAAAAATTGTTTCTCTCCAGGGCGGGCCATGTTAAAAAGAACAGAATGTTCTGGCATATTTCAAAATGGTTACTTTCCCCCTCTCTCTGCCAGAAAGCTGAGGGGACTTTTTTCTGTTATATCCACTGAGAGACTGTGGTAGAACTTCTGGAGGTAAAACTCACAGAATTGCACTGCCTGCACTGGAGCCCTTTTAACTCACAGGCTTGTCTGCACTGAGCCTCCTGCAGTGCATCAGTTACAGCTCACATTTTCTACCCTGGTACTAGTATTTTCTCCTCTGGTAAGTTGAGATTGTCTGTGTCCTCCTTCCTGTCTCTCCAATTTTGGGGGCTGTAGTTTGCCCTGTGACCTCACTTCTCTGTCAGATCTGAGAAGAGTTATTGATTTTTTAGTTTGTTCAGCTTTTCATTAAAAAACTCCATTAAGGTGGAGTAGGGACTTCTGAGGTCCTTACATGCTGAACCAGAAACTGGAAGTCTACCATTTTCAATGACATTTTAAACTGCTGGATTATTCAGTTCTAAAATCGTTCTCCCTCTGCACTGCCTTTTATATGAGCTAATTAATATCCATAGTTTTTAAGCCAGTTTGAGTTTCCTGTTATTCAGTGTCAAAAGCATCTTAATAAAGTACCATTGACCATCAAAATGAAACAAACAAAACCCCTCACTACTACATGAAGAAGCTTTAATTAGTATAAGTACAGAAAAAAAGACCAAGTGTTCATAACTCATGTCGAGAATAACTCAGCAATGTATTTCATTGAGGAAAAAAGCTAATGTACTCTCGAAGTTTATTCAATTTCAAATAGGTTTGAAATACTATGTTTTATCTTTTTAAATTACTTGAAAAAGTTAATTAGCAGAGTTCATGGCTGACCCTGTGGGTACATTTTAAGGTATAAGCTGTTTTGTTCATGGCTGTATTTCAGTGCCTTACACAGCACTTTGCACCCAGTCAGTACTCAGTAAATTTTTGTTGAATAAACCAATTTTGAACATTAATTTTGTTGAATAAATTAATTTTGTTGAATAAATTGAAATTAATTTTACAAAGAAGTTCAATAAAATGTAAAATTACAGCTTATTAGTCTTGATAAGTTTCCTTACAGCAGATAAAGGCAACTAAATCACATCTTTGACCTGTTTGAGCCTCATCTTAGTGTAACAGATGCACACATTTATTGCTCTACATGAAGGTGATGACACCAATCTCAGGGTGTGAAGGTTGCTGATTGCAGACCAAGTAAGGTCCCCAGAAAAGACAAATCCTTGTAAGTGATTCCACTTGACACTTGCTTGATGGCTATCAGAATGCTTCACTCTCCAGGGAAATACATAAAGGCATCAGACTTTTGTATCATTTTTTTCAAGGAGGTTTGAAATCTCTTGTTCCAGAATTACTAAAACAATTTCCATATCTTCCTTGCTTTTCTGTGTTTAAACTTCAGAGAAAGCCAGCTGGGTTAAAGATTCCTAAGAACCAAAAGTAAAGGGATACATTAGTTAGCTAAAGTGGCTTTCACAATGGGTATAAACCAACACAAATTGCTTTAGCCAAATCTGGATACTCATATATTCAGGTTTCTAATTGCAGAATTTTGATCATCAAAATCTAAAGAAGTTGTGAGGAATCCAAAGAGGAATTTCAAAGACATGGGGAAATGGCTCTTTGGAGGAAAGACTGGACTTGAATTTCAGAGCCCAAGTCAGGTTTCCTTAAGATTTCCATTACTGTAACTTTTTCTTAACCTGTGGTTAATCAAGGAGGGATCCCAGGGTTTTTTTGTTTGTTTGTTTTATAAATTTATTTATTTATTTTTGGCTGCATTGGGTCTTCGCTGCTTCACGTGGACTTTCTCTACTTGCAGTAAGCGGGGGCTACTCTTCATTGCAGTGCACGGGCTTCTCATTGCGATGGTTTCTCTTGTTGCAGAGCATGGGCTCTAGGTGCGCAGGCTTCAGTAGTTGTGGCGTGCAGGCTCAGTAGTTGTGGCTCGCGGACTCTAGAGCGCAGGCTCAGTAGTTGTGGCGCACGGGCTTAGTTGCTCCGCGGCATGTGGGATCTTCCCAGACCAGGGCTCGAACCCATGTTCCCTGCATCGGCAGGCAGATTCTCAACCACTGTGCCACCAGGGAAGGCCCCAAATATGGTGCTTCTATGACCATGTGAAATAAAACTACAATCTTAATTGCTTACTTTAAAAAACTAGCTGCTTATGTAAGCATTCTGTTTTCCAAATATATAACCCCACAATTTTCATACCCTCTCGGACCTGGCACTGGGCACTGTTTCACCCCCTTACTGATTACCTTGCTAGCAAGTTAATAAATTTTGACATGTGCTCAAGATCAATTTGTCTAAGAAAATTTGTAGCAGAAGGTGTAGTTAAAGTGGGTGGAAAATGATTAGACCACAAAAGCCAGTCCTGATCCAAACTCAGTCACAGGCTGTGAATGACAACTTTTTGTCTTACAGTTTTAAAACATTAAAAAAAATTTATTAAAGATTTTTAGGCACATAGTTTAAATCAAACATTTTTCAATGGAAAACATGAATCCTCCAATGCCAACACCCTATTCTCCCATTTTCCCTCCCCAGACACAAGCTCTTTAAAATATCTGAGCTGATTCTTTTAGTATTTACCTTCATATCACTGAATAACATGCTTCTATTACTATTTTTCAATTTTTTAGTTCTTAGTGTTTTCTATTGACTACTCACTATGGAAGATAAAAATTTATCTCTTTCAATATATCCCTTGCCCCCAGTGTGCTTTCGCACACACACACACACACACACACACAATTCTCTTCTCATATGCAAACATAATAATTTTGGTTAGAACAATATTAGGTATTTATATTATTACACTCCAGGCAGAGTCATACATTGTACTGTGATTTACTTCCTTGCAAAATGCTTTGTTTTCCTTTGAGTAAATAATTGACTTGTCTGTCTGCTTGCTTACTTATTTGTGACCCAAAACTTTCAACTGTCTTAACCTATCTCAAGATGTTAGATACATCTTTTTTTCTAACATCTTTATTGGAGTTTAATTGCGTTACAATGATGTGTTAGTTTCTGCTTTATAACAAAGTGAATCAGTTATACATATACATATGTCTCCATATCTCTTCTCTCTTGCATCTCCCTCCCTCCCACCCTCCCTAACCCACCCCTCTAGGTGGTCACAAAGCACCAAGCTGATCTCCCTGTGCTATGCGGCTGCTTCCCACTAGCTATCTATTTTACATTTGGTAGTGTATATATGTCCATGCCACTCTCTCACTTTGTCCCAGCTTACCCTTCCCCCTCCCCATATCCTCAAGTCCATTCTCTAGTAGGTCTGTGTCTTTATTCCCATCTTGCCCCTAGGTTCTTCATGACCCTTTTTTTTTTCCCTTAGATTCCATATATATGTGTTAGCATACGGTATTTGTTTTTCTCTTTCTGACTTACTTCACTCTGTATGACAGACTCTAGGTCCATCCACTTCACTACAAATAACTCAGTTTTGTTTCTTTTTATGGCTGAGTAATATTCCATTGTATATATGTGCCACATCTTCTTTATCCATTCATCTGTTGATGGACACTTAGGTTGCTTCCATGTCCTGGCTATTGTAAATAGAGCTGCAATGAACATTTTGGTACATGTCTCTTTTTGAATTATGGTTTTCTCAGGATATGTGCCCAGTAGTGGGATTGCTGGGTCGTATGGTAGTTCTATTTTTAGTTTTTTAAGGAACCTCCATACTGTTCTCCATAGTGGCTGTATCAATTTACATTCCCACCAACAGTGCAAGAGGGTTCCCTTTTCTCCACACCCTCTCCAAGATACATCTTTAAGATGCTTCTCAAAGCGTGCTGTCACTTTCGTCTTCTTTAAGATGTCTCTCCTGAAGCCTTCTGACCTGTTCTAGTATGGTTGAGTTGTCCTCTGCACTCAACCAAAGCAAAAATACTTTCTTATCCCTTTACCAAACGTTCCTGAAACCAGGCAAATTAACTTACTACTTATTTCAGGAAGTACATGCTCTAAGTGAACCAACTAAAACAGTTTATTTATCAGGACTCATGACTTGCTCATCAGGGCTTTCCAAGGACCTTCCTTCATGGTGCCCAATGATCCAAAGCCATTATGTCTTGAACTTTGCCCACCCAATCACCCTCCCATCTTGCAAGGCCCTCCTTAAAATCACTCAGCTCAGGCCCTAAAACCTGATAAATATCCTTCTCTGATTTCCCCATTTTTGAGACATTACTAAGTTTCTGTGAAAATGATTTTCTCCCTTACTGCAGCAGGCCTAATGGACTTAGTCTATTCAATCAATAGGTGTTTCCAGGGGTTGTACCGCCTTTTAAAAAATCTGTTTACCATATTTACCATACCATAGTGTTTTCTATGCCATTAATTTAATTAATATGCTCACATTTATTCTTTTTAATTCTTCTATTTTCTTTTTTTTTTTTGTGGTACGCGGGCCTCTCACTGTTGTGGCCTCTCCCGTTGCGGAGCACAGGCTCCGGACGCGCAGGCTCAGCAGCCATGGCTCACGGGCCCAGCCGCTCTGTGGCATGTGGGATCCTCCCGGACCGGGGCACGAACCCGTGTCCCCCGCATCGGCAGACGGACTCCCAACCACCGTGCCACCAGGGAAGCCCTATATTCTTTTTTATCTGATTTTCAGGCTTTCATTTTTTTCTAACATATACAATTAAGACGAAAAAATTCACTTTAAAAATGGCTTTCGCTGCATCTCACAAGTTCTTACGTATTGTATTTTCAGTATCATTCGCTTCAAAATATATTATAATTTACCTTGTATTTTCTTATTTGACTGATAGGTTATTAAAAATGATTTGATTAATTTCCAAACATTTAATTCTTCTGTGAGTAAATAAATATGTGTATGATTAAAACTCTTTGCGGGCTTCCCTGGTGGCGCAGTGGTTGGGAGTCCGCCTGCCGATGCGGGGGACGCGGGTTCGTTCCCCGGTCTGGGAGGATCCCACGTGCCACGGAGCAGCTGGGCCCGTGAGCCATGGCCGCTGCGCCTGCGCGTCCGGAGCCTGTGCTCCGCAATGGGAGAGGCCACGGCAGTGAGAGGCCCGCGTACCGGGAAAAGAAAAAAAAAAAAAAAAACTCTTTGGAATTTGCTGTTATTTGCTTAATGATGTAAGGTGACTAATTTTTATAAATGTTGCATGTGGACTCAAAGAGAATATGTGTTCTGCATGTTCAGTGGGTACCACATATTTCAATTAGGCCAAGTTTGTTAAATGGATTGTTCAAAGATTCTATTTCTTTACTGATGTTTTTGTCTGTTTTATCAGTTACTGAGAGATATTAAAATTCCCCACAACAAGTAAATTAAATTGTTAATTTACTCCTTTTAGTTCTATTAATGTTTGCTCTGTGTATTTTAAGGCTGTTATTAGGTATAAACAAACTTAGAAGTACTTTTTCTTACTAGTGGTTTCACCCTTTAACATTATGATAAACTCTCTCTCTATTACTCTTTCATTAAAGTCTATTTGATATTAATATAGTTACACTTGTTTTCATTTAGTTAGTCTTTGCTTGGTCAGTCCTTTTACTATCAATTTTTTGTTTCCAAGCAGTTTGGTTTTTTGTTTGCTTATTATTGAAGTATAGTTGATTTACAATATTATGTTAGTTTCAGGCATACAGCAAAGTGATTCAGTTATACATATACATATATATTCTTTTTCATTTTAGGTTATTACAAGGTATTGAATATAGTTCCCTGTGCTATACAGTAGGACCTTGTTGTTTACCTATTTTATATATAGTATATTCGAGCATTTTGAGCATGTGTCTTTTATAAGCAGAATATAACTAAATTTGTTTTTTTTTCTTTGTGTCCAATTTGAAAATAATTTTCAGTTGGAAAAGTATGTGTGCACACACGCAGACACACACACATACACACACACATGTTTATGTATCTTCCCATACTGTGGCTGAGGATCAGAGAAGTCTCCTTTACTTGAAATAGATTTCATATTTCTGTTTCCTGATGTTTTACTTTTTCAGGGTGATTTATAATAGGAGGAGGCAAATAAATCTAAACTCCATCCTCTTAAAACTGGCAATGCATCTCTATGTATTACTATTTTTTAAAGTATCTTCTGTGTATATAGTCATAATCTCTCATCCCTTTTTGTCTCTAATGTTGATCTTTCTTATCATAATTACAAAAGGTTTATTTTCCTTTCAAATAATTAGTGTTAATAAACTCTTTTCAAATTACCCAGTTTGAGTGGGTCATCAACTTCCTAGCAGATATATAATAGTTGTATAAATGTATTTTATCATTGAATAAATCATAAATGTTTTTCTTTTTAAACTTTATTTTCCTGCCCATAGCAGAACATTTTCATCTTTTGGGGGGGCTACTCAGCATCTTCTTAACACCTTTCCTAAGTTCCTAAGTTTGGAGGAACTTCTTATCTTTTGAGCTCATGTCTCCCCAAGGCAGAAACCAGAAACTCACATTCTCAGCCTCCCTTGCATCCAGGGCACATGCATGTGATCAGTCAGACCCCATAAGATTTTATTCGGGGAAGGGAGCTCAAGAAGTAAGCACCATGAAACCCCTTCCAGCCGCAGTAGTGGTAGACATCCAGCTTGAAATACAGAGAGCTGACATGCCCGTGACTAATAGAGGTGGCAACAGGCATAACAGGAATTCTCCTGTGTGGGGTCCTGCAGTGTAGTCTGTGCACTGTTTCTGCCATATAGCCTCAAGCACGAGCCTCTGGCCCACCTGCAGATTCTGCGATTTATCCTATGTAATTTAATAGATTCCTTTTCTACTTCAAGTAGCCAGAAGAGGTTCTGTTGTTCCCCTTCCAGAGGATTTTAATCCCAGCTTGCTGTTCACAGACACTCTCCCAACTCCACCAAATCAAAACTTATTTAAATTTACCAAAGTTTTTTTTTCTTTATAAATTTATTTATTTTTTATTTTTGGCTGCGTTAGGTCTTCGTTCCTGCGCGCGGGCTTTCTATAGTTGCGGTGAGCAGGAGTTACTCTTGGTTGCGGTGTGTGGGCTTCTCACTGTGGTGGCTTCTCTTGTTGTGGAGCACGGGCTCTAGGTGTGCGGGCATCAGTAGTTGTGGCTCGCGGGCTTAGTTGCTCTACAGCATGTGGGATCTTCCCAGACTAGGGCTCAAACCCGTGTTCCCTGCATTGGCAGGCGGATTCTTAACCACTGCACCACCAGGGAAGTCCCTACTAAAGTGTTTTATTGACTTATGTTCATTAATGTTTCTGGCATTTTATTACTTCCTCCTGGATTCACTTTCCTTCTTATATTATCCTTTAGTAATTCTTTCTGCAAAGGTGGAAAATTCTCTAAGTGTGTCTGAAAATTTCTTTGTTCCATTCTCTCTCTCAAAAGATAATTTTCCTGGGTATGGAATTCAGTGCTCAAATTACACAGGTATTTTCCTTCAGCACATTAAAGCTCTTATTCATTATCTTTGTGTACCAAAGGCTGCTAACAAGAAATCCGACGTAGTCTAACTTTTATTTATGTATAAGTAATTTGTGATGTATCTTTTCTCTGGCAGCTTGTCCCGTTCTTCTTTTTCTTTCTTTCTTTCTTTTTTATTTTATTTTATTATTTTTTTTGGTAGCACAACATGTGGGATCTTAGTTCCCCAACCAGGGATCAAAGCCATGCTTTACTTTGCTTTAACAATATTTTCTACACAGATGTTACATAGAAGGGAAAGATTTCAGCACGTGGTCAAGCTGCTCTCTTGACAGTAGCTTTTTGTCCGTTGAAACCACTAAATAGTAAGACTTCAGAGGCCAGGAGCCAAACCTGGCTGCAGACTGCTGTGGGGATGGCGGTGTGGGAGCAGCATCCGGGCCTCATTTGGGCAGGGCGGTCCTCTGTCTCACGCTGGCAGCACCGTGAGGGTCTCCTCTCCTGCCTGCTCAGCCCTCCCTGCTGGCATCTGCTGAGGTGCCTGTGATTCCTGGATCTCTGGTCAACCTCCAGGTCTCAGCTCAGTTTGTCCTGGGCCCGGGGCCCCTAGCTGGGGGCGCCGTCTGCCTTCCCCAGGCCTGCTCCCTGGGAGCAGAAATTTCACTTATTTCTGCGAGGCTGCTGCCCCAGGCCCCTCCGCCCAGGAAGCCCCTGGCCTGTCCTTCCTCCACTGCTGCACATTGAGGCCTGGGGAGCCCCTCAGCTGGTGGTTCTCAAACTTCTGTGTGCAACAGAATCACCTGTAGGGTGTTAAAATATAGGTTTCTGGGCTCTGCCCCCAAGAAACTCCAATTCTGGAGGTCTGGGGTGAGGTCTGAGAATTTCCACTTCTAACCAGGTCAGACTGGTGGGGAACCACAATTTGAGAGTCACAGCCCCAGACAGACAGCAGGGACTGTGCTCCCCTTTCTCTCCCAGCCCCAGACCTTGCCTTTGAAATATCAAAGCCAGGAATGTGGCCGACCTCTTTGATTTTCCTGGCTCGGGGACAATACTCACAGCTAGGAATCACAGCTGGAGGGCTGAGGGAAGTCTGGGGTCACAGAATGAAAACAGCATGGATCGGCACCAAATCATCCGTCCAGTTTAGTTGGTATTTTAAAGTGCTTGTCTTTTTCTCTTCAAGAAGCCATGTACATACATAACTTTAAAACTCACACTTTTTTTCTTTTTCGTAGTTATTCCCTCCTCTACTTGGAATAAGAGACTCTGAGAACCGGATGGGACACAGCCACCTGGAGAACATTCATATTACACACCCAGAAACGAAAAGTTGAAGCACTTCAGATATCCCCAACTGGCTCGACAGATGGGAGAAAGCCAATCTCGGGGAGCTGGGTCCACCCGCATCCCCTGCAGTTGCATCCAGGCCTGAACCAGGGACCCCTGTGCTTCCCAGCCTCCCACTTTCTGACGCACATTGTAGATGCGCAGGGAAAGAATTAACATATCTCTCTGCATATGTGATTTACTAGCTTGGTATTTTAAATATGTGAAATCCAAGTTACGTGTTAACAATGTAAAACTCCTCTAAGGTGTGGGAGGAAGGCGGAGCCTGAAGACAAATCCTGGCACCTCCTCCTCCCCCCTCCCCTCCCCTCCTCCCTCCTCCCCCCTCCCCTCCCCTCCTCCCTCCTCCCCCCTCCCCTCCCCTCCTCCCTCCTCCCCCGCCCCCTCCCCAGCCAGGTCTCCAGTGCGCGCTTGAGCCTGTGGGCTCCCAGCGCTCACAAAGGCCACTTTATCGAGTCTTTCAAACAGCTCTGGACCATCTGCTGCGCTCCACCCACTTGGTCTGGGCTCCTCACCTCCGCTCTGGTCCCCGCAGTCCGTTCTACACTCAGCAGCCAGAGTGTTTGTTGGTTCGTTTAATTTTATTATTATTTTTTACAGCCACATCTGTAATCGTGTTAGCAGCTATTAAACGTGTCAAAAGAGTCTCAAGCTCAGGCCTCATACGGGAAGGATAACTTCAGACCTCCGATCAGATGGGCAAAGGCAGATCATTTGATTAACACTAGTGACGCCTGTGCGGGTAGCAGGCACTCTCGTCCGCTGCTGAAGGCCATGAAATTAGGAAGTGTCTGTCCAACCATTATCATGGTCGTTTGACAATGTTTATCAAAGTTATACATTTGCATATTTTGAGACCCATTTTTAGAGATTTATCCTAGAAGGCCAAGTGTTATATGATAATTATTTGCACCATTGTTTGTAATAGCAAAGGACTGGAAATAACCTAAAGGCTTATCAACGGGGGACAGGTTAAGATGTATAAGGGTATATTCATATCATGAAATTCTATATAGCTGTGAAAAACAATGAGGAAGTTCTCTTTGTACAAACACAGAATGTTTTTTAAGGAAAATGGTTATGTGAAGAAAGCAAGTTGCAGAACGGTGCTGTGGATCTGTGTACATTTGTTTGTACGCGCATCACATCTCTCTGGAATTGCACCCTGGAAACTGTTAACACTAAGCCCTGGTGAAGGAGCTGGGTGTCTGAGGGGGGAGGGGCTTTCCCCTCTGTCCTCTGCTGTTACTTTAGTTTCAAACCATGTTACAGTGTTGCCTACTAAAAAAAACACTACATAAAAATTTATTAAATGCATTATGGCAGCACCCACAACATGCCAGGCATGTAGCAGCTCCTTAGTCTTTGATGAATGAATGAAATATGCCAGCCCCCCTAGGGAATATGCTCTGTATTAGTTACCAGTTGCTTGAACAAATTACCTGCACGCTTGGCAGCTTCAAACAACAAACATTTACTCCCCCCCCCCGCTGCTGCCCCCCCCACCCCACCAGGTTTCTGTGGGTTAGGAATCTGGAGATGGCTTAGCCATGGGCCCTGGTGGTGGCCTCTTGCGAGGTGGTAGCTGAACTCTAGGAACTGCAGTTCCCTGAAGGCTTGGCTGGGGCTGGGGCACCTGTGGCGGCCTCACGAATGTGGACTTGGCCGTGACCATCCCTGGGTCCTCACTGCTTTGGCCACCTCGTAAGCAGCTGGTGAGCTGAGAGAGAACAAGAGAGGGCATCCAGGGTAGAAGCCACGGTCTTTGCCTGTACTCCAGTCTCAGAACTGACACCCCATCACTGCTGCTGTGTTCTGTTCATTAGAAGCAAGTCAACAAGTCCAGTCCACACTCAAAGGGATGGGATCACACGGGACATGAATCTCAGGAGGTGCAGGTCATCGAGGGCTGAGAGGCCACCTGCCACGCATTCTGATGGCTTCATCCATTCCTCTTCCTAGATAAAGTCTTTGATGAGGCTTCGTAGTCCTGGCCTGACACCTGCACACCCCTTCCCACCTCCTCTGCGCAAGCCTTTTTTAAAAAAATTTTTATCTTATATTGGAGTATAGTTGATTTACAATGTTGTGTTAGTTTCAGGTGTACAGCATAGTGATTCATTTATACATGTATATGTATCTATTCTTTTTCAGATTCTTTTCCCACTTAGGTTATTACAGAATATTGAGTAGAGTTCCCTGTGCTATACATTAGGTCCTTGTTGATTATTTTATATATAGTAGTGTGTATATGTCAATCCCGAACTCCCAATCTTCCCTCTTCCTCACCTTTCCCCTTTGGTAACCATAAGTTTATTTTCTAAGTCTATGAGTCTATTTCTGTTTTGTAAATAAGTTCATTCGTGTCATATTTTAGATTCCACATGTAAGTGATATCATGATATTTGTCTTTCTCTGTCTTACTTATTTCACTTAGTATGATAATCTCCAGGTCCATCCATGTTGCTGCAAATGGCGTTACTTCATTCTCTTTTATGGCTAATATTCCATTGTATATAAATATGTACAACATCTTCTGAAACTGTGATTAAAAAACTCCCAACAAACAAAAGTCAAGAACCATACAGCTTCACAGGCGAATTCTGTCAAACATTTAGAGAAGAGATAGCACCTATCCTTCTGAAACTATTCCAAAAAATTGCAGAGGAAGGAACATTCCCAAACTCATTCTATGAGGCCAACATCACCGTGATACCAAAACCAAACAAAAATACCACAGAACTTCCCTGGTGGTGCAGTGGTTAAGAAATCTGCCTGCCACTGCAGGGGACACAGGTTCGAGCCCTGGTCCAGGAAGATCCCACATGCCACGGAGCAGCTAAGCCTGTGCACCACAACTACTGAGCCTGCACTCTAGAGCCCAAGAACCACAACTACTGAGCCCACGTGGCACAACTACTGAAGCCCGCGCACCTAGAGCCTGTGCTCTGCATCAAGAGAAGACACCGCAATGAGAAGCCCGTGCACTGCAACTAGAGAAAGCCGGCACGCAACAATGAAGACCCAACACAGCCAAAAATAAACTTAAAAAAAAAAAAAAGAAAGAAAGAAAGATACCACAAAAAAAGAAAATTACAGGCCAATATCACTGAGGAACATAGACACTAAAATCCTCAACAAAATACTACAGTTCAACAATACATGGAAAGGATCATACACCATGATCAAGGGGGATTTATCCCAGGGATGCAAGGATTTTTCCATATCTGTACATCAGTCAGTGTGATAGCCAATCTGGGAACTCTGCAAGGGCCCCTGGATGTTTATTCCAGTGACACAGTCTGGAACTGGGAAGAAATGCAGGGTAGGTCTGCAGGCCTGTTAGACCCACTGGGAGTCAGATTTGGGCCGAAACTTCACTCTCCTGATGACCACGAGCCCCCAGTTGGCCTGTAGAGCCCAGTGATATTTTGCTTTCTTAAGAGTTTTCTAAACATTTCCTAGGAATTAATGTCACTTCAGCGACAACGTCCAGAAATCTCCAAAGGTCTTGGCGTTGCCCTTTATCCAGGGCATACATGACACTAGTCAATGGCCCAGAGCTCCTCCAGGGAGGGGTCAGAGGGAGATTGACAGCATATACTTGCGGCAACATTGCCGGATCCTCCTCAGACGCTCAGCCTCCCCTATAATCAAGGGCCTCTGGGTCTGGGAACTGCCTTGGGTCTGGACATTTGGCCCCTATTCATTTCATTCTTTGGGGTCCATTAGCCACCACCAGAGGTCATATGGGTCAAAGCATTCTGGTTATGCCTGTCTTCCTGCTCATTACAACACATACACCCCCTTTGGCAGTTAAACACTGCCACTTGGTTTTTGCCTCTGTGGAATCCCACCATCACCAAGGACACCCGGGTCTGTCTCAATAGTGACCTCTCCCACCATCAGACCTGGTCCACAGAGGAGAGCGCGCACAGGGTCTTTGAGCAAGAGAGGTTGGTCTCCTGAGACACAGGCCGGCAGGCTGTTCCCAGCAGCCGGAAACAGACTCCGGTCCAGACAGACTCAAGGGTTGAGGTTCTTACCTCCCCCAGACTCTACTCAGATGTTTGCATCCCAGACCTCAGGGTCATACTCGTTTCCAAAGCATGTCCACATAGGATACCCGTCACACCTTTGAATTCAACTGACATTGTAATTCTGCCATATTCACAAAGCCCGTGTCTGACTTTTGGCAAGGGTATCTCTATGTCTACGGCAAATAACAGATTCTCTGGGCACATGATAGAAATTCTCTGGTTTTCTGTAAGCTCCAAGGTTTAACTCAGAGTTTGTCATTTTCTTTCTGCCAGGTCTCTGGTGTAGTAAGAACTGGCCACCCACCCTACAGCCCTTGAAGTCCCCATTAAGGGCTGAGGTCACCTGTCTCTCTCCCCACCCCTGCCTCCCCACCCTCTGTCCAGGGCCAGAGCCCCGGGCTGAGTCCTGGCTTGGCCGGAATTGCTCAATCACGATGCACACTGCTCCTTTGGAACAGATATTTTTAGACAGTTGTATATCGTGTAGGCAGAACAATGGCCCCCCGAGATGCTCACATCCTAACCTCTGGACACTGGACACTTACAGGACACTGGACAGTGGACTCTGGACACTGTACACTTACAGGAAAAAGAGACTTCCTAGATGTGGTGAAGGGCCTCGAGATGGGGAGATTTCCCTGGATTCTCTGGGTGGGAAGAATCGAATCACTTGAGTTCCTTTTTTTTTTTTAATTTTATTGGAGTATAGTTGTGTTAATTTCAGGTGTACAGCATAGTGATTCAGTTTACATAGAGATGTTATATATTCATTCTTTTTCAGATTCTTTTCCCATATAGGTTATTACAGAATACTGAGTAGAGTTCCCTGTGCTATACAATAGGTCCTTGTTGTTTATCTATTTTATATATAGTAGTGTGTGTATGTTAATTTCAAGCTCCTAATTTATCCCTTCCCTGCCTCCATGTTTCCCCTTTGGTAACCATAAGTTTGTTTTCTATGTCTGTGAATCTGTTTCTGTTTTGTAAGTATGTTCATTTATATCATTTTAAAGATTAGATTCCACATATGAGTGATATCATGTGATATTTGTCTTTCTCTGTTGGTCTTACTTCACTTAGTATGATAATCTCTAGGTCTATCTATGTTGCTGCAAATGGCATTATTTCATTCTTTTTTATGGCTGAGTAATATTCCATTGTATATATGTACCACATCTTCTTTAAACATTCATCTGTCAATAGACCTTTAGGTTGCTTCCATGTCCTGGCTATTGTAAATAGCTCTGCTATGAACATTGGGGTGCATGTATCTTTTGAATTATAGTTTTGTCTGGGTATATGCCCTGGAGTAAGATTGCTGGGTCATATGGCAACTCTATTTTTAGTTTTTTGAGGAAACTCCATACTATTTTTCATAGTGGTTGCACCAGTTTACATTCCCAGACTATGTCCTTTTAAAAAGGGGAAACAGGGACAGAGAGACAAACATAAGCAGAGGGCAGCTGATGAGAAGACACAGGAAGAAGATGGCCACCTAAAACCAAGGGCAGAGTCCCAGAGCCCTCCTGGCCCTCAGAAGGAAACCACCCAGCTGATATCTCCATCTTGAACTTCTGGCCTCCAGAGCAGTCAGACAATACATTTCTGTGGTTTAAGTCACATGGTCTGTGGCAGTTTGATATGGCAGCCCCAGGAAATTAGTACCCTCTGCTGCCATCTGGTCTGAACTCGGCTCAGGCTTGGCCGTACTGCTGGTGGGGTGGGAGAGCCCGGTGGATCACCTCTGTCTCTGGGTGATAGGAGCCCCTGGCTGCCGTGCATATCAAGATGGCTGCAGGGCTGTCTAGTCAGAGTTCGCCCTGCACGTGGGAGCACCCAGAGATGCCACGATGAGCCCCTGATCCAAACACACTGCTCCTGTTCCTTTCTCGACAAGAAAATCAGGGTCAATTTTCCAGACCAGGGAAAGGCCTTTGCTTTACCTGCTTGTCTCCTGGCCCAAGGAGCCCCAAGTTACCAGGTAGAAGCTGTAGCTTTAAGTCCAGTGTGATCTTCCTGGGTGTCCTAGGGGAAGAGTCTTTCCTCTGGCAATGAGGACCTCTCGACCCTCAGTCAACCCACAGAACCAAAAATCATGGTGGTGGGAAGCATGGCTCCCCTACGTGGGTCCCTGGGAACCATGATGAGTGAGTCCTTCCTACCAGGGGTGCTGCTGGTTCCTATACTTGAGCATCAGGTCGTGACAGACCTTTGGCTGCAGTCCCCCCCCTTCCCACCCCCCCAGAAGCGGTCCCCAGTCCTGCAGGGCGGATCCCTGAGCCGGCAACTCAGCTACAACTTCCGGAGGCTGTTCCCCTGCTCCATTGGCCAAAAGCTCCTGGTTGGTGTGGAGTTTGGTGGGGACACGGATCTTATGGTCATATGCCCATTGCGCCCTACATGTTCTGGGCTATGACGGCTCCCTGGTCCCAGGTAATTTGTGCAGGATCCAGGTTGGTGAATCAGACACATGAGTCCTTGAGTAGTGGTTCCTACAGGAGATGCTAATCCCGCCCGGAATACACACTGATCCCAATCAGGGCACATTGCTGTGATTTCAGCCCCTGAGCAGCTGGTGGTCTCTGTGAGGGCTGGTGGCACATCAGGGGCTCCTCGTGGTCTCTGTGGCTGATGGTGGGATGCTCTGTAGGATCCAGATCAGCCTTGGTGGGAGGAAGTCTGCACTGCAGCCCCCTTCTCTGCCAACACCCCTGATCGTCATGGGCCTGGGCAAAGTCCTGGGCAGGCCGAGGACGGACATTGGGTCATCTCTGTGCCCCATCCACCTGGCTGTGTTGTGCTTCCTGGGTGCTCCCTGACTGCATTCTGTGCAACACCAAGATCCTGCCGCAGACTGCCTCTTCCTGTAGGGTCACCCACGTGCAGCCACCACGTTGCAGAGCCTCCAGTCTTGCTGCATGAGTCCTTACCAACCAGCCAGACCATTCCCTGCTGCCTGTAAAGATGTCCAGCCTTGAGCCACCTCTCGCTTCACACAAAGTGGGTGGCCAGGTGCACAGCCTGGAGTCTGTCCTCTCTCTGCTGTCTTCGGGGGACACCCCCCCACACCAAGGGGACCCCATTCCTTCCCCATCAGGGCCTGACTCTGGCCCAGGTGGATGGCTGGGGCTGTGGATTCAGGCGGCTCTGAAGTCCTGCTTCTCTCCAAATGCCCCAGCCCGACTCTTCTCTTCTGGCTGCCAGAGACAAGGGTTTGCACAAATGCTGCCTTGGGCCCTAAACTGGTAAAGGATCCACCCGGGCTGTGCATCTTCTCTGTTTCTCTCCTCGCTTCCATCACCAGAAACACTGCCCGGGTCCGTGCATCCCCTTCCTCCTGGCTTCTCAGAACAGCAATGCTCCAGAACGGAGGGCCACTGGGACCCTCGGCACTGGACCCACAGCTGCCTGGAGGTCACCTGGCTCCAGAGTCCCAGCCTCAGGGCTGGCCTCCCAGGGCCACTGCTGGACCATTGAGCTTTGGTCTGGAGCCCGAGAAGCAGAGCCAGAGGTGAGACACCTGTGCAGGGGACTTCTAGGAAAGAGTTCCCAGGAGAGACCATTGGGGTGGGGGTGGCCAGGACAGGCCGTGAGAGAAGCTGAGGAAGGGGGGCAGTTTCAGGTGAATTCCCAGAGCTGCTGGATCCCACAGGGCGCTCTGAGGGTCAATTCCACCTCGGGGTTCACTCCCCCGTGCAGTAAGAGAGCTTCCCTGTTCCCTACCTGTCTCTGCCCCAGGGGGGATGGACATCCCAGGCAAGTCCAGCTCTCTGCTCTAGTATATGGATGGTGATTCTCCAAGGAGGCTGGAGAGACAGGCCTGGAGGAAAAGCCCACCAAGGCTGGTGGAGGCGTGAGCACAGGGCCAAGCCGGCACTGCTGGCATCGGCTGCAACGGACCACTGATGCCTCCCGATCACAGAGAAGATGTCTTGGCTGCCGGGGCTGCCCCAGCCAAGGACCACGACCCGGGCGGCTCAAACAACCCCTTTTCTCCTCTCAATCAGTTTTCGCTGAAGCCCCGTGTGCCCCCTGGATAAACATATGCAAGTGATGACGGGGCCTTGCTGGAGACAACCCTTTAAATAGGTGGTCAGGGTGAGGTCTGAGGCCCCAGACAGGGCTGGTCAGACAGACCTTTGGGGACAGGAGCCCCTTCTTCAATATTTTTCTTCCCTGTGTTTGTTCAGTCAACAAATGGTTACCGAGGGCCTACCATGTGCCAGGTACTGGGCCATGAGCTGAGGATGTGCCCTGCATTGTGCAAAGCAGAGAGGGAGGGAGGGAGAGAGAGAGAGAGAGAGAGAGAGAGAGAGAGAGAGAGAGAGACTGAACCGTTAATTAAACGATCATGCAAATAAATTAGGAACTGCAGACCACAGGAAAAGTCAAGAAGGAATACACAGGCTGGCATGAGCAGGCAGTACTCAGAGGCCAGTCCTGGCCTGTGGGCAGCCCCAGAAGCAATCTGGAGAGCCCAAGGGGCCCTGAAGGAAGGGCCCTCCAGGATGCCTGGCCTTGGCATCACAAAGGCCCCTGGGAGGGGAGGATGCCCTGCTCTTCTGCTTCTGCTTCCTGGCTCAGGGCCATGGGGAGCACAGCAGCCAGGCTGCCTGAGCCGCCCCCCACCCCCACCCCCCGGCCCCCGCCAAGGCTGAAGGCTCTGCTGGGAATGGCTTTAACCAGAGCTTCGCTGAGAAAGCATCAGAGTCCACGCCAGAGAGAAAGCAAGCCCCCTGCAGAGGCACAAGGCCTCCGAGTCCTTCATCTGGAAATTGTACGGAGGTTTCCCAGGGTCGCTGCATTCAGTGTAAAGGTTTCAAGACAGAGGAAACCAGTGGGACCCAGTGCAGGATGGTGCAGGGTAGGGGTGGCATATGGGGTGGAGAGACCTGAGGGGCATGGGGGAAGGGACCCGCACTCCTTCCAGGAAGCCCTCCGTGTGGGCCTTCCCCCACCAGGGACTCTTCCAACTGTCGTCTTGCCCTTGATGCAGAGGTCAGGGTTGTCCCTGTTGCTCAGCAGAGCAGCTCATCAGGCCTCGGCCCACAGAGCAGGAGCTCAGTCCTGTTTGTGGAAGAGAAACCGAGGAAGCTGCCTTGAACCATCTCCTTCCCGGAGCCAGGCCAGCATTTGCACTTGGATGTGGGAAGGTCAGCTCCAGGTCTGGGTTTGGGGGTGCAGGGGCAAGGCAGGGGTGTGGCTGGGGCCATTCGAAGTGAAGGATGGGGCAGGCTGTGAGGAGGGCCCTGCCTCCCAGCCCCCCACTCCATGGGGTGTGGGGTTTGAGCATCCTCCAAGATCTCAGGCTGGGCAGAAAAGCTGGGGTCACAGTCCTGTCACTGTCTGGTTCTCTGTCTTCCCATACCACAGAGATATAGCAATGTCTGTTCCTTACTTTAAGTCATTCCCTATTTGTGGTTAACTGTTATAAATGTATAAGATTTTTTTCATCTAAATAAATGGACCCACTAGAAGGTAATACAGTAGGTTCCTCAATCTTGGCATTCTTGACATCTCAGCTTGGACCAGATCTTTTCTGTGTGTGTGGGCAGCTGTCCTGTGCACGGCAGGGTGTTTAGCAGGACCCCTGGGCTCTGTCCACTAGATGCCAGAAGCATCAGCCCCATCTGCAACAACCAGAAATGACTCCAGATGTTTCCTGATCACCACGAAATCGTCTGGTCAGGCCCCATGATCTGATGTGGGAAATGTGATTAATCTTGGACAAACAAAGCACAGCAGGACGGAAGAGAAGGAGAGATGGACTCTGAGCCTGGGGTGAGGTCCTCCAGCTCGGGGCTGCCCCTGGAGAAGCGTATGTCCCTGTTCTTTAGGTCCCTTCCTAGAGGTGGTTGCAAGGCTCCAGAGGAGCTCAAGTGAGGTTGCTTCTGGCGCGGAAAGAGGCTCCACAACAATAAATGCTGCTCTTTCTGGAATCTCACGGCTTTGTTTCTTCCTAGTGCTGACCGGTTCCAGCAACAACAAATAAGCATCATGATTCTCATCGTATCAGACAAGACTCTTCAGGTTATAGGGGACAGGAGCTCAACTCAAACTAACTTATGGAACTGAAAAGTCTAGTGGCAGGAGATCAAGCATGGCTGGATCCAGAGCTTCAAGTGATGTCATGGGGGCCTAATGCTTCTGTCCTCAACCCTGATTTCCTGTGTCTTAGCCTTGCTCTCCAGAAGCCCCTTCGTGGGGAGCTCTGGCAGCTCCAGGCTGGCATTATCCTCACTGCTCATCATCTTAGAGGAAAGGGTATCTCCTGTGTAGCTCTTCAGCAGAAGTCCTCAGGTTGAATCTTAAGGGAGTCACTGGGATCACATACCCACCCCTGAGCTAAGCCTTAGAGTCAGGGGGGAGGAATACACAGATTGGCTTGGGCCAGGTCACATGCTCAGCCCAGGTGGCACAGGAAGGGTGGAGGATGCGGGAAGGGTGGTCCCTCAGAGGGACATCCGAGTGGCCATCACCAGAAGACAAGCAACTCATTGCTGCATGAAAACATCCTCTATATTTGCAGCTCAGGGAAAAGCAAAACGGGGTGCCCCTCACCTCCCCACTCAAATACCGGTTACAAATCGGGGGCTCTGTTGGCTTATCTTGTTAATCACTGATGCTGTACCTGCCTCTCAGCAGGAAGCTGTCCCAAGCCATCCCTTGCCGAGGGGGTTCAGATCCCTTCCAAATGCTCTCCTTGACACCCACGGTGAGCTTTCAAGACAGGTCCAGACAGTCCTCCTGGCTCCGCTGTGATGGAGTTCCACAGTGGGCTCTGCCCCCTGCCTGCCCACTGGTTCTCAAACTCACCCTCTCTGGCCGTGACCAAAGCAGACCCCTCTGGAACTCTCAGGTTGGGTCCTGCAGTCCTGCCTAGATGCCCCCTTCCCCCTGGGGAATTATGTCCCCAGTCCCTCTGCCCTCCTGCCCCTCCAGGCTTTGATGTTGCTCATCTGGGTCCCCACGAGTCTGCCTTCATGTTGCATCTTGGAGAACAGCATTTGGAGTCTTGGCCCATCCGTCTCAAGAAGTCTGATCTCCATGTGAAGAATGACCCACCTCCAACACCCTCCCCACTTGACCCAAGTCACATAATAAGGGGTGTTGAGGAGTAGCCTCACACCTGTCACAATCTGCCCACACTCTGTCCCCCACTCACATTGGTGGTGATGCCACATCCCACTCCTTGTCATCAGACTCACTCAAGGTACTGTCCTATAACATCAACCCAGCTGTCTCCACCATGTCATCTACTTACCATCCATCCCTCACATACGAGCTACATCCACACCTACGGCCTGTACTACTTCCCCTCTATCATCTGCACAACAGAGTCTCTAGAATAAAGGAGGTCTGCACTGCGGTGATTTTTTTGTCCCCACCTTTATCAAAATGCAGTGGGTAACTTCTCTCACAAAAACAACAAACCTCTGCTTTTTCTAGACACGCCAGCACCTGCGTGGTGGACCCCTCTTCAGAGGCCCACCCGAGGGTGAGGCCCGTACTCCACATTGCTCCACAGATACCTGTGTCCTGCAGCCCATTCTGTGTGGTCACTGAAGGTCTGAATCTGGAGGGTCAGGAGCCAGAGGGTTCATAGTTATAATCATCCACCTATTGCTATAAAGTCTGAATTTGGGGGCAGAATCTACGTCCTGAAGTCGGTTGAAAAAATCAACAGTATTGGGCTTCCCTGGTGGTGCAGTGGTTGGGACTCCGCCTGCCGACACAGGGGACACGGGTTTGTGTCCCGGTCCGGGAGGATCCCACGTGCTGCGGAGCAGCTGGGCCCGTGAGCCATGGCCGCTGGGCCTGTGCGTCTGGAGCCTGTGCTCCGCAACAGGAGAGGCCACAGCAGTGAGAGGTCCGTGTACCGCAAAAAAAAAAACAAAAAAAACAAAACAGTATTTACTTTGAGGGAATGTCCTTTGCTTCCATGTTTGGCAAAGGCATTTCCATACTACCTCCCTCTGTGTCTGCTAAAGTAAAGGAAAAACCTGTTAGAGTGGGATATAACTCTAACAGTTTAGAGTTCACTCAAATTCACTCTAGTGAATTTCCCCAGTGACTTAAATCCTGAGGGTAAAAGAATCAAAGACCTCCATGGGGGTGGTTCCATCCTGGACCTTGGAGATTTTCGAGGTCAACTCGCTCACCTGAACAGAGGAGGAAACCATACAAGGGAGGACCCAGGTGACCTACTTGGAGCCCTGTCCTGGCTGGTGTCTTAGCTAGGGCTGGAATACAGGACCCCTGGCTCCTGGTTCAAGGCACTTCGACTGCACAGGATGAAGGGGTAAGGAAGATGAGCACAAGTGTTTGGTGTTGACGCGAGGTGAGACCCAATGAGGCTTGTGCCGAGGGGTAACTTATGGAGAGCGGTTCTGCTGACCCCACAGAGAGAGGGCATGTGTGTGTCAATCAAATCCACTTACACACTCGGGGCGGGGGGATGAAAGAAAAATTAACCTTCTGTCTTTCGGGATTGTCCTCCTCAGCCTATGAGGCAGAACATTAGTCTTCTGCCCGACATAGGGAAGGTGTGCATTATTTGTAAAAACTAAGTTATTCCAAGTGCTGAGGAACTGACAGGTTTTTGGCTCCACTTTCCTGCCTTGTGGGAATTCTTGCCTAGCTGGGGAACTTCTCTTAGCTGAAGGGGATGGGCACCAAGCCTGCAATTCAAGAATACTGCCACTAAGTGGCGACAGGGAGCAAGACCAGTGGTTCAACCCTACAGCCAGGGAGGTATCTATTGGGTTGGACAAAAAGCTTGTTTGGATTAAGATGCTATGGAAGATGCCACTTTAGTGGCATCAAATGGGGTCTATTTTCTTCCCTTGGGGAAAGAGACCAGGGATTTCAGATGTCTGTTACTCTCCAAAGGGTTAAGAACCAGGGTTATGAATGATAATTAAAAAATTTTGCTTTGGGATAGATAATAATATTATATACTTCAAAAACAGAAAAGGTAATCAGTGAAAAGTCTTCCTGTGACTCCTGCCCTAGCCACCAGTTTCCTTCCCACAGGTGACCAATATTTATGAGTTTCTTGTGATCCTTCCAGAGAAGCTGTATGATGGCACACAAGCAGGTGTATGCTCGCTCTTTTTTCCCTTTTCTGTTTTTACACACGTTGGCACATTGATCACATCTTCTGCTCTTTGTGCTTTCACTTAACAAACTCTCTTGAAGCTTCCATGTTAATTCATCATATGGTTCCTTGTTCTCTCCTTGTATTTCAGGGTTTGAATGTGCCCTCACGTTTTTAACAGTCCTCCAGTCAAGAATACCAAGGCTGTTTGCAGTTATTTGTGACACAATAATGCAATGAATAACTCTGCAAAATAATATGGCTAGCTTGCACATGTGTGGTATACATGTTTAAAAACTCCTAGATGGGCTTCCCTGGTGGCACAGTGGTTAAGAATCTGCCTGTCAATGCAGGGAACATGGGTTTGAGCCCTGGTCCTGGAAGATCCCACATGCCGTGGAGCAACTGAGCCTGTGCACCACAACTACTGAGCCTGCGTTCTACAGCCCACGAGCCACAACTACTGAGCCCACGTGCCACAACTACTGAAGCCCTCGCTCCTAGAGCCTATGCTCTGCAACAAGAGAAGCCACTGCAATGAGAGGCCCGCACACCGCAATGAGGAGTAGCCCCTGCTTGCCGCAACTAGAGAAAACCCGTGCACAGCAATGAACACCCAATTCAGCCAAAAAAAAAAAAAGAAAAAGAAAAAGAAAAAAACCCCTCCTAGAAATAGAGTTCTTAGGTCAAAGGGCTTGTACATTTGTAATTTTGATAGAAGTGATCTAATATTCCTCCATAGAAATTGTGCTGATTTACACTTCCCAGGAGAAGTGCCGAAGTTCGTGTTTCCCCTTGCCCTCTGGAACATATTGTGTTATTGCACTTCTGGGTTTCTAACAGGCAAAAAGCATGGCATCTAGGTATAGTGTTAATTTGCATTTATTATTCTGAATACAGAGGACATCTTTTCAGATGTTTAAAAGTCATTTGTATTTCCTTTCCTGTGAACTCTCTGCTCCTTACTTTTGTCTATTTTTTCTTTTGAGTTGTCCTTTTTTCTATTTCTAGATGCTATTGACATATTAGGGAAGTTAACTGTTGGTGAAATGAGTTGCAAATATTTTGCTTCTGGTTTGTTGTTGACTTTGCTTATGGTGGTGATTGCCAGGCAGGGATTTTTATGAAGTCAAATTTAACAATCTTTTATGTTACAGCTTTTCAGTTTTGTGGAATACGGAGAAGAGCCTTCCCTACTCCAAGATTCTTTAAAAATCCTCTGAAGGGCTTCCCTGGTGGCGCAGTGGTTAAGAATCTGCCTGCCAACGTAGGGGACATGGGTTCGAGCCCTGGTCTGGGAAGATCCCACATGCTGCGGAGCAACTAAGCCTGTGAGGCACAACTACTGAGTCTGCGTGTCTAGAGCCTGTGCTCCGCAACAAGAGAAGCCACTACAATGAGAAGCCCGCGCACCACGATGAAGAGTAGCCTCTGGTCTCTGCAAGTAGAGAAAGCCCGCGCACAGAAACGAAAACCCAGCCAAAAAAAAAAAAAAAAAAAAATCCTCTGAAAAGGGATGGTTGGCTGGAGCCCGGCAGACTCAGGAGTCCTGAGTGAGGCTGGGGCGGGCCTGTGCCTTTGACCCCATGGACTGTGAACATCAGTCACTGTGGCTCTCGTGTGCAGGGCTGGGGTCTAACCCTGTTGGTTGGTCCAGAGCTTGCCCATGGGAAGAGTGGACCACAAACAGCAAAGACAGCTTACCTCAGGGGCCAGGGGGATGGGTCAGGAACCTGCCCTTGGCCTGCTTCTGGGCTCTGCCTTTGTGGCCTTCTTTTGGCACTTGAGCTGCAAAGCTGCCCTACCAGGACACACCTCTGCCCCGCTCCCACCCAACTGGAGGCTCAGGCCCTCTGGGTCACTGTGAGCGCTGGGGGTGCCAGCGGGAGCTGGGGAGCAGGGAGGGAGACAGGCCCACAGGGCCTATTCACAGCAAGTCCACACCAAGTCTGCGCTGGTCCAGCTGGGGACTCAGCCTGTCTCAGGCCTTCTGCTCAGGGCAGCAGGATGAGGCCCACGCAGGCCTCCTCTTCCTTCCTCACAACTGCCCCCACCGCAGTGGCACCCTAATCCAGCCAAAAGAAGAGACAACAGAAGGCAAATAATCAGGATTTGAGCGAGGGAGTCACCAGAGCCTGGCTCGGACCGACAAGGCACCCTGCGAACTCCTCCAGGTGGAGCCTGCAGGTTACACGACTGTGTGGGACCGAATGAAATGGCCAGAGGGGTCAAAGGTGACACCAGCGTCTCCAGCATATCCTTCAGGGGGTTCCAGGGGGATTATTCCCACTGTAGGGTGGATCACCTCCTCTCCTTGGGATGTGTGTGGGGAGCTGGAAGTGGACGTGGTTTGGGTCCTCTCCGTTCAGGACTGCAAGGAGGGAAAGGGCTGGGGCGAGGCCCTGGGGGAGTGGAGGCCAGTGGTCTAGGCCAAGGCAGCACAGGACATTGGAAACGGGGTGATGGGATGGTTCCCAGGGATCTGGCATGCAACCCGCGACTGGGGGATCTGCGGCGGGTAGGCAGCAGGGGTCCTCCTGTCCGGAAGGGGCTCTCCATGGCCGAGATCCCCCCAGGGCTTCTGGCCTGGGGCTCCCTCTCGCCACGCCGCCGCGCGGGGCCGAGCAGGGCGCGGTCGCCAGGGCCCCTCCGCCGAACGCGCTCGGGAGCTCGCCAGGGGGCAGCGTGGCGCCCAGGGCAGGTGCGGGCGCAAGAAAGCCTCGCTGTCACCTGTTCCACCCGCCGGAGGACCAAACCCCAACGGCTCCCGATCCCGCAGGTCCCGGGCGCGCCCGAGAATTTGTGTGCTCCCCGGGACCCGGGGCGGTTGGGGGGCCGCGGCTTCCACAGCTGGGCTCGGGCCCCAGTCCCGAAGCCGGCCCCGCAGCATCCGGACCCCAGGTGCGCCCTCCTGCCCGCTGACTGTCCCGGCGCGGGCTCAGGGGAAGAGGCTGGGCACGCACGCATCTTTGTCCTCCTCCCTGTCTTCCCGCCGCGCGCTCTCGCCGGGCGGGGGGCGCGGGCGAGGCCGGGGCGGGGCGGGGCGCGGCGCGGGCTGCCAGCCGCAGGCCGGTGCGGGCTGCACCCGCGGGCTGTGCCGCGTGCGCCGGGCAGGGGCGGCCCTGCGTGCCGTACGCCGCGTCCGGGGCGCGCCCGCTGCTATCCAGCTTCCCGGGCTCCGCAGCATCTCGGTTCGCGGCTCACAAAGAGCTGCGGCGGCGGCCCCGCGCTCGGCCTCGCTGACGGAGCGGCGGCGGCGGGCCGGGGCGGCAGTGCACCCGCGCGGCCCCGCGCCCGCGCCAGGTAAGCGGGAGTCCGGGCCGCCCGACCCGCCCGCGGCCGCAGTCTGAGGGCGCCCAGGAGGGAGCGGGGGGCTGGGGCGCGGAGGGCGCGATCGCGCGGCGCCGCGGGCGGGGGGCGCCGGGGGTCGGGGGGAGCTAACCGGCGCCCCCTGGACCGGCGGGCGGGCGCGGCGGGGCCGAGCCGGCGGCTCGCGCATCCCGGGCGGGGGGTGCCGCGGCGACGGGCGACCCGGCGCGGACCCGGGGCGCGGGCCGGCGGTGGCTGCCTGCTCGGGTCCCGCCGCGCTGGCCGGGCCGGTGGAGGGTTCCGCGGCCCCGCTGGGCGCTGGCACCGAGTCCCCGTGCCGGGCGGCAACTCCCGAGTTTGGGGTCGTTTCTGGGTTCCCTGCCTCCTGGGAAGCCGAGCCCCTGTCTAAGAGCCCTCCCCGTTTTCCCTTTATAACGAGGCCCAGCTGGAGAAACTCCTCAATTAAAAATTCCACGGCCAGGTTCCCCTGGGCGGCCGGCGCGGGGCTGGGGGCGCGGCGCGGACCTGCCCCACCGTCCTAGACCCTTCCCTTCCCACCCCTCCACCACCCAGGCCAGGCTGCTGCTGGGAGGTTGGGCTTCTGATGGTCAAGGCGAACGGCGAGCCCCCCGCCCCCGAGCTGGGCTGTGCGCCGGGCGGGCCTCGGTGTGCCAAGGCCGGGGACGTACTTGCCCTGGACCCGGTGCCGGTGCCGAGGGAGGGTCTCGAGGGGCCCACTCAGCCGGGGCCTCGCGGAGCGAGGAGGCTGAGATTAGCCTGTTGGTCTCAACTTAGTATTTACTTGCAGAAGGAAGACTTGATGTTTTTCAAAGCTATTCGGATACGGCCTGGCAGGGGCCAGTCTCAGATCTGGTTAAGCGAACTCACAAATGGCCGTGGGGACGGTCAAGTACCCCAAACCGGGCATCTCCTTTGTTCCCTTCATCCTGTGGGCTGAGCTGTCCCTGACCTCTTCAGGCTCTGTCCCCTTTCTGAGAATTCCACCCCTCACCGCCTTTGAGATAAACAGTGCGTTTAGAAATAACGACCTGAAAGCTTCGAGGGTGGGAACAGGACAGCTTTTCCCGGGGTTCACATTTGATGTGCTCTCTGGGTACCCAGAACCTGGTGGACGGCTCCTTTCTTAGGCCTCTGGGTTAGTGGTCCTTCTGGTGAGGTGAGGTGGGGGGTCTCTCGCCTTCTTGTGGGTGGTGTCCATCCTGCAGGGGACACAGTGGGATTTCCCAGTCCACAGCTGCCAGGACCCCCTACCCTGTGCCCTCACTCCTGGGGGGCTGTCCATACTGCCTCCACTTGCACTCAGGAGGGGGCCTCCTGAGCGGGGAAGGACCGCGGCTTATAGCCTCCTGGGACTCTGGGTGGTGTCCAGGGCGAGTTGGAGCTTGCTGGGGGTCAGCTTGCTGAGCGGCAGCCTCCCTGGTGGGCACCACAGTACTGGCAGAGAGACCCTTGGAGTGGTCTCCAGGCTGGGCCAGGTCTGCGTGGTGGCACTAGTTTTGGGGTGCCCTGTCTCTCCAGATCTCTGCTCATTGGTTGGGGAGCAGGGTGGTGTCCCTCCCCCAGTGCCTGCCTCTCTATCTCCAGGGTACTGGGCTTCTTCGCCTGGGAGAAGTGTGGGCTGAACCAGATGGGGTGTGTGTGTGTGTGTGTGTGTGTGTGAGTGTGAGTGTGTGTGTGTGTGTGAGCGTGAGAGCCGGGGTGGGCTCTGGCAGGCTGGAGAAGCCCAGGCCGGTCAGTTTCTTACTCTTTTGCACCTTGCTTGCTTTCTCGGGCACCCCGGGCTCAAGCTGTGGCTTGTTAACTTGTCTGCATGACTCTCTCTTGATTACTTCGAACCCTTTTTTTAAAAAAAAAGAAAATTAGTTTCACAGGAATAATTGGTGGGGATGGATTGTGAAATGGAGGCGCATAAATAATCCAATTTGCCAACTGAGCTAAGAAATGCTGGATAAAAATAAAAGATAATTGTAAAAGACACCAGTCATACCCCTGAAGCTGAGAGGGAGTGCTAAAACACCTTGATGTTTCCTAGACACAACTGAGGAATTCAGAGGAGAAGCACGTGTGGTGGTAGCCAGGCTTTGTTTAGATTGGGTGGCCCCTGAGGCCTGTTGGGGGAGGGTGGGGGCAGAGCCTGGCTTCGCAAGCCCCCTCCAGGCCCCAGCGCCTTCAGGGCGCCCCGCCTTCTTATCCTTGACCCCGTACACCTGACCCAGAGCCTCAAAAGGTCAATGCCTCTGGTGACACTAGGGTCTGAAGTCTTGGAGAAACCTTTATTGTCAGGGGAGTCAGGAGGGCTAGGAGCAGGTGGGCACAGAGGCCCTGAGCTGGCCTCAAGGCCTTCCAGAACAAGTGGCAGAAAGCAGCACGCCTGCCTTGCAGCCTGGCCTTGAGAGAGTGGGAGGTAGCCCTGACCTTGCTGGGGTGGGGAGTGGCGTGGGCACTGACTTCCATGCGGCTCCATCCCCAACTTAGGTCATGTTTGAGATGACTGGCTGCCAAGTGGGGGCTCTGGTGCCCGGTTGATGGTCGGTGGTCGGGCGTGTTCCCACAGGGAGGATTCTCTGGCCCCTTCCTCTCCCGAGACCCCGCCCACCCCCTGGGTCTGGTCCAGCAGAGCGGCCTGCAGGCACAGGCTGAGTCAGCTGTCGTGGGCGCCATCTTCTCTGCCTCTCCAGCAGCCAGTCCTCTGCTCTCCCTGTCCTCCTGGATGACAAGGGAGCCCAGGGGGGGCAGTGACCTCAGTGTCACGCAGCTGGGCTCTCTCTGTGGGGCTTGAAATTCCTGAGTCTGCTTGGGAACCCCCTCCGTTTTGGCGGGTGCTGTTGCTGTGTGACTTGTGATTTCTGTGCCAGCTGCAGGGTGTCCCAGGGTGGGATGGTCTGGTGTTTGTCACTCAAGCCTGCAGTGGCTCCCCAGTGCCCATTCCATACCCACATTCCTCAGCCTGATTTTTTTTCAAGTTCTCTTCCTCACTCCCAACCATACTGTCCAGGCTCTGGTCAGGCAGACTCACTGCCCAGGCTTGCTTTGCATTGTCCCCACTCCATCCCCACCTGCCACCTTAGCCTGGGGCCCTGTGTCCATCCTTGATCATCCCAGATGAATATGGGTTCTTTTCCTCTTATCCCTTGGTCACCAAGTTTGCCAAACTCCTGCCTACCTCAGGGCCTTTGCACCTGCCCTTCCCCTCCCTGGCACATGCCTCGTCCAGATGTCCACCTCGCTTGCTGTCTTACTTCCTTCTCTGTCTGTATTTCAGCTCCCAGACCACCCTACATAAATTAGCATCACTTCCCCCTTTCATGTTAACCTTGCTTTGTGTTTCTTCTTTGTACCAAATACAGTTTGTTATTTATACTTTGTTTATTCTGTCTCTTACTGCTCCAACACAGAGACTTTGTTGACCTCTGTATCCCCGGAGGAAAAATAGTGCCTGGCACCTCGTACATCCTCAGTGGTACTTGTTGGATGAATGAATGAACAAATGAATGAAATCCCAGGAGCATCATGCTTCCTTCCAGCACAAGCCTGGCACCCTGCTGCTCCCCTCCCAAGACCCAGCGCCAGAACCAAGCTGGATTCACTGCCAGAGCCTAGAACAGAGCCTTGCCCTCAGTGGACAGGCAGGAGAGAGCCGTGGAATGGTGGGGGGCAGGTCAGATGTCGCATAGGCCAGAAGACAGCGTGGCCGGGACGGCAATCCAGCCCCAGGAGTGGGCATTCTGATCCTTCACAGAAACTCCCTTTAGGATTTTTCAGTTGTCTGGATGTTCTGCACTCGGGCTGTCCCTGCAGTCAGCTGGGTTACGGATGTGCTGGGAATGATGCCCCCTCTTTTTTTTTTTAATATTTTATTTTCTTTTTATTTATTTATTTGGCCGCGTTGGGTCTTTGTTGCTGCATGCGGGCTTTCTCTAATTGTGTCAACTGGGGGCTAACGTTCGTTGCAGTGCACAGGCTTCTCGTTGTGGTGGCTTCTCTTGTTGCGGAGCACAGGCCCTAGGCGCGCGGGCTTCAGTAGTTGTGGCTCTTGGGCTCAGTAGTTGTGACTTGTGGGCTCTAGAGTGCAGGCTCAGTAGTTGTGGTGCACGGGCTTAGTTGCTTTGCGGCATGTGGGATCTTCCCGGACCAGGGCTCAAACCCGTGTCCCCTACATTGGCAGGCGGATTCTTAACCACTGCGCCACCAGGGAACTCTGATGCCCCCACTTGGCCAGGTTCCCTTTCTCCTCCATCTGGAGGTTTCTAAACTGGTCTTTTCCCTTATGTCAGACCTGACGTCTCCAGGCTCCCGGCCGCTCTGCCTGACCCTGTTTGCCAGCCTTCCCCCACCTGATTCTCCCTGCCTGTGTTCTGGCCCTGCTGGGGAAGGCGCTCTGGTTTTATAAGGAGAAAGGCTCTGCCACTAATCCCGGGGGCCTTGGGCGAGTCACTGGCTTTGGGAGCCTTTCTCAGCATCTGTCACATGTGCATGACAGCTCTCGCCGAGACAGTTTTGAGGTCCAGACGAGATCCAGCATTGAACTGATTTGAGATACTGGTACATGAAGACCAGAGCTTTGTGGGGTACTGGTGGCCCTAGGCCTGCTGTGGCTTCTCCTATTCTACTGAGAGTTTGAAGGGTCAGCTCTGCTAGCTTCATGTACAACCTAGTAAGAGAATGTAGTGCTTCCTAAAGTGTAAAGTGCCATTCTGATGTAAGGGGCTGCATCTGTGGTTTTGCATCTAAAGGATCAAAATTAAGAAAGAAAAAATACGGGGTTGAGATGCCGGTGTCTCCTGACCACAGAGGTGTTTGCATCTTGTGGTTTTTCTGAAAACGGAAGCATGCTGGCATTCGAAGGTGGTTTTGGATGGAGAAGCCAACTGGAATTAAACACACGTCATTGGGCACTTCTGTGCTGTTGCCTTCTCTCCCTCTGCATGTGCTGTTTTAAATAGTTTCCCGCCAAGCCCGAGAGACAGGTCTTCACTTGGCAGTGAGGAGGCTGAGGACCAGGCAGCTGTGACTTGCCCGAGGGGGCTGCTGTTTCAGGGCAGTGCTGGTATTGGATGGAGAGCACAAAGCCCCATGACCACCCCCCGCCCGACTCCCCCATCTCCTCCATCCTCCCTACCCCCCCCCCCATGTCCCACTGGGGCCCAGTTTGCATCAGATTTGTTTTGTTTTGTTTAATTAATTTATTTATTTTTGGCTACATTGGGTCTTCGTTGCTGCGCGTGGGCTTTTCTCGAGTTGCGGCGAGCGGGGGCTGCTCTTCATTGTGGTGCGCGGGCTTCTCATTGCAGTGGCTTCTTTTGTTGCGGAGCACAGGCTCTAGGTGAGTGGGCTTCAGTAGTTGTGGCTCACGGTCTCTAGAGCACAGGCTCAGTAGTTGTGGCACATGGGCCCAGCCGCTCCGCGGCGTGTGGGATCTTCCTGGACCAGGGCTCGAACCCGTGTTCCCTGCATTGGCAGGCGGATTCTCAACCACTGCGCCACCAGGGAAGCCCTCAGATTTGTTTTTAAACAGGGTGGGCGTGACTAGGACTTGGGATGACTTATGTGATGGGTACAAGGGTTCATTTTCAACCTGTGCCTAGAAAATCTGATGGTGGTGACCTGTTGCCCTGAGCTCTGGTTGGTGGTTGGAGAATAATGGACACGTCACAGGTGACCCAGGGCCCTTCATGGGGACAGCAAGAGGGCTTGGGAGCTTGCCATCCAGGACAATAGCTAACATTGTTGGTGGATTGGTAAGGTGTTTTCCTTTTTTCACTCAGAGGTACCATGGATTCTTTGCACTTCCTGCCCCTGGAATCAACTCTGAAATGTTCAGGCACTTGTTCTGGACAAATTTTAATTAGTCAACAGTCAGTGACTAGCAGCACACTATTGGCATTTAGAATTTTCAGTTGGGAGATATGCACATATATATGTATAATTGTATTTAAAATATATATATATATTTATTTCTCATTGGATTGGTTTTACATTTGCGGAATGGATTCTCAAGCAAGGCAGCTCTAAATATGTGTTTCTCTGAACTGTTGTGGGCCCCGCGAATTTTCATAAAAAAATGTAGTGTATAGTTTTTCCCAGTTTGTCTATCAGTTGTCTTGGAAAAATCCATTGTTTCGAAACTAGGAGACCCGTTTGCTGAGTGAGTGCCTACATTTAGGGATGACGATTTCTCAGACCCCTCTGGCAGCAAGCGTGCACATTGCTCAAATAAAATACGGTTTACGTTCCTCAGTCTTTTGGCATAATGAGCGGGCCATGTGCTCTGACATATGTCCATGTTATCCAGAGCTGGTGACAGCTGTCAGGGGTGGGGAATCGGAAGTTCCAGAAAGTCTTCAGCAGCTGGCCAGCCAGCCAGCATGGCTGTTGGGAGTTCAAATGACTCCTTCTAAGAGGGGCACCCGGAGGCCTGCGTTTCCTTCCTTGCCAGCCACCAGCTGCGGTGAGGATGGAGCAAGACCAGATGTGTGTATGTGTCAGCGTTTGTTACAGTAGAGTGCCTGGTTGGTGCCAGTCACCAGGCTTGGTGTGTGTGTGTGTGTGTGTGTGTGTGTGTGTGTGTGTCCCCAACTCGCCTGCCAGGCCTCAGACACCAGGTACTACCTTGGGTCTCTGGCTGGTCCCCGCTGGTCGCAGTGAGAGCTGGTGGCTGACTGCTGGACAGTGGGTCCTGGCCCCGGGTCCCAGCGCTGCCTGCCTGGCCTGACTGCTAGATCGTGAATCCCTGAGGCAGGCCTGACCTACGGCCCCTCCTGGACATGCCTTTATCCGTGTACATGTGCCGTGAAGATTCTGCCTGTGACCTTTCCCTGCCCTTCGGGCGGCGGACAGGAGCGAGCCAGTGTGTGGTAGGGTGGACGTGCCGTCTGCTTCCTGCTCTTGGGGTGATATCTCTGTGCTGTTTCTTGGGTTGGAAACTCTGACAGCAGAAGCCCCTCCAGACCAAGAACTCTTGATTGTGTCTCTCCTTTGGGCTTTAAGAGATTTCAGCTTTTCAATTAATTGCATTTCATTAAATAACGGTTTTCTTCGTGATCACAGGCTGGTTTGTGCTTCATCAGCAGTGAGGACTGTGTGGCTTCAGTGGCTGTGACCACGCCCAGAGGCAGAGGTGCCTCTCGCTTGCGTCGACTTCATGGGGGAGCTGCCGTGGGGGCCCCTGGATGTGGCATCGTGCTCCCCACTCCTCCCTTCCTTCACTCTGCGCGTGTTGCTACTTTCATCTGTCGTATAAGATGACTTGTCTAATAATGGAAATAAAGGGGTGCCAGGCATTTAAATGGCAGCCCCTTCCCCACCCCTGGCATTCACCTCCCGGCCCTCTGATCTCTGGGGTCACTGCAATGCTAGCCCCCGAGCCCCTTTGCTGGGAGCTCCATCTGTCCATCCATCCGTCCATCCGTCCGTCTGTCCGTCCATCCAACAGGTATTTCCTGAGCGCCCACTCTGTTCCATCACTCCCAGTCCCTGTCAAGAGCTGAGTGGAGTAAGGAGGGAAGAGCGGAGGGGGGTGCTGCTGTAGAATGTGGGCGGGCATCAGAGCCCAAGGCTGCCTCTGGCTCCAAAGTGCTCCCGGAGCAGCCCAGGCTGGAAGGTTTGAGCGCCCGGCATGTGGGGTGCGGGTCAGGGACCCCATCCTGGAAGAGTGAGTGGGTTTGCCCGTCCAGAGCTCAGGCCAGAAGAGCCTCCAGGCAGAAGGGCCAGCCTGGAGTGGGGGACCCTGTATGGGGGTGGAGCTGAGTGTCTGGCAGCAGGATAATGTGGTTTGGGCAGGTCAGCAGGAGATGGCGGGTCCTGACCGTCAGGGGCTTGAGCTGCCTCCGAGGCCTGGGGGAGTCTTGCTGTGGTTGGGGGCAGAGCAGGGGGGGTGACACGCACTCTGCCCGCCATTGTCCAGCTGAAGCTAGGAGGTGTTTCCATCACCCAGCTTCAGGACCAGTTGGACCGCCGGAGGGGTGGTGAAGGATGAGAAGGAGGCTGTGATGAGAACCGGGGGAGGGCGTGGGGATTGGGCGGGGGAGGTACATGGAGGGGTGCCTCCAGGCTCGAGGGGGCCTCTAGGAGGGGTGCTGCCAGGAGGCGTGGGGAGGGAGGAAGAATGGAGCCCAACACCTTATGTGGGAAGAGGCTGCTGCCGCCACGTCCCGGCCTTGCTAGCTCGGATGTTTAATTTCACCCTTTAGAGATTTACAGGCTTTCTAGATTAAATTGCCACTGTTCCTGTATAAGAACGACAAATCCATGACAGACCATAAGTCACATTATTAATTTGCTTACATGGAGTTAACCTCTGTGGCCCCCCTGACTTACTCGGAAGGATGAAGGACGCCTGGGAGACAGCGAGGCCTCTATCCAGTTGTCAGCGAGCGGGAAAGGCTAGAGGGACCCAGGTCGCGGTGGCCAGGCCGCCCTGCCCACCAGGTGGCCGCCCTCGTCCCGTTGCCAGGGCTCCTGGTGGCATCCTGGCCTCTGTGGGGAGGGGGACTGACTTCTGCACCAGCCGTGCAGAGGGCAGGGGGTGTGGGGAAGCCGGGCTGCAGGTCAGGAGGCTGGGCTCCAGTGGCCTCTGCAGGCTGCTGAGCTCTGGGGGGTTCTTGGAGGGCTCCTCTCAGGAGCCCCGAAAGCCTGGGCACCCGAGTTCCTGCTCGGTCTTCCCCTTTCAGGCTCTGGTGGGCTGTTCATCCTCTGAGTCATGATGGGTCAGAAAACATGTCTCACAGTTGCTCCCCTTTCCGGACATATGGACAGCCTGCTCTTTGTGTTGGCACAGGTGGGGGTGGGCACCATTCCCTCTACGTGGCCCGAGGCTTGGCCTCTGCGGGGAGCTGGCTAGGACGCTGGTGAATGCGTCTTTCACAGCTTACTGCCGTGCGCTGGAGCTGGAAACTGCCTGCTAAGTGTGGGGCAGTTAGAAGTCATGATTTGTTGGGAGAAAGGTGCATTTGTTGGGGTGTGGGACTCTCCCTGTGTGTTGACCTTTCTGCCTCCAAGGGCCAAGTGGCTGCTCCAGGTGGGGACGGGTGGGGATTGCGTGCTGCAGGGGGGGTAGGCCTGTGGCTCGCTCGCCTGATGGTTTTCATCAAACCCCAAATATTACGCTGCAGTTCGTGTTGACTGGTAGCCCAAACCGGCTTTCTTCCTTTACAGTGAAATGGAGAAGCCAAACTTGGTGTATTTAATATCCGATATTTCATGGCAGAAAGCCAATGGTCACGCTGGTGGCCTCTCTGTGCTCATGCGTGGTACCCACAGCCGTAGGTGGGCCGTCCCGTGCAGCCTTGATTAGCAGCTGCTGACAACTGACTCAGAAGATTCTGTAAAATCCACATGTATTTGTAGAAATACAAATAGAGTTTAATGTCCCAATGTAATGGTCACTTCCTTGAAGTGAAATTAGCTCTGGTTTCAAGGAAGTAAATGGAGGCATAACACATTAATGTGGGACTGAATTGTGTCTCGCTCACCTGAGTTCCCAACAGTGGTCTACAAGCTGTCGTGTGTTTTCCTTATGGAAACCGTCTGGGCTGACAGAGTCCTGGAGGCCGTGGTGGGTGTTCATCATCCAGAATTCACAGCAATGCATCACTCACATCCATCTGGATCTCACATCTCAGGCCCTGACACCAAAAACACATGTTCCCCTCCACACTGTGTGCTTCGTGGAAGATGTTCCAACAAATTACTCATCTTAAAATAAAGCACTGTCCAAGAAAAAGGCAAACAACTGGGTAGAAAAAGGGACCAAAGACATTTCACCAAAAAGAAGGCTCAGTAACCATATGGAAAGGTCCTCAACTCCATTAGTCATCAAGGAGGGAAACGAAAAATAAATTGTAAATGTTTTAGAGTTCTCCATAGAAACAGACCATAATGTGTGTGTGTGTGTGTGTGTGTGTGTGTGTGTGTGATATTTGTTTTTTTGTGTTTTTTGGCTGTGCTATACGTGGCTTGTGGGATCTTAGTTCCCCGACTGGGGATTAAACCCGAGCCATGGCAGTGAAAGCACCGAGTCCTAACCACTGGACCGCCAGGGAATTCCCTATATTTGGAGATTTATTATGAGGACTCACATGATTATGGAGGCTGAGAAGTCCCCAGATCTGTGGTCAGCAGCTGGAGGCCAAGAAAGCTGGTGTGTAGTTCAGTCTGAGACTTGAAGGCCTGAGGACCCAGGGGGCCCATGGTGTGAATCCCAGCCCAAGGGCAGAAGATGAGGTGAGAGGTCCCAGCTCAACAGTGAGGCAGAAAAAGGGGCAAATCCCTCCTTCCTCCATCTGTGTTCTGTTCACGCCCTTAGTGGGTTGGATGCCCACCCACATTGGGGAGGGTGTCTGCTTTACCGAGTCCACTGATGCAAATGCTCATCTCATCCAGAGACACACAGACACACCCAGAAATAATGTTTAATCTGGGCACCCTGTGACCAGTCAAGTTGACACATAAAATTACCCACCCCAATTTGATACCATTACACACCACCAGAAGGGCTAAAATTAAAAAGAGCAGAAACTAGACATTGAAGAGGATGTGGAGCGGCTGGAACTCTTATGGTTGATCGGGGTGTAAGTTTATACAGCTGCTTTAGGGAGCGGTTTTGCAGTGTCGCCTAAAGTTAAAAATGCACGTACTCTGTGACCAGCAGTCTCGCTCTGAGTGAAACTGGGTGCAGTGTGCATACGGCCACTGTCGTGGGCTGCATGGTGGCCCCTAAAGATGGCAGGTCCCCATCCCTGGAACCTGTGAATGTGACCTTACATGGTGAAGCTTTTGCGGACGTGAGTTGGGACACTGAGATGAGGAGATGATCCTGGCTTATCTGGGTGGGGCTTGCATGCCATCACAAGGGTCCTTTTTTTTTTTTTTTTTTTGGCTGGCCCCAACCAGGGATCGAACCTGGGCCCAGTCTTAACCAGTGGACTTCCAGGGAAGTCCCCACAAGGGTCCTTCTAAGAGAGAGGCAGAGGGAGTGTAGACACAGAGGAGAAGACAGTGACCACGGAGGCAGAGATCAGAGTGATATAGCTACAAGGCAGGGAATGCTGGCAGCATCAGCAACTGGAAGAGGTGATTCTCCCCTGGAGCCTCCAGAGGGAGGGGGGCCCTGCGAACGCCTAGATTTCAGCCACTGAAACTGCTTTCAGATTCCCGGTCTCCTGAACTTGAGTTGGTCAAAGCCACGTGTTTGTGGCGATTTGTTCCAGGGGCCACAGGAAACTAAGAGAGCCCTCCAGACGCATGCACCAGAGCATCCGTAGAAGCGTGGTTGTCAAACTACAGATGACCCAAGGTCCACCAGCAGTAGACTGCTCCGTACACTGGGGCTCATCACACAGGGAAACCATCCAGCAGGCACTGCACGTGCCACGTGCTGTTGAGCCAAAAACCCAGACCCTAGAGTCCCTAGTCCCTACCGCATGGCTCCACTGATGGGAAGGGCAACAGGCAACTCTCCCATGTGGGGTGGGAAGTCAGGGTGCCCTTGGGAGATGGTGATTAGAGGGGGCACCAGGAGGGCACCGGGCTTCTGGAGGGACTGACAATGTCCCATTTATTTCTTCTTTTCTTTTTTTAGATTTTATTGACGTATAGTTGATTTACAATGTTGTGTTAATTTCTGCTGTTCAGCAAAGTGACTCAGTTATACATACATATTCTTTTTCATATTCTTTTCCATTATGGTTTGTCACAGGGATATTGAATATAGTTCCCTGTGCAATACAGTAGGACCTTGTTGTTTATCCATTCTATATGTAATAGTTTGCATCTGCTAATCCCAAACTCTCAATCCTTCCCTCTCCCACCCTGCTCCCCCTTGGCAACCACAAGTCTGTTTTCTATGTCTGTGAGTCTGTTTCTGTTTCGTAGATATGTTCATTTGTGTTGTATTTTAGATTCCACATACAAGTGATATCATGATATTTGTCTTTCTTTGACTTACTTCACTCAGTATGATAATCTCTAGGTCTATCCATGTTGCCGCAAAGACAGTGTCCCATTCTTGTTTTTTTTAATTAATTAATTTAATTTTATTTTATTTTTGGCTGCATTGGGTCTTTGTTGCTGCACGCGGGCTTTCTCTAGTTGCGGCGAGCAGGGGCTACTCTTCGTTGTGGTGCGTGGGCTTCTCATTGCAGTGGCTTCTCTTGTTGCGGAGCACGGGCTCTAGACGCGCGGGCTTCAGTAGTTGTGGCACGCGGGCTCAGTAGTTGTGGCTCTCGGGCTCTAGAGTGCAGGCTCAGTAGTTGTGGCGCATGGGCTTAGGTGCTCCGCAGCATGTGGGATCTTCCTGGACCAGGGCTCGAACCCGTGTCCCCTGCATTGGCAGGTGGATTCTTAACCACTGAACCACCAGGGAAGTCCCAACGTCCCATTCTTGATCTGTGTGAGGTTTGCCTGGGTGGGTTCCACTTTATGATAAGGAATTTTTCAGTGTCTATATTAAACTTCAATAAAAACTGGAAAAAAAAAAAGAGCAGTACAGCATCTTGGAATCTTCAGGGAGAACTTTCAATTGACTGACTCATGGCTTATTTTCCTGCTGGAACAATAATATCAAAATCAAGATTACATTTAATTTAATGTGAGATGATTAAATGTGGCCATTCCAACAAGTGCTTATTAATATTCAGATGCACATTGTATTTTCTAAATGAAATCAGAGTCCATAAACCCAAGTAGGATGCTGAGATCTATACACAGGTAATTGATATGGATAAGTTCTCTCCATAAGAGTTTTTCTTCCTGCACAAGGGCAGAGCTGTGCACTTAAGGAAAACCAGACACAAACAGCCCGAGCCCTTGAGGGTCACACGCTCTGTGGTTTCAGGTGAGTGGGAAGCCAGAGAGCTGTAAGAAGAGATATCGGAGCGAGATGGTGTGTATGAACAGCTCCTTTGGGTCGGCCCAGACACTGGGTGGGGATTCTGAGGGGCCCCCTGTCCGGTGCTCTCCAGGCCACCCTGCCCATCACACTGAGATCCTAGAGGTCCCTGCTGTCTGGGTCCACAGCGCTCCCTGGCAGCCTTCCCGGCCCCTCCCACCCCTCCAGTTGTGCTGGGAGACTGTCCATCAGCCGTCCAGCTTTGGGCTGGGTCCCACGTGTGGTCATCGCATCCGAGCTTGTGCACACGTGGTCTGTGTCCTGCGCCATCTGAAATAGACGAGACCCACAGCATAGTGGTCTCCTCTGAGGTGGTCCACAGAGACGCAGGGGAGGCCGGGAGGTGACACCTGGCCTCAGTGGTCCTAGGCATGCTCCTGGCTCCACTATGCTGGACTCCCGGCCCAGTCCTGGTGCTGGGATAGCACGGAGGCTTCAGCTGTGTGGCTTGAGGATCAGAACGGGGGTCTGAGGGCTGTGCCTGGACAGGCGGAGGCTGGGGCCTGGGTGGCGCTGCACCCACCCTCCGGGGCCCGTGGGGAGCCAGCCTGGAGCAGTGGGCCCTGCAGCTCTTCTCAGCCTCTCCCCAAGGTCCTGGGCTGCTGTTTGTGATATGGAGAGCACCCCTGCTTGAGTGTGTGGGGTCCCAGTACTTTGTCCGTGGTTGGGATTTTAGGAGCGGGTCATATCTGTGGGTGGTGTGGTTCAGAAGTCTAGAAACGCAAATTCGCTGAGTCCAGTGAGTGCCCTCCAGCTGCACCTCCTGCAGCCTCCCTGACCGCACCGTCTGCAACGCATCTCCCCGGCTCTCCTCTTATGTGGCCAGTGGGTGGAGGAGGGTGTGGGCCTGGGCCAGGAGCAGCTTTGCCCTGGATGGTTAGCTAAGGAGCTGGACTTCCGCCAGGGGCCTGCCCAGCTCTTGCTGTCCTGAGGGCTGCTCCTGGCAGCCTGGCCACCCTGGGGACATCGGGACAGCTCAGAAGGAGACATTTCAGCGTGTGCAGAGGGCAAAGCAGCACGCTGGCTCCTTGCAGGCACACAGGAAACGGTGCGGAGGAGATTGGACCCTCAGGGAGCTTTTGATTTGTGTGTGTTGGCCTCAGTAGAGATAAGAAGAAAGGGCCAGTTACCGGAAAGGGATTGAAGCCGGGTCACCTTTAAGGAGCTTGGAAGGACATGTTTGGCCTTGGTAACGGTGTCTCGATGTGGTTCGAGATTCTGCCCGGGATCGCCGTCATGGCCGCGTGCTTATTCATCCCGGGAATGGCCACTGCATGCATCCACAGGTTCACTAACGGGAGCAAGGAAGAAAGGGTTGCCCATTATTCATATCAGTGGAATTTGATGGAAAGAGATAGGTGCATCTCTGGAGTTAATCGTTACTATGTGTCAGAGGGTTTGGAGAACATTGATTAAGGAAGCATTTTCCTGATGGATGAAAAATAACTCAGTTATGCTTGTCTAACCCTGCTAGGTTATGCAGTGTATTGTGTAGCATGAAGTGTATTTTGTAGTGTGTAATAAAAATAAAACAAAAAAGTAAAATCAAAAAAAAAAAAAAAGAAGGAAGGGCCAAATGGGGCTTCTGTGGGGTGTGGCCACAGAGGGAGATTCAGGCCTGCAGGAGGTGGTCCTTGCTGGTGGTGACTAACAGAAATGAGGGGGGACGGAACTCCTCCCTCTTCAAGCATGGGCTGTACCTGGTAATGTCCTTCCAAAGAGCACAGCCTGGAAAAGGGGAAACAGAGGAACTTGACAGTGGAGAAACCTGATAACCCTGCCTCGGCCACGGGATCCAGGTCCACCAGCAGTGATGGGTCACCTTGACGGTGTGCCCCTCCATGGGATGTGATGGGGATGGCTCTTCAGCTCGGTGGCCTTTCTGCCCAGACCCCCAAACTTCTATCTAATCACAAGGAAAACAGCAGTTCAATTCCAACAGAGGGGCGTTCTATCAAATACCTGAGCAGCACTCCTTAGAACAGATGAAACCGTAGTTTCACCAAAATCTGAGAATCTGTCACAGCCAAGAGAAGCCAAAGGAGAGAGGACGTTTAAATAGAATGGGTGGGATCCTGGAGCAGATAAAGGACACTGGGTTAAAACTAGGGAAACGTCAATAGAGCGTAGCCTTGGTTAGCAGTAACGCACTGATATTGGTTCATTAACTGTAACAAATGTGCGACTTTGATGTAAGATTTAATGACTGGGCAAATCAGATGTGAGGGTATTCTATGAGATCTGTACTATCTGCACAATTTGTTTGTAGGTCTACAACTATTTAGAAAAAAAAAATGTCTTTTGAAAGAAATTGGAGGGCAGTTTGAGTCCTGTCACCCTGGGGTTCCTGGCCGTGGGACCTGGGCTCCGAGCCTTGCTGTCAATCCCCCCCGCCCCCGTCCAGCTCCAGACCCTTGGCTTTGTCATCCCTGTTGGTCTTCCTTCTTTCCTCTCCACATGGAACCTGAGGGAAAGTTCAGTCCAATATTTAGAATAGATTTTTTTAATGCCCCAGATTTCTGGGTGCTTGGAAAGAACCAGCTTCTCAGATGCAGTCTGCATGGGTGCTGGGGGCCATCCCCAGGTGAGATAAGCCCCCCGGTAAGCTCGCGGGTACCCTGCCCAGGTTTCCTCTGTCTGACAACTCCAGAAATCAGCGCCCTGGGCCTCTGCTTCCTTCTTTTAAAAAAAAATTTTTTTTTTAAATTAAAATTGAAGTATAGTTGAGTTACAGTATTGTGTTAATTTCTGCTGTACAGCTCGGTGCTTTGTGACCACCTAGAGGGGTGGGATAGGGAGGGTGGGAGGGAGGGAGATGCAAGAGGGAAGAGATATGGGAACATATGTATATATATAACTGATTCACTTTGTTATAAAGCAGAAACTAACACACCATTGTAAAGCATTTGTACTCCAATAAAGATGTTAAAAAAAATTTTCTGCTGTACAACACAGTGATTCAGTTTTATATATATATATATATATATATACATTCTTTTCTTTATATTCTTTTCCATTATGTTTATCACAGGGTACTGAATATAGTTCTCTGTGCTGTTCAGTAGGACCCTGTTGTTTATCCATATATAATAGTTTGGATCTGCTAATCCCAAACTCCCACTCCACCCCTCCCCCAGCTCCCTCCCCCTTGTCAACCACAAGTCTGTTCTCTATGTCCATGAGTCTGTTTCTGTTTCATAGATAAGTTCATCTGTGTCATGTTATAGATCCCATGTATAAGTGATATCATATGGTAATTGTCTTTCTGACTTATCTTGCTTAGTATGATAATCTCTAGTTGCATCCATGTTGCCGCAAATGGTATTATTCCATTCTTTTTTATGGTATTCCTTTGTGTATATGTACCACGTCTTCATTATCCATTCATCTGTTGACAGACATTTAAGTTGTTTCCGCGTCTTGACTATTGTAAATAGTGCTGCTATGAACATAGGGGTGCATGTATCTTTTCGAATCAGAGTTTTCTCTGGATATATGCCCAGGAATGGGATCACTGGATCATATGGCAACTCTATTTTTATTTTTTTGAGGAACCTCCATACTGTTCTCCATAGTGGCTGTATCAATTTACATTCCCACCAACAGTGCAGGAGGGTTCCCTTTTCTCCACACCCTCTCCAGCATTTATTGTTTGTAAATTTTGGGGGGATGGCCATTCTGACCTGTGTGAGGTGATACCTCATTGTAGTTTTGATTTGCATTTCTCTCATGATTTCTGCTCCCTTCTTATGGGTTGAGGTCCTGAGACGGCTGCCCTCCCCTGATCAGCCCTGGGTCACTTCTGTGAGTGATGAGTGGCCATTTTTTTAGGGGGTGACATTGGTCACAGACGACATCATGGACCAAAGCTGATGTGTGTGCGGTTGGCAGTTCAGCCAGGAGGCAAAAGGGAGCTAAGCGTCTGTGTTTCTGGGCTGGCTGAGGATTCATGGCCAGCGCTGAGTAGGTGGTTGGGACAGCTGTGTTTCCACAGGAAGGGTGGCCTGGTGGGGACACGGGAAAACAGGTCTAGCCGGCAGCTGGAACCCTGGTTTGGGGTAATTACCTCTTTTTTAATTTTTGTAATGGTCACTTCCAGTATTTTTGGAGGAGGTGCAGGATTCAGAGGAAGGAGCGAGCCCCGCAGGGGAGAGAGAAGCCCAGTCAGGACCCCGTTTTGTAAATGAGCCCAGACAGCAAGGATGGAGGGTGGGAAGGGCTTGTCTGGACCCGGCCTGCCCCCCGAAGCCCCCCGTATGCTTTGCAAGATGACGTGAGTTACGGATGAGACGATCCTCGCACAGGGCCGCGGTGGCATTGGGCACGTGGGAGGCGCTCGGCACGGTGGGCCTGGTGTCTCCTGGGGGAACGGGAGACCCGCACCGAGAGGGTCAGTCAGTCACGGCCCCTCACAAGTCCCTGAGAGGAAATGATTCCTATGGGTCTCACGGCTCATCTGGGTTTTAGGACAAGATCATGTTGAACCCTATGAAATGGCTGTTTTTGTTAAGTCAGAAGTGGTCAAATATAAGCAGTGTCATATGGCTTAATGCAGTTGTTTAGTATTAAAGCAGTTTTGGGCAAGAGAGAGCACTTTTTCTTTTAACAACTTTAGTTATCACAAGCCTCCCAGTTCATTGTATTAGAAAATAGACATCAGCAAACAGGAAACTTAGACATCCTGGATTTTTCCTGCAGTGGGGGGTGGGGAGAGGCATTGTTCACGCGGGTTCTTCTGTGTGCTTGGCACGTGCACAGCTGCCCACATACCTCCCCCTCCGCTGCGCTGGGAGCCCCTTTCTTCCACCCGCAGCGATGGGAGTTTGTCCGTCGTGCACTGACCCATGCCCCTCTCTTGGACATTGGGCTTGTTTAGAATGTTTTTCTGCCCTGAACGATGCTGTCATAAACACCCTGTAGTTTTTCTTTTTTTAAATTATTAACTAATTAATTAATTAATTTTTGGCTGTGTTGGGTCTTAGTTGCTGCACGCCGGCTTTCTCTAGCTGCGGCGAGGGGGGGCTATTCTTTGTTGCGGTGCGCGGGCTTCTCATTGCCGTGGCTTCTCTTGTTGCGGAGCACAGGCTCTAGGAGCGTGGGCTTCAGTAGTTGTGGCTTGCGGGCTCTAGAGCGCAGGCTCAGTAGTTGTGGAGCACAGGCTTAGTTGCTCCGCGGCATGTGGGATCTTCCTGGACCAGGGCTCGAACCAGTGTCCCCTGCCTTGGCAGGCGGATTCTTAACCACTGTGCCACCAGGGGAGCCCTTTTCTTTTTCGGCAGATCCCCATGATTCTTTCCTTACGGTACGTTTCCAGAAGTAGAATGGCTGGGCCGAATGTGAAAGCTGCAGATTGACCTCCAGAAAGGCTCCATTGCCCACAGACCCTGTGTGAGGGGGAGGGCCTGCCTGGCTTCCCTCCCTCCCTCTTTCCTGTCCTCCCCCTCCCTCCCTGCTCCTCCCCATCCCCTCCCCTCCCCCTGCTCCTCCCCCTCCCTCCCTGCTCCCCCCTCCCCTCCCCTACCTCATTCCTCCCCTCCCCTCCCTCTCCTTTCCCTCCCTCTCCCCCTCCCCTCCCCCTGCTCCTCCCCATCCCCTACCCCTCCCTCTCCCTCCTTTGATGCTGCACCACTGAGCCAGGGGTCCAGCAAATAGCATTTCAGCTGACTCCCCTGGCGGGCCTCCCAGCACGCAGGCTACCTAGGGCCCCTGGTCCGGGGTTTGCTTTTGGGGTTTTGAGAGGAAACCAAGAACCCATGGGGGAGCCTGTGGGGAGCTTCAGAGTCTTCCCTGTGACACACAGGCTGATCCTGAGGTGTGATAACATTCTTCTAGGGAGACGTCCCTTCCCTGAGAGCACCCTACCCCCATGCTGGGGGTGCTGGGGCGCTGACCCCATGGGTGGGGGACCCGAGCCCTGGGCTCACGAGCTATTATTTATTTAAAAAATACCTTATTTCTCTGGCGATTTGGCAAATGGATTGATGCCAGGCCCTCTTCCTGAACCACCTGGGACCACCCCGGTGCATGAGTCAGGCTGGTCGCCACCATGGGGCCCTTGGCCTGGTGTCCTGTTCGCCCGACGCCGTTGGCTGCCCTGAGAATCCAGGGAGAAGCTGCTGCCAGATTCGGTGGCCCCAGGAGGGTCTTTGTCCTCCTTTCACAGAAGCAGTAGATTCGTGGATTCGCTCTGTTGAGCTGGAAGGAAGTATTTTAAAATTTCCTCCGGTTGAAGAACCCAAAATGGAACAATCTACATCAGTTCCCCCGAATTGAACTTGTAGGCAAGTACTTGGAGAAATGGACTATTTCCTATGCATGGAAGCAAAGTCTGTGGGAACCTCCTGGTAATGAATTTTAAAGTGCTTGTCTACTCAGTCTCATTCCCAAATCCTGAGAGTCTTAAAAACCAGAAGCTGGAGGCCTGGGGGGTGGGGGGCAGGGCTCCCCACTCTGAATGGTGGGGAGGGGGCAGCTGGGGAGGCCCACCCTTCTCTGCTGCGGTTCCCTTCCTCCAGGCCAGCAGCACTGTGTGTCAACAAGTGTGACCGTCTCTTTTACTTCCGAAGATTCTGAATTTAGGAGTGGTTTTGAGCCCTCTTGAGGTAGATGCCGTGTTCTGACATGCAGAGTTTCCATGTATTATTTCATTACCAAACAGTGAAAGAGCTCATAATTAACATATGGAGATATGCCATCTCTGTGTTTCAAATATTGCCTTCTAATAGTGATCTCGTGACTGTAGAGGAGAGAGCCATCTTCTGGCTGCAGAGCGTGGGGTCGAAGGACCCTGGCCTCGTGGGCGGGGTCTGCAGTCTGTGGGTTGGGGGAGCCTGCCCCGGGCTGTGGGTTGCGGATGGGGTGTTTTGATTATTGCCGCCCCATCTTCCAGGAACTCCTTCCCCTCTGAGGTTCCCTGACACCCCATTTCTGGCCTCGTTCAGGCTCACTTTCTCCACTCACACTAGGGTGCCCAGCGGGAGGAAGAGGCAGGGCTTTCTGTGCCATCTTCAGAGCTGATGGAAGTGGAACCAGGCCAGCCGTGTCAGAATTTAGTGGGGGAGCAACTAGCAAGAAAACCCACTCTTTCCCTGTGGCACCAGAAACTCTGGTTAGAGGGATGGCCAGGAGTAGGAACAGGACGTCCACCGTGGACAGGAAGTGACTCCCAGCATGCGGGAGATGGAGACCAAGTCCAAGGGCCCCGGATGGGAGACCAGGGTGAGTGAGGTCTGATGCCAGGGGGTGGGTGGGGCTTGGCTATTTGAGAAGAGTGTATTTCCCTGATCAGCGGGACAGGAGTTCCGTTTCATTGGGGTCCTTCCTTCCAGTTTGGGATGGGTTCTGGAATGGTTGTTGTTTTTTGGGGTTTTTTGGCCATGCTACATGGCTTGCAGGATCTTAGTTCCCCCGACCAGGGATTGAACCCGGGCCCCCTGCATTGAAAGCGCAGAGTCCTAACCACTGGACCACCAGGGAAGTCCCTGGAATTTGTATTCTAAGTGATAAAAAGGGGCAGGCGACTTTTCATGGCGGTGGGGTTAGCTTTGTCAGGTCCCCCTGACCTGGAGAGGTAGTGTCATTAAAATCCGGTAACTCAAGCAGTGCAGTATGATTAAGGACTTATTTATGTCATTGTGTTTTACTCGAAAGTTTGAAATCTGTTAAGGTGACTTTTAGGATTTTTGGTGTGGGTTGGGGACGAGTCTTTGTGTGGGTGGGTTTAATACCTTCTTGTGTGCACTTCATTTCCTGGGAATCACTGAGGAACCGCTCTTTGATTTTCAATTTTAAACCCTTATCTTCCGACAGTCGGCCTCATCCAGAGCAGAATGGGCTGCAATTACAGTCTTCCTAATGGGATGGGTTTTATTTCGAATGAGTGGACTGCGAGAGCATTTCACTACATTCGTATGACTGCTCACAATCGCCCATTTTTCTTTCGTTTAATGGAAAGTGTGTCGCTGAAGCCTGCTTCACAGGCCTGGCCCCATGGTGGCCTGAGCGGATCCTGGCTCAGATCTGAGGCCACCTGTGTGCATCATTGGACGGGCCAGCCGTGGCCCAGGGAGGGAGGGGGAAGGAGGGGCCCATGTGGCTTTTATTTTGCTGCATTTTGTCCAGAAACATTTCGTATGCTGGGCCGAGTGGTTTTGATTTGGCCTTCAGCGGGAGCAAGGCATAGCAGGATTTCACGGGCTTCTGTGATGGCCAGAGATGCTGGCCAGGATGCAGAGGCAGGCGGGTGCCAGGTGGGATGGAAGTGCAGGTCCCAGAGAGCCTGGCAGAGCCTGGCCATTCTCTGCAACAAAACTGTTCGCTTTCACTGACACTGGAGTGCTGGGATCAGGGTCCCACTGTCGACACGACCGCTCACCGCCTCTCCCTATAGCTAGCTGGCTCGTGAAATGTTCCAGAGTCAGAGAGTATCTGAGCTGTTTGTTGTAGCGTCTCAACTTGGGAGAGCTCGGTCACCCTTTCAGCCATAAAGTCTGCCTTTCCCCAGAGGAGTAGATGCCAGAGAAGGTGTGTTTTCTATTTGAATCAACCCTGATGCAGCCTCGGAAGTGCCAGAAAGGGGATCTCGCCTTGACACATACAGATGGGAACCCTTTCATTTCCAAAGTCTGTTAAAAAAATCTTAATGCTTGTTAAAAAAAAAAATCCACTTTACCATTGGTAAAAATATCCTCTTGTGTGTTTGCAAATTATACCTCTGCCTCTCTCAGGTGCCCCATGAGTGTGGGGTGGTGCTCCTGAGCGAGGCTGGAGCCCCTGGATTTTCCGGAGCCCCCGGCCTGGCGTGTGAGCTGCTTGTGCCGTAGAAAGGGCACCTCTCCCCGATTTTGATAAGAAGGGCCTCTGGGCTCCTTACCATTCAGAGAAGCAGTGGAGTATCTTCTCTGTCTCCCATCTCATCCTCCTGGAGTGAGTCTTGCTCCTTGTTCCTTGACAGTCATTCCACCAAAGTTATTTTTTAGACAGAGGCTTCTCTTTCGGTTGCCCCAGGCTCGGGGCCCCTCCACGGGGAGAGGAAACATCTGGGAACATCAGCTGATGAGACAGTTGTGGCGCCCCCCACTCTGTCTTCTGGCGTCAAGGATATCTTAATTTTTTTAAGTTTTTAAAATTGTGGTAAAATATGCATAACATGAAATGTACCACTTTAATCATTTTTATATGTACAGTTCAGTGGTATTAAGTACAGTCACTTTGTTGTGCAACCGTTACCACCATCCACCTCCAAAACTTTTTCATCTTGCCAAACTGAAACTCTGTCTGCATAAACACAAACTCCCCATTTCCCCCTCCCCCAGCCCCTGGAAACCACAATTCCACGTCTAAGTGAGATCACATAAGTAGTGTGTATTTGTCTGTCTCTGTCTTATTTCACTTAGCATAATGCCCTCCAGTTTCATCACAAATGATAGGATTTCCTTCTTTTATCTATCTATCTATCTTGTTTGGCCACACTGTGTGGCCTGCAGGCTCTTAGCTCCCCAACCAGGGATCGAACCCATGTCCCCTGCAGTGGAAGTGCAGATTCCTAATCTGCAAGCGGGGGCTACTCTTCGTTGCTGTGCTTGGGCTTCTCATTGCGGTGGCTTCTCTTGTTGTGGAGCACGGGCTCTAGGCGCGCAGGCTTCAGAAGTTGTGGCTCGCGGGCTCTAGAGCGCAGGCTCAGTACTTGTGGCGCACGGGCTTAGTAGCTCCGTGGCATGTGGGATCTTCCCAGACCAGGGCTCGAACCCATGTCCCCTGCATTGGCAGGCAGATTCTTAACCACTGCACCACCAGGGAAGCCCCTGCTTCCATGTCTTGGCTATTGTAAATAATGCTGTAATGAACGTTTGAGTGCAGGTACCCTTTGAGACAGTGATTTCATTTTTTTTTTGGATATATACCCAGAAGCAGAATTGCTGGATCGTATGGTAGTTGTATTTTAAATTTTTTGAGGAGCCTCCACACTGTTTTCCATAGTGGCTGCACCAATTTACATTCCCACCAACAGAGCACGAGGGCTCCCTTTTCTCCACGTGCTCGTCAATGCTTGTTATTTGTTGTCTTTTTGGTGATGGCCATTCTAACAGGTGTGAGGTGATACTTCACTGTGGTTTTTTTTTTTTTTTTTTTGCGGTACGCGGGCCGCTCACCTCTGTGGCCTCTCCCGCTGCGGAGCACAGGCTTCGGATGCGCAGGCCCAGCGGCCATGGCTCACGGGCCCAGCCGCTCTGCGGCATGTGGGATCTTCCAGGACCGGGGCACGAACCCGTGTCCCCTGCATCGGCAGGCGGACTCTCAATCACTGCGCCACCAGGGAAGCCCTTCACTGTGGTTTTGATTGGCATTTCCCTGATGATCGGTGATGTTGAGCACCTTTTCATGTGCCTGTGGCTATTTGTATGTCTTTAGAAAAATCTATTTAGGTCCTTTGCCCATGAAAAAAATTGTGTTTTTCAGAGTTGTATGAGTTCCTTACGCATTTAGGGGTTCCTTCTTTTTTAAGGCCAAGTCACATTCCATTGTATGTACATGTCACATTTTGTTTATCCGTTCATCCGTTGGACATCAAGAATACGTCGTGTAGTAGAAAGAGCAAAGCGGCGAGACCTCGGTCTCTGCGGTTCACAGCCTCTGCGCCTTGGCAGGTGGGGGCTGACCACACTGGTGCTCGCTTGCTTCTGCTCTCAGCAGGCGCACATGTAGTCTCCACGGGCGCCTGGGCCTGCTGCTGAGACTGGAGGGTGCAGATGGGTGTGGGAGCCAGTCCCTACCCCCAAAGAGCAGCAGGGACAGGCCAAGTGAATGGCACCTCCTATCTAGGGCTTTAACAAGTTCAAAAAGAGAAAAGAGCTTGTATTCATCCTGAGGGCTACATGGTCACAGGCCACCCAAAGGGTGCATCTCTGTTCCCAGAATTGGTGGGAGCTTCTCTGGAGGATGTGTTTCTCCCGGAGCCCTTCGTCAGGATGGGAGCGCCTGCCATGGCTATTGTGATCACAGTCAGCGGCACAAGAGCCCAGGTGGTCCTGCAACGTGTCACCTCTTGTATAAGGATGTCAGTACATTTTATCTGAAGTTGATAATATATCCAGAAATAGAGGTGTAAAAATATTATTGAGAGAGATGGAAATAGCCACCAGAAGAATTAAAATCTGAACTAAGGAAGAGGATTGGCAGTGGCGTGGGGAAGTTGGGGTCAGGGAATATGGCTTTTCATTAGAAGCCCCTCCAGTATGGGATTATTCAGCCTGAGTGAAAGAATCATCTCATTTCTTCAGGGCTTTGCGGTAGCCAATGACTGATCTGTGTAGTTACGTGGTAGATGGGGTCAGAGGTGTCTGTCCTCAGGTATGATGGCAGTCACAGTGTAAGGTGTCCAGTAGCACCAGGCAGGAAATGGGAAGAGCTCAGGGACTGGTGGGTTAACAGTGTCTGGCCCAGTAATTCCTGCTGAAACCTTAAGGGTGGGCAATAAATGAAAGCGCTGCCCCGGCAGATGTGACTTGCATCCTAACAGCAGTCTTCAATGTCTTCTGTCAGAGGCATGACGGTTGGGCCATTTCTCGTCCGTGGAGACGGCTGGTGAAGGAACTTTCAATCCAGGGCACCTGGACTGTGCTTCAGTCCTCTACAGCACACCACCCGCGTCGGTTGAGAGAGTTACCACAGTTTTTGTTGTTGTTCTGGCTTTTAAAAAAATAGTATTTTATTTTATTAGTTGAAGTATAGTTGTTTTACAGTGCTATGTTAGTTTCAGGTATACAGCACAGTGATTCAGTTATATATATAGAAGACTATATGTATATTGGGTTGGCCAAAAAGTTCGTTCGGGAACACACGGAAAAACTGAACGAACTTTTCGGCCAACCCAATATATATAAATAGGAGAAATATTTCTTCTATATTCTGTTCTCCCAGGGTTATTTTCTTATAGCCCTTGTCCCAGTGCACCACAGTGATTTGTTTTCATAGATGTCAAAACCATGGCTGGTTTCCAGAACACCATCTTTGGAAATTCTATATAGCAATGAAGCAGTTTTTCTCTTTCCATTTTTATATAGCTGCGTCTATTTGAAGTTTTAGTTTCATATCACATTTATCTAACAGTGTGTCTGCTCGAGACAGTTTGCATTCTATTGAATGGGCTTGATAGGAAATTATTTAAAAATTCAAATATTAGAGTTTCAAGGATCCTAAGTGTTGATTTTTAGGGAATGTACCAATTTTCATCTATGTGATTCTTTTCCAGAAGGGAGGCTCACAAAACGAATAACCTACATTTTCTGGTTTTTCAGTAAGAAGCATTGACTGTGTCTTTTAAAAAAAGAACCATAAGAATATATGATTTTAATTTTGACTTCATATTAATACCTTCAGAAACAGGGGGTTCTCTGTGCTTGGGTTCTGCATCTTTGAGTTTCCAGGAGCTTAGTGCACTGAGGCCTGATCCAGGGAGCTGGACGGTTTAGGTTCTGCTGGCTGCCTTCCCTCTCTGTCCAGGGAGACCAGATCCCAGAGGAGGACAGCAGCAATTAGGTCTTGTTGGGAAGAAAGAACACAGCCACCAACACTGGACCGTTTTGCTTCCCCTGAACAAATAAGATAGTGCATTGCTGGCATCTGTAGCTCCCGTAGGGCCGTGTGGCAGGGGCTGGCCTGCGGGCTTGCTTGGCAGAGACAAGATGCCCACACCCAGGGCTGCTCTGCATGGTCAGGGAAGGAGTTTTAATTCATTGACAGTCTGGGGGCTAATGATATTCACTTGTTCTGTATGGAGGTGGGGATGGATTCTTTCTCTTTCTTCAGTTTAATAGAGCTTCACAAATCAAAATACATCCTGCTTAAGCCATTCAGAACTGTCTCCCGTTAAAAAAAAAACAAAAGGTAGCCCCTGTGATGATCCCCTCGCCCACCCCGCATCATGGTGGCTTTGTGGGCAGTCTGCTCGCTGCCCCGAGCCCATCTGGACACGTTTCTGCTTCTCATCAGAAAGGGAACTGTCACCAGTGCAGATGGGAGACTCACGTTAGCTTTAGTGATGGAAAGATGGAAATAGAAGTTTCCTTGATACCACCATGCCAAGTAAGATAATGAGGATGCCTATTTGCTGCTAGCCACTGAAGGCAGATATCGCTAGAGTAATTTGGATTAGTGGGAAGTTGGAACATATTGTTTTAAAAGAGATTTCAAGAGCATCGTCTTTGGAAATCCTCTACAGCTATGAAGTGATTTCCCCCCCTCAATTCTACTTATATAGTGGTATCTGTTTGAATTTTTCATTGGTTATCTGTTCCCTCTAATAGTGTATTTGCCTGAGCTGTCTCGAATTCTATTAAATGGCCTTGGCATTAAATTGTCTTCAGTATTTTTTAGTGCAATTTGGAAGACCCGGAAGTATTTCCAGTGTTCGTATTTGGGTCACGGAGATGCCACTTTGAATCATTTTGTCATATGTAAGGGCCAGGCTATTTCAAGGAAGGTCCAGAGAAGACTTGCTATTTCTGAGAATATCCGATGGATTAGGAAGCACGGGTTATTCAAAGATCTGTCCTTTGTGCTTTGAAATCTGAAATGGAAAAGCTGTGCTCAGGGGCAGGGGGATTTGGAACCTGGGAGGGAGCGGGTCAGGCTCCCGGCTTCATTCAGAACCCACATCCTGCCCTACCTGGCCCAGCATCACAGCATCACGGAGGTGAAGATGCATAAAAAGCCCGAGTTCCAGCTGCTGGCTCCTAACTCGGGCGTGCGTGGGTGAGGATGCTGGGTGGCTGGTGGGTGGGGTGCTCCATCCAGCCTGGCACCCTCTGGAGGCTGATTCTCTTTAGTCTGCAGATTTCCCTGGGGACTGTGGGGATGGCCTTGTTTCACCTGGGCGCCCTCCTACAGTTATGGGACAGTCCCACCAGGCTGCAGGGTTGTGAGAGGATGAGCCCCTGGCCCCAGTGTCACCTGATTTTTATCCTTTGCTCCCTGGGCCTTTTGCTTGAAGGTACCTTGAGTATCCTGTGTGCATTTACTTCTAAAATGTGCATTAGGGACATCCCTGGTGGTCCAGTGGGTAAGACTTTGCGCTCCCAATGCAAGGGGCCCAGGTTCGATCCCTGGTCTGGGAACTAGATCCCGCGTGCATGCTGCAACTAAGAAGTCTGCATGCCGCAACTAAGAAGCCCGCATGCTGCAACTGAAAGATCCCGCATGTCGCAACGAAGATCCCATGTGACTCAACTAAGACCCGGTGCAGCCAAAATAAATAAATAAGTAAATAAATAAATATTTAAAAAAATAAAAAATAAAATGTGCATTGAGCGTTTTGTAAGATTTCAGAGACATAACATCCATCAATGTATCCATTCACTCATCATTCAGCAAGTGCTTGTGGAACACCCACTGTGCACCGTGCTGCGTGGTGGCCTGGCCGTGGGCTGCCGTGCCCTGGGGAGATCATGCTCTGGTACGGAGCACATCCGCACTGTCCAGGGCAGGGACTGCTGAGTTTTGTCCCGTGTAAATCGGATGCCTCACACCGTGGTTTGCTGTGTTATAGGCAAGGACAGAAGGCAAGAACCTCCAGACAGACGGGGCAGGCTTGGCCTACCTGCCCAGTGGCCGAGCTTAAAGCCCATGGGTCCACACCTCCCAAGACAACATCCCTGCCATTTGTGGGGGACGCCGAGGGGCGGGCAGGGTGGCAGGGGGATGGGCCCCGTGTGTACAGGGTGCTGGGTCAGGTGATGGACTTACTGCAGCAGAGGAGACATCAGCCCCCACCTCGTGGGGCTTCGGTTTGCAGAATTTTAGCCGTTATCAATATTTAAAAAAATTTCTCCTGGTTGTAGCATAAAATCACTTAGCTTCTTGCAGCGTGTTTGGAGGCTTTAATGCCATTCCACAGATGTCCTTTCGTGATGCAAGAGGGCTTCCTGAGAAGGGGCTGGAAAGTGGTTTTCATCCAGCACTTTTGGCGGCAGTGTCTGGCAGGTTAGGGTGGAAGGAGGGTGGGAGGTGGCAGGGGGGCGCTCACACCCGCTGTTTCGTGGTTTCAGATCCTGGGAAAGCTGCTCACTCCCAAGCATGGTTTATAGGAGAATTTAAATTTCCTTAAGCGACTTCTGAAAGGAAGCAGGCTTTATTTTCATTCATTAATTAATTTGTTTTTTTAATTTAATTTTTTATTGAAGTGTAGTTGATTTACAATATTGTGTTAGTTTTTGGTGTACAGCACAGTGATTCAGTTATACATACATGTACATATTCTTTTTCAGATCCTTTTCCATTATGGTTTATTACAGGATATTGAATATAGTTCCCTGTGCTATACAGTAGGACCTTGTTGTTTATCTATTTTATATATAATAGTTTGTATCTTTTAATCCCAAACTCCTAATGTATACCTCCCCCACTTTCCCCTTTGGTAACCATAAGGTTGTTTTCTTTTTTTAAAAAATAGCATACAGATATTACCACTTCTTTTTTTAAAATTAATTAATTAATTTTGGGCTGCATTGGGTCTTTGTTGCTGCGTGGGCTTTCTCTAGTTGCTGGGAGCTGGGACTACTCTTCGTTGTGGTGCATGGGCTTCTCATTGTGGTGGCTTCTCTTGTTGCGGAGCATGGGCTCTAGGCCCATGGGCTCTGTGGGCTCCAGAGTGCACAGGCTTCAGTAGTTGCGGCGCACGGGCTTAGTTGCTCTGCGGCATGTGGGATCTTCCTGGACCAGGGCTCGAACCCGTGTCCCCTGCATTGGCAGGCGGATTCTTAACCACTGCGCCACCAGGGAATTCCCATAAGTTTGTTTTCTGTGTCTGTGGGTCTGTTTCTGTTTCATAAATAAGTTCATTTGTGCCATATTTTAGATTCCACAAAAAAGAAGATATGAAAATGCTGTCTGCTTGATCTTTTGTCTGTGAAGGGTTTTTTTTTTTTTTTTTAACATCTTTACTGGAGTATAATTGCTTTACAATGGTGCGTTAGTTTCTGCTTTATAACAAAGTGAATCAGTTATACATATACATATGTTCCCATATCTCTTCCCTCTTGCGTCTCCTTCCCTCCCACCCTCCCTATCCCACCCCTCTAGGTGGTCACAAAGCACCGAGCTGATCTCCCTGTGCTATGCGGCTGCTTCCCACTAGCTATCTACTTTACATTTGGTAGTGTATATATGTCCATGCCACTCTCTCACTTTGTCCCAGCTCACCCTTCCCCCTCCCCATATTCTCAAGTCCATGCTCTAGTAGGTCTGTGTCTTTATTCCCGTCTTACCCCTAGGTTCTTCATGACCTTTTTTTTGTTTTGTTTTCCTTACATTCCATATATATGTGTTAGCATACGGTATTTGTTTTTCTCTTTCTGACTTACTTCACTCTGTATGACAGTCTCTAGGTCCATCCACCTCACTACAAATAACTCAATATCGTTTCTTTTTATGGCCGAGTAATATTCCATTGTATACATGTGCCACATCTTCTTTATCCATTCATCCGAAGGGGTTGACGTTGCAGTGGAATATTTAAGTGGGGTTGGGGTTTGGGCCATTTTGCGGTAGGGTCTCCTTTTGGAGGCCCATCATTTTTCTGAGGGCACCCCTGGCCGGCCCCTGGGATTTGATGTCCCCCAGATTTCAGGAGGGGGCTGTTGTCACCAGCTGCTTCTCTTCCTGGGTGGGCACTCACGGGGCCTATGCCACCTGTGCTCCCTGCACCCCTCAGCACAACCCCCCGCTGGACTGACCCCACTGCCCCCCACAGAGGGGTCAGGGAACACGTCCCGCCCTGACCCTGACCACGCTCTGTGAGCGCTGCTCCAGGGGAGGATGTGTGTCTCACCCTCTTCGTCCACGCACTCCTGGGCCTGAGTGTGGCTTCTGCCCGCTGCTCCTGCTGTTCGTCCTCAGCAATCGGCCCTGTCCTCCCCGGGGCTTGTGTGTACACATGCACACACTCGCCATACACACACACATCACACACACACACACATCATACACACACACCACACACACACCACACACACACACCCATATACACACATCATACACACACACCACACACACACCCCATACACACACCCCATACACACAGACACCCCATACACACACACACCATACACACACACACACCCCATACACACATACACACCCCATACACACATCATACACATACATCATATACACACATGCACACACTCGCCATACACACACACACCATACACACACACACCCCATACACACATACACACCCCACACACACATCGCACACATACATTATATACACACATACATACACATGCATCACACTTACATGTATCACATACCACACCATGCACCACACACACATACACACATACCCATACCATACACATACATCATGCACACACCACACGCACATATATGCATACACACACCATGCATCATGCACACACACATACACACATGTGAACCCCTCAGTGAGTGAAACTAAATTCTCAGTTTCCCCCAGATCAACGCAGCAGCGCCTCCCCTCCCCTGGTCCAGTGCAGCCCTCGGCCCAGGTCCTAGCCCCCATCACCTCCTTGTGTCTGGTCCCCGCCTGCCTCCGTGTTTCCGTTTCCCCAGCCACAGCCACCCTATGCTGTGCGTGTTCTGATCCCTTCTGCCAGGGGTGACCTTCCTTCCCGAGGAGCCTCGGGGCCCTGCGCTCTCCACACATGCCCCCTCCCTCCTGACCGCCGTTCCCCACTGTGGGTTTTCTCAGGGCTGACACCTCCAGCTAGAATGTGAAACCCTCAAAGGCACAGACTGTGGGTTTCATGTTAATACTGCTGAATAAGAAACGCATTTTGGTAAAAGACCCAACCAGTACGCACGTGTTTAATAGAGTCAAAGTGATGCCCCCTTGGCCTCCTCTCCCATCTGCATGCCGTCCACAGAGGAAGCACTGGCGGGCATTGGTGGGAGCCCTTCTGGTCTGTTCTGTTCGCCTTTGCGTTCATACATGGACTTGCAGATGTGTATACATTGTCTAACTGGCTTGCCGTGTCTGTAACTGGGATCTACACACACACAGACACACACACACTCACAGACATGCACACATACACATACTTCAGCTCACTTGCCGTTTTCACTCAATCCCAGGCTTGAAAGATTTCTGTCAGTACATATTGGCCTACCTCTTTAAAAAAAGTCTCAGAGTATTCCAGCCTGTGGACTCTGCCCTAATTTATTTAACCATTGTCCTATTGATGGGCACTTAGGTTGCTTCCAGTTTTTAAAAAGATTGCTGCAGTGAAAATCCCTATACTCACATCATTTCATATACATGTGGCTCCTGGAAATGCAGTTGCTGGGTAAAAGGATATGCGTGTTTAAATTTTTGTTAGAGAAAGCGGAATTGCTTTTCTGAAAGGCGTCACTGGGACTCCTTCTAAAGAAGTAAATTTTTTTTAAAAGGAGAAAACCAAAGAAGTTATTCACCACCAATAGCTAAATAAAGAGAGAGTGGTTCTCCCTCAGGCCATGCACTGTGAAATGCCACAGCCAGGGAGAGGCAGAGGATCTAGGCAAAGGTTGACATGGTTCCTAAGGTTTTCTGTGCTGTCCCCCTCACCCGCCAAAGCAGTCCTGGGGAAAGATGAGATGAACAACCAAAAGCCTGAGAATCTACTAATGCTCCGCAGTTTGGAGAGAGGAACACTGTGTGTGTGGTGGGGTTGGGGATGGATGCTCTTGGAGCCCAGTGACTCTCATTAAAATCAGGAAAAACCTGTCCTTCTCCAGGGGTGCTGCCCAGGGTCTGTTTGCACTGCATTCTGGGAGAATCCCTTAGCTCCATCTATCAGTTTACCCATCAGCTCCTCAATTATACCCATTCTTACATTCAGCCTTCTGAATATCAACCACCATATTTTTTTGGGGGGGGGTGGTTTATCCCTGAAAGGCAAGGTTTATTCAACATTTGAAAATCAATCAACACAATTTACCATGTTAATAGAATAAAGGGGAAAAAAAACGATCTTCACAATAAATGCAGAAAAAGCATCGGTCAAATTCAGCACCAAGTTTTTTTTACTATTATGAATAAAGCTGCTATAAACACACATGTACAGCTTTTATGTGACCGTAAGTTTTCGTCTCACTTAGGTAAATATGAGAAATGGGATGGCTGGGTCTTATGATAAGTGTTTGTATAACTTTGTAGGAAGCTGCCAACATGTTTCCCAAAGTGGCTGCATCATTTTGCACCCTCATCAGCAAGGTATGAGTTATAGCTGTTGCATTTCCTCATCAGGATTTGGTTTTGTCAACGTTTTTTTTTGTTTGTTTGTTTTTTGTTTTGTTTTTTTAAGCCCTCTAGTAGAGTAGAGGAATGTTGTTATGATTCTTTTTTTTTTAACATCTTTATTGGAGTATAATTGCTTTACAGTGTTATGTTAGTTTCTGCTGTATAATAAAGTGAATCAGCTATATGCATACGTATATCCTCATATCCCCTCCCTCTTGCGTCTCCCTCTCACCCTCCTTATCCCACCGCTCTAGGTGGTCCCAAAGCACAGCGCTGATCTCCCTGTGCCATGCAGCTGCTTCCCACTAGCCATCTATTTTACATTTGGTAGTGTATATATGTCCATGCTACTCTCTTACTTCGTCGCAGCTTACCCTTCCCCCTCCCTGTGTCCTCAAGTCCATACTCTGTGTCTGTGTCTTTATTCCTGTCCTACCCCTAGGTTCATTAGAACCATTTTTTTTTTTTAGGTTCCATATATACATGTTAGCATACAGTATTTGTTTTTCTCCTTCTGACTTATTTCACTCTGTATGACAGACTCTAGGTCCATCCACCTCACTACAAATAACTCAATTTTGTTCCTTTTATGGCTGAGTAATATTCCATTGTATATATGTGCCACATCTTCTTTATCCATTCATCTGTTGAACCACCATATTTTTTAAAATTTGGAAGCATAATTATTTCAGCAGTTTTAGGTTTACAGAAAAGTTGAGCAGAAAGTTCCCATATGGCCTGTAACCCCCATACCCCCTAATTTCCCCTGTTATTAATATCTTGTGTTAGTATGGTACATTAGTTACCACTGATGAGCCAATACTGATACACTATTATTATTATTATTATTATTATTATTAACTAAATTAGGGTTAGGTTCACTCTTTGTGTCGTATATTCTATGGGTCTTGACAAAAGCATAAAGACTCAGACTACCATCCTTTTGTTTTACTAGTTCTTTAGTTGTGTCCTGTTAGCTTCTTCCTGTTTTAAGGACTACCCTACTAACAGCCTTTGGAGTCTCGGGAAGGGCCAGGGTGCTGAGGTGCTGGCTCTCGTCCGGGGAGCGGTGCTCCTGTGGTGTCCTGGTCCCCCCCACCCCAAAGTCAGAGCCTGCTCGGGTCTCAGCACCTGTCACCATGTGGCAAGGGACTGTGGGGACTGGAAAGCAGCAGATGAAGCAGGCAGCCTCCCTGGGCTCCTCTTCCCCGGTTTCCCCTCCTTTTCCCCTCTTGAAATTTGTGTCATTTATCTCAGAATGTTCTGGCAAGATGTAGTACTTTAAAGGACTTCCTGGGTGGGTGTGGGTGGAGGGCTGCTGCCATAGCCCTGCTGTCCTGCGATGGATAGCGTGGGGTTCCGGGGGGGTGGCCGCCATGGCCCCATGTTCGCTCCCTTTGCTTGTGGTGAGCATGTGAATAGGGAGGAAGGTGGGAGGGGATCTGCGGCGCTTTCAGGGTGAGGACCGGCCCCTCTTTTTGTTGGAACAGGAACTGGCCTGGATGTGGTGTCTCGGTTGGAACAGGCTGTCCTCCCGGCCCCACATGGCAGGGGACGCCTCCCGTACAACATCCTTCCAGCTGTGGCCGCTCCAAGGGCAGAGCCTGTGACCCCTCCATGCCCCACGCCCCACAGCCATGGAGCTGGGTATCCAGGCCACTCCGAGGGTTTGCACCTCGCCTGGCTGGACCTGGCACGTGGAGGTGTTTATGAGTGAGCAGGGCCCCGACGAGGTGGGGCTGGATGTCCTCAGACCTGGTCGAAGTGGTTGCCCTGTTCACCTGGCAGGTGCCCTGGGCAGCCCTTGGTCCCCCTGAGCATCGGTCTCTGTGTGTGTCCTGGGGATGGTCCTGTCACTGAGTCACCATTCAGCAGGGTGCCACTGAGCACTGCTGTGGGTCGCTCCCACAGAATGTGGCAGGCGGGGATGGCAGGGTTTCCGTCCCGTGAGTGAGGGGGGTGGGAGGGCAGGACAAGGCTGCAGCCCGGCCCTGTGATTAGGGTGCTGAGTGCTCAGCTGTCACCCAGGGCTCGCCGGGGGCAGGCCTGGCGAGGCTCAGCCTCGGCACAGAGCTCTGAGGCTGGGGCAGGGTGATGGACGGAGGCTGGAGGGCACGGAGGCCAGGCCTGGAGGCTCTCCCCATCCTTATGAGGACGTGTGCTCTGCATGTCGGGGGTCTTTGGAGGGGGGATGCTTGAGGAGAGGAGGATTCGACCTGAATTACGATTTATAATAATATTTTTATAACAGCGTTACTGAGATACAATTCACATAACATACAATTCACCCATTTGGGGACTTCCCTGACAGTCCAGTGGTGAAGACTTCGCCTTCCAATGCAGGGGGTGCGGTTTCAATCCCTGGTCGGGGAGCTAAGATCCCAGGTGCCTCAGGGCCAAAAAACCAAAACATAAAACAGAAGCAGTATTGTAACAAATTCAATAAAGACTTTAAAAATGGTCCACATTAAAAAAAAATTAAAAAAAAATTCACCCCTTTGAAATACACAGTTCAGTGGTTTTTAACACACTCACAATGTTGTGCAACCATCACCAACATCTAATCCTGGAACATACCATCGCCCATACCCATTAGCAGGCATCCCCTGTTTTCCCCTCCCCACCACAGCCCTAGCTTTGATTTCTTTAAGTGAATGTGTTGTTGAAGAGTAACCGTCATACGGGCATGTACGCTCATCCTGGAGTGAATGTTTGTGTCCCCCCTCCACCGCCAGTTCATGTGTTGAAATCTAATGCCCAGTGTGGTGATATTAGGAGGTGGGACCCTTGGGGTGATGAGGTCATGAGGGTGGAGCCCTAAGAATGGGATTAGCGCCCTGATAAGAAGAGGTGAGGCACCTGGCTCCCTCCTCTTCCACCGTGTGAGGACACAGCAAAAGTCAGCCATCTGCAACCCAGACAAGGGCTCTCGCTAGAACCCACCCACGCAGGCACCCCGATCTTGGACGTCCAGCCTCCAGAACTGTGAGAAGTAAATCCCTTTGGATGAGCACCCCGTCTGTGGTGCTTGGCTATAGCAGCTCGATCTGATTGAGACTGAGTGTGGCTCCCCTACATGGTGCTGACCCACCCTGAGAGGGCTGTGTTGGGCGAGGGCTGAAGCAGGAGCCCTGCTAGGAGCTGTTGATGGGGAGGGTGATTGCAGGAGGGGGTTCTAGAGGCGTCTGACGCTCGAGGCAGCACAGACCTGGTGGCTTGGAGGAGGGGAGGGAAAGGAGTCAAGGGGGACCCCAGCTGGGGGCTGAGTTGTCATCAGCCGGACACGGGGAGGCTGAGTCTCGTGGGGAGAGGGCTTGGCCAGCTCGGATGTGCTGGGCACCAGGTGCCTGTTAGGCACACATTTGAGGTGCTGATGGATGGATGGTGTGTGGGCTTCCAGAAGGTTCTGTGGGGTTGCATACACACCAGGGAGCTGTCGGCTTAGTGTGGGCCCCTGATCCGTGGTTCTGGACCAGGGGTCTTGCACATGCAAGGACAGCCCACCCAGCGACGTGGTAAGCTACTGAAACAGTCACAGAGCTGGGGTGCATGCAGCCCGGGGGCCCCTGCTACCTGTGGTGAGCCTGGCTGCCCGGCCAGAAGGCACAGGCGTGATTTGGGCTCAGGACCTATTTCTAATCTTCACTTGTCTGGGGAGCCCACCAGGTGTCAGATCCCCTAAACTTCCCCCAAGTTTGTATCCATCAAATTTAGAATATATCATGTAGTATGCAGACATTTTAATCCATGTAGAGGGTCCATTGCACAATTTGTGGCATTTCCATCATTTCACCTCTCTTTGATCATATTGAGGACATTTTTCGGATAGTCAGGGAAGTGTCATTTTGGCATAACACAAAATTACAACGTTTTCGAAAGTGGGCAGAGTAGAAAACGATACCTAAAAATGCTTCAGTGTGACCACATCATCACATTCTGCGTTGAATGCTTCACATGTCCCAAGAGGCTCCACCTGGGACTTAACTCTGCAATCTGGAGCGAGTGACTGGCCCTTCCTGAGGCTCTGCTGGCTTCGATGATGGGCTGAGAAGAGACTCCCTCACCCCGGGAGGCTCAGCACCCCCCGGGTCGATGGGCCTGGACTCCTCCCTGGAGGGGAACCGTCCAAGTTGTAGTGTGCAGGGCAGGCGGCTCCCATCTGCGGACCAGGACGACCCTCTGCCCTGGGCTGGCGGATGGATTGTCCCGATCTTTGTTCCTTACGCCTTGTGGGGCCTTCTGTGCTCTCCGCAGGAGCCTGGCCTGCCCCTCCCCTCCCCCACACCACTCGCTGAGGCTTCAGGAACCTTGGGGTCAGTGCTTTCCCAACTTGCCATTTTGGTGCCTTGGACAGTTGGTCCTGATTCTTTTACTCCAGACATGTGACTGGGTGGCCCTGCTGCCTTTGAAGCCTGACATGCCCGTTGTCACGTGCACCTGTGGGTGGGGGCCGTGAACCTTCCCAGGGCAGGTGTGCTCAGAGCACACCTGGGCTCCTGGGCACTTGTGGAAAGGCAGGAGTTTTCAGGTGGGATGTGCCCACGGACTTGAGTTTTTGTGAAGGACAGTGGGTCCCCATCCCGCCTTTGTCCTGGACATGGACAGCGGCCACCTGAGACTTCTCCTCATCATAAGGCAGTTCTATGTTTAATTTTTTGAGGACCCTGCATACTGTTTTCCATAGTAGCTGCACTAATTTTATATTCCCACCAACAGTGCACAAGGCTTTGCTTCTCTCCACATCCTCGCCAACACTTGTTATTTCTTGTCTTTTTGATACTAGCCATCCTAATGGGTATGAGATCTCATTGTGGCTTTGATTTACGCTTCCCTGATGATTAGTGATGCTGAGCATCTTTTCATGTGCCTGTTGGCCATTTGTTTGTCTTCTGTCTCAGCTCTTTAGGGACCAGATGGAGAAAGGCCTTGCTGAGTGGACTGGGGTGGGAAAATCTGGGGAGCGGTGTGATTGGACCTTCCACCAGCTGAGAGTGGTGGCCTGGCGGGGTGTGAGCAGGGCTTGGGGCAGGGCGGGGAGGCCTGGCCACAGCACACAGAAGGCTCTTGGCAAAAAGTGACTCCAGCAGGTTACAAAGGTTGGAGCTGCCCCTGACCCTGGGGCCAGGCCTGACCATGTGAGCTCGGCCATTTTTCTGCTGACCAGGCATCCAGGGGCCCAGTGCCAGTAGGGGCCTGGTGGAGGTGGGTGTGACCCTGCCAGCACCGTGTCCCTTCTGGCAGTGTCCCTGCGCCAGCCCAGCCCCAGCTTGGCTGATTCCAGCCGAGCCACCTACCCGCACTGGTCACTGTTGGCTCTGAGGTGGTCCAAGGTTCTTAGTTACCAGGAGCAGAGTGCTGGTCTTGCCCTGACACGTGGTCACCGTCCTTCACCCGTCTGATGCCGAAACTCGCCTTCTGTGCACTGGTGCCTATTCGAATCTCAGAGACAGAGTTTTGGATGAAGTGGATAAGAGTAGCTTTACTGCTTTGAGGGACACAGTGAGCTCATGCCCTCAAAGCTGTGTGTCTCAATCTCGGGGGATTTGGTGAAGAGTTTTATAGCAATGGTTCAAGGGCGGGGTTGCTGATAAGGATCAGGGTGCGTGCAGGGCCTGCACTCCTTTAATCTGGCCTCAGATGGTCTCCTGATGAGCTTCTGTTGTTCTCGAGGTTCTCAAACTGTGACTTTCTCTCTGGAATGAAGATTGCTTCATCAGGTAGTTGATGTCTTCCCTTTGTTGGGGGTTTTAGTTCTGCAGAAGAGCTCAAAGATATTGTTGTGTGTATCCCTTGAGGGGGAACCAGGACCCTGTGCCAAGGCTGCACTATTGTTTCTTGGCTATTCCTCCCTTGTCTCTGCATCCCCTCCCTTCCCTGATTAGCAGCTGTTTGAACCTGCATGTTGGAACGCAGGGAAGGTCATGGAGGCTGGAGTCTGTTCCCTACAAGCAAGAAACAGGGGACACAGAAAGGCTTCTGTGCCCAGGATCCCCACAGGGTCCTGCTCAGTTTCACCCCCATGTTCTTTCTGGGGTTGAGAAGCAGAGGTAGAGGGCAGCCACTGGCCCCTGGGAACCGTGCTTTTCACTTCCAGTTAGTTCACAACCATGGGGATTTATGAGCTGCTGGAGTGGTTTGCATTTCCCTGCAAACCCTTTTTCAGGGCACACCATGTGAGTGGCTGGGCACAGGGAGGGAGGCACTGTGTCACCTGCGTCCTGCCAGACATCACAGCAGATGGAGCCAAGGGCCTGAGCCTGGCATGCACTGGGGTGGCCCCACTGGTGGCTGTTGAACGGAGGGTGGGTGGACCATTGACGGAAGACACCCTGGTTCCCAGGCAGCCACCCCTACCCCCTGTGGCTGGCCTGTGGAGCAGGAGCGTCGCTGAGAAGCTGGCTGCATTTTTAGCCTCAGGGACACGCTGCGCATGGCAGCCTGCAGCCCGTGGCAGGTGACGGGTGGGTGGGTTCAAGGCAGTTTTGCAGCATGGTGAGTGTGCAGCTTCAGGGGCTGGCAGGCATCCTGTGTGATTTCAGTGATCTCAGTGGCGTGCTCCATTGCTTCCCGTTTGCTGTAGCTGGTGCCTTTGACCCCAACCTGATGCTCCATCCTCGTCTCTCAGAGTCGCTTCCCCATCTTTGCTGCTTTTTGTATTTATCCTCCCCTTTCCTTAAGGCTGAGATTGAGGCCCATGTCCTCAGCTTGCTGGCTGCAGTGGCATGTGAAGTCTCTGGCAAGCTGTGCCTTTGGCAGCAGGAGCCTAGAGGGAGCAAGGAGATGTGGCTGGGAATGATTGTGAAAACTGTAGAAACAAGACAGGCTGAGAAGATTGTGGTTACGGCTGGAGTTCAGGGACGCCTCTCCCAGTTGGGTTTTGAAGGATGAATAGTAGTTTGTCAGTAAGATTCTAGAGGCGTGAAAAGGGAATGGCTGAAACACTGGCCTGGAAGGTGTGAGACCCCGACAGCATGGGGTCTTGGGGGTGTGATGGGGGTGAGGCTGTGGGGATCGGCAGAACACAGACCCGGGAGCTCATGGTCCAGAGCTGATCACCGCGTGGAGCAGCACCATGCTTCCAGACCCCATTAGAGTCCCTGGTTGTAGGTGGGGGCAGGCACGGTGTGATCTGGGCCGGGTGTCATCTGCATGGAGGGTGGAGGGGGTCCATGATTGGATTTAGGAGGCCTCCAGCTGGGTGGCCTGCTCTGTGGGCAGGAAGCATGGCAGGAGCCCTCCACGTCAGAGCTCAAGGACTCGTAAGTTAATGCGGGTCTGTGCCCTCACTGGACAGGCAGGGAGACCAGGCGGCCGGTGCTGGAGTGGGGCCTGATCCCCACATCTCAGCGCCCCTGGCATCCTCCGAGATGAGGAAGCGGAGCCCCAGGAGGTTCTGGAGGCTTCGCAGGCTGTAAGGGCAGAGCTAGGTCTGAGCCAAGGTCTCTCCGTGGCCCAGCTGTACGCAGAGATGCAGGCCCTGCCCCTGCCAGGGTGGCTTCCCGACGTGTCAGGGAGCAGACGGTGTCCCTTGCACACGAGGTGGCTTGTGCTGCACACCCGCGCATGCACACACTCACCCTTTCTTTGACAAGACTTTGTTTAGTGCATTTTGTAAAATTCCTACCCCCACTGCGCCGTGTGCAATGCACACAATTTTAAGATAACCCAGACATCACCAAGCTCTGTATCTTGTGTAGCATTTTGTGTTTTTTTGGGAAAACAAGTTGGGGACAGAACCTTGAAGAATATGCTTCCTTTCCTGTCAGAGCAAAAGGAACCTGTAGTCTTAAGGCCACGGGGTTTCCTGCATCTTCCTCCAAAAGGGTTAGAGAAGTGCGTCCCCAGGAGACTGGGGCCGGTGGCTGCGTCCTGAGTGCCCGCTGGCCTTCGGGAGTAGAGGGAGGGCTCCCCTGAAAACTTGGGGAGACTCATGATCACCTTGCCACTCTGATTTTCAAACTGTTGGGTGGCTCTGTGGACCCCGGGAGCTCTGATCACAGAGTCCTGAGCTGCTTTGACGTCAGGCACAGGGAGCTTTATTGAGCCTGTGATCCGGCACCGCATCGGAGAACTTCCTTCTGCTCGTACAGGAGCAGCCTGTGTGCTCAGCCCGCTGACGCCAGCCTGTGTACTCTTTCATTTCAGTCTCTGGAGCATCCGAGCGTCGTGTCTGCATCTCGTCGGGGGAGCCGACGGCCGGGCCAGGACCGATCTGCGGATGGCCCAGGGTCCCCAGGCGCCTGCAGCTTCCCGGTGAGTAGGACCCGCAGGGTCACCACGCTGTCCGCCCTGCGTGCCTGGTCACCTGAGCATCTGCACTCACGGGCTGCCCAGGGGCTGGGGGACAACCGGGCCCACCCCCCTCATCTTTCTCCAGCAGAAGCTCCACTGCAGTTACACTCACGTTTTTCACCGTTTTCTGTTTTGACAAATTGATGAGGAGAAAGACGAGTTTGGGGCGTCCCCAGAGGACAAGCCACGCAGAGCAGACATGGTTTCCTGTCACCCTTCTTCTCTCCTTCCAGACCCACCTTGTCCCCTTCTGCCGCTGGGGATGCTCCAATCTGAGTGGCGCCGTTGCCCCCTTCCCGTTAGGATGCTGATAGGCTAGGTTGTGATATTAGGGGAATGCTGGCCTTATAGAATGAGTTAGGAAGTGTTCCTTCCTCTTCTAATTTCTGAAATAGTTTATAGAGAATCGGTATCATTTCTTCCTTAAATGTTTGGTACAATTCAGCAGAGAAACCATCTGGGCCTGGTGATTTCTTTTGGGAAAGTTATTAATTATTGATTCAGTTTTTAAGTTACATATAGTTATTCTGTTTGTCTATTTCTCCTTGTGTGAGTGAGTTTTGGTAGTACATGTCTTTTAAGGAGTTGGTCTGTTTTATCCAAATTATCAAATTTGGGGGCATGGAGTTCTTTGTAGTACCCCTTTATTATTATCCTTTTAATGGGATATTATTATCCTTTTCTATGGGATCAATGTTGATGACTCCTCTCTCTCTTTTGGTGTTGGTAGTTTGTGTCTTCTTTTTCTTGGCTAGCCTGGTCAGCAAAACAGATTTTGGGTTCATTGATTTTCCGTATTTCCTCTTCATTTTCAATTTAACTGATTTATGCTCTAATTTTTATTATATTTCTTCTGCTTGTTTTAGGCTTCAGTTTCTTTTCATTTTATTTTAAGCGTCTCCCAAGGTATATGCTTAGCTTATTGACTGGCTATCTTTCTTCTTTTCTAATGTATACATTTAATGCTATATATTTCTAAGCACTGCTTTTGTTAAATACATTATAGAAATTCTGACAAGTGGTTTTTTGTTTTCATTTAGTTAAAAAAACAAAAAATTTTTCTTTTGATAGTTCCTCATTGACCCATGTGTTGTTTAGAATTATGTTGTTTAATTTCCAGATATTTGGGGATTTCACCTATTTTCCTTTATTGATTTTTAGTTTAATTCCATTCTGGTCTGAGAATGTACTTTGAGTGATTTCAACTTTTAAAAAACTTGTTCAGGCATGCTTTATGGCCCAAAATGTGCTCTGTCTTGGTGCTATGGTCTGAATGTTTGTGTCCCCCGCAAACCCCGCCCCAAATTCATACGTTGAAATTGTAACTCCCAAGGTGATGGTATTAGGAGGTGGGGCCTTTGGAGGGTGACTAGGTCATGAGGGTGGCATGCTCATGAATGGGATTAGTGCCCTTATGAAAGGGACCCTGCAGAGCTCCTCACCCCTTCTGCCATGTGAAGACACAACAGGAAGTCTGAGATCCAGAAAGGGGCCCTCATCTGACCAGGTTGGCCCCGATCTCAGACTCCAGCCTCCTGAACTGTGAGAAATAAATTTTTGTTTTTGTATGGCACTGTAGTATTAATATTTTGTTATAGCAACCCATATGGACTAAGGCACTTGGTAACTGTTCCATGCAAGCTTGAGAAGAATGTGTATTTTGCTACTGTGGGATGGAATATTGCATGCATGTCAGTGAGATCCAGGTGATGGATAGTGCTGTCCAGGTGAACCATCCTTGCTGATTTTCTGCCTGCTTGTTCTATCAGTTACTGACGGGATGTTGACGTTGTCAATTATAATAATGGATTTGTCCTTCTCTCTTTGCAGTTCTATCAGTTTTGCCTCATATTTTGATGCTCTGTTAGGTACATAGCCATTTACGATTGTGATCTCCTGTTGGAGAATTGAATTATGTATCATACGGTAATGCCCCCTCTTTATCCCTGACAGTTTTCCTTGTTCTAAAGTGTGCTTTGTCTGAAATGAACATTGGTACACCAGTTTTCTTTTTTTTTTTTAATTTTGAAATGAGATTATTGTTTGTTTATTTTTTATTGGAGTATAATTGCTGTACAATGTTGTGTTAGTTTCTGCTGTACAATGAAGTGAATCAGCTATATGCATATGTATATCCCCTCCCTCCTGGACCTCCTTCCCCCTCATCCCACCCATCTAGGTCATCACAGAGCACCGAGCTGAGCTCCCTGTGCTTCAGGTTCCCACTAGCTACCTATTTTATACATGGTAGTGTATTTATGTCAAACCTAATCTCCCAGTTCATCCCACCCTCCCCTTCCCCCCACTGTGTCCACACGTCCATTCTCTACGTCTGCATCTCTATTCCTGCCCTGCAAATAGGTTCATCTGTTGGTACTAGTTTTCTTTTGATTGGAATTGGCACGGTATATCTTTCTCCATATCTTTACTTTCAACCTAAAAGTGTCTTTATATTTAAAATGGGTTTCTTGTAGACAGCATGTAGTTGGGTCTTGTGTTTTTATCCACTCTGATAAACTCTGTCTTTTAATTGGTGCATTTAGACCATTTACATTTTAAATGATTATTGATGTATTTAGATTGATATCAAACTTTTCTTTTTTTAAATTAATTTTTATTGGAGTATAGTTGATTTACAATGTTGTGTTAGTTTCTGCTATACAGCAAAGTGAATCAGTTATACATATACATATATCCACTCTTTTTTAGATTCTGTTCCCATATAGGTCATTACAGAGTATTGAGTAGAGTTCCCTGTGCTATACAGGAGCTTCTTATTAGTTGTATATAGTAGTGTGTCAATTCCAATCTCCCAATTTATCCCTCCTTCCCCCTTGGTAACCATAAGTTTGTTTTCTGCATCTGTGACTCTATTTCTGTCTTGTAAATAAGTTCATTTGTACCATTTTTTAGATTCCACATAGAAGTAGATAGCAAACTTTTCATTCACTGTCTTCTGTTCTTGCCACTTTTTCTCACTTCTCTGGTTTTCATTGACCATTTTATAGGAATCAACTATATTTCTCTTAGCTTATCATTTTTAATTCTTTGAAAATTTTTTATTGTTTGACTCAGAGTTTACAATATACATTTTTAAGTAATCTAAAGTCCACCTTCAAATAACACAATACTTCTTCAGATTTAGTGCAAGTACCTTAAAACAGACTATTCCCAGTTCCTCCTTCCCGTCCCTTGGGACACTGCTGTCATTCATTTCCCTTACCCATAAGCTAGAATCATCACAATACATTGTTACTATTAGAGTTTTAAATAAACGGTTATCTTTTAGATCAAATAAGAGTAAGAAAAGTATAAGATTTTATTTTACCTTCATTTATTTCTCCTCACACACTTCCTTTCTTCATATAGATTCAGGTTTCCAACGTATATAGTTTCCTTCCGTGTGAAGAAGAATCTTTTAATATTTCTTTCAGGAGACAGATTCCTTCAGTATTTGTTTGTCTGAGAAAGTATTTATTTCTCCTTCACTTTTGAAAGATAGTTTTGCTGGATATAGAAGTACAGGTTAGTGGAGTTTTTTTTTTTTTCTTTTAAAGCTTTGAAGATTTTCATCTACTCCGTTCTTGATTGTGTAGTTTCTCACAAGAAGTCGAATGTAATTCTTATCCTTGTTCCTTTATAGATAAAATGTCTCCCCACCTGCCTCTAGCTTATTTCTAGATTTTCTCTTTGTCTTCAGTTTGCTACAGTTTGAGTATGATATGCCTAGGTGTATTTTTTGTTGTTGTTTTTTATGTTATTGCAGTATAGGATTTACAGCATTGTGTTAATTTCTACTGTACAGCAAGGTGATTCAGCTATACATATGTATACATTCTTTTTCGTATTCTTTTCCATTATGGTTTATCACAGGATATTGAGTATAGTTCCTTGTGTATACAGTAGGACCTTGTTGTTTATCCATCCTATGTGTAATAGTTTGCATCTACTAATCCCATGTTTTTGTTTTTTAAAGTATTTATTCTGCTTGGTGTTCTCTGAGATTCCTGGATCTGTGGTTTAGTGGTGTCTGTTGTTAATTTTAGAATAAATGTTGGCCATTATTAGCTCAAATATGTTTTCTTCGTCATTATCTCTTTTGTTTCCTTTGGGTCTTCAGTTACACGTAAGCTGTATCTTTCAATATTGTCCCATGGTCCTTGGATGCTCTGTTCTATCTCTGCTTTCACCCCCACACTGGTCTTCTTTTTTATTTTGCATTTCAGTTTGGGAAGTTTCTATTGGCCTATCTTCCAGCTCCCTGATTTTCCCCTCAGCCGTGTTGAGTCTACTGATGAGCCCATCAAAGACATTCTTCCTTTCTATTACCAGTTTAAAAAAAATTTCTAGCATCTCTTTTGGATTCTTTCTTAGACTTTCCATCACTCTACTCATATTACCCATCTGTTCTTGTATGCTGTCTACTTTTCCCATTAGAGCCCTTAGCATATGAATCATAGTTTCTTTAAATTCCCAGTCTGATAATTCCAAAATCTGTGTCATATCTGAGTCTGGTTAGGATGCTTGCTTTATCTCTTTAGAATATGGGTTTTAAAAAAATTGTTTATTTTTTTGCCTTTGATATGCTTTCTAATTTGTTGTTGAAAGTCAGATATGTTATAATGGAAAATAGGAACTGAGGTAACATGCCTTCTTGTGGGAATTTGTGTAAATCTCATTAGGAGCTGGGCTGTGTGTCGTGTCTGCTGAAGCTGTAGGTTCCAGAGGCTTCAGACTCCTCCAGTGGCCTTGGTTTGGCCTCCCCTCTGGACACTGGGCTTCCCTCAGTCCTGCTCCTCAGAGAGGGTCTGGTCTTGGAGCCCCTTCAGCTGGAATCCACTGTTATCAGACAGGAGCCCTGTTGGTGTGGTGGGAAGGTGTGGGGGAGGGGATGTGTTACCTGAAAACTGGGTTCGCCTCTTGGTGGGTGTCGAGCCAATAGACACAACTAAGCGAAAATCGGGAGAAAGAAGGATTTATTACTTGTAGCAAGTAAGGAGAACACCAGGGATACTTCCCAAAGCAGCGTCTCCCCAGCAGCAAAATTGGGGAAGTTTTAAGCTTAAGGGTACATGCATATTCATGAGGGAGCTTGAGAAAAGCAGAATTCAGCATAGAACTTCAATCAACAGAGTCCAAGCTTTAGTTGATTGAAGTCATGAGGGTCAACATCATCATTCCATCCTCCACCTGGGTGGGGGCCTTAGTTTCTGCAGAACTCAAAGGCATGTTATTATGTGTATCCCCTGAGGAACCAGGACCCTGCCCCAAGGCTGCACTATTGTTTCTTGGCTGCTCCTCCCTAGTTTCTGCATCCCCTCCCTTAAGATCATTAATTACTGAGACCTCTTCAAGGGCAAGCATTGTGGCCAAGCTTAGATCACAAAATAGCTTAGACAAAATGGGTTCTTTTATGTCAGGAAAGCCGGACCCTGGTTCTCTTTCTCTGGGGAACCCCTAACCTATCTGCTTACAGAAGCTTCCTCTTATCTTATGATTAAATTTCCATCGTTAGATGGGCCTGTGTTCCCAGGCTGTTCACCTTCACAAGTGACTCTTCTTGTGTAGCTTTCCCAACCCCATTAGGTGAAACCGGAGGGCTAGTGGGGCTGCGGTGAGAGGAATGCCCCTCCCCCAGGGCAAGGTTCTGTCAAGCCTTACCCCTGGACAGCAGGCCTTGTTATAGAGAAGGCTCTGGGTGTTTGCCAATGGCTACCTTCCCCTCCCTCTGCCAGAGCCAAGAGGAGCTTCAGATTTCAGGGGGACCGTCTGCAAACTGAGTTCACTGATGAGTCTAAAAAAAGTCACTGATTTTCAGTTTGACCAGCTTTTTCTTATTTCAGGACGTGAGTGATGACTCTCAAAGCTCTTTCCATGTTGGGCTGAAATCTGGTCCTTCCCTGGCTATGATTTTCCTTATGATTCTACTACCGCCTGAATCATGTTCATTATTTGATGGTTTACTCTTTTTTTTGCCTGTCTTCCCCATTGGAATATAAACTCTGGGGGACTGGAACTTGGTCTGTCTGTTCCCTCTGGTTCCCAAACCCAGAAGAGTGCGTGGCAGTGATGCCAAATCCAGCCTCTGTACCCTGAGGTCTAATTAAATCTCAGAGAGGGAGTTTTGGGTTAAGTAGAAAAGAATAGCTTTATTGCTTTGCCAGGCAAAGGGGGCCGCAGAGGGCTTGAGCCCTGGAAAACTGTGTGTCCTGACCTGGAGGGGGGTAGTGAAGAGGTTTTTTTTGTTTGTTTGTTTGTTTTTTGTCATACGCGGGCCTCTCACTGTTGTGGCCTCTCCCGTTGCGGAGCACAGGCTCCAGACCTGCAGGCTTAGCAGCCATGGCTCACGGGCCCAGCTGCTCCGCGGCATGTGGGATCTTCCCGGACCGGGGCACGAACCCATGTCCCCTGCATCGGCAGGCGGATTCTCAACCACTGCGCCACCAGGGAAGCCCTAGTGAAGAGTTTTATAGTAATGGTTCAGAGAGGGCGTGATCTGCTCCTGGACCTTCTTCTGATTGGTTGGTGGTGAGGTAAGTGGGAATCAGCATCATCAACCTTCTGGTTCCAACCAGTCTGGTGTCTGTGTGCTTGTGGGCAGCATACTGTTAACTTCTCCCACTTGGTGGGGGTTTCAACATCTGCAAAACAGCTCGGAGATACTGTTGTGTGTATCCCTTGGAGGGGCACCAGGACCCTGCGCCAAGGCTGCACTATTGTTTCTTGACTGTTCCTCCCTTGTCTCTGGATCCCCTCCCTTCCCAGATTAGCAACTGTTTGAACCTGCCCGTTGGAACCCAGGGAAGGTCATGGGGGCTGAATGAAGCCTATTTCCTGTAATCAAGAAATGGGGGACACAGAAAGGCTTTGGTGCCCAGGAGCCCCACAGGGTCCTGTTCCCTTTCAGCGGGTTCTAAATGAATAAACTAAACGTGATAAATAAAGAGGCCAAGGCACTTGGTCACAGTGACGGCTAGCTTGTAGGATTTCTCTTGTGCGTTGTAGTTTTGGTGAATTTGAAGCACAGATGAGGGAGCCTGTATCCGGGAGGCTTCGGAAGTCCGCAGTGAATGGAGGACGTGGCCCACAGCTGCCGCGGGAAATGCAGGACGATGATGGTGCTGGTGATGGTGCCGGGGCCGTGGCCACACCAGGCAGCAGGGCGGGCCCAGCCACACACAGGCAGGTGGGCCCTCCTGTCACTGCTAAATTACTAGCTGTTTTGCCCTCTTACTGTGGATGAACCTTCCATCCCACCCCTTTCCCTATGCCTGCAGTACTTTGTTTTGGGGATCGCAATAGCGGGCCTTCCGTGCATCAAGAAAAACAGAATCGCCCCCATCCTCCATGTCTTGTCCGCGATCCCCCCGCCAGCATCGAGTCTCATGAACAGATTTTTAAACCTTTGCCATCTGTTCTGCTCTTAATTGCAAGTGTAAAACATATTATTTTCCTAATTGCATCAGGGGAAGGGGAAAAATATGTATTCCTAAAGACCAGAGTTCTTGAATGAGGCAGCCTGGCTCTGCTGCCCGCTCGCTAAAGATACCGTTGCTTCTTTGCTCAAATGGAAGCATTTTATAGCGATGGTTTACTTACAGGGTAACATTGGCCCACTTACATCTATAGAACAAGAAGTTAGGAGAAGGGGGAAAGTGGCCGATTTGCCACGGAGGCCCCAAAGATCCTGTCCCCCCCACCTCTCAGAGGGCCCAGCCCCCTGCCCTACCAGCAGTGTGCTGTCAGGGGTATGTCCTGGTGACCCCTCCTGCTGCCGGGGCCGTTTCCAGATGCAGGCCAAGTGTCAGGGCTGTTTTCATCCTCAGAAGCTTGTGAATTCGGTCCGGGCTGGTGCTGGGTTAGTAGTGCTAACGCCAGCCTAGGGCCCGGTGTCAGAGCCGTGCATCCTACCCAGACGACGGACATGGCAGCATTTTCTGTGGTTATGAACTGGGCTTGGGGTGACAGAGAACAGAGTGCATGTGTGCACGGCACTTGTGTGCGGAGTCTTGCGGCCGGAGGGCACCAGGTCCAGCCTATTGGAGGAGGGCGTGTCCTGGCTCGGACCCCCTGTGGAGCTGACGCTGGTGTCCCCCAGAGACTTCAGAGCTGGAGGCCACTGTCCCCACTACATCCAGTCACCTGGACTGCCAAGAAACGAGTGAGGCATAGCTTTATCTTTGCCCCCACTGTCCCTCCGAACCTGCTCCAGGGGCTACTTCTTTCCCGGCCCAAATGACCCTTCAGCGAGGCTCTGGAACTTTCTGTTGTTCTAAGTCTATAACATGTTCTCTGGTGACTTTCAACCCCAGGAACAGTCTCATTTCAGGAATAAAGGTGAGTCATCGTGGACCCTCTGGAGCTTCTCCTGTCTGGCTGGAGCCTGACCCATCTTGGGAGTGGGCAGTGGAGGGAGGGCTGTGTGTGTGCTCTTTTCCCATTGCTGTAGGAAGGGGGACCCCTTCCAGGGCCCGAGAGTGGGGTCTTGTCGAACACTCAGAAATGAAATGTTGGGACTTCCCTGGTGGCACAGTGGTTAAGAATCCGCCTGCCAATGCAGGGGACACAGGTTCGAGCCCTGGTCCGGGAAGATCCCACATGCCGTGGAGCAACTGAGCCCGTGCACCACAGCTACTGAAGCCCATGCGCCTAGAGCCTGTGCTCCACAGCAAGAGAAGCCACTGTAATGAGAAGCCTGCTCACTGCAAAGAAGAGCAGCCGTCACTGGCCACAACGAGAGAAAGCCCGGGCACAGGAACGAAGACCTAATGCAGCCATAAATAAATAAATTAATGAATTGTCTGAAGAGACACACGTGCTAACAAAGCAGGAGACTTTATGGGGAAGGGGCGCCCGGGCGGAGAGCCGTGGGGTAAGGGAGCCCAGGAGGACTGCTCTGCCACGTGGTTGAAATCTCGGGGTTTATGGTGATGGGGTTAGTTTCTGGGTTGTCTCTGGCCAGTCATCTTGCTTGGCCCATATTTGGTGACTCAGGGTCCTTCCTGGTGGTGCGTGCATCTCTCAGCCAAGATGGATTCCAGTGCAAAGGACTCTGGGAGGTTGTCAGGACATACTATGGGCTGGCATCTCCTCCCTCCTTTCAGCCCCTCCTGAATTCCCCCGGTTAGTTTTCGGTGGCAGCACCATGTTCCTTAATGGGACGTCGTGCTGTGAGACAACTCAGGCCAGTGCTTATCATTGTTTCTGGCCAAGGCGGGTGGTTTTGGTCAGTGGTTCCCTAACACCATCTCTTGCCTCTGGTGGCCAGGGTTGGGCCACGAGGGTCAGAGCATCTGGGTAAAGGGTGGTCTTACCCCTCAAGGGGCTGGGTGGCACTCTCAGGGACCAGCAGATGTTACTTCTGCATCGTCCTCTCCAGGGGCACTTCTGTGGGTCTCTCAGAGATGCTACAGCTTGGAACTTGCAGCTCATGCCCGTGACTGGGGGGCACCTCACTGGTCTGGTGCCCGTGACTGCTCTCTCCACCCTCTGCATCGGTGTCCCTCCAGACCCATGGACAGTCCATGCCCCACACCCATGGGCCGTAAGCTGCACCTCCTCCTCCCTCTCAAGGGAGACTCTGGCTGTGGCCTCCTGCCATGGATTCTCATGAGGCCCAGGCGCCAGCCCCAAGCTGCTGGGGACTCAGGATGGCTGTCCAAGGGTCTAGAAGCCCGGCTCTGGAGGTGAGATGGAGTCACCTGGCCTTCCTGATGGAGCACAGAAAGCCCCCTGCCCTTTCTCCTGGTCTCGTGTGGGCCAGATCATTGGGAAAACAGGCTTGGGAGCAGGTGGGGCGTGTTTGTCTGTGGAGGATGTGGGCGTGCTGGCCACCTCTGCTGGTGTTCGGGGCTGGCAGGATGGGGCGCGTTGCACATCCCATTCAGCGGCCCCAAGCGGGTCATTCTGAAGCTCCTGGACTTTGGAGGTGGCCCAGGAATGGGAGGGTCCGGGGGGGTAGATCAGAGGGAGCCCCCTGCCTCTGCCCAGTGACGCGGGGCCGACTAGGCGTGACCTTGCACCCTTGTCGGTGGGTTCAGGTCATCACGGCCGTGCTGCTGCTTCAGGAGGTGGCTGGAGAGACACCCCCCCATTTTGCAAAGCTGGACAGATAACGACCACTTCTATAGTTTGCCGAGGGAGTGCCACACGTTCTAGGAGTTATTTCTCTCTGTGAGAGTCTTTGTGTTTCTTCAAATTAGCACTTTTTAAAAATTACAATTTTAGTCTTCATTGTATGTATTTGGGGATCCCATTTAAGTCCCTGGAAATAATTGCAGGGTAACATTTTGGGAAGTTATGTTATAATGCACAGATGTTGCCGCGGAGAAAGGTCCCTGGGGGTGCACCTGGGCCCTGATGGAGAGAGGTCCAGGGCAGCTTCTGCCACAGGTCCATGACCCCCTCCCCGGCCTGGCTCTGGGCGAGGCTGCGGGCAGAGCCTCTCTGAACACAGCGTCAGCTGAATCCGCCCTCCTTTCTGAATCTGGAGTGCCTGGTCCCAGGAAACCAAGGGCTGAGCTGGTGGCATGGGAGTGATGGGGGAGGGAGGGGAATGCCCGAGGTGGGGAGGGCAGGAGGGGTGAGTGGGCGAGGTCCTGAAGCAACCCCCGCCAGCAAGCTGCAGAGGTGGTGCTGGCAGGTGGGGCTGTCAGATTCGCCTGGAGCTTTTCCAAACCCTGGGGCTCTTGAGTGGGCCCAGTGGGCCCCATGTGAGTGCAGGCTCTGTGCCCAGGATTCGTGGGCGCAGCAAGGGGCTGACCCATGGCAGAGGGGTTTACCATCTGTGGACTGCCCTCCCCTGGGGACATCTGGGAGGAGCGCAGAGGGTGTCTTCCCTGCTCACGTGAAGGATGTGGGCACTTGCTGGCCCCTCGGCAGCCAGGGGGGAGAGCTGCTCCCATCACCAGAGCACGCCAGGCCTACTGGTGTCCCAAGAGCCTTCACAGCTGCCCAGTGGGCCTCTCCGCAGTGTTCCTGTTGACTTCTAGCCAGCAGTCCTGGGCGGTCCCTGCCCGTCCCTCCTTCCATCCTGCAGAGCCCTGGACGGGGACCGCTCAGGGAAGGGGAAGTGTCAGCCCGCTCCCCAGGCAGCACCTGCTTGGTCCTTCCCATGGCTGCTGTGGCCCAGGCACGACTCGCAGTGACCCTTGCAGATGTTTGTCTTCGGCACTTCCTGGCGCGGAGTGTTTTACTGGACACAGTCATCAGTAGCATCCCTGAGGCCCCTTTCAGAGCACCGCCGCCCACGGGACGTCCGGCCTGGGCTGGGCTGGGCTGGGCCGGGAGCAGAGGTGCTGTCAGCATCTGGAGCCCGGCGAGCCCGGCACGGTGGACTCTGCCCTCGGGCAGGAGCCCGCGAGTCATGGAGGGTGGTACAGGGGCCCCTGCCTCCCTGCCGTGGGCCGAGAGCCCCGTCCCACCAACGGAGGTTTTGAAATGCAAGTACTCCTGCCCTGGGTGAGCGGACATCGACAGCTGTGAGAGCAGCTGGACCGTGCAGGGTGTGGCCATGAGGGCAAGGGGCCCGCCTGAGGTCTTGAGGGTCTGCGGACCTGCTGCTGCGGCCGTGGAGCCGCACCTGGGCTTTACAACACTCCCTCCATCCCTCAGGGCAGTCAAAGACACGCCTCAGCTTGCACTGGAGAGACACCCCCCGCTTTGAGACCGGACGGAGCTTGCACTTTGATTCTGAGTGTGGGGAAAGCGCATGGGGCGTGCGGTGGCACTGGAGGCCGTGCACACCCTCCAGGGGTCAGTGATCGGCTCTGATTGTGCAAAGCAGGTGCCCACCTGCTTGGGGTCCAGCCGTCCTTGTCTGCAATGTAGACCCTGTTGTTGAGGGCTGATGGCTGAAATGCTAGTCTTTGCAAAATAACGAAGAGGGAAAAACTTCTGAGGAAGAACAAAGGCTATGCAGTGACCAGTGAAGTCCCCAGGGCCCGGGTGGGCATGATCTCTCGGGCACCTGTTTAGGCTCATCCTTGACTGTGGGTCTTTTTGTTGTTGAGACCGGTGGTGGCTCAGAGCTGTCACCTGTCAGCCTCCGTGCTTTATCCCCAGAGGCATCCCAGAGCCTTACAAGATGGTCACACCTGCAAGACTGCCCCAAGCTGTACCCAGTGGCTGAGCTGCCCAGGGCTGTCCAGTCACAGTTTTCGTGTCAGAGAGTGAGGCCAGAGAAAAGGAAAAAGAATGTTCAAGCAGAGTACACTGACCTGCAGGACCTGCTCTAGGAAATAGGAACCTTGTCCTGTTTCATCACATAGGATTAAATCTGGCTGCAAAGTAACAGTATCTTTAACAAGAAGGAAGTTAGTGTTTTACTTAAAAGAAGCCCAGAGGTGGGCAGCTTCATGGGATCATTAGGGACAATGACCTTTTGTATTTTATTGCTCCACTATCTTAACACATGGCTTTCATTGCAAAGCATCTTATGGTACAAAATGGCTGCTGGAGCTCCAGCCCTCAGGCTTGTGTTCCAGGCAGCAGAAGGAGGAAGGGTGTGCAAAAGGGGCCCGCCTCCAAGCTGAGTAAGCTGCCTTTAAGGATCCTTCTTGGGAGTCCATATCACGTTTGTTTATGTCTATTTGGCCAGAAGCTAGCTACACGGCCCCAACTATAGCTGAATGGGAAGAGTTATAGTTCACTGTAAAATCCAAGTTGTGCTCCTAAGGAAGAGCGTGGAGATGGACGTGGGGAGGCAGTCCTCACCGTAGCCCTCCCAGGAACGCCTGCCCCACTGCGCTGTGGGCTCTGGAGCGAGCCAGCCTGTTTGCTTGGCTTACTTCCTCCTTTCCTTCCTCTCTCCTCTTTCCAAGGTGTGTGCTGGGCACTGGTGGTCACAGATGAATACAACAAAGAGGAATCATGGACCTCATGGGCTCGGCTCATGCCTGCCCTGCTGCCTGGACGCTGCTGTGGCTGGTCTGCAGTGCGTCCCCAGCGGAAGTGCAGGTGGCGGGGAGGCAGGCCTCTGAACGGGGGTGGAGGTGGAAGTCAGGGGCACGATCTGCTTGTTGCACTGACCAGCTGCTCACACAGCGAGGTCCTCACAAGGCACGGCAGGCATTGGATGGGTCATGCAGGGGCCGTGCCCCACACAGCTCCAGTACTGTTATTATAAAGGAAAAAAGCAGGGATTCTCAGTTTTTTCTCCACAGGCTGAATTGGACTGAGGAGATACTTAGTTCTCCAACACCGTATTTCTTTGAACTTCTATGTTTGTTGATACTTCCCTAAATCACAGGTCTCCTTAAGGGGAATCAGAGCCCTGTGTGGTGGCCCCCACCGTTGGGGCCTCTGCCATCCAATACGCCTTGTGACCCTGCCTTCCTTCGCCTGCGGGCTCTGACAGGTGTGGTATGGACGGTGCCCGGCTCTGCCGGTCGTGGGCTGTGTAATGTCTCACCTGTGCAGTCAGCCTGGGAACCTACAGCTTGGGGTCCAGGGAATGGGCTTTAGAATCCCTCAGGGACGATTTCAGGGCCACTGGGCACAGGCAGAGGCCGTCCTGAGGGTCACTACCAGAGGGTCGCAGGGCAAGCGGTGGCCAGAGGGGGCTGAAGGTCAAGGTTGCAGTGCAGGTTCTCAAAGGCAGAGCTGGGGCTGGAGTGGAGCCGTGGGGGAGTCAGCGGGCCTCATAGCCTCTGTCCAGCTTGGGTAGATTCATGGTGTGGACAGGCCAGGCCCACACAGGAGACTCTGCTGGTCTCGGCCGAGGGTACAGGGAGGGTGTCGGGGCAGGAGCCAACCTTCTTGTTCCTGATTCGGGTCCCCTACTTACCCAAGAGAAGAAAAGGGTCATTTCTGTTTAGTTTAGTTTGATACTGGGTTAGATCACATTCTTTTTTTTTAATGTTAATAGCTTTTTAAGTTTTTTATTGAAGTATAGTTGATTTATAGTGCTTTGTTAATTTCTGCTGTATAGCAAAGTGATTCAGTAATATATATATATATATTCTTTTTTATTATATTTTTTCCATTATGATTTATCATAGGATTTTTAATAAATTTATTTATTTATTTATTTATTCATTTATTTATGGCTGCGTTGGGTCTTTATTGTTGCTCGTGGGCTTTCTCTACTTGCTGTGAGCGGGGACTACTTTTCGTTGCAGTACGCGGACTTCTCACTGCGGTGGCTTCTCTTGTGGAGCACAGGCTCTAGGTGCGTGGGGTTCAGTAGTTGTGACACGCGGGCTCAGTAGTTGTGGCTCTTGGGCTCTAGAGCTCAGGCTCAGTAGTTGTGGCGCACAGGCTTAGTTGCTCCGTGGCATGGGGGATCTTCCTGGACCAGGGATCGAACCCGTGTCCCCTGCATTGGCAGGCGGATTCTTAACCACTGTGCCACCAGGGAAGTCCCAGGATTTAAAAAAATTTTTTTTATTTTATATTGGAGTAGAGTTGATTAACAATGTTGTGTGAGTTTCAGGTGTGCAGCAAAGGGATTCAGTTATGCATATACATGTGTCTATTCTTTTTCAAATGCTTTTCCCATCTAGGCCACCACAGAATATTGTACAGCAAAGGGATTCAGTTATACATATACATGTATCTATTCTTTTTCAAATGCTTTTCCCATCTAGGCCACCACAGAATATTGTACAGCAAAGGGATTCAGTTATATGTATACATGTATCTATTCTTTTTCAAATGCTTTTCCCATCTAGGCTACCACAGAATATTGTACAGCAAAGGGATTCAGTTATACATATACATGTATCTATTCTTTTTCAAATGCTTTTCCCATCTAGGCCACCACAGAATATTGAGCAGAGTTCCCTGTGCTCTACAGTAGGTCCTTGTTGGTTATCTGTTTTAAAAACAGGAGTGTGTACATGTCAATCTCAAACTCCCAATCTATCCTTCCATCTGACCCTTTTCCCCCTGGTAATCATAAGTTTGTTCTCTCAGTCTGTGAGTCTGTTTCTGTTTTGTAAATAAGTTCTCTGTGCTATCTTGAAGCATCAGTAATTCACGCAGAGTGCAGCTCTGTTAACCCCATGTGACCAGGCAGGCACCCCAGTTCCCAGAGCATGATGTGCTGTGCAGGGCATGCATTCAGGTCAGTTTGGAGGTCTTGTTATTGTTCTGCTGCCTGTTATTTGATTGCTTGTAGAGGAATGAAGGGAAATGTTTTTCTCCTGGGAGGCATTTCAACCTGGTTGGAAATAGATAGAGAGTTTGGTTTTGCAGTGATCCCAGTGTCTCCAGTGGCTATCGTGGTGGGTGTGCTGGAGGCATCGGGAACCTCCCTGTATGTGATGGGGACTCGAGTGTTCTGCACGGGCTCCTCTGGCTTTGCTACGTGGCTCTCTTTCTGCCAACCTTCTGGTACATTTTAATTCTCCAGGAAGCTGCTTTAAGTAGAAGTCATGGGCTCTCAGTGCCCATGGCTCAGTGCCTGGGAATGAGAGCCAGGGCACAGAGAGTGGGCTGGGAATGGCCAGTATTCACAGAGCCCTTGGGTCAGCAGGCAGGTGGACCCTGAGGAGAGTGAAAGGGAAGCAGAGAGGGACCTGGGCCGGGGGGCAGGTTGGGGGCTCTGATGATAATGGGCAGGGCCCTGAGGGACAGAGAGAGGACAAGAGGGCCAGAGGGAGAGATGGACCCTGACTCGTCCTCTTGCTGACTCTGGCGCCCACTGGGAGCCCCCAGCCTCTTGGAGCCTCTGTCTCCCTTCCTTCCCGTCTGTGAAATGGACATAATGGCAGTGTGCATCTGACAGGTATATTTACGCAGAAAGAGGAGGCAGTTGACAAGCAGCAAAGTGCAATTCAGCTCCTCCTGGTTGTACCTGCAAGAGAGCTCACACGCCCCGGTACCGCACAGGACGCAGCCTGCGTGTGCCCGGCACCGGCCTCAAGGTCGCCTGAGTCTGCGACCGGCATGCCCTGCCCAAGGGGGCCGTGTCCAGCCTGGAGGGGAGTCAGAAGGGGTGTGGTTGACATGGGGGTGTCTGGGCTGGGATTCCAGGCACATCCTGTCTCCTTCCTCACCTGCGTGGGCTCGGGATCTAAGGCCGTGTCGAGATGGTCAGGCTCAGGTGCACCGTCCTCTGCAGAACAGCGCCCTTCCAGGCGACTCTACCACGGCTGGATTCACACATCACAGAGCGGGTTTGCTGTGTGGCCCTGCCTACTGTTGGCTGGGTTGGTTGGAGCGTGGGTGCCCAGGGAGTGGGCCTGGGCCTGGGTCCCTCCATTCTCAAAGGTCAGACGTCGGGGAGAAAAGACCCCCTGGTGTCAGCCCATTCCCTGCCCCCGCCATTAAATGCCTGGTCCCCAAGGGCCAGCCACTCACCCCCTTGGGGTCCTGGTGACCCACTGTGGATGGAGGTCACTGCCCTTGGTCCTGGGGCTACACCATCGTGGGTCCCGTATGTAAATTTCAGTAAACCTGAGCAGGTGTCCTGAAGCCACTGAGGATATGCAGTTAGTTATAATATTATTATTATTTTTCATTTTATTGAAGTATAGTTGATTTACAATGTTGTGTTAATTTCTGCTGTACAGCAAAGTAATTCAGTTATATATATATATATATATTCTTTTTCATATTCTTTTCCATTATGCTTTATCACAAGATATTGAATATAGTTCCCCGTGCTATACAGTAGGACCTTGTTGTTTATCCATCCTATATATACTATTTTGCATCTGCTAATCCCAAACTCCCAATCCTTCCCTCCCCCACAACCCCGCAGCAACCACAAGTCTTTTCTCTAGGTCTGTGAGTCTCTTTCTGTTTTGTAATAAGTTCATTTTTTTTTTTAGATTCCACATATAAGAGATATCATATGGTATTTGTCTTTCTCTTTCTGACTTACTTCACTTAGTGTGATAATCTCTAGGTCCATCCATGTTGCTGCAAATGGCATTATTTTGTTCTTTTTTATGGCTGAGTAATATTCTTATGTATATACGTACCACATCTTCTTTATCCATTCACCCATCGATGGACGCTTAGGTTGTTTCCATGTCTTGGCTATTGTGAATGGTGCTGCAGTGAACATTGGGATGCATGTATCCTTTTGAATTACAGTTTTCTCCTGATACATGCCCAGGAGTGGGATTGCTGGATCATATGGCAATGGAGCTAGTTATGATTAAAAGGAGCCAGGGGACTTCCCTGGTTGTCCAGTGGGTAAGACTCCACACTCTCACTGCAGGGGGCCCGATTCGATTCCTGGTCATGGAACTAGATCCCGCATGCATGCCACAACTAAGATTCCGAGTGCCGCAACTGGGACCCAGCGCAGCCAAAATAAAAAAATAAATATTTAAAATAAAATCAAATAAAAGGAACCAGAACCTTCCTCAGTAGCCACCAGTGCAGAGGTTCCCAAACTGTCTCAGATCACGGTACCCTTGATGTTGCCTTAATTTTGTAGTGTCTCTAGGACAAAAGAAATATCTAACAGCTCTGCTTATTAAATAGTTAGGGCTGAACAATTTAGTATTTATGTCCTAAAATCTTAGAAGTTGATTGAAAAGTAATACACATACACGGAAACAAGTTTATTTCATCCTCACCCACAATTACTCACTAGTGGACATGACCCTGTTGGATGTGATTGGGTACCACCGTCATCTCCTGGTCAGTGTTGCCTTTTGTGTGGGGCTTGCTTTTTGAAAAAAATTTTCAATGCTTTTTATCTTGAACTGTGGTAAAATATACATAACATAAAATTGACTGTCTTCACCATTTTTAAGTGTTCAGTTCTGTGACATTAAGTGCATTCACATTATTTGCAGCCATCACCTCCATCTATGTTCAGAACTCTTTTCATCTTGGGAAACTGAAACTCTCTCCCCATTAAATACTAACTCCCCATCCCCCTTCCCCAGCCCCTGGCAACCGCTGTTCTACTTTCTGTCTCTATGAATTAGACAACTCTAGGGACTTCATATAAGTGAAATCATAGAAGATTTATCCTTCTGTGAGTGGCTATTTCACTGAGCATAGTGTCCTCAAGTTTCATCCATGTAGTAGCAGGTGTCAGAATGTCCTTCCTTTTTAGGACTGAATAATATTCCCTTGTATGTATAGACCACATCTTTATTTATTCATCTGTTGATGGACACTTGGGATGTTTCCACCTTCTGGCTATTGTGAATCGTGCTGCTATAAACATGGGAATGCAGATGTCTTGTTGAGTCCCCGCTTTCAGTTCTTTTGGGTGTATACTCACAAGTGGAATTTCTGGATCAGATGGTAGTTCTCTGTTTATTTTTTTGAGGAACCTTCATACTGTTCTCCACAGTGGCTGCACCATTTTACATTCCCACCAACAGCGCAGAAATGTTCCAATTTCTCCATATCCTCAACAACACGTGTTATTTTCTGAGGGTCATTATTATTATTTTTTTGGTTTGTTTTTTTGTGGCAGCCATGCTAATGGGTGAATGGGTAAAAGGTGGTAGGTACTTGCTTTGTATGGTAGCACCCACTGGCTTCACGAGATGTCTTGGAGCAGATGCAGTGTGATCTAATGCTGAAGCCATGAGTCAGCTCAAGGCAGTGGTGCATGAGTGTGGGCAGAGGCTGAGCTCTGCTGCATCTCCCTAGGAAATCCGGGCTCTCTTGTGATGCCCTGCAGGCACAGCCAAGGTCCTGAGGTGCTGCGGGGTGCAGTTTGGAAACCACTGTCCTCGAAAATGAGCTTCAAACAAGTGAAGGATGGGAAAGAGTGACATAAAGAGTGGGGGAGGGACTTCCTTGGTGGTCCAGTGGGTAAGACTCCGTGCTCCCAATGCAGGGGGCACGGGTTCGATTCCTGGTCTGGGAACTAGATCCCACGTACGTGCCACAACTAAGAGTCTGCGTGCTCCAACTAAGACTTGGAGCAACCAAAGTAAATAAATAAATATTTTAAAAAAAGAGTGGGGGAAACGTAAAACACGTAGTTATGTGTGGAATTAATATGAACTGAGAGGACTAAGTGTGGTGTAAATGGCTCCGTGCTCCATCCCTGTGTTTACAGCCCTAAAAAGTGAGGAGAGACTTCGAGAGAATGTAGGTAAGCATTTTGGGTGGTTTTCTGGAATTGTTTTAGTGGTACCGTTAGCACTGCCATTCTGAGCAGGTTTTGTGTGTCGTGTGAGATGAAGCAAATGCATAATCATGTGATCTTCCAGTTTGAGGACTCTGAGGACCAGTTTTCAGTGGGGAGGAGAAAGGAGATACAGAGGAAAGATACGTGAGGAAAAGGAAACCCTTGTAATCCTGAACTTGAATGACAAGGTCAGTGTGAACTCTTGAACCCACTGTGTCCCCCAGAGAGGCCTGGAAATGGTGGCCTCACCAACAGCAAGAAGATAGCCAGGCCCCTGATGGTGGTCTTGAAATACAGTTTTCTACTAAAAGAAACTAGGACTCCTTGGACAAACAGCAGATTCTGTGTTGAGCATAGGAACTGTACGAGTTGTACCTGGAACATTTTGTCAGAGCGGAGAGGAGAGGAACCATCAGACCCATTAGCGTGGTATTAAAAGGACCTGGGACTTGAAGAGGCCAAAGATGGGACAATGTGAACATCAGTAAGAGGAAAAACTGCAATGGATTGAAATGCATCTAATATGTTTAAATCCATGCTTTCTTTTTTTTTTTATTGAAGGATAGTTGATTTACAATGTTGTGTTAGTTTCAGGTGTACAGCAAAGTGAGTCAGTTCTATATATATACACACACACATAAGAATATATATATTCTTTTTCAGATTCTTTTCCATTATGGTTTATTACAATATATTGAATATAGTTTCCTGTGTTATACAATAGGTCCTTGTTGTTTATCTATTTTATAAATAGTAGTGTGTATCTGCTAATCCCAAACTCCTAATTTATCCCTCCCCCCCTTTCCACTTTGGTAACCATAAGTTTGTTTTCTATGTCTGAGTCTGTTTCTGTTTTGTAAATAAGTTCATTTGTATCATTTTTTTAGATTCCACATATAAGTGATATCATACGGTGTCTGTCTTTCTCTGTCTGACTTACTTCACTTAGTATGATCATCTCTAGGTCCATCCATGTTGCTGCAAATGGCATTATTTCATCCTTTTTATGGCTGAGTAATATTCCACTGTATATATGTACCACATCTTCTTTATCCATTCATCTGTGGAGGGACATTTAGGTGGTTTCCATGTCTTGGCTATTGTAAATAGTGTTGCTATGAACATTGGGGTGCATGGATCTTTTCTAATTAGAGTTTTCTCCAGTAAATCCATGAGTTCTGAATGATACCAAGGAAGACAAAATGAAACAAAAAAGCCTAATTGGTCACCTTAGGAGATTGATTTTTTTTAACTTTGGTAAATAACGGGAAAAACCGAATCATTTATCTTGCTTCCCTATGTACGCGGCACCAGTGGGCAGCCTAGTGGCAGGTGATGGGGTTTCTGTGTACAGAAGGGGTCCAGCACATGGATGCATGAATGGACACCCTGGCTTGTGCTGATGCCAGCTGACATTGCAGAGAGGGAGGCATCCGGACCTCACGGCCTCTGGAGGAGGAAGGACACCACGTTGCCCTGGAAGTTGTTTGCCTCCAAATTCTAATCTGAACCACATTCAGCCTCCAGTTCTCACCACCAATTTGCTGGCACACAGAGGACAGGGGACAGTATTCTGCTAGGCTGTGGGGACAGTCATCAAAATCCCAGCCAAGGGAAATGCTCTCCGACAAATGATTCGGTGTCTTCAGTGGATTGAAGGAGATGTTTAGGGCTGGGCACTCGGTGGGAAATGGTTAAGGAAAGGTGAGATGGTGATACCCCCAGAATTGGGGGTGGTCATTGGGCACATGACAGGGGCTTTGTCTCAGAGAGGCGTTGGGGAGGCCTCTGGGGTGGCTGGCACGGTCTGTCTCCTTATCTGGTTGAGGTTCCAGAGTATTTAATAGTCATTTATTAGGCCAAATATTTCCCTTATGCTGTTGCTGTTGTTTTATATGTGGGTTGTTTTTTTAATTGAAATACAGTTAATCTACAATGTTGTGTAAGTTTCAGGTGTATAGCACAGCGATTCAGTTACGTATGTGTGGTTTTTTTTTTTTAATTAATTTATTTATTTATTTTTGGCTTGTTGGGTCTTCGTTGCTGTGTGGGCTTTTCTCTAGTTGTGGCGAGCAGGGGCTACTATTTCTTGCTGTGCGCAGGCTTCTCCCTGCGGTGGCTTATCTTGTTGCGGAGCACAGGTTCTAGGTGCACGGGCTTTAGTAGTTGTGGCTCATGTCTAGTAGTTAGATGCTCCACAGCGTGTGAGATCTTCCCGGACTAGGGCTCAAACTTGTGTCCCCTGCATTGGCAGGTGGATTCCTAACCTCGGCGCCACCAGGGAAGCCCTGTATGTGGATTATTTTGACAATAAAAACATTAAAAGAAGACATTTAGGAAACCAGATCATGAGGGCGAACATCCAGCCTGGTCCTGGGAGTGTGACGTATCCAGTCACTCTAACCTTCTCCCCTTCCTGCAACACACGGCTGACTGCGTCATTTCTCGTATTTTCTACCTTAGACCTTTTATTGTAAACTTACGCATAAATATACTTGTGTCTTTGGTTCTGAGCTTTCCAAAGGGTGCATGGAGTTATTTTTTCATTTTTTCTGTGATTCTTATTCCATTTTCTTTCCTGTAAGGAACTGTGTTAGGTCAGGTCCTCTGAGAAGCAGACTAAGGCAGGATTAAATATGTGTGGATTTTGTTGGGGGAGCAGCCTGCGAGGAAGCTGGGGAAGGGGTGTCAGACAGGAGGCGAGGGGGTGGGAGGAGGCTTCAGGTGCAGCTCAAGGAAGGCAGAGCTGCCTGGAGGCACCTATGCAGGGTCTATGTCTCTCAGGGAGGGTGGGGTCTGCGTCAGGGCCTCCGCTGTGCTCAGCCCGTGGGACCTGCTGTAGAGTCTCAACCTCGTGGAGTGAGTCCCTGCAACATTGATTTGGGTGGATAGCCTTTTTTTTTTTTTTTTTTTTTTGCGGTACGTGGGCCTCTCACTGCTGTGGCCTCTCCCTTTGCGGAGCACAGGCTCTGGACGCGCAGGCTCAGCGGCCATGGCTCACGGGCCCAGCTGCTCTGCGGCATGTGGGATCTTCCCAGACCGGGGCACGAACCCGTGTCCTTGGGTGCATCGGCAGGCGGACTCTCAACCACTGCGCCACTAGGGAAGCCCGGTGGATAGCCTTTTGCTTGCAGTCAGGTTTTTCAGGAAATGCCCATGAGTGGTGGGCAGTATGGGTGGCCGTGTTGGGATCCTGGCCAACACGATAACCCTGGCTGTGTGGCCCTGGGGCACGTCAGGTGGCTGTGCTGGGCCTCAGTTGGCTCACCTGTAGCGCAGGGATGCTGATGGACCAGTTCAGAGCACGGGGAGGAACGCGGGCCCATCACACGGGGCTGGTGCTGGAGCATCTCTGTGGTGTTCTCAGCTCTCAAATGTAAATACTGCGACTCACCCAGAATTACAGGGCAAAGCTAATGGAATCAAGAATGTATAAATTCCCTGCTCCCTCATGCAGCTCCTCGAGTTTTGGGATGTTTCAGTTCAAAGGAGACGGGCCTCCCCGACTGCTGGCAGCGTCGCCAGGTGAGCTCTTGGAGGCTGTAACACGAAAGCCTTATCTCCTGCCCCTGGTCTTGGTTCCGGTTCAGGCGCCCCTCCATCTCCTGGGTGGTCCCAGTGTCTTCCAGGGAGCACTGGTCCTGCAAACCCTCCAGATGAGCCCTTTTTGGGTGGCACTGTTGATCCCGTCTGATGGATTAGGAAACTGGGGCTCAGAGAGGGACTTTCAGGGCCACAGCTGGGAGGTGAGTGTTCAGGGCTGCAAGCAGCCCACTGCATCCTGACCCAAGAGCATCCATCTGGGCAGAGGGAAGCTGGTCGCCGGTCGCATGTGTGAGGCCCCCGCCATTGTGAGCCAGGGGCTTTTCCGGGGGGCGCTCATCTGCTGCCCTGCCTCCTTCACCCCCTCCCTGGGCGTGGCTGCACCCCTCGCTCCATCCGTCTCTCGCTTTCCACTCCAGACCCAAAGGCTCCGCTTGGCAAGGCTCTTTATGGATCCGTCAGCCCCCTCCTGCTGGCCTCACTTGCCTGCTTGGGAGCTGTAGTGGCCCTCACGATGCGACATCTCAGCCTGCAGCCGGCTCCCTCTGCAGGAGCTCCCCTGGACCCCGGGACGGCCTTCCGGCTAACCCTCGAATCCTGCTGCCTCCGATCCCTCTCCACCGTGCCACTGACTGGCGTGTCCGAGGAGTGTGTCTGACCGGGTGTTGGTACCGGCTGCCACTGCTCTCGGAATCCAGGGAAAACCTTTTGTCTTGGGGAGCACAAGCCTGCCTCCTGGTCTCACCCACCCCTGTCACCCTCCACGCTCTAGGCTTCAGTCCCCCAGAACTTTGTTTTCTGGTCCTTGGATTTACCTCCAAACCATTGGCCGTACTTACTGTGCCTTCTCCCTGGGACGCCTCCAGGTCCCGATGTCCTGACTCTTCCTTCTCCTCTGCACGTGGCGTCTACTTACAGAAACAGGACCCTGTGGCGTCCTTCCTGGTGCGAAGCCTTTCCACGTCCTCCACTTCTTGTTTGTAAGGAATAGGCTTCATTCAACCTCCTTGACCTTCCCTGAGTTCCCAAGGGCAGCTTCAACCAGTTGCGAATCAGGGAAGGGAGGAGAGGCAGAGACAAGGGAGGAGCAGTCAAGAAACAATAGTGCAGGGCTTCCCTGGTGGCGCAGTGGTTGGGAGCCTGCCTGCCGATGCAGGGGACGCGGGTTCGTGCCCCGGTCCGGGAGGATCCCACGTGCCGCGGAGCGGCTGGGCCCGTGAGCCATGGCCGTTGAGCCTGCGCGTCCGGAGCCTGTGCTCCGCAACGGGAGAGGCCACAACAGCGCGAGGCCCACGTACCGCAAAAAAAAAAAAAAAAAAAAAAGAAACAATAGTGCAGCCTTGGGGAAGGGTCCTCGGTCCTCCTCGAGGAATATACGTAACCATGTATCTTTGAGTTCTTCTGCAGGACCCAAGGCCCCCACCCAGATGGCGGATGGTAACTTCAGGCTGAGCACAAGATGCCTGGAGCACTGCCCTGTTACCTTACTACCAACCAATCAGAAGAAAGTCACACACCCTGCAGCCCTCACCCCAAATTTTGCGTATAAAAACTTCTCCTGGAAAACCCTCAGGGAGTTCGGGGTTTTTGAGCACAAGCCACCCTTTCTCCTTGCTTGGCCCTGCAGTAAACCTTTCTCGGCTCCAACCCTGATGTTTTGGTTTATTTGGCCTCACTGTGCACTGGGCTCACAGACTTGCGTCAGCAACATTAACTCCTCCCCAGGAGGGCTTCCTGGGGCTAGGGGTGCCCCCTGTACCACCCCTCATAGGACAGGTCACACATCTGTTCCTTGGATGTGATGTCCCCTAGGGTGTAAGCTTTTGGCGGGCAGGACCTGTGTGTTTTGTAACGTCACGTAGAGCTTCCTGTTTGAGGAGTGAATGGAAGGGCTTTAAAGTGTGTAGATCTGTGCAGGGAAGGGGCAGGAAGGAGCCTCTGCTTCACACTTAAGTTGTGAAAAAGAGATGCTAGAGAGGAACACGGGAGGGGGTTGCCGGGAGCCCCCTCCTGCAGGGGGATGGTGCGTGGAGAAAGGTCTAGGCATGGTAGCCCTGCCATGTTGCTTGCCTCCAGTAGGTTTTGGAGTTTTGTGGAGCCTGGAAGAGCGGCCAGAAGGGAGGCTGGCAGGAAGGTTGGGGTGTAAGGCCCCTGGGCTGGGGTGGAGGACCCTCCCCACCTCTCCAGGCAAATGGTGGGCTTCCTCCTTCACTCAGACTTTGCCCTGGAGAATGGAGCCCCATCTTAGGGCCATCTTGGGGAGCACCAAAGCCGTGCAGGAAAAACGTATGGATCCACAGGGTACCTGGTAACCCTGCCATCCTGTGATTATCGGAACTTGAGGAAAAATGAAGTTTTGTTTGGAGTGGAGAGGGCCTGCAGTAAGGAGACTAGTAGAGCATGAATATTTATCTCAGTCATTAAAAGTTTAAAGCAGGAAGCAATATAAATAATACCTCAGAGTGTCTCAGGGTAATCTCGGCCGCTGACGGTTGTTAAAGTTTATAGTCGCATGGATCCTTGCAGCTTTCCTGAAGTATCCATGCTGGGTGATATCGTCAGGATTGTTTTGTTGGCATTAAGGATATGGAGGCTTGATGTGAAACTTTCACACTGCAAAAAAAGGGAGAAGTGACGTTTTCAGTGTGTGGCCAGAAATCTTAAAGTAATGACCTACACTCATTGATTTTTTGTTGTTTTGCTTTCCCCAGGAAGACTGACAGAAGAAGAGTGTTAGCTCAGAAGGATGGTACTTTATTTACAGAGCATGTTAAATGAGAGTCACAATGAAGAGAAGGACTCTGGGTCTACAGTGTATAACAAGTCTTCACCTAACAAGGATGTTTGGTTCTTTGTGTCCACACTTGGTGTGATTTGTTGTAGTAGATGGATAACAAGCTTATTACTGTAATGTGCATGGGGAGATATAGCTTCACTCTCCATGCATGTGTTTCTGCCTCGTGAGTTTTGCTTTTTTTTTTTTTGCGGTACGGGGGCCTCTCACTGTTGTGGCCTCTCCCGTTGCGGAGCACAGGCTCTGGATGCGCAGGCTCAGCGGCCATGGCTCACGGGCCCAGCTGCTCCGCAGCATGTGGGATCTTCCCAGACCGGGGCACGAACCCGTGTCTCCTGCATCGGCAGGTGGACTCTCAACCACTGCGCCACCAAGGAAGCTCTTGCGTTTTTTTTTTTTTAATCCACTTAATTAAGATCTTGGTTTTTTTACAGATAGGATTCTAATTTAAATAGAGTTGAATGGTTCCCCGAAGATGTCCACACCCTGGTCCTTGGAGCCTGTCAGTCTGTTGCTTTACACGGCAAAAGGGACTTTGCAGATATGACTGAGTTAAGGGAATTGAGATGGGGAGATACCATGGATTATCCAGGCCTGATGTAATCATGGGGTCCTTGTAAGAGGGAGGCAGGAAGAGTCAGAGGAGGTGCTACGGTGGTGTGCCTTTGGAAGCAGAGGTTGGAGGGATGCACTTTGCAGATGGAGGAAGGGACCACAAGCCACGCAATGGGGGTGGCTTCTAGAAGCTGGAAAAGACGAGGAAACAGATTCTCCCCTAGATCCTCCAGAAGGAACCAGCCTAGTCAACACCTCATCTTTGACCCAGTGAGACACATGTAAGATGGTAAATTTATGTTGTTTTAAGTCACTGAATTTACGGTAAGTTTTTGCAGCAGCCATAGGAGAAAGTACAACAGAGACCTACTGACTGACTGAACTTTAAAGGGGTGTCAGAGTCAGCCAGTTGTTCTCTCCCTTCACCGGGCTCTCTTTTTGCTATCGTCTGTGTAGTGTTCCCCTGCCTTTCGTGAATAATGGGAGAATGTCTTGGGCACCAAATCTTCTTTTCCCTGCCTCAGTGCACTGGCACCTTTTGGGAGGTGAACGTTCTGCCTGCTGCTCTTCTGGAATGATCCACGTGGGGCCCTTAGTGGGAAACATCTGCTGAAATGTGTGGCAGCTCCCCGGGGAGTGATGAATAGGCACCGAGGTGTGCTCGCCCCTCTGGGGACGTGACTGCCCATCCATCCTTGTGGGCGTGGCCAGGTGTGTGTGTGCAGGGATCAGAGAGGACCCTGCTGTTCTTGAGGGGCAGTGCCTTCTCCCCAGAGCCATTAGGGGGTAGTCATCCTCCCATCTTTCCTGCCACCAGCCCCAGGTCCCTGGAGCTGCCACTCAGCCTCCAGAGGTGAGAAGGTGAGCTGGTTGCCCCTAGCCCGGGCTCCGCAGGCTTCTCTGCTTCTTCTGACCGGTTCTACTTCCATGGTGGGCAGCAAGGGGCCTGGTAGCCTGGCCCCATCACCAAAGATGGAAAGGCTCGGCTGCACAGCTGCCTTGGGACCAGACCTCGTGGCTCCGTATCATCATAAAATCTGTCTTAAAATCAGAGCTGGGCTCCCCTGGTGGCGCAGTGGTTGAGAGTCTGCCTGCCGATGCAGGAGACAGGGGTTCGTGCCCCAATCCGGGAAGATCCCACATGCCGCGGAGCGGCTGGGCCCGTGAGCCATGGCCGCTGAGCCTGCGTGTCCGGAGCCTGTGCTCCGCAACGGGAGAGGCCACAACAGTGAGAGGCCCGCGTACCGCAAAAAAAAAAAAAAAAAAAAAAAATCAGAGCTGCTTTAGACTCAAAAAATGCGCCTCCAGAGACTAAGAAAGCTCAGTTGTAAATATCTCTGGGAGCTAATGATGGATTTATTATTCAGTATTGGGATTATACTCTAGTCCATTTATGGGTTTTCCTCTAAATTGCTGATGTTTGAAGTGGAAGCTTTCGACGCTGACTAATGCTTCTACTCCAAGATTTGCTTTTGGGCGACTTATTTATAAATAAAGCAGCTTTTTAAGGAACACCCGCAAATTTAAACAATAATTAGTGTAATGAGTCGCACAGCCAAATGAGGTGCTGGGGAGCACAGTTCTCCAGATGGGGGCGTGGGAATCTGGGTCCCTGTACCCTGGGGAGAGAGACGACAGCATGGTTACTTCCACATGTAGAGTTGTCCTGGGTTCAGGGGGCATTTGTGTATGTGGATCCATTCGATTTTCAGAATAGCCCAGGGTTGGTTTGTGTAGAACAGGAACCTGAGGCAGGACTTTGCCTAGTGACCCCACTCATCAGAGGGGCCGCTCACATTTGCCCTGACCCCGGTGCTCTGTGTTGCGAACTCTTCTGGTACTTACGTTTCTTTCTTTGCCTTAGTGGGCATTTCCCCTCCTCCGTCCCCCAGTATCCTTGTTCTCTTTGACTAGTGGGGAGATCTGATTATTTTTGAGAAAAGCATTACAATTCTTGGAGAAGTCTGCTCTCTGCTTGGAGATGGTTGGTGTAACTCTTGGGCTTTCTGCGCTGGATAACTTCAGAACTGGGGAGAGGCGGGGGTGGGGGGAATGGTCTGCCTGAGAGCACTGGGTCCCCAGTTCTGTCCCTCCTGCCCCCCAGCCGTCAGGAGCTTGTTTCTGTTTCCCAGCAGCCGCCTCTGTTCTCTCATTAGAGGCGTACGTTATAAACGCGGACTCGAGCTGTGCCTGTGGTCTGGGGGTCCCGGGGGGCTGCTGCAGGTTGGTGATATTCATTTCGCTTGGGTGGAGGTCAGAGCAGTGTGGGAATGAGACACATCGCGGGGGACAGCTTGAGTCCCTCATGCCCCGTGCAGTGCTCTGAAACCTTCCAGAAAGCTGCCACACCTACAAAGGGGCGTGGGCCTGGCGTGTGTGTGCGTGTGTGTGTGCATGTGTGCAGAGAGCAGAGAGGAAGGCATGTTTGCAAGGAGGAGAGTGTCTAAAAGATCAGCATCCAGTAGAGGCAGCAGGTCACAGCCCAAACAGCTTCAGGGGAACCAGCGGACGTCTTGAGGGGTTTCTCACGGTGCTTGGAAAGGTGTGCACCAGCCAGACCGTCTGGATTGTGAGGACAGGTGCCTGCCTTCCTCGGAGCCATGCCTTTCTGTTGCTGTTTGTTGGTAGAAATGTAAATTGGTTCAGCCACTGAGGGAAGCAGTATGGAGGTTCCTCAAAAAACTAAAAGGAGAACTACCATATGACCCAGCAATTCCACTCCTGGGTATTTATCCAAAGGAAATGAAAACAATAATTCATAAAGACATATGCACCCCAGTGTTCATAGAAGCATTATTTACAGTAGTCAAGATGAACACAACCTAAGCACCCATCAGTAGATGATGAATGGATAAAGAAAATATGGTATATGTGTGTGTGTGTGTGTATGTATATATATATATATATATATAGAGAGAGAGAGAGAGAGAGAGAGAGAGTAGAGTATTACTCTGCCATAAAAAAGAATGAAATTTTGCCATTTGCAACAACATGGATGGGCCTGGAGGGCATTATGCTTAGTGAAATAAGTCAGACAGAGAAAGACAAATACTTATATGTGGAATCTGAAAAATAAAACAAACTAGTGAATATAACAAAAAAGAAACAGACTCACAGATACAGAGAAACTAGCGGTTACCAGTGGGGAGAGGGAAGGGAGGAGGGGCAAGATAGGGGTAGGAGGTTGAAAGGTACAAACTACTACGTGTAAAACAACCTACAAGGATATATTGTACAGCTAAGGGAAATATAGGCATTATTTTGTAGTAACTTTAAGCAAAGTATAATCTATAAAAATATTGAATCACTATGTTGTACACCTGAAACATATAATATTGTACATCAACTATACCTAAATTTAAAAAATTTTTTTAAAAACTTTGAAGTTTAGGACGGTTTTAGATTTATGGAAAAGTTGCACAGATTGTACAGAGAGCCCCCATGTACCCCTCACCCAGCTTCCCATATATATATATATATATTTTTTTTTTTTTTTTCGGTACGCGGGCCTCTCACTGTTGTGGCCTCTCCCATTGCGGAGCACAGGCTCTGGACGCACAGGCTCAGCGGCCATGGCTCACGGGCCCAGCCGCTCCGCGGCATGTGGGATCCTCCTGGACCGGCGCACGAACCCGTGTCCCCCTGCATCGGCAGGTGGACTCTCAACCACTGTGCCACCAGGGAAACCCCCGTATTATTAACGTCTTGTATCAACACAATGCGTTTGGCTCAACACTGGTACATTACTACTGACAGCTCCATAATTTGCTCTGATGTCCTTAGTTTTTACCTAATGTCCTCTTTCTGTCCCAGGACCCCAGGCAAGACACCAGATTACGCTTAGGCATCTTGTCTCCTTAGCTTTCTCTGGACTGTGACAGTTTTTGACTTTCCTTGTTTTTGATGACCTTGACAGTTTTGAGGAGGTCTGGTCTGGTATTTTGTAGAATGTCCCTCAATTTCGGTTTATCTGGTGTTTTTCTCATGGTTAGACTGGGTTTTGGGTTTAGGGGAGAAAGACCACAGAGGTGATGCGCTATTCTTAACACATAGCAGATGTATAGCTGTCACCATGATTGATCACTGTTGACCTTGACCTTGATCGCTGGCTCTTGTAGCCTTTATCAGGTTTCTCTGCTGTAAAGTTACTCCACCCCCTTTCCATACTCTGCTCTGGAAGGAAGTCACATGCACAGTCCACATTAAGGAGTGGGGAGTCATGCTTTGCCTCCTTGATGGATGAGTATCTACATTAATTTTGTAGAATTGTTCTGTATCAGAGACTTGTCTATTCTCCCCCACTTACTTATTTATTCAAACTTTTATTTGTATCAATATGGACTCATAGATTATTTTGTGCTTTGGTTTATAATGCAGTCCTACTTTATTTATTTTGTTGCCTAAATTGTTCCAGCTTTGACCACTGGAAAGTCTTTCAGGTTGGTTCCTATGTCTCTCTGACATGCCCTTATCCTTTTGTCTTTTGCCTTTTGAGTATTTCCTTACTTTTTGTCACAACAAGATGGTCCAGGCTCAACTTGCATTTTTCCTTCCCAGACCTAGAATCTGCTGTTTCTCCAGGAATCCCTGGTTCCTTTTATTAGAGAATGGTATTTAGAAAACAAGGTCTGTGTGTTGAGAGTGCTTATTGCTACTGAGGTGCCACTGCTTTTAGGCCCTCTCAGGAGACAGAGCCAGGACACAGAGCGTGTATTATACTAACCTGTGTACACCTATGTATCTCCCCTTGCTTTTTGAATGCATGGCCCCATCTGATAGCCAAGTCCTAGATCCAGCCTCCTGATCACTCATGGGAGTCAGGGCCACATGTCCCAGAGTAGAAAGGAAAAATTGGACAGCTAAGTGTATAGAGCAGGAAGAAACAAAAGACTTAGAAGGATGAAAGAATATTTTCAAGGTATAAAAAATATACACAGAAGAATAAGAGGAAAATCTGGGTAATTACCACCCAGTTTAAGAAATAAGGCGTGGGGCTTCCCTGGTGGCGCAGTGGTTGAGAGTCCGCCTGCCGATGCAGGGGACGCGGGTTTGTGCCCCGGTCCGGGAAGATCCCACATGCTGCAGAGCGGCTGGGCCTGTGAGCCATGGCTGCTGAGCCTGCGTGTCCAGAGCCTGTGCTCCACAACAGGAGAGGCCACAGCAGTGAGAGGCCTGCGAACCGCCAAAACAAAAGAAGGTGTATGAATACGATTCAAGCTGCCATGAATGTGCTTCCCAGTCACACCGGTGAAACCTGTCAAAGTGAAGTTACTGTTTATTATTTTGGGGCACGTTTTTATATTTTTACTCTAATTATTTTGCATGTTGTCTAACTCTATAAAAATATTTTACTGTGTTACTGCAACTTGAGAACTTCTACATGTATTTATGTTCTTAGCAATCCTGGGAAAAGCAAGAGTAAATCTTTGCAATGTTCAGATAGAGAAACTTAGAACTTGCAGCAAGGATGAGATTTTTTTTTTGCCACCTTCAAGCAACTAATAAAAATGGGATGGAGTGGGAGGTTAAGGTCAGCAGATGTAAGCTTTTATATATAGAATGGATAAACAACAAGGTCCTACTGTGTAGCACAGGGAACTATATTCAATATCCTATGATAAACCTTAATGGAAAAGAATATTAAAAAATGTATATGTATGTATAACTGAATCACTTTGCTGTACAGCAGTAATTAACACAACATTATAAATCAACTATACTTCAATTTAAAAAAGGGGTCAAATTTGTATTGACAGAGCCCAAGTTTGTGGTCTTTTTTTTGACGTAGATGTTGAGGTTCTTTGGGGAAGGGGAGGTAAAACTGGTCTCCTTGGTCACTTCATGACCCTGTTGCTTCCTCTGGCCTGGACGACCTGACATCTCCGTCAGCCTGGAATCCCAGCCTCCATTTGGGTTTTGTAGACTCCAGAATTTCTGAAGAAATGAGGATTCATATGGTTGGTTCAGACTCCCACCCCCTCATCACATCACTCCCTGCCAGCGTCTGTGCCTGTATCCTTTGAGCTCCTCCTGAGACTGGAAAAAATGTATCCGGCTCCAAGCCACCCCCTCCCTATTTTAGCACCAGGTGCTACCCCTGGAGCTTCCCCCTGCCCTCCAGTGCCGTTTCCTGCTCTCTATTGGATCCTTGGCTGCACACACATACTGCTTTTATCTCCCATCTGAGAAAAGAGAAAAGTCTCTTGGTCCCACTTCCTCCTCCTGCTTCTGTCCTATTTTTCTGCTTTGTTTTGCTGTAGAACTTCTGGGAGGAGTTGTCTCTACTGGCTTTTTCCAGTTCCTCTCTGCCCTTTCTCTCTGAAACCCGCTCCAGTCAGACTTTCCCCCTTCCTACTGATGCGTCTACCGACTCTGCTGAAACTGCCCATCGAGGTCGCCAAGGACCTCCAAGTCCTCCTCTCCCTTGACTTGTAATTTGTCCTCGCCCTCCCCCCGAACTGCTTCTTCCCTTGGCTCCCAGGGCTCCATATGCCTGGGATTTTCTTCCCACTTTGGTCAGTCCCCCTACTGACCTCTGAGTGTTGGAGCGTCCCCGCCTCAACCTGTGGACCTCTCCTTGCTTCATCCACACTCACACCCTGTTGACCTCACCCAGTCTCATGGCACTAAACCCATCATATGCTGAAACATCCCAGACTTATACGTTCACTCTGACTTCTCTCCTGAATGCTAGACTTGTGTATCCAACTGCCCATGAAACATCTCCTCGTGAGGTCTAAGAGACCCCAACTCGACAGGTGCCAAGCTATCCCCCACCATCCCTCCTAACCCCCGTCTCTCATTGTAGTACATGGCAGCTCCATCCTTCCTGATGCCTGGACCATAGCCTTGGAGTCAACTTTGTTTCTTGTCTTCCTCTCAGATCCTACATCTCATCTGTCCTAGAATCCCATCCCTGGTCACCACCTGCACCGCCCCATCATCTCTCCACTGGGCTGTTGCCCTCGCCTCCAGCCTTCCCATTTCTACCCTGACCCACACCTTTCCACCCAGGTGTATCTCTATATGGCAGTCTGGTTACTGCTTTTTTTTTTTTTTTTTTTAGTTTTATGGAGTATGGTTGATGTACAATGTTGTATTTCAGGTGTACAGCAAAGTGATTCAGTTATACATATACATGTATTTATTCTTTTTCAGATTCTTTTCTCATAAAGGTACAACATCTACAGAATATTGAGTAGAGTTCCCTGTGCTATACAGTAGGTCCTTACTAGTTATCTATTTTATATATAGTAGTGTGTGTGTGTTAATCCCAAGCTCCTGATTTATCCCTCCCTCCCCTTTCTCCTTTGGTAACCATAAGTTTGTTTACTATGTCTGTAAGTCTGTTTCTATTTTGTAAATAAGTTCACTTACATCATTTTTTAAAAATTAGATTCCACATATAAGTGATATCATATGGTATTTGTCTTTCTCTGTCTGACTTACTTCACTTAGTATGATAATAATGAAGTATTATCATACTTCACTTAGTATGAAATCTCTAGGTCCATCCTTTTATTTTATTTTTAAAAAATTTAATAGAGTATAGTTGATTTACAATGACTGCTTTAAAACTTAGATCATGTCACTTTTCATTCCAGAACCCTCCGGCCTGCCCCCATCCCCGTCTCACTGAGTAAAAACCAGAGGCCCCTCCTTGACTGTTTCTTCTCTGACTTCACTTCCTAAAACTCTGCTGCAGAAACCCACGTGGTCAGCAGCATCACCTTCTTCCCGTGTTGGTCCCCACGTTCCCCTGTCCACGAGGCCTGTGCAGACGGCCCCCTTAGTACTGGTTCTAGTCCCAGCCCCACCAGGAGCAAAGTCAGGCAACTTCCTGCCCCACCTGCTCCCCACGTCCTCAGGACCCCGGGACCTTTCTAAGTCTAGATTGCTTGGCCTCTGTGGGTTTCTACATGGGGAGGGTCCCCGACTCTGGCCATCAGGGTGGCGTGCATGTAGACACTGACTGCTGGGCTTGGTTTTCTTCAGACATTTTACATCACCACCCAAGATATATATAAATTATAGGTCTCAAACAGAAGTTTCAGGAAACGATTTTTTTTTTTTTTTTGTGGTATGCAGGCCTCTCACTGTTGTGGCCTCTCCCGTTGCGGGGCACAGGCTCCAGACGTGCAGGCTCAGTGGCCATGGCTCATGGGCCCAGCCGCTCCGCGGCATGTGGGATCCTCCCGGACCGGGGCACGAACCCGTGTCCCCTGCATCGGCAGGCAGACTCTCAACCACTGCACCACCAGGGAAGCCCCTCAGGAAACGATTTTTATACTCATTTGAGGTGATGCATTCTGCACAGTATTGTACTTCATTTTTAAAATTCTGGTTGCTGCTCAATCAGTGGACCTCATGGTCTGCCCGTGGGTCCCCGCAGTGGGTAAGCCACGGCTGTTTCCAACATACTCATCATCTTACAGGTGAGAAGCCTGAGCCGCAGAGAGTTACAGGTCTAGCCAAAGTCACATCAGTTAACTCACCGAAGAGCCAAGACTAGCACCTGGTCCTCTGATTCCTGTCCTGTCTCTTTTTTGGATCTTGTAATTAATTTTAATGATTGTACCATTGCAGCTTATTTAAATTACCCCAGGGAGGAACATCAGCTCTATTAGAGAAATTTTATTGTAGCTGCCCACCTGCTCTATTCAAGGAAATGCATCTTTTGTGGAATTTCTTCTGGATAATTAAGAGGGTCTAAGAAGCCAGTTTTATAGTCATTGATTTAACTGTAGATAACAATGAAGTTAAATTTAAAAACTGGTTCCATCTGTAGGGGCATATGAGCGATTTAAATTAGAAAAGGTGTTCACCAAAGCACTACCTAGGTGCCTGGGGTGGCATGCCTGCCCCTGTGTGACTCTGGACCAGCTCCCATGTGGCACCCCAAGGGCAGGGCTATGGTGGGGGGCAGGGGTCACCATCCCATTCCACTGGGCGTGCTTAGGACAGAGCCTTGAGGGTTCTGGTTCTGTCTGTTGGCTACTTGCGCGTTGATGGGGGTTCTGTGCGCATCAGGGTTGGAGCAGCTCTGATCTGAGGATGATCGGTTTCTGGTTTATAGTTTTTATCATTAAGTTGGTCATCCTCAGCAACCAAGGGTTCATAGCGTTTGGTTACCTGTTTAAGGCACCATGCTAGGTTCTAGTACAATACAGTTATGGCAGTGCCCTCTGGGGATTTGCTGTCTGGTGGGAGGAAGGGGTGATGCACGCAGCATTAATCATGGTTTTAGAAAGTGGAAGTGCTGTGGGCACCCCGAGGCAGGCAGGATTTAGATGCATGAAGGGGGAGGGGGAACTGGTAGGGAGGACGTCATCAGCAGGAGGAACTGTGTGAAGAAAGGTGCAGAGGCAGGAGGATGCTGGATATAGTTGGGGACGCCTTGCACCTGAATGGAGGCAGGTGATGGCCAGATTTTGGAAGGCCTTAAATCACATTGTAAGCATTTGGACTTTATCCAGTGGGTCATGGGAGCCACTGTAAACTTAAAAATATATATATTTTTACAAATTTTCAAATTTTTATAAATTGTGGCATGTTTAGTCCATTTGAGCTACTGTAACAAAATACCATACATAGGTGCTTAGAAACGACAGACATTTATTTCTCATGCTTCTGGAGGCTGGGAAATCCAGGATCCTGGCACCAGCAGACTCGGTGTTTAGTGAGAGCTTCCTGGTTTATAGATGATGTCATCTTATGGTGGAAGGAGTGAGCTAGCTCTCTGGGGTCTCTTTTTATAAGGACACAAATCTTTATTGAGGGTCAGAGCCCTCATGACCTATCACCTTCCAAATGTCCCACCTCCTAACGCTGTCACATTGGGGATTAGGTTATCAACATAGAAAACTGGGGGGGGGCACAAACATTCAGACCATAGCCTGGTAAAATACACAAAACAAATTTTACCATTTTAACCTTTTTTTTTTTTTTTTTTTTTTGCGGTATGCGGGCCTCTCACTGTTGTGGCCTCTCCCGTTGCGGAGCACAGGCTCCGGATGCGCGACATGTGGGATCTTCCCGGACCGGGGCACGAACCCGCGTCCCCTGCATCGGCAGGCGGACTCTCAACCACTGCACCACCAGGGAAGCCCATTTTAACCATTTTTAAGGGTATAGTTCAGCAGCATTAAGTACATTCACATTGCTGTGCTATCATCACCACCATCTCTCTCCAGAATTCTTTTCCTCTTGCAAAACTGAAACTCTGTCCCCACTGAAAACTAACTCCCCATCCCCCAGCCCCACCCCCAGCCTCTGGCACCACTGTTCTGCTTTCTCTGATTTTGACTCTCTTAGGTGACTCATATAAATGGAATCACACAGTTGTCCTTCTGTCACTGGCTTACTTCACTTGGCATAATGTCCTCAAGGTCCATCCACGTTGTAACAGGTGTCAGAATGTCCTTCCTTTTTGAGGCTGAATAGCATTCCATTTTATGCATATACCACATTTTGTTTATCTGTTCATCTATCAGTGGACACGTGAGATGCTTCCACCTTTTGGCTATTGTGAATAATGTTGCTAAAAACATGAGTGTACACATACCTCTTCTCGTTCCTGCTTTCATTTATTTTGGGTATATACTCAGAAGTGGAATTGCTGGATCATAGGGTAGTTCTAGTTTCAGTTTTTTGAGGAACCTCCTTACTGTTTTCCATTGCTTGCACCATTTCCCATTCCCACCACTAGTGCACATCCTCTCCAACACTTGTTTTCTGTTTTTTGGATAGTAGCCGTCCTACTGGGAGTGAGGTGATATCCCCCTGTGGCTTTGATGTGCATTTCCCTGATGGTCGGGTATGTGGCATGTCTTCTCACCTATGGGAGCATCGTGCCCTCTGAGCAGGAGTTCTCTGGTGGGGAGGTTTGGGGTGGGGGTGACATTTTCCCTCGTACTGCAGATCAAGCCCCCGACTCACAGCTTTGGTGGCCTCTGTGGGAACGTGGGGGGTCCAGGATGCCCTCCCCAAGCCCAGAGGGAGCACTGTTGGGTTTGGCCACATGCCTGTCTGCACCAAGCCCACTCCCTTTGCCCTGGGACTGTGTTCCCACTACTTTGGGTTGCAGTCAGAGGAGCAGGACAGGCTAGGGGAGTATTGAAGCCAGTGCATCGCTGTGGGTGTCTCTGCAGGACTGTTGGTCATTAGTGAGGCTCCTCCTCCCGGGCATATGGGAGGACCGTGCTCCTCCACTTCCTGTGGGGTAGAGGCGACCACATGACTGCTTTGGCCAATGAAACATGAGCAGAAGTAGCAGATGCTTTAAGAGCAGGTCCGTGCTCTCTCCCCAGTCACATCCATCCGAGAAGCACATGTTGAGATCGAAGTGGCTGACCTGCCCTGGAGAGTAAACCAGAGCCACAGCAGACATTGAGTCAGCAAGATAGAAACTCTTGTTAGAATAGGGCACTGTGATTTAGGAGTTATTTGTTACCGCAACACAACCTAGCCTGTTCTGACTGACGTAGGAGGAACCTGAAAACAGTTTTCAGTGCAAAGATAGGTTAGATAAAAATGTTTCATTTAGAGGTAACTCCCTATGCTCCTTGATACTTGGAAGTATGGAACCCCTGAGATGCAGCAGAACAGTTTCCCAACAGCTAATGGGCTGCATTTTTCCTGTAGGTGAGTCCCAGACGTCAATTATCAGACGTTAATGGTTTCATCTTGCCAGCAACACGGAGCTCTGGCCTGACTGCCCACAGCCCTCCCTGTGTGGGTCTGGGAGCTGGTGAGAACTCACAGAATGACTTCTGTATTTTCCAGTGTTTTGCAAATCCAGATTTAGCCCATTTAGATTTTAGGAGACAATGCCAAGCTCCGTGGACCTCATTACACTTCCAAAGCAGGAGGGTCATTCTCTTTAGTAGTTATTCTGCACTGTTTTTGAAAACAGAAATGCCTTTTTAATAACAGAACATTTTCCAGACCTTCCCTACTTGGCTGAAGTCATGTTTTTAGTACGATTTTGGTCATTCAGAAACTATTCCTCTAACTGATCTTTTTGTTTTAAGTTTAACTTTCTGTTTTAGAACTTCTCAGATATTTACAAAAGCAGAGAGAATTGTATCATTGGTCTTTGTCCTGGGATTGTGTCCCTCCAAAATATATAGGTTGAAGTCCTAACCCCTGGTACCTCAGAATGTGACTGTATTTGGAGATAGAGTCTTTAGAGAGATAGTTAGGTTATAATGAAGTCATTAGGGTGGGCCCTGATCCAATATGACTGGTATCCTTATAAGAAGAGTTTAGGACACAGACATGCACAGAGGGAAGATCATATGAAGACACAGGGAGAAGACAGCCACCTAAAAGACAAGCACAGAAACCTCAAGAGAGAGCAGCCCTGCCCACACCTAGATCTTGGACTTCTAGCCTCCAGAATTATGAAAAAATAAAATTTCCAGGCAGTGGTCCTTCGGTGTGGCAGCCCTAGCAGACGGATACGGTCCCATGCACTCTTCGCCACCTCCAATATTTAAACAGTCTTCACGACTGCCTCTGATGTGCCAGGAGTGTGGGGCAGATAGCTGAGAATTAGAGACGGTGCCCTTGTGAAACCTACCGTCTGTGGAAGTTGGAAAAGTTCACAAGGAAAAGCTGTAATTGACTATAAATAAACGACATCTGTAAACCTTAGAAATCATCGCCGGAACATATAATGCAGTTGGTATCCCAGCAGTGCCAGGCAGGTGGATGAATCCTCCGAGCCCTTGGATTATTGTGTGCTCCTGGGCTCATGGTTTTGAGACCAAGGCTTCAGGCAGGAGATGGGTTTGTGGTGTAAGTGGAGGAAAATAGAGTGAACAGTATGGCCTCAGTCAAGCCAAACCCGTTATATGGATGGGACTCAGGCCATTTCGGAGCAAGCCCGGCTGGAGAGGACCAAGATGCAAATACCATTCTTACAAGATAAAGAAGTGAGGGGATGAGCAGTCACGTTGAGAAGTGATTCATTTGCTTATAGAGGGATTCATCCAGCATTCCTTTAAATACCAAATCCCCATGTTCGTTTAAAAATACCCATTTGGCTCAGAAACAGTATGCTGAGTGAAAGGTGCCAGATACAAAAGAACACATATTGTACAGTTCCATTTATATGATGCTTCCAGAAAACGCCTAATTATAGGGAGAGAAAGCAGCTTCGTGGTTGCCTAGGGTTGGGGATGTAAGCAGGGATGGTCTAGGAGGGAGTGTTGGCTGGGGATGGTGGAGATGTTCTAAGACTGCATTGTGGCGACGGCTGAGCATCTGAATACATTCACTGAAAATCGTCACCGCTTATAATGGGCAAGTTGTGTGGTATGTAAATTATACCTCGATGAAGCTGTAAAAAACACTCATTTCAGCACTGTGGAAAATCATGGGAGTCTTCTCAGAGGAAGTAGGCTCTGAGCTGGATGTGAAGGACAGAGTGCCTTTGGGTAAGGAGAGACCACCGGAGGGAATTTCAGCTGGAGGGACACCATCCTGGGGGAGGGGGCTGGCCAGTGGCTGAGATGGAGGGAAGAAGATTGTCACAGGTGAGAACATCAGGGCACAGAAGGGATACGCAGCAATTCTCAACCCTGGTTGCACATTCCCACCTCCTGGAGAGCGTTTCTAAAGCACAGATGCCTGGGACCCATTCCTGAGGATATGGATATAATTGGTCTTGGGCGGATCCCAGATGTAAATTAAAAAAAAAATTTTTAATGAAATGATAATTCATTTCTAATTCTGTCATTTCTTTTTTCACTTCCCAGCTGGAATGCTTCTATAGATGCCTCCTTCATCTGCTATATATATGGTTTACCAGGGGGACATTTCATAGAGAAAAGGCAGGGCAGACACGTCATTCTTTTACTTCATTTACCACTTTCAAAGATGAATGTGTTTCCCATGATTCTCCAGTACACTTTTTAAAATTTAAATTATCATTGTGAACTCATGGGCTTGAATGTATTTGATAGGTTTCAAACCCTTGCAATCATTATCCTTATTGAAGTTCAAATTGTCCTACCTTTGGCCAGTGGGAGTGTCTTCAACTTGGTCCTTGAGACCTTCGGACACACCCCTACTCAGCTTTTTTTTTTTTTTTGGCCGTGCCGTGTGGCATGCGGGACCTTATTTCCCCAACCAGGGATTGAACCTGTGCCCCCTGCAGTGGAAGCGTGGAGTCTTAACCACTGGACTGCCAGGGAAGTCCCCCTACTCATCTTTGATAGCTTCCTTGCCTTTTTCTAATGAAGTAGTTTTATTTTTTCATCCCTCTCTCACCAGCTTGTGAGGTATGCTTTTCTTTTTCATTCTTTCAGTGGTTGTCCTAGAGGTTATGATATGCAGCCATGACTCATAGATTCTAGTGATTATAGAGTCATCTTTAAATCGGTACTTGAACCACTTCCTGGACAATACAAAGTCTTTACATCCAGACATCAGTATTTTTTGAAAGCTGCCCAGGACATCTTTCTCTCAGGGTTGAAAAGTCTGGATGGATGGATGGTGGCTGTATTGAGGACATTGACAGCTTGTAGGGGTAGAGCAAAGGCCAGACCTGAAGTCATCAGTGAATAAGGAACAGTGTGAGTTTCTTAGTTGGTTATCAGGTTCATATTTTAAGGAACAGTTTTCTAATTCTGTTTTTGTTTGTTTGTCTGGCCTGATGTGGCTGTAGTGACATTTTCAATTTATGGGTCCTTTTAGAGCTGGGAAAGAGAGATGCCCTTTTGCAGGTGCTATAGGAACTGAAATTAACATTACTCAGCCCAGGCCTGACAGGGGGATGCCTTTAAGATTCTCAGCATGAGAGTTTGAATGTTCACAGGCCCCATCTCCTCCCCAGATGAGGGGTCTCCCCTCTGCTAGGCGCATTGTTGAGGGCCTTGGTGATGAGATGTCGTCTGGGTCTTCCATTACCATCTGACAGGCGAGGAGGTGGAGGATTGATGAGAGCCTTCCAGACATATGCTCAGAGCTGCACGGCTGGTGTCCTTGCAAAGTATCTGTTGAAGATGCTGGGATGTCTGACCTGTGGCATGTCTCACTCTTTAGATGGTTACCCTCATGGTGCACTTCAGCGGGTCCTTTGGTCCTCTGTCTCCCGCACATTGGTAGTTGTACCACTGGACCATCAGACTCAGGTTCCAGCTTCTCTGCCAAGATTAAAGGAGGTGCACCATGTCTGTTCGTTCCTCTTTCTGCAAGTTTAAGGCACCCTGTGTGGTCCTCTGTTACGGTCGCCATGGCAGACTAACAGCCACCAATGCTTATGTTAGTGCCTTGCTGGTCATTTCAGTCCTCGGATAGATTCCTCAGGAAGACCTCGTGAGACCAAGATCCTTAAGTCCTTGCATTTTGGTGTCAGGTTGCTCATGCCCTTCATACTTGAAAGTCAGTTTTCCCGGATAGTAAATCCTTGGATGTCTTAAATATGCTAGTACATTTTCTTCTGGAGATAATCATTGTTGTCAAAACGTCTGATGACAGTCTCATTTTCTTATGAATGATGTGCTCTTTTGCTCTTAGAAATTCAATGGATACTCCCCCTCCTCTTTTTTTTTTTTTTTTTTTTTTTGTGGTATGCAGGCCTCTCACTGCCGTGGCCTCTCCCATTGAGGAGCACAGGCTCCGGACGCACAGGCTCGGTGGCCATGGCTCACGGGCCCAGCTGCTCCGTGGCACGTGGGATCCTCCCGGACCAGGGCACGAACCTGTGTCCCCTGCATCGGCAGGCAGACTCTCAACCACTGCGCCACCAGGGAAGCCCCCAGATGTGTCTTTTTTAATTTGAAGTATTGTTGACTTACATTAACTTGACACTACATTACATTGACTTATGTTACTTATGTTAATTTCAGGTGTAGAACATAGTAATTCTATATTTTTATAGATTACACTCCATATGAAGTTATTATAAAATGTTGACCATATTCCCTGTTCTGTACATTACGTCCTTATAACTTATTTATTTTATACCTAGTAGTTTGTACGTCTTAAATTCCTTCACCTATTTTGCCCCTCTCCCCAACCCAACCCACTTCCCTCTGGTAACCTCTAGTTTGTTCTCTGTATCTGTGAGTCTGTTTCTGTTTTGTTGTATTTGTTCATCAGTTTTATTTTTAGATTCCACATATAATTGAAAACATGCAATATTTATCTTTCTCTGCCTGACTTATTTCACTAAGTATATACTCTCCTTGTCCATATACGTTTTTTCAAATGGCAAAATTTCATTCTTTTTTATGACTATTTGTATATGTATGTATATATATATATATATATATATATATATATATATATATATACATTTATCCATTCATCTATTGATGGGCACTTAGTTTGCATCCATCTTGACTATTGTAAATAATGCTTCTATGAACATTGAGGTACATATGTCTTTATGAATTAGTGGTTTTATTTTCTTTGGATAAATACCGAGGAGTGGAATTGCTGGATGATATGGTAGTTCTATTTTTAATTTTTGAGGAACCTACATACTGTTTTCCATAGTGACTTCACGAATTTCCATTCCCACCAACAGTGCACGAGGGTTGCCTTTTCTCCATATCCTTGCCAACATTTGTTATTTGTGGCCTTTTTGATGATAACCATTCTGATGGGTGTGAGGTGATATCTCATTGTGGTTTTGATTTGCATTTTTTTGATGATTAGTGATGTTGATCATCTTTTCATGTGCCTGTTGGTTATCCGTATGTCTTCTTTGGAAAAATGTCTACTTAGGTCTTCTGCCCATTTTTTGATCGGGTTTTTTCACTATTGAGTTGTACGAGCTGTTTATATATTTTGGATATTAAACCTTATTGGTCATATCATTTGCAGATATTTTTTCCCATTCATTAGGTTGTCTTTTTGTATTGTCAATGGTTTTCTTTTCTGTGCAAAACCTTTTAAGTTTAATTAGGTCCCATTTGCTTATTTTTGCTTTTGTTTCCTTTGCCTTAGGAGAGAGATCCCCCCCCAAAATATTACTATGATTTAGTCAAATAGTATTCTGCCTATGTTTTCTTCTAGGAGCTTCATGGTTACCATTCTATTCTTTCATTTCTAATTTTATTTATTTGGGCCCCCTCTCTTTTTTTCTTGATGATATGGCTAAGTGTTTATCAATTTTATTTATCTTTTCAAATAACTGGCTCTTAGTTTCATTGATCTTTTCTGTTTTTTTCTATTTCTGCTCTAATCCTTATTATTTGTTTCTTTTTGCTGACTTTGGGCTTTGTTTATTTTTCTTCTTCTAACTCCTTTAGGTGGAAAGTTAGGGTGTTTATTTGAGATTTTTGTTGTTTCTTAAGGAAGGTATGTATCGCTATAAACATCCCTCTTAGAACTACTTTTGCTCTGTCCAGTAGATTTTGGAAAGTTGTGTTTCTGTTTTCATTTATCTCAAGGTATTTTAAAATTTTCTCTTTGACTTCTTTGTTGACTCATTAGTTTTTTATTAGGATGTTGTTTTGTCTCCATGTGTTAGTGTTTTTCTAGTTTTCTTCCTGTAATTGATTTCTAGCTTCAAAATGTGATTGGAAAAGATGCTTGATATACTTTTAATTTTCTTATATTTATTGAAAGTTGTTTTGTGTCCTAGCATGTGATCTATCCTGGAGAAAGTTCTGTGTGCTCTTGGAAAGAATGTGTATTCTGCTATTTGGGGATGGAATGTACTGTATATATCTATTCAGTTCATCTGATCTAATGCTCACTTAAAGCCACTGTTTCCTTATTGATTTTCTGTCTAGATGTTTTATCCATGGATGTAAGTGGGGTGTTAAAGTCTCCTACTATTATTGTATTACTCTCAATTTCTCCCTTTATGTCTATTAATATTTGGTTTATATATTTATGTGCTCCTATATTATGTGCATATGTATTTAGGAATGTTACATCCTCTTCTCGGACTAACCCCTATATCATTATATAGTGCTCTTCTTTGTCTCTCATTATAGACTTTGTTTTAAAGTCTGTTTCATCTGATATGAGTATTGCTACCCCAGGTTTCTTTTCAATATCTGTTCCCATCCCTTCACTTTCATTCTGTGTGTGTCTTTTGCTCTGAAGTGAGTCTCTTGTAGGCAGCATATAGATGGGTCTTTTTATTCATTCAGCCTCCCTATGTCTTATGACTGAAGCGTTTAGTCATTGACATTTAAAGTGATTATTGATAGGTATGTACTTATTGCCATTTTGTTACTTGTTTTCTGGTTGTTTTTGTAGTTTTTCTCTGTACTTTTCTTCTTTTTTTTAGTCTCTTTCCTTTTGGTTTGATGATTTTCTTTAGTTTTGTGTTTGGGTTCCTTTCTCTTTGTTCTTTGTGTATCAGTTGTAAGTTTTTGATTTGTGGTGATCATGAGCTACATATATATCTACTTGTTTAACCTGATAGTCATTTAAGTTCAAACACATTCTAAAAGCTGTCCATTTTTTCCTACTTAACCCCCTATGTTTTATATTTTGGTGTCCTGTTTTACATCTTTCTATGTATCCCTTAACTGTTTATTGTAATTAGGCCAGTTTAGTGGTGATGTTTAGTTTTTAGTTTTAGTTTTAGTTTTTGCTTATTGAGGCAACTCTATCTCTCTTTCAGTTCTGAATAATAACTTTGCTGGGTAGACTATCCTTGGTTGTAGGTTTTTTCCTCTAAGTACTTTAAATATATCACACCACTCGCTTCTGGCTGGCAAAGTTTCTGTTGAAAAATCAGCTGATAGCCTTAGGGGAGTTTCCTTGATGTGACCCTTTGTTTTTCTCTCTTTTTCTTTAACTTTTGCCATTTTAATTATGATATGTCTTGGTGTAGGTCTCTTTGGGTTCATCTATTTTGAGCCTCTCTGTGCTTCTTGGATCTGGATATGTGTTTCCTTCTTCAAGATAGGGACATTTTCATTCATAATTTCATCAAATACATTTTCTTCCCATTTCTCTCTTCTTTTTCTAGGACCCTTATAACATTATATAAGTGTATGTTTGTACACTTGATATTGTCCCAGAGGTCCCTTAAACTATCCTCATTAAAGCAATTTTTTTTTCTTTTTGCTGTTCTAATTGGGTGATTTCCATTAATCTGTCTTCCAGGTCACTTAGACATTCTTCTCTGATACCTACTCTGCTGTTAATTCCTTCTAGTATATTTTTCATTTCAGTTACTGTATTCTTCAGCTATGGTATCTGATTGGTTCTTTTTTTATATTTTCTAGTTCTTTGTTGAACTTCTCACTGTGTTCCTCTATTCTTCTCCTGAGCTCAGTGAGCAGTTTTATGACCACTGCTTTGAATTCTTTATTAGGTAAATTACTTATCTTTGTTTCATTAGGGTTTTTCTCTGAGGTTTTATCTTATTCTTTCACCTGGAATATATTCCTCTATCTTCTCATTTTGTTTGTCTTTATCTGTTTGTCTGTATTAAATCAGGTGAAACAGTTGTCTATCTCAGTCTTGAAGGCGTGTTATTATGGTGGACCATCCCTGTGTAGTCTGCATGTGTCCAGTGGCTTGGCGGAAGAGCTGGCACAAGTCATGTCTGTTACTGGGGTGCACTGGCGGCCATCATCCCAGAGTGGGTAGGAGTGGGTAGAGACGGAGGGGCCAGATCCTGAGCCTGGTGTGAGCCAAGGCTTTTCACCCTGTGCAGTGGAGATCACCACCTTGGTGGGGGATGGGGTTGGAGTCAGAGCAGCTGGAGCCAAAGGCTGGCACCAGCTGTGCCTTCTCATGTGGTGTGGTGGTGTTTGCTGCCTTGGTGGTGAGTGGGGACGGGGTCAGAGGGGTTGGAGCCTAAGCCCTTCCTGAGCTGCTGCTTTTCCACAGTGATGGTGGTTGCTGCCTTGTTAGGGGATGTGGTCAGGCTATGAGAGGCTGGAGTTGCAGTCCAGAGTGAGCCCTGGATTTTTTCTGGTGCAATTGCCTTGGTCCCTTGGAGTGGGACCAGAGCAGGAGGGGCTGGAGCCAGAACCTGCTGCAGGCTGGGGGTGGTCCTTACAGGCTGGCCAGAGCCCCAGGCAGTTTTCAGCCTGCTGCCTATGCCCTGGGACTGGGAGCAAGCAGGTCTCTGCATGCGCCCTTGAAGAGCAGAGTCTCGGTTTCCTGTGGCTCTCTGGAAGGACCTATGGGTTTTCAAACCAGTCAGAGAGGCTCGTCTTCCTGATGCCAGACCCCAGGGCTGGGATGCCGAATGTGGGGTGTGACCCCCTCGCTCCCCAGGAAGGGTTCCCAGCCTGTGATATCCCCTCCTCTTCTTGGTTGCCCACCAGGGATGTAGATCCTGAAGAGATCACTGCTCCTCTTTCCAAGCAGATTCTGTGTGTCTCTTTCTTTATATCCTTGGTTGTAGAAGATCTGTTCTGCAAATCTTCAGAGAGAGTTGCTCTATATGTAGCTGTAGTTTTTTTTTTTTTTAATATTTATTTGTTTATTTGGGTGCACCGGGTCTTAGTTGTGGCGTGCGGGACCTTCATTGTGGCATGCAGGGTCTTTAGTTGTGGCATGTGGGCTCTTTTAGTTGCAGCATGCATGCAGGATCTAGTTCCCTGACCAGGGATCAAACCTGGGCCCCCTGCTTTGGGAGCATAGAGTCTTAACCACTGGACCACCAGGGAAGTCCCTGTAGCGGTGGTTTTGATGTGTTCATGGTGGGAGGCAAACTCAGGATCTTCCTATTCTGCCATCTTGATCCTGCCTCTAAAATATGTCTTAATGCTGGTCATTCTGGGTCAATATTCTCAGGTACATGGTGGGCTCTTTCAATATGTAGCTTAAAGTTTCTTAAGTTAAAGTTTTTGTTATCTGTTCTTTCCCCTTGCTTTGGTTTTCTTCTTTATGAACTCACCAACGTGCTGGACCTTCTTTGCTTACCTTCAGTAGCTGTCACTTTCTTTAGACTTCTCTTTTACCTCTTTATTTATTTTTGGCTTTCAACACTTTCCTCCTCTTCATCTTCAATTTTTTTATGGCATTATCTGTTCTGTTTATTTGCTCTTGGGTTCCTTCTAGTTTAGTCTTAATCTCTGAAATAATTGTCTTCATTTCTGATGAAAACATCTCTAATTCTTTCCTGAGTTCTATCGTCTAATTTCTGAGTATGTCTAATTTTGTGTCATGGTGTTATTTCATGTCTTTTCTTAATTTCTTTTAGTTCAATTTGGAACAAAGATTACATTTTTCATTGTCTGGAGGAATGTTATTTTGCTCCTTGCTCTCTCTCTCTCTCTCTCTCTCTCTCTCTCTTTTTTTCTTACGATAGTCTCTTATAATGGTATTTGATGTTAGTGTTTTACTGTTGATCTTTTTAGTGAGAAATTAGTTTTCCTGAACTTTTGGAAGGAGACATGGTTCAGGACAGCTTTTCTATGTGCACAGAGCTTTCTCTTCTGTTATTTATGTGTAGTGCTACAAAAAAATATGACTTTCTGAGATTTCCTGAGCCCTGTTTCCCTTCCCCACTTGTACTTGGCCTTCCCCTCTCCTTCATCTCTGTAATCTCTGTCCTGCTAAATTTTGATGCCACTCCCAGTGGTTTTCCTCACCATGGAAGGGAGCCCTCGTTCCAATTCAGAGAGGTCACAGCACCTTGGTCCCCACTGTAGACTCTTTATCCCACTATTGCTGCAGACAAAGCCCATCCTGGTCTCCCCACCTGGCTTTCCTGCAAACGTCAGTCCGGGCTCTCCTGTTGTCAGGTTTCCTGGTCAGCCCGCTACTTCCCGTTTCTTTTGCAGATGTCAAGACCACACAGGTCTTGAGACTGTTAGTACTCGATTCCTACCTGCTTGTGTTTTCAGGTTTGTGGGGAAACATTGTCACCTAGTTTTGTTGTAAATGTTGTCTGTGGGTTTGGGGTTTTAATCTATAGTTGCTATGTTTGTTTTAGGTGGGCATTCAGGGAAGTTTCAAAACCCTGCTGCTGACCACGCTTCCCTCCCCATGCTCTGCCTTGAGGCTTGCTTACCGCCTGTTTTCTTGGTACCATGCTGCCGATCACCTGACCCCTCAGAGCACATCTGTTCTTTTCTATGGTTCTGCCAAGTTGCTAGTTCAGATCCAAACAAGCACCAGAAGGTGGATTTGGAAGGGAAGAGATGCTGTCTATTAGTTCCCGGCGGGAGTGCGTCCTGGGGGAGGCAGTATCCTCATTCCCCTACTTCTATCACAGAGGAGTGTGGTTTGGGCAAAAAAGAGAGAAAGGGAAGCAGCATGTGACGGTATGAAGTGCTATTCTGATCCAAGTGGCTGCTCTAGACACCACAGCAAAGAAGAGGCCGTATTGGATCTGGGGGCACAGGCCCTGGGGACCCATCCACCCTGGTTCTAGCTGACTCCACTGGCTAAAGGAGTGGGTGGCCGTGTGGACACCTTGTCACCAGGCGGTGCTGTGAGGGCTTCCTTCCCACCTGCATGCTCACTCACTCTCCCAGTCTACCTGATGGGTAGATTTCCCATGTGACCAAAAGGAAAAGACTAAAAATGGCTAAAGATTGAAAGGACCAAAAGCTTACAAAATTCCAAGTGAGGGCAGGATGTGGAGCTCAGGTCTGAATCATCCTGTAGTTCCTGGAATGTTCCCACTTGGGTGTCTCAGCCAGAGTTGGAGAGAACACAGCGCTTCCTCCCCTGGCCCATCTGGGGTGTGGTGACTGCCCAGGAAATGCCAGCATCTCTCAAGGTGGGTGAGATTAGAGGAAGCTCCTAGCGGCTTGCCTGGCTTTTTCAATTCTGAGTCTCAGAAACACAGCAGTGCTCTTCACTGCTTGTTCAAGCTGAATTGTTTTTTTAGAACAGGCAGCTTCACTTCTGTTTCTTCCTATGTTTCCCTTTATGTGGCAGAATAATATTAAACCCTCCCCATTATTCTGTAAAACCCAAATAATACAACACACACTACGCAGCCTGGCGTAAAACAACCACAAAAGCATGTGCCGATGGTTTTGAAAGCGATACACAGATACATGTATTTTCCGATCTCCATTATGACAACGGCTACTACTATGTTTAAAGGAACATTTTGGGAACACGCTTTACTTTTTCTGTGTCATAAAGTCCAGGACTACATCTTGTCACGTTTAGAGGAGCCTGCAAAATCATCCTAATGTCTTATGGTTCTAAGTCATCAGGAAGGCAGCTTTCAGAAAACTTCATACGATATGGGGGGCAGGGGGGTGGCGCCCCGCCCTCAGTGGGGAAATGCTGAGAACAGGTCTGAGATATAGTAACGCAAGTATTGTCTATTGAGGGAGTTAAAAGGAGGGGCTTGGAAAGCATGTGGGATCAGAGGTTCTGCTTCTGGGGGAGCAGAATGTTCCCTGGAGGCCTGGTGTGAAAGGGAGGAGGGATTAGCTGGAGGAAGAATCTCAGTGAAAGGACAGAGCATCACGGGGTAAGAATGAGAAAGACCAGAGGAGGGGGGAGGGGTGGAGGAGGAACATCTCTATTACGTAGTGAAGAAGCTAGACTTCAGAGCAGAATGGGAAGAGGGCAGGGCTGAGCTAGGACCCTAAGCAAGCCACACAAATCCCACCCTATGTACTGCACCCCCTGCCCCAATCTCCTGCTGTTGCTGGTCCAGGCAAACCAGAGAGTCTAACTGAAATAAATACAAATTCAAGCCAACCTAGAATCCTTACAAGGTAAGAAAAATAGAAGTGAGTCACGAAATATGCAGGCCTATGAAAATAGTCAAGAAATAAAGGGCCACAAGTGAAATATCATTAACAAGCCATTGCAACTGTGAAAAAAACACCATGAGTCAGGAATTCAAAAAATAAGACTGAAAATGGATAAACAAACAGGGGATGTAAAATGGGAGCTTATGAAACTAAAGAGAGGAACTGAAGGAGAAAAAATCATCTCTGAAATAGTGAATTAGAAGGTGCCTAAGGCGATAGAGGTTGCCACTGAAAGTCCAGTAAGAATAGAAAGGAAAGGACTCAGGAAAATACAACAAAAATAAAGAAAGAGAGTGAAAGGCCAGAAACAGTGACCGCTGGAGAAAGATCTAACACATGTATAATGGGAGACACTGAAGATGCAAAGCAAAGCAATGGAACAGAACTAAAATTTAAAGCTGAAATTTGAGAAAACTTTCCTGAAATAAAATCAGACATGAACCCACAGTTGAACCTTGAACAACATGGGTTTGGACTGTGCAGGTCCACTTATATGTGGATTTTTTTAAAAACTCAGTACATACTACAGTACTACACGATCCATGCACAGATGGTCGAATCCATGGATGTGGAGGGCCGGCTGTCAGGTTATATTCAGGTTTTTGACTTCATGGAAGGTCAACACCTCCAATCCCCAAGTCGTTCAAGGATCAACTGTAACTTGAGATAGTCCACTGTCATTCTGGGGATGGTTAACTGAAACTTATGCTCTAAAGCAGTTAGACTTTAACAATAAAGGTAATATGAGCTGGGCCTCCAGGCAAAATGGCTGAGTTACTTACAAAGGAAAGAAAATCAGGTTGGCATCAGACTTTGTGACAGTGACGTCCAAAGCGGGACAACAGTGGCACCACATTTTCAAGAAACTCAAGAAAAGAAAACATGAACTAAGGATTGTCTATCCAGCCAATTGTCCTTTAAGTATCAAGATTTTAGAAAAACATATAAAGAGGCAAGAACTAAAAGAATATTGTACCCACCAGCCCTATTTAAAGAATCTACTAGAATTAGTGGTGTGTCTGGGGTGGCAGAAGTGGTCTTCCCCAGATGCAGACCATAAGGAGTTGCATGATCTGGAGATAATTTAGAAATAATAACAAAACTGACTAAAATCCAGTCTGCTTTTTATTACCACTGTGCTCCAGCACTGTTACAGTATGTCAGATGGCCAATAGGTACATGAAAAGATGCTCAACATTGCTAATTATTAAAGAAATGCAAATCAAAACTACATACAAATGAGGTATCATCTCACACTGGTCAGAATGGCCATCATTAAAAAGTCTACAAATAACAAATGCTGGAGAGGGTGTGGAGAAAAGAGAACCCTCCAACACTGTTGGTGGGAATGTAAACTGGTGCAGCCACTATGGAAAACAGTATTGAGGTCCCTTAAAAAACTAAAACTAAAACTACCATATGATCCAGCAATCCCACTCCTGGGCATATATCCGGAGAAAACTCTAATTCGAAAAGATAACATGCACTCCTATGTTCATTGCAGCACTATTTACAATAGCCAAGACATGGAAACAACCTAAATGTCCATCAACAGAGGAATGGATAAAGAAGATGTGGTATATATATACAATGGAATATTACTCAGCCATAAAATAGAATGAAATAAAGCCATTTGCATAACATGGATGGACCTAGAGATGATCATACTAAGCAAAGTCAGAAAGAGAAAGACAAATACCATATGATATCACTTATATGTGGAATCTAAAATATGACACAAATGGACTTACGCACAAAACAGAAACAGACTCACAGACAAGTGTGTTTTGTTTGCCAGGGGTTGGAGGTGTGGGGGAGGGATGGATTGGGAGTTTGGGATTAGTAGATGAAAACTATTATATACAGAATGGATGAACAACAAGGTCCTACTGTATAGCACAGGGAACTATATTCAATATCCTGTGATAAACCATAATGGAAAAGAACATGACAAAGAGCGCTAGAGCAGCGGGCATTTTAGGGACATCCCCATATTCACATGGGGGTCCACAAGCATCTGGGCCATCCTCCCCCACATAGAGGTCGGTGGCCAACTCGGGATTCCCCCCATCGATGCCTCTTTCCCAAGATCCATTTCTTCTGTCTCCTGGCCGGCGTGACAATGATTAGTTTGTAACCTTGGGAGCTTCTGGGGTGTAACGGGAAACCAGCCCCCGCACAGGGAGTTCAGGGAGAGACCAAAGAAAAGAGGCAGACCCAGCAGGTTGGTAGGTGGCAGGCTTAATAACAAAGGAGCTGACACACGAGGCTTGTCCTGGGAGACTGAAAAATCAGTAGATCTCCACACTCGCCCTCGAGAAACTTAAAGTTTGTACAGAGGCCTTCACGGGGGTCAGTCAGGTGTATGGTCCAGATGGTCTCAACAGCAAGTTACCATCTCAAAGCTGTGTCCTTGGCTTGTCCTGGGAGACTGAAAAATCAGTAGATCTCCACACTCGCCCTCGAGAAACTTAAAGTTTGTACAGAGGCCTTCACGGGGGTCAGTCAGGTGTATGGTCCAGATGGTCTCAACAGCAAGTTACCATCTCAAAGCTGTGTCCTTGAAGCGGCTCCCAGGGTGGGAATGGTGGGGAGGGTACATACGGGCACAGGGGAGAGGTGAGGAGCCTGCGGTTGCCCAAGGCCAGTTCTTGGGTCACCTGGCGGTCATATCTTCTCAATGACCTCCTCCAGCAATTACTTATGATTTAATAAACATTGCATTCCATATGGCAATGTATTTGGATAACTGCCATTTTTACAGTCATTCTCTGATGTATGTAGACTCAGGTACACATGTATATTTTGAGAGTAAGTTTATAACCCTTCAAGTAAGTTCAGAATCATTTAAGCTCCTTTCATGAACAGGCTCCTTCTGTAGGACTACATATTCTTGCATTTAAATAGATTTAGAAATAAACAATGATAGCACAGAGATTTTAAAAACAAAGAAACAGAACTTGAGTTTCTTCAATTCTTTCATTCTGTGTGACCACTTGGAGTGTTTATTTGTGCTTAAAATTTAAACAGTAAAACAGAGCACGGACTGTAAGGTGTAATAATTTGGTTTGATACCAAAATAGTTGATGGAGCAAATATTTTACTGATTTTGAATATTCTTTATTTTTTATATTTTTTAATTTTTCTTTTTGGCTGCGTTTTGGGTCTTTGTAGCCACGTGCGGGCTTTCTCTAGTTGCGGTGAGCTGGGGCTACTCTTCGTTGCGGTGCATGGCCTTCTCATTGTGGTGGCTTCTCTTGTCGCAGAGCACGGGCTCTAGGCGTGCGGGCTTCAGTAGTTGTGGCATGTGGGCTCAGTAGTTGTGGCTCATGGGCTCTAGAGCGCGGGCTCAGTAGTTGTGGTGCACAGGCTTACTTGCTCCATGGCGTGTGGGATCTTCCTGCAGCAGGGATCGAACCCATGTCCCCTGCAATGGCAGGCGGATTCTTAACCACTGCACCACCAGGGAAGTTCCAATCATCTTTTAATTAAGTGAAATTTGTCCTCTACTATGTGGCATCCATAATATATTTGACACCTCAAGTGGATCATTTTTAACACTTCCATCTATATGACAAAAATATTTTTAGTAATTATATAATAACCAGTGATGGTCACTATTTCTTTGATTTTATGTGTAGTTTAAAAATAAATTAATTTTAAATATGAATTTCTGTTTTAAAGATAATTCAAGGGACGTCTCTGGTGGCGCAGTTGTTAAGAATCCACCTGCCAATGCAGGGGACATGGGTTCGAGCCCTGGTCTGGCAAGATCCCACATGCCACGGAGCAACTAAGCCCGTGCACCACAACTACTGAGCCTGCACTCTAGAGCCCACAAGCCACAACTACTGAGTCCATGTGCTACAACTACTGAAGCCCACACAACTAGAGCCCGTGCTCCACAAGAGAGGCCACCGCAATGAGAAGATTGTGCACTGCAACAAAGAGTAGCCCCCGCTCGCCACAACTAGAGAAAGCACGCACGCATCAATGAAGACCCAGTGAAGCCAAATAAATAAATAAATAAATAAAAAGATGATTGACACCATTGTAAATCAACTATACTTCAATAAAAAAATTAAAAACAAACAAAATAAAAGATGATTGGGGAAACTTTGGCAAAAGCACTGGTAGTGAGTATTAACTATGTTTTAAAATTGTATATGTAAGAAATAAGACGAAGGCAGGGATAAATGTGGAAGAATAGATGTAAAAGTTATGTGAACTGACAAATTAGAAATAATCAACAAAAAAAATAGGTGGAAAGGGGGAAAGAAAGGGGAGAGTAGAATAAGCTCATTGATTGCCCTGCAGGTAGGAAGGTGAGGTCAAACGTAACATTGAAAACTGACAAATTGAATAGGAGTGTTCATAGGGGGACTTCCCTGGTGACACAGTGGCTAAGAATCTGCCTGCCAATGCAGGAGACACGGGTTCGAGCCCTGGGCCAGGAAGATCTCACATGCCGCGGAGCGGCTAAGCCCATATGCCACAACTACTGAGCCTGCGCTCTAGAGCCCGTGAGCCACAACTACTGAGCCCGCATGCCACAACTACTGAAGCCCGTGTGCTTAGAGCACGTGCTCTGCAACAAGAGAAGCCACCGCAGTGAGAAGCCCGCGCACCGCAATGAAGAGTAGCCCCCACTCACCACAACTAGAGAAGACCCGCACGCAGCAACAAAGACTCAACACGGCCAAAAATAAATATAAAATAAATAAATAAATTTATGAAGAAAAAACAGAAGTGTTCACAGAACCAAAAATACAGACCTTCCTAAATAACCCACCCCCAGGCCCCAAAACCAAACTTTTAAAGAAGCAAAGAAAACAGACTCAGACTGCGTAGTGAAATACACACAGAACCATAACGCAAAATAATATGACAGACTGAGATCAAATATTCCAGCCACATGGATAAATTTAAGTGGCTTCAGTCCACTTATTAAAAGGAAAGACTTTCAGATTGGTTCACTTGGTGGTGCCCGACTCCATGCTGTGTAAGAGTCACATCTAAAACCAAGTGGTTCAGAAATCATGGGAGGCATATAGACACAAGCCGACAGAAAGAAAAAGAAATCAGGGACTTCCCTGGTAGTGCAGTGGTTAAGAATCTGCCTGCCAGTGCAGGGGACGTGGATTCAAGCCCTGGTCTGGGAAGATCCCACATGCCATGGTGCAGCTAAGCCCGTGTGCCACAACTACTGAGCCTGAGCTCTAGAGCTCACGAGCCACAACTACTGAGCCCACGTGCCACAACTACTGAAGCCCGTGTGCCTAGAGCCTGTGCTCCGCAACAAGAGAATCACCGCAAGGAGAAGCCCGCGTACCACAACGAAGAGTGGCCCCCGCTCGCCACAACTAGAGAAAGCCCATGCGCAGCAATGAAGACCCAACACAGTGAAAAATAAATAATTAAGTAAATAAATTAAAAAAAAGAAATCAGGGGCTTGATTCTGATTTCAAGCATGGTAGAATTTGGGCCAAAACTGTGCAATGAACAAAGAGGGGCACCGTAAAACACTAAAGGCTGCAGTTTGCAGAGCACATGCAATCATTGCGGTTAAGTCTGCAACAAACACCAAACATGGAGAAAACTTCAAGAAGCAGAGACCACACATGGGGCAGGAGGCGTGGAGAGAAACATAATGGTTCCAGAGACAAGGGCAGCCACTCTCTATCTGAGACATGCCAAGGGGGCACATGAAATACGCCCCCAACATACCAGACCTTGTACCACAATCATAGAGAATATGGCGTTGTTCCCAGAATGCATGGAACGTTTATGAAAGTTGACATAGATTCTTTTACAAAGAAAGCCTCTATAAGGTTCCATAACATGGAAATGTTCAAACAACATTCTGTCACCATAATGCAATAAAACTCAACGTTAACCATAAGATAAAGAGCACAAAGGCCTTTCAGCTTGGGAAATTACAGCATTAAACTCTATTCAATAAGTTCCTGGGTGAAAGGAAGTAAATAAAACAAAATTGCATAATTTCTAGAATATGATGATAATGAAAATAAATACATCTGTCTAGGGGATGCACGTACAACTGTGGTTATGGCCTTGAAATAAAAAACAGTGAATGAATTCCACATCCAACACAAAATGCTGGATAAGACAGCCCAGTAAACTGGCTGAGAGCAGATTGAAGAAACGAGATCAGAGGAGGAAATTCATGAATTAGAGCAGAGGAAAGAAACAGAACTAATAAACATATGAAATCCTGATTCTTAGGGGAAAAATCAGGTGGGCAAACCACAATCTAACCTAATTATGAGAGAGAGAGAGAACACACAAAGACACAAAATAAAACATGACAATGGGGAAATAACTAACAAAACAGAGCCTGTTAAAAAAAAATCATTAGAAGCCACTTTTTACATTGCTGTGCAAATAAATGTGCACCTGGATTAAAAAAAGGGTACTTTTCTAGGAAAATATAATTACCCAGACTGGCCCCAGTAGACACATAAAGTGTAAACAAACCAATTTCCATTGAAACAGATAGAAAAATCTCCAAACCTATATAGCTTCACAGGAGGATTCTATCAAATCTCAAATAACGTATAATCTCAATGCTACTTAAATTATTGTAGAGCATAGAAAAAGATGGAAACGTTAAGATTATTCAATAAAAGAAAACTGCACACCAGTCTCACCTAGGAATAGTGCTGAAAAATTCCTAAATAAAATGTTAGTAAAAGAGAACCTTTTAAAAAACGGTCTTGGGACAACTGGATAGCTGAATTGGGGAAGAATCCTGTCGCCTCCATGTTCCTCCTTTACTCTCATGCTGCTGCCAGACTCACAGCACTTCCGACACCAGATGTGTGGGGTGTTCCCACACCAAGCAATTCCGTGCGACACCAGCTGGGTGTCCTACAGTTTAATTCAATTCCGACACCATCTACCTGGAGAGGGCATCAGATCCCACAGGGTAAGGGCTCAGTCCTACGAAACTGCTCCCACCCCACTTCAGACACCAGTCCCAAGTCCAGGTTGTCACCTGTGCTTCTGACCGATTGACTATAAATCTGAGGTTCCCAAGATCCCCTTCTCAGGTTTAGTTAATTTCCTAGAGCAGCTCACAGAATTCAGGGAAACACTTAACATTTACCAGTATATTGAAGGATATGATAAAATATACAGATTAACAGCCTGATGAAGAGATGAATAGAGTGAGGTATGGGGGGTCCTGAGGGCAGGAGCTTCGTCCTTGTGGAGTGGGGGGGTGTCGCCCTCCCAGTACGTGCATGTTCTCTGAACCCCATAGTTTTGAGATTTTTATGGAGACTTCCTCACATAGGCATGATCAATTATCAATTCCATTTCCAGCCCATCTCCCTTCTCAAGAGAATGGAGGGTGGGGCTGAAATTCCAAACTTCTAACAGTGGCTTGGTCTTTCTGGTGAACAAGCCCCATTCAGGAGCTCACCCAGGGTCCTCTCTTGGGAATAAAAGACACTCCTCTCACCCAGGAAATTCCATGGTTTCAGGAACTGGGGGCAGAGACCAATATATATTTTCTATTATCTCACTATAGTCATTTGGAAAAAGAGAAAATTCAATTGATATCTTTTATCACATACCAGCCTATATTTCAAGTGGCTCTGGATAGATAGTTACCACAGGTACTGGAAGAAAACACAGATAAATTCTTTTATAATCTGCAGGTGGGAAAAATTATGATTCAAAACCCAAAAGCAACATAAGAAAAGATGAATAAACTCAGTTGCATTAGTTAAAAAAAAAAAAAAGGAGAAAAAAAACCCTTTCATACGAATGGGAAAACACCATAAGCAAGTAAAAGAACAAGTAATACCAGGAAAAGGGCCAGTGGTTAAGACTCCGCGCTGCCACTGCAGGGGGCATGGGTTCAATCCCTGGTCCGGGAACTAAGATCCCACATGCTATGTGGCACGGCCAAACAAACCAACTAACCAGGAAAAAATAATTGCAATTTAAATTAGAAAGTTTGTTTCCCTAAAATATGAAGAGATAATAAAAATTAAAAGGAAAAGACCAAAAACCCAATGGAAAATGGGGAAAAGGTGTGAACAGATAGTTTACAGAGAAATAAATGCAAATGGTCTTTTTTACTTGTATGAAAAAGTGTTCAACCTTTTATGTGAGAGAAATATAAATTAAAATTACCCTGAGATAACATTTCTCACTGCTTAGACTGGCAAAAACCCAGGTTTGACAGTGCTCTCTCTTGGCGAGGTGATGGAGAAGTACAGCCCCTGGAGGGGACAGACCTCATGGACCCCAGCTGACCCGGACTCAGCCATCCCACCTTCCCGAACTGACTCCGAAGACAACACCCCAAATATAAACATGCTCATGGCATATGGAGACCCCATTTTAGTAGGTCTTCTTTTATATGTTTCAACAAAGTGATAGTATTTTTCTGTAAAGGTCTTGTATTTTTTACATTAGATTGATTCCTCAGTATCTATTTTTGGCTACTGTCCAGGGGGTGTCTCTTTTTAAAAAATATTTATTTATTTTATTTATTAGGCTGTGCCAGGTCTTAGTTGCAGCACACAGAATCTTTAGTTGTGGCATGTGGGATCTAGTTCCCTGATCAAGGATCGAACCCGGGCTCCCTGCATTGGGCGCACAGAGTCTTAACCTCTGGACCACTGGGGAAGTACCCTAGGGGGTTTCTCTTTGGAAATGGCCTTTTGTGATTGTTGAGTTTATGTGTTCTGCTGTTCAGCAGCCTTGCTGGGTCGTTTATAGAGTCTTCTGGATTTTCTCTGTGGACAGTGTGTCCCCTGCAAATAATGCTAGTTGGACCTCATCAATTACGATTGTCATCCTTTGATTTCTTTTTGTTTTGTGATTTCTTTGTTTAGATGATGGGACAGTGTCAGGCAGAAGTGGAGATGCTCTGAATTCTTGTCCTATTCTTTCCTGTGGGGCCATATCTAATGGTCTCCCATTCAGCAGGGTGTTGGCTGCAGGCTTGCGGTAGATGCTCACTGTCTGTTAAGCATCCCCTTCTGATCCTCATTCGCTACAATTCCCCCTCCCTTTAATTATGACTGCTTGTTGAATTTTATGAGGTGGTTTTTCTGCATTGGTTGAGATAATCTGCTCATGTGCTAACTTATGTGATTGCATTAATAGCTCTTCTTTTTCCCTTAAATTTATTTTATTTATTTATTTTTGGCTGAGTTGGGTCTTCGTTGCTGTGTGTGGGCTTTCTCTAGTTGTGATGAGCGGGGGCTACTCTTGGTTGCGGTGCGCGGGCTTCTTTCTCATTGCGGTGGCTTCTCTTGTTGCGGAGCACGGGCTCTAGGCGCGCAGGCTTCAGTAGTTGTGGCTTGTGGGCTCTAGAGCACAGGCTCAGTAGTTGTGGCGCACAGGCTTAGTTGCTCCGTGGCATGTGGGATCTTCTTGGACCCGGGCTCGAACCCATGTCCCCTGCATTGGCAGGTGGATTCTTAACCACTGCGCCACCAGGGAAGCCCAATAGCTCTTCTAATATGACATCAACTTGACATCCCTGGGATAAACCTATACTTCATCGTGACGTGTTGCTTACAAACTGCTGGGTTCACTTGGCGAATGTTTTATTTAGGATTTTGGCATCTGTTTAGAAGTGAGTTTGGCTCTCACTTACCTTTCTCATTCTTTCTTTGGCTTTAGTACCAAGGTTATATTGGACCCATAACATTCAGCATCTCACCCTTTTCTCTGGTGGAGCACGATTCATAGAAGACTGAGGTGATCTGTTCTTGATGGTCTAGTTGAAGCTCACCTGTAACACCTTCTGGTCCTGGTGGATTAGTACTGGGTGGGTTTTTAACCACTGACTACATTTCCTTCATAGTTCAAGTCTTTTCAGGATGCAGGAACGAACCTCACGGCCTTGGTCAGTTTCCTTCAGTACTAGCATTTCTCTTCTTATTTGTGAGTGTGTGCCCCACCCCCAGGATTCTCCTCCCTGAATGCACAGTCCCCTGGTGTTACCCTCTGCCTCTCAGGCTCAGGCGGGGGAGTTTCCCAGTTCTAGGGGCTGGGACTCAGCCTCCTGCTATCCTGTGAATGAGCTGAGTGCTGTGTATGAGAGACACTGGTTCATTCAGAAAATCGTGGCAGGGCACCCTTCACTGGGTGCCAGGGGAGGCCCTGTCCAGCACCCCGGAGCATTCTGATCTCATTTCTTTTTCTAAAAAATCGAAATATAGTTGATTTACAATGTTGTGCTAGTTTCTGGTGTGTAGCAAAGTGATTCAGTTATACACACACACACATATTCTTTTTCAGATTCTTTCCCTTATAGATTATTACAAAATACTGAATATAGTTCCCTGTACTATACAGTAGGACCTTGTTGCTTATCCAATCTATATGTAATAGTTTGCATCTGTTAATCCCCAAATCCTAATTTATCCCTCCCCTCAACCTTTCCCCTTTGGTAACCATAAGTTTGTTTTCTAAGTCTGTGAGTCTATTTCTGTTTTGGAAATAAGTTCATTTGTATCTTTTTTTTTTTTTTTTTTTTAGATTCCACATATGAATGGTATCATATGATATTGGTCTTTCTCTGTCTGGCTTACTTTGCTTAGTATGATAATCTCTAGGTCCATCCATGTTGCTGCAAATGGCATTATTTCATTCTTTTTTTATGGCTGTGTAGTATTCCATTGCGTATATATGTACCCCATCTTCTTTATCCATTCATCTGTCGATGGACACTTAGGTTGCTTCCATGTCCTGGCTATTGTAAATAGTGCTGCAGTGAACACTGGGGTGCATGTGTCTTTTTGAACTATGGTTTTCTCCGGATACATGCCCAGTAGCATTCTGGAAAGTGAGGCACCTTCTGCACTCGTGCCTGCCACAGCCCACCCCACCCCTTGTTTCTGTCCACATTGGGCACACAGCCTTTCTAGAAGATGCCTTGTTCCCAGCACAGAGATGCTGAAGAGCACACAGAAAGGAGAGCCTCACTGGCTGACATGTCTCTCAAACTGTCCAGTCTTGGGGCAGTTGGACCCCTTACCTGTGTCCCATTCTCAGTCGAGAGGCAGTAAGAGCAGCTTGGGCTGTGGACTCAGGCAGGCCTCAGTCCCGATCCCTGCTCTGACAGTCAGGTGCTGTGTGGCTGTGAGACAGGATGTAAACTCTCTGAGCCCCATTGTCTGCGGGCTGACACAGGAGGAAAGTGAAACGAAACTGAACACCTCTGGGTGTGGCGAGGCCAGGCTGAGCAAGGTTTTGGGGGAGGGCTGGTGCGCTCTGTCCTGGTGGGTCAGCTCCTCCCCCCTCCCCCTGCCCCCACCTCCTTCCTGCTCAGAGGCAAGGACTCTGTCCCTTTTGGCATTTTTTGCCAAAGGAAGCCTTGGATGTGCCACCAGCTTGTTCACGTGACTTGCCCAGCTGGCCCTGCTGCATGTGGAAATTACAAGCAGCCTTCCCCTCCTTTGTCACAGACACAAGACGGCGCCTGCGGTCACCTTTGTTTAGGGTGGCCCAGTGTTCCGAGGTCCGGAGTTCTCAGAAGCATGGCCGAGTGTCCTGAAGTATTGGGAAGGGGATGCCACCCAAAGTTGATGGGGCTGGGGGCTTCCGGGCAAGTGGCACACCCCGGGGACGGGGTTGGAGTGTGTTTATGTGGGAGCCTTGGATCCAGCTGTTGGGCCGTGGAGCCCATTTGGGGCGCACACAAGGGAGCTGTGATTGCTCAAGTTCTGCAAGGGGGGTTCTTTTTTCCCACCTTCCTTTAAATCATAAAAGAGCGATTCTGGCAGCTCGTGAGCTGTAACGGCATCACCCACGAGGATCTTGGTCTTGATGTGCGTCTGTGTCCCTCACCACGTGGGTCCGTCCCGTGGGCTGGAATAGCACCCAGTTTCCTTCTCCACAGCCTGAAATGCAGCCGGCTGTCCAGAGGCCTCTGCTCGCGCCAGGAGCTGGATGACATTTTTCCAAACACATTGAGATTTGGGCCTGCACTGCTCAGTGGGCCAAAGCATTTGATTAGTGCGAAGGGCTCCATGCCCGCCAGGTCAGGGGACGTTAGATCTTAAAACCGTACGGGTCTGATCCCTCTGCTTCCTGTGGCTTCACCGGGTCTGGGTTCGGGAGCTTGGAGCTGCTCATCTTCCCAGGAGTGCTGGAGGCGTGCTCTGAGTCCTGCTGGGGTGCACCGCCCGCGTCTCCCCATCCACACCTGCTGCCTGGCCCAGACCCCGTGTCCAGGCCGGGCCCCTTCTCCTCCCCACACCTCTCTCCCCTCCTATGATCTTTCTGTGGCTCTTCCTCTGTGGGTCCTGCCTTTGCCTGGTTTTCCTTTCACCAGCCTTCTCCTGTCGTTGGTCCACCCCCCGACCCTGCATCCCTCCTGGCCCGTGTCCACTTCCATCAGTTGGTCCAATTTGGAGCCAGTTAGCCCACCCGGCCAGGGCGTGGTCCTCCCAGCATCATTCAGTTTGTCCACCAAAGTGCTGTGCTTCCCGCCCCTGAGGGGCTTACAGGAGTCCGCTTTGAAGGACCACCAGCCATTCATTCTCAGGGCAGCCTGGCTTCTCTGGGGGTGCGGGGGGGAGCTGTGAGGACTATGACTTTGAGCTGGAACCCGTTTCTCTCTCTCAAGTCCCCTGAGACCCCACCCCGGGTGTTGTCAGGCGTGTGTCCTTCGTAGGCTCCCACTTGGCCGTCTCAGGCGTGACCCCCCTCGCTACCCTGGGTCAGTTCTTGGAGCAGGTCCTGTGTCGTTGGTCTGTCCATCTGTCCATCAGATACGAGTGGGCGGGCATGTGCTCTGGTGGGGTGGCCCGCCCATCCCACCCCCAGCTGGGCCTCTGAGGGCGCTGGGCCACCCAAGGGCTCTGCCGGGCTGTGGTGGGATGCAGCCTTGGCATCTGGGGTCCCGGCTGGCGCAAGGTACCCTGCAGGCAGGAGCGGGCAGGGCAGACCTCACCCTCGCTCCTGGGGGTCTTGGGGGTCCCGGGGGTGGTGAGATGTTTGCTCTTCACTCAGGAGACCACCTCTGCTCCCCAGCAGCCAGCATCGCCTTCCTACGCAGCCAAGTTAAGACAGAAAGCGAGGGGCCTTTTCCTATTGGAAACAGGGTGAACATGTTTCCGAGGCCTCGCCTGGGAGAAGCTAGGACACGGTGTGGGGGGGGCACCCTGTCCTTGTGCCCCTCACGGCAGGGTTTGGAGGAATCACACACAGCACTGCAGGGCCCTGAGAGGAGGGGCACTGTGCTGGGTGACCCAGGAGGACCTGGCGTGCAGGCGGGGGAGGGGTGGGCTTGAGTGGCGGGGTGTGCAGGGATGCGGCCAGAGGTGGGCCGGGCCCCACCTGCCAGTTTGGACACGTGGACGGGCCAGCGGGGCACAGGGGGCGGACGGGGTGGGGGGAGGTCTGAGACAGAGTGCAGGCGGGATGCTCTGCGAGGGGGGACACAGCTCCCCAAGGCCTGGGTGACTCTTGCTGGTTTCCGGAGTGTGCAGCATGGCTGCTGGTGGACTTTTCCTCTTGGGCAGTGGTGAAGCAGAAAACCCGTCCAGGGCCAGCCTCCCCCTGCCCAGCACTGCGTGTGTCCCAAGTGTGGACTCCTCTCGGTGTGGGTGCTGCCCTGCCGAGGCCTGGGGGGGGGGCCCGGGGGCAGCTAGATGCCCCACTTCCCTGACGTCCCCAGGTCCCGGGCCGGGGGGGGAGTCTGGATTTGCTGGCATCACCAGGGCTGTGCGAGTAGGTGGTGCCCTGCGAGGTACAGTCTCTCGGGGGAGGGCAGGGGGAGGGGGGGCTCAGCGCATGGTGAAGTGAACCCGGGGCCTCTGACCCTGCAGGTTTGGCCCTGACTGTGACTTTGAGCTGGTCACCTACCTCTGGGTCCTCAGATCCTCGGCTGTTAAGACAGGTGGACAGTGGGGTTCAGACCTGATTTTTTGCTGAGCCTTTCTTGGGTCTTTGTATCAGTCATAGAAAGAAAGGAAAGGAAGGAAGGGAGGGAGGGTGGGAGGGGGGGAGAGGGGGAGAGCAGGGGATGGAGGGAGAGGGCGAGCCAACACAACTGTAGTCTGCTAATCATAGCAGTGCCTATGTATGAGGCTAATTAAGAGAACACTTCATTGTAAAGCAACTACTATTTAAAAAACATCAAATTAAAAAAAAAGAGTACATTTCTGTCTGAAAGCCGCCTTGAGGTTTTCTGTAAGCACCCAAATGTGAGCCGGGGTCAAAGCTGTCTTTCAGAGAGAGGGAGGTGGTGCAGAAATGTTTGACGTAAATTGTGCCCTTTAGCCCTCACATTTGGCAGAATCTCCACTGACCATTTAGGCTTGCCCTGTTGCTTTTGGAGAAGTAAAAAAAAAAAAAAAAAAAAAATCTGATGGAGTTAAATCTAATTTCTGCTAGATTTTGATTGTTGTAAGGCTTGAATGGTGGGCCTGCCTCCATACTTGTAACGAATTCAGGATTTTGTGTAAACCACAATGAGCACAGCCTAGGATTTTGACACAGGGCAGGATTTAGTGCAACATAATTGAGCTTTCATTCTGTTGCTCTCCGGGCTGACAAAGTCATGGTATCTCCTTGGGCCTCAGTTTCCTCATTTATTAAGACACCTGAGGTAACAGAAAACCCATCCCACGTGGACATAAACTTTTCTTGTGTAATTGAAAAGTCCAGATGGATGGTTTCAGACAAGGCTCGATCTAGTAGCTTGACCTCTTTTTCCTGGGTTCAATTTCCTTCTCTCAGCCCTCTCTTCTATTATATCAGCTTCATCCTAAGGCTGGTTTTGTAAGAAGATTCTGACTGTGTATATTTCTGCTTTGGCAGTAGAGGGTTTGTATTTGGTCCTCAAAGTACTTGTGTCTTATTTAAAGTCTAGTCATTGGAAAATAACTTGATAAGGATGGACCCAAACAAAGTAAAACAAAACAGCAAATTGTCATGATAAAGCAAGACTGGAAAGAGGCCTTTGACAACCACGACCACCTGAAGGACACACTGATGACGTCCTAGAGCAGCTTCCTCCCTGGGCGTAGTGGGAGCGTCGCATGCCTGCCTGCGGGGCTGGCATCCAGCCTGCTCTGGCATCCGGAAGTGTAATTAGAGACCTCAGTAATCGGCCAGCTTTGGTGATGATGCCAGGTTGGAATAACCTCTGTGTAAAAATGAAAGCTCTCATGAAATACGTCTTTAAAACCAAAGGCAGCCTGGCACTTGGGTTAAGGTCCTGGCACGTACAAAGTCACAGGTGTATCAGGGAGGGGAGTACCTTGGGGAAAAAAGAAGTCATCGCAAGCCGGCTGTGGGATTCACTGGAAAGCAGACCCTGCAGCAGCAACAACGTCCCCCTCTTTTGGGGGGACTTGGATTACCCCAAGAAACCTGAGGTTTGGCAGGTGTAAACACTTCGGCTTACAATTCCAGCCCCGCTACCCTCTCCCTGTGTGTTTCACAGGCATGTGTGGGGAGAGATATGCAGGGTGATCCTTGCCTGAGTCCAGCCCTACTTTGAGAGTGAAATTCATTTCCTTGTCCTTCTTTTCCAGATGAGAGGCTGTGTATTGGTGGTGTGTGTGGTGAGTCATTGGCCTGGATGACGCTGCTAGGATCCTATTCTTAACATACAGTTTGGGGGCCTCACGTGGCAATTTTGTTTCTTGTCAGCTTTTGCCAGTACATTATTTTCTAGCATCTCTGTTAGCATACTTAAAAAAACCCAAACCCATCTTTGACTTTTCTCCTGGAGGCTGGTGTGGGATGTGGAAGCCCCCAACTTGTGTGGTGTAGTAAACAGGTGGCCTCCAGGAGGGGTGTCACCTCCCTGACCCATCCCCCTGCAGCAAGTGAGGGAGTGTCAATGAAAAATCTGATAACAATCATGCTAAGACGAAAGAAAAGAGAATTTTATTCAAGACAAATTGAGGATTATAAACTGGGAAACAGATTCTCAGAAGCTCTGAGAACTCCAATGATCAGGAGTTAGAGACACAGTTTTATATACATTTTTGAGATAAAGAAATTATGTATCATATTGACAGGTTAGCATTGTGCACATAATTCAACAAAGTTGTTTTATTTTTCAATTATGCATGTACAGACAAGCCTTTGGTCAATGTGACCCCTTGTACCCTTGTATGAGATGAAAAAGAAATATATTAATCATACAATTACAATATTACAATGCTGGCATCTAAAGGAAGAGGCCAACTTTTCTCAAAGGTTGATTTCATCCTCCTGCTTTGAGGAGGTCATGTACTGATAGATGCACATTGCACATTGGGAAAGGCCTGCCACAAAGGGGGCATGTCATTTGTTTTTTTATTTTCTTTCTGTCTTAGTTTGATTGTCCTGCCCTAGAATATTTATGATTTTCCTCATCAGGAGCCACCACATCACTCCCAGGATGGGCTGGAGAGGCCCGGGGACAGCTCTGCACAGCTCAGCCCCTTTATCCACCAGGTAGAGGTGCCCCTGCATGACCCTCAAGGCAGAATCCTGTCTTCTCCTGGGACACTCATGATTCGGGAGAGTGTGGGCCTGGGGAATGTGTAGGAAGGGGTTTCAGAGTAGTTTAATGGGGTCCACTTAGTGGGGTATAAGTGGTGCTGGGTGACCCCTGACTTGCCCCAGGAACCTGCCTCCCTGTGGGCTTACAGTCTTCCTCTTGAACATGTAGCATCCTTGGCGGGCATCCAGACCCTCATGATGAGGTGAGGAAGCTCCCAGCAGACTAGGGCTGGCTGCTGTGGGTACAAAGCGGACAAGCCAGGGGATTCTCGAATCCGGGAGTAAGAACCCTTCCTGTGAGCCAGGTGCTGTCGATAAGGCCCTGGGTGTGGAGTCCCCCCTCTGAGGGGCTCCCAGAGGCTGGTGAACAAGCACTTCTTGGGGCGATGAGTGCTGGGGAGAGGTAGCTGCAGGGCAGCAGGCTCTGGTGGCTTTATAACAAGAGCCACGTGTGTCTCCCTTAGTACCTGTGGACACCTCATTGAAGCCACAGGGCCATGCTGTTACCGACCAGGGTTCTTGGCTTCCTTAATCAATAGAAATTGATAAGAGACCACACAAGAAATTCAGGCAAGGCTTTATCGGGGCCCCTGCTGCAGCAGCGGGGAGTGGGAACAAACAACAGGTTCCCTTGCTTGTTCCTTAAATGGGGTGAGGGTGGGGGTGTGTCCAGGGGTCAGGCCAGAGGAGCAGCTTAGGTGTTCTGCCCGCCCCTTAGGTGGTGTTGTGTGCAGGGGGCATGCGCAATACCCGGCTTTTGCTCCCAACACCCTAGTTTTGCTCCAGCCCTTCAAAACTGGCAGTTGGGATTTTTGGTCTCTTTGTATCTTTTGTCCAGAATTTGCCCCAACTGCGCATGCAGGTAGTTATTTTCAGTCCCATATAGTTTCTTTGTATTTTGTTGCTTGCGGAGAGGTGTGTCCAGGTGCAAGCACTGCAGCAAAGGGTCCCAGGTCCCAGCCTGTCTCAGTCCCATGACATCAGTTTACAGGAGAATGTTATTATCCCCGTCTCACATCCGAGGAAACAGAGCTGCTGAGTCCTGAGCTAGCGTCCACCCTCAGCCCCCTGACTTGGCCCCTCTGCCTTGATTTCCTCCAAAGGAGGGTCCACCATTGTCCTGAAAGCTGTGGAGGGACCGGGGGACCCCCAGAATCCCGGGGGTCTCCTCTGTTTCTGAGGCAGAGCCCGAGGTTCAGGGTGATGGAGGAATGGTTGTGGTCACGGCCCACGGGCAGAGAGGTGCGAGCTGAAGTCCAGTCTTGGTCTCACTGCCTTCCGCCGTCTCTGGTCTGGGCGAGCTGCTGGGGGTGCCGTCCAGCTCCATGCTGCCTGCTGCCCCGGCTCTCCAGGACCTGTCTCGGGCTGAGCTCGAGGTGGCCACTGCAGGCAAGTTTGGGGACATCATGTCTGAGCTGGGTCCTGACTGGTTGGGAGATGAGACAGTCAGGCATCCTGGTCCCCAGCCGCTGAGCATGGCTGTCTGGGCCCCGCCCTTCAAGGTGAGGGCGGAGCATCACTGGGGGCGGGACGTCTTCCCCACCTGCACCACCTTTGGTGCTGTCAGAGGGCCCTGATAACACACACGGTCCCCTCCACCATTTGCATTTCTCACCACGTCTTTTTCCTCCTCTTGTCCTCGGGGTGCCAGCCGGAGAGCGTGAATAACGAGAACAAACACAAATGATCCAAGTTCTCAGTGGTCATTTTCCCGACAAGTCAGGGTCAAAAAGAACACTAAAAGGGTGGCTTAACCTCCTCTGTCACCTCATCTGAGTGCTTTTTTAAAAAAGGAAAGCAAGCTCAGAATAGATGAGGCATTACTGTTGCTTCAGCTGTCACTTTATGGCAAGAAAAGTGGTTGTTTCACTTAAAATGGATTTGGACATAGTTCTCTGAATGAGTAAATTGAGGAAAAGAGCCCGTGTGAGATTTTGGATTTAAGCCCTTAAGTATGAGGATTTAAAATAAGTGGTCTTGGCGTAGTTCTGTGGTGGTCCTTCAGGACTGGCAGAATGGGTCTGCTGGATGTGACTGGTGTGGCTGCTTTAACTGGACCAGTTGACTCTGAGCAGCTTAACTGCTGCTCAGGAGTGAAGTGTCCTTCTGCTCTCTGGGACCTGCAGGAGAGGGAGGGACGTGTTGATGACCAGATCCCGGCTTCTGGGCCACCCTGCCGCGAGGCTGGGGAGAGCAGGTGAGGGGGTGTGCCACCCTGAGTGCTGCCAGCACTCCTCACCCCCTCAAGACCCACCCGGGGATCTGCTGCCTGCCTCTTGGGCTCAGGCACATACTCTCTTAGCCTGAAAAAGTTTCCCTATTTTTTTTTTCTTTTGACCACACAGAGTGGCATGCAGGATCTTAGTTCCCCAGCCAGGGATCGAACCCGTGCCCTCTGCAGTGGAAGTACAGAGTCTTAACCACTGGACCGCCAGGGAAGTCCCAAAGTCTCCCTATTTTAATATGTTAATAGAGCACATTCTTCGGCTCCCTCCTCCCCTACCTAGTCACAACTTCCCATGACTCTCCACCCCTTCGATGGGGGCTTTTCTAAGTTCTTTATGTCCCCAGGAGAGAAGTCATTGCTCAGTCACCCAAAAGGATGAAGTGCGTGCCTATCGCGGGTTCCTGCCGTTTACAATCCACCATTTGCGATTATTAATCAGTGTGAGTTAATTCAAGTCTTTTGCATTAAATTTTTATCATAAGATATTCAGCATACAGAAAGGTAAAAAGAATCATGTGATGAACACCTGTGTACCCACAACCTGCTTAAGGTGGAGAGTATTGCTGTATTGGTTATCTATTTCTGTGAAACCATTTATGCCAAAGTGTAAGTGGCGTAAAACGATAAACATTTATTATCTTCTGCATAGAGTCTGTGGGTCAGGGATCTGGGAGCAGCTCAGACCCAAGGGTCAGCTCCCTGGGCTCAGAGTCAAGATGTGGGGCTGGGGCTGCAGTCATCGGGGGCTTGGAGGATCCACATGGCTGTTGGCAGGAGGCCTCAGTTCTCAGCCGTGTGGACCTCTCCATGGTGCTGCTTGGGTGTTCTCACGGCATGGTGGCCAGCTTTCCCCAGAGTGAGTGATCTAAGAATAGCATATGTCTTTCGTGGTCTGTTCACTAGAGGCAAGTTACTAAGTCCAGCCCACACTTAGGGAAAGGAGAGATAGGCTCCACCTTTTGAGAGGAATGTCCAAGAGTTTGTGGACATGTTTGAAACCATCATAATGACTAATACAGCTAGAGCCCCTCCCTGCTGGCACCCCCTTGTCTCCCACACAGAGGTACCTGTTGTGAGAGTTTGATGTTTACACTCACTACGTTTGTCAGCATACCTGCTGCGCCTATGATTTTTGCATGTCTTGAAGCATGATGTAAATGATATCAAATTGTGTGTTTTTTCTGTAGCTTGCCTTTTTTGCTTCACCTTTTGTTTGTGAGATTCATCCATATGCAAATGTGTAGCTGTCATTCAGACCTTTCCGCTGCTGTGGGGTTCATTGTAGGAATGTGATGTAATCTGTCTGTTTAGGTGCTCCCCAGTTTCTTGCTGTTAAGACAAGCCTGTTAGGAATACTCAGTGTGTCTCTGTGTGACCATGAGCCAGATTTGTCTAGAATATTTAGCAAGGATGGGAATTGTTGCAGGAGAGAGTCCACGAGTCTTCAAATTTTCTCAAAGCAGCTAAATTTATTTTCTAAAGTGGGTCTCCTGATGAGCACTCCTGCAAGCTGTGTGTGTGAGTCCCCCTTGTCCTATGCAGTGACAACACTTGGTATTGTCAGATTTTTTTTTAAGATATGTATATTTTTAATGCTTTTCTTTTTAAAAAAATTTATTTATTTTATTTATTTTTGGCTGCATTGGATCTTTGTTGCTGTGTGTGGCCTTTCTCTAGTTGTGGAGGGCGGGGGCTACTCTTCGTTGCCATGCATGGGTTTCTCATTGCGGTGGCTTCTCTTGTTGTGGAGCATGGGCTTTAGAGTGCAGGCTCAGTAGTTGTGGCGCATGGGCTTAGTTGCTCCGCGGCATGTGGGATCTTCCTGGACCAGGGCTCGAACCCATGTTCCCTGCATTGGCAGGCGGATTCTTAAACCACTGAGCCACCAGGGAAGCCCTTGTCAGATGTTTTTAATGTTTGGTGGGGGAAGCGTATCTATAAGGGGTCTTAGTTTGCATTTCTCTGTCCGCCAGTGAGGTTGAACATCTTTTCATATATGTATATTTATTTTATGTATTTATTATTCTGTGAATTACTGGTTCATGCCTTTTGCTCAATTTTTGATTTTCTTTTTTTAAAATTTTTTATTATTTTTTAATTTATTTATTTTTGGCTGCGTTGGGTCTTTGTTGCTGCGCGTGGGCTTTCTCTAGTTGCGGTGAGCGGGGGCTACTCTTCCTTGCAGTGCACGGGCTTCTCATCGCGGTGGCTTCTTTTGTTGCAGAGCACAGGCTCCAGGTGCCGGGCTTCAGGAGTTGCGGCTCATGGGCTCTGGAGCGCAGGCTCAGTAGTTGTGGCGCACGGGCTTAGTTGCTCCGCGGCATGTGGGGTCTTCCCGGACCAGGGCTCGAACCCATGTCCCCTGCATTGGCAGGTGGATTCTTAACCACTGCGCCACCAGGGAAGCCCCTGATTTTCTGATTGATTTCGTAATGATCCTTCATTTGGTTTACATATTATAAATATCTTTCCCCATTTCTTCCTACCAGCATAACGTGGGAGCTAAGAGCATGGACTCGGGGGCAAGTGCCAGGATTAAATCCCAGCCCTAGCACTTCCTGTGTGGCCTCAATACCTTATATGAGCCTGTTTCCCGATCTGTAAAATGGGGATGATGACCACCCTCACTACCTTGCAGTGGCGCTGGGAGGATTAAAAGTTCCCACCTGTGAAGCATGAGTGCCTGTCGTGGCGAGCACAGGATGGACTGAATAACTCTCGCTGCACCAGGCCCTGAGTGGTCCCCCAGACTGCGTGCCCGCCCTGTCATTTTGCCCGGAGCTGTCCAGAGTGCTGCGTCCTCTTTTGATACGATTGGCAGGCAGTGCTTCTCTCTGGCTCCCAGTCTTCTGGATGACCCTCCCTTCAGCATCCCTGAGCTGCCTGAATAGAAAACGAAATCCCAGCCTCTCTCCAGGAGATGGCAGGGGCATTGGGAGGCATCAGGCGCCTTGCAGCAAAAATAGAAGCCTCACTTGCTTAGGAGGGAATAATAATGAGGAGAGCCAGACAGACCCAGGCTGGGAGGGTTCATCTCGGCCCCCGCTTCCCTCCTGGCGTCTTTGCAGACCTGGTGGATCGCTTTCAGCCTTGGCACTGAGTTCTGGTTTTTTATACCTTAGTGTCGCACTGTCCTTTCCTTCCACAAAGCCAGGGAAGGAGTCCAGAACACAAGACTGGTTGAATATCGAGAACCACTGGAGAAACGTGTCAGGATTGCACTGTAAACACCCCTGCCGCAAAGAGCAGGGAGAATCGTGCTTCTGTCCTCAGGTCACCGTCTGCTGCTCAAGGTCAAGTTTATGGAGGATTAAGGCCCAGTTGGGTCAGGACACCTTTAATTGATTCAACACCAGTGTTAATTAGCTCAACACTGTGTAAGGAGCTCCCAGATTTATTTAGTAGAACCCCAGAGGATTTTACATAAAAGCAAACATGGAGGGACTTCCCTGGTCCCTCCATGGCCCAGTGGTTAAGAACACACCTTCCAATGCAGGGGACGCTGGTTCGATCCCTGGTTGGGGAACTAGGATCCCACATGCCATGGGGCAACGAAGCCCATGCACCACAACTACTGATCCCTCGTGCCTCAAATAGAGAGAAGCCCAGGCGCCACAATGAAAGGTCCTTTAACTAAGACCCGATGCAGCCCCCCAAAATAAATAAAAACAAACATGGAAAAAGTAAATTAGAGATACTGAACATTATAGCTAGTTTGGGTTATAGCAAATTTCTGGGCTTTGAAACAGATGGAACTACCCCACATCTCTGTTGCCAGCTCTGCCTTCAGGGTGGCCTCACAGGCCCCATGAGGGGAGCAAAGACCCCCTTGAAAGAGGAGTCCCCACTCAGTAAACTAATCACACAGAAAGTCTCCCTATGGGAATCTGGATCAGGAAGTGAGGAATCTGGGGGCAGAAGTTTAGCATCCCCAGTGGCCCGTCGCCTCCAGACTTGGAAAACTAAACTTCCAAGAATGGAGGGTGGGCTTCCCTGGTGACGCAGTGGTTGAGAGTCCGCCTGCCGATGCAGGGGACACGGGTTCGTGCCCCGATCCCGGAAGATCCCACATGCCGCGGAGCGGCTGGGCCCGCGAGCCATGGCCGCGGAGCCTGTGTGTCCGGGGCCTGTGCTCCGCAACGGGAGAGGCCACAGCAGTGAGAGGCCCGCGTACAGCAAAAAAAAAAAAAAAAAAAAGAATGGAGGGTTTTGACCATTTTAATGGTAGCGATTTGTATGTTATCCTTAATTCAATATTTCAAGAGCGTGTTTAGAAGCCACCTTCTCAAACAAAACAGTTGCTTTTTGAGACCTTTGAAGATGGATTTGAAAGCCAGTCTGTTCCCAAAACATTTGCACAAATGAGAATCTCAAGGTTTGAACTTTTGATTCTAAAGACACAACTTCTTGCCCAGAAGGAGCGAAATAATACAGACAGGTATTTACAAGTTGAGTTATTAGCATTTGAGGGCTTTCCCTTGCAGCTTGCTAGGGGACTCCGTTATTTAGAATTTAAGATTTTTACTTATAAACAGCCCATTGGTGCCCATCAATGGAGCATCTCAACTTTACCATCACTGTCTCCCAACCCCGAGCCCCTTTCTTACCATGATCTGGGCTGCGTCGTCCACATCCATCGGGCTCTGAGGACCTGGAGCCCCTCCCTGAGTTCAGCCCCTGTTTCCCCATGGTCACTGGTCTGTGGCCACTTCTTGGGGCCCCAGTTCTTTCCCCGCCCTGTTATGACCCGGCTATGCCCATCTGACATTGTCCCTGAGTGTCCCCTCAGGAAGCAGCAGACCCCCTGCCCCCACCCCTGCCCCACAATAAACCACATATATCCCGACCTGGGGGAGCATCCCTGCCACCTCCGCAATTCCATCCTGTGGTTCCAGCCACACCTGAGGGGACACTGGGCCATCTCACTGCATCCCCCGGGGCAGCTTGGCTGAGCTGCAGAGCCAGGTCCCAGAAGCCACCTCGAGTAGCGGCTTACCTGCCAGATGCTGACCTTTGCTAACTGACTGTCCCCTCTGCGAGGCAGCCTGTGCAGGCGAGTCCCATGTCCACCTGGGCTGGCCCGAGAAGACCGTGCAAGCGTGAACCCCCATTCCAAGCTTTCCCTTGTGCAAAGGTCCTGATAGTCCCACAGATACCTGGCTCTCAGTGCTGGCTGCAGCCACCAGGCTAGGACCAACAGGAGCCACATCTGAGCTGCCTGTGATGTGCTGATGTCTGCCTTTGATGCACCCTGACCATGGCCGTGGTACTCTGCACACACCCACCCCAGCCCCCGCTCAGGGCTTCTGCTCAGTGGGGCCCCATCTTCCATCAGGAAGTGCTTCATGGAGCCTGGGACATTGCTGCTCATTAGATCGTACCTGTTCTACACCACAGCTTCCCAGGTATCCCCACACCTGTGTGCCCAGGGGCCAGCACCTTACAAAGGCCAGCATTGCCCATTTAACTCAAGGAAATTCAGCCGTAGCTCTCGGGTCAGCTGGAGGAAGAAATCTGATTTCCGACAGTGGGGTGGTAGTTCTGCTGTGTGTGCCCCCGGCCGCTCTGTAAGACCGAGAGGTCAGCGCACCATCTGCAGGCAGACTTTCCGCCCCTGCTGTGGACAAGTGACCTCTGTCCCCTGCTCCTTGTCCCCAGGTGCCCCTCAGGACAGCTCCCAGGTCTGGGAGTCCGTGAAGCTGTGGATGTTGCCTTAACTTTGCGAGAAAATGCTTATGAAGATTGGTTCTGACCCCTCTCCCACCAGCACTGCCCCTTCCTGGGCTCCCTGGGCAACATCTCCTGCTCTGGGTGAGGGGCCCTGTGATCTGGCTTGTCTGGGGCCATTGCCATTTTCCTGGTCCCTTCCCCAACCCCCTGGGCCACCGTGGAGCCTCAAGGATCTTTCTGAATCTGGGACTTCCCACTGATTCCCCTGCCATAATATCAAAGGCGCTGAGTACCTTCATCAGCAAATCTATGAACCATCCACTCTAAGGAATATTTGGAATTTCTGTTTATCTCCCGAGTGTCTGGAAACGTGGCACTTCAAAGGCTCTATTTGATCATAGATCCAACTTATTGCCAGAAATGTGCATGTGGAATAATGGGGAACCTCCAATGGCAGTGGAGGTGGCATCCTGTGAGAAAATTAATTTCTCCCAAAACCAAATGCCAGCTGCCTCAGCAACAGTATTCGTAGGAAAACTGAACCTAATGGTGTTTGAAGTCAGGCAGCTGAAAGACTTTTCATGGAAGTGTTCTCTGTGCCTGGATTCAGCTGTGGGGTCAGCGCCCAGGGCCAGGGCCTGCCTTTCGTTCTGCACTCGTTCTGAGGGCTGGGAGCCCTGGACCTTGGAGAATCCAGTTATCAGCATGTGGGACAGACGGAGTCTCCTGGGCTCCTGGGACTTCTTGTTTCCTGTCTCAACCAGGGAAGTTGGGCTACGGGGTAGCCTAAAAACCAACCAACCTACCTGTGAAGGGACCAACAACTTAGACAGTGGCTTGTTCTAATCTTGTGGGGAGAGACCTGTGTGCTTAATTTCCAGCCTGGAGGTTGATGAGGGATTATTCCAGGAGTGGCTGTGAGTTGCCAGAAGAGCAGGCTCTTGGATTTCTGGCTAGTCACAAGTGGCCGAGAGGGACAGAGGAGGTGACCCGGCCATGGCTGCCCCCAGAGGGGGTAGGAAGAGACCCGGGACGTGTGTTTGGTACAAAGAGAAGTGACCGGGCCACACATGGCTGAGAAGAGCCTGAATGTTCCAAACCGTATTTGAATCTCCAGGTTCATCCTGGCCTCTTGATGGCGTGGGCCTCCTGGCTGTGCCTGGCCAGGGGGCGGGTGGACTCAGAGCCAACCAGGGAGGCAACAGCGGACCCCCAAGGACTTCCTGGATCTCCCCACTCACGACTTCGTTGGACTTGTCTTTGAGATGAACCATCTATCTGGAGATGCAGGTCATCAAAAGAACACAGCCCTGCTGTAGCCAGTGCAAGCCAGGGGTCCCCAGAGCGGGGGAGAGGGCACCGCTGAGGGAAAAGGAAATTCATATTTTTCTTTAGAGAAGATGAAAAGTGGCACTGGGTCCAAGTGGTAGGTGACCTTGCTGTTGAGTTAAAATGCTGCTGGGAAAATGAGAGAAGACAGACATGAAAAGAATGCTAATGAATAGCGGTGGACGGGAGCCCGGAGCCCTGACTCCCCGCCATCCACAAGGGGTGCTCGCGTGAAGCCTATTAATAGACACTTAAAAACCGGTTCTAAATTGAGCTGAGATGTGGGCCTGTTTTCTGCTTGTGGAAGAGCCTTACGTAAGGCGCCGGGTACCGCTGGTTGTCCTTCCAGAGTGCTTTGATGGTTGCACACCTTGGTTGGGAACCCGCGGGGAGCAGGCTAGATGTTTGGGCTCCAGGTGGACGACACTGTCCTTTTGAGCGGCTCGAAGACAGTGGGGTGGCAGGGAAGCCTGCAGACCAGCTCCGGGGTCCCCCAGGTGCTTCTGGGCCTGGAGGGCTGGGAGGTGCTGGACTTCTGGGTGGATGGGCCCCTCCACGGCCCACGGTGTTGGGGGCGGTGGTGGCTGGAGGGCCGGGAGGGAGGGAGGGACAGGTGCGGAGGACTCCAGCCTGTGCTGGAGGCTTCCAGGCCCCTCCCTGCTGTCCTTCTTGGTCACTGCTGGTCAGAGCTGGGGTGGGGGATGCCCAGGCAGGACAGTGACCTTTCTGAGTGACCTGCTTGAGGTCACAGAGCGAACCTGGGACAGAGTGAGGAATTGAGCCCGCCCTCCCAACCCCCCCTCCCCCCCCGCCCAACCCCCCTCCCCCCCCCCCCCCCGCCCAGGGAAGGGTTCTGGCCGCTGGATGTGACATTTAGTATGAGCACTAGCCCCCAAATCCCTTCCTCCTGGAGGCGCTGTGGTGGTGGGGTTTGGCGGAGGAAGGCTGTTGATGCTGCCGTGACCCCAGGCAGTGTTCTAGAGGTGGGGTTTCACCTTCCCATCCTCCTTTAAGGGTGGTTCCCACTGTCCACATTTTACACATGATGGAGCCGACGCCGACGCCATGAAGAGATCTGAGAGGCAGCAGAAGCACGTACCCGTGGAAAGAAATTGAACAGCGATGCAAACATCCAGCTCCCCCTGAGTAGAGCCAAGCAGGTTACGGTGCTGTGGCTTGATCAGAATGGAAGCGTCTGCCGCCTTCTAAGGGTTAGAGCATCATTTTCCCCTTAGATATGGACCCGAGGCATCTGCACTGGGCCAGTTTTGGGTGGCCCCCAAATTTCCTCATTAAACCCCACTGCTAGGAATGTCTGTCCAGGGAAATGAGAGCGGCTGTCGGGCTCCCTTAGAAAAGTGGACCTTTGAGATGAAGTTGAAGCCTTGGCTGCCAGTGCCGATAGCAAGACCCTGTTGTCTTCCCCGAAGAATGACGCCAGCCCCTATGACTTCAGACCCCGGGGCCAGATTGAAGGTGGACTTCCCGACCAGCACAGCTGTTCATGAAATGCTCCCAGCTCTTCCATTCCCAGCAGATGGGATGACGGGGAGGAAGCGGCCATTGCCATGGTTTTGAAAGGAACCAAGACATTCCTTTATCACTTGTCCTGTCTTCAGCCAAATTGGAGGGAGGAAAGGAATTTGGATGTGATATTTCAGACCCAGAAACCCCGTCCTCTTGTACTACCCTGGGCTCCCCGTCCCTGCAGAGGGACGGGCTGGGCCTCCTTGTGCTCCGCCATGAATTCCTGATCCACCCCATGGCTCTTGCCATCCTGATGCCCTTGACTCTTTGGCTTTCCTCTCCAGCCTGAGTTTGCTGTGAAACCCGATGTCCTCTTTTCTGTTCTCTTTATAAAACTGCGCCGCCCAGGAGGAAGGGTGGGCTGGGAACCTGAGCAGAGGAAACGAGAGGTGGTGTGCCTCCTCTCTCTCTCCTTTAATCTCTTTTCATCCCCCTGCAGTCCCCACACGCACACCCACCTCTTCTGAAAGTGTCCCAGAATACCGGTTCTGCCAACTAGTGGGGTCAAGCTTTGTTGTGGGAAAATACATATTCATGAGGGCTTTGAGGAGCTTCATTGAAATGCTGAGAGTCTCTGCAGCCAGAGTGATACATAAACCATCGCTTTATTTGTCCAACACAATGTGAAGGCAATAACCATGTGATGAATGGCTAAAGAAACATTTTAAGTATTTGTTTCGGGGTGATTTCTGATCATCTCATTAGAATTATAATTGGTTCACTTTCCCAGGTATTCAAAGCCTCTCACTCATTTAAATTTCTATGCTCTATAGGAGCACCCGTATCATTCCTGAAACCAAAGTAAATTCCTCTCTTTTCTTCTGTTTTATTCCAGAAAGATTTCATCATCAGGAGGGTTTTCGGGACCTTACCAAACCGCTAGTTTTCGGTAAGAAATAAGAGGTAACCTTGCGTGGCGTGAGGTTTTGCTTCTGACGTGTGTGAAACGGGGCTGTTTTATTTCAGGGACGCTGCCCTGCGGGTGGGGCTGGGCAACTAGTTCTTTACCTCCTGGGGATTTGGGTCTGTATAATCAGTACTAATCTGAGCACAGAGCATCTGAAGCTGGGGTCTGATTCACAGTCAAGGGCCGATGAACACTGGGCCCACTGCTGGGCACTTACGTTGTGTCCACGAAAAATTAATCAGTCATTCTCAGAAAGAAATGGAAAATTTTATTCAAGCCAAATTTGAGGATTATACCCCAGGAAGCGCATCTCAGAAAGCTCTGAGAATGTTCTGCCCGTTGGAAGTCAAGGCACAGTTATATAAGTTTCTTGAGACGGAGGGCTGCACATCAAATGACTCATTATTGACAGTTTACATGATCCAGATCTAAGCGTCATTGTGACCCCTTATGAGATCAAGAAGAGTGTTACCTTTTAAGGACTTGTCCCATTGATGTTAGGGGAGTGTTGCCTTTCATGCTTGAGCAGGTATTTCTGTGATGGGGAGGTTTGGTCGATGCACAGTGCAGACACACAGTGCACAGTGAGGGGAGAGAGGAGGCCAAAGGGCAGCGAAAATTTTTTGTTTAGATTTTTCTGGTCTTGCCATAAATATGAATTTTATTTCTCAGTTGCCTGGAAGTGATGCCTCCCCCAGGCTCCCCAGTGCACACACGACATCCCCTCCTCATTATACTATGCTTCTGTAAACCACAGTCCTCATGGTGTTACCAAACTCAGGTTCGGCTGCTCACCACCCAAAAGCCAATCATTCGAGAGGCAAGTGTCTGTAGAAAGGAAAGGTGCAATCTGAGGAGATGGTGGACTCACGTCCAGAGACCAACTCCGAAGATTCTGCTCAGCCAGAATAATTTTTAAAGGGAAACATAGGGGAAAGAATCTTAGTGAATCATCAAGGCAGGAGGTTGGGTTCTGCATCATTCTCCATTGTGTGTGGACTGGCTGACTCTTCAGATGTTGCCTTGCCCACGTGATCTGCCTGCAGGGCTACTGTGGGGGTAGAGGGCTAGTTATTCTTTTTTAAAAAGATCTTTTTGATGTGGACCATTTTTAAAGTCTTTATTGAATTTGTTACAATATTGCTTCTGTTTTATGTTTTGGTTTTTTGGCTGTGAGGCATGTGGGATCTTAGCTGCCTGACCAGGGACGGAACCTGCACCCCCTGCATTGGAAGGGGAAGTCTTAACCACTGGACTGCAAGGGAGGTCCCAGCTAGTCATTCTTTAACTACTTAATTCTTCATTCTTACTTCTTTCTATCTAGGAAAAGAATGGACAGGTTAGGCAAGGCATGGTACACATTCAGGAGAGCCTAAGTCAGGAGTTAGTTTCAATTGCTTCGTGATCTCATTCCTATAATTAAGTTTTTAAGGTTTGAGGGGGACAGAAATGGGTAAACAGGAAAGGGGCAAAAGTGCTGCTTTCAATGGATTCCATCATTTATTTGTGTAACTCCCACCAGATTCCTGTTCAGATTGAAAGTAGATACACATCACGAACAATGCGTACTGTTTGAAACCTTCCTCTGTTACTGGTCTACGAGAAGTCCACCATTTTGAAATGCCAGGATGCCGAGTAGAAGACTTTAACTCAGATTACAAAGAGCAGTCTTTTTTAAAAAAAATTAATTAACTTATTTTTGGCTGCATTGGGTCTTCATTGCTGCGCACGGGCTTTTCTCTAGTTGCGGCGAGCAGGGGCTACTCTTTGTTGCGGTGCACAGGCTTCTCATTGCGGTGGCTTTTCTTGTTGCAGAGCATGGGCTCTAGGTGGATGGGCTTAGTAGTTGTGGCACACAGGCTCAGTAGTTGTGGCATACGGGCTTAGTTGCTCTGTGGCATGTGGGATCTTCCCAGACCCGGGCTTGAACCCGTGTCTCCTGCATTGACAGGTGGATTCTTAACCACTGCGCCACCAGGGAAGCCCACAAAGAACCCTCTTAAGTTTACCAGGGATGAGGGGTGGCCCCGAGTCGCTGTCACCCTGTGGGTGAAGCTGTCCTGTGGCCCTCATCCCACTGACCTAGGGTGGGCTCTTGGCTTCCTTTTGCCCTGGAGGACCTGTAGCAGCAGATTTGCACAGGTTTGTAGGCCAGGTGCCAGCCAAGCACCTGGTACAGGGGAGGTTTGTGGGATATGGGTTCTGGGCTGAAGGTGCTGGCCTCTTCTTCTGGGGCCAAAGACACCCCTGTGGCTGGGTAGTAGGGAAGCTGGTGTATGGGTTGGAGTATGTCTGTAGAAGAGAACGTCATTGGGGTGAGGAGGCTGAGCCAGGCATGGTGAGCATGATCCCCAGAGCAGGTCCCAGCTTCTGGTGGATTCCATGGATTCTTATGCATTCATGGTGTCGACTGAAAAAAAAAAAAAGCACAACCTAAAAGTTAAGAATTATGTTTCATTTGGTGGACTTTCTGAGGACTTCAAGCCCAGGCACAGCATCTCAGGTAGCTCTAAGTGACTGCCCTGAAGAGGCAAGGGAGGGGGAGCCAGGACATGTAGAAGTTTTTGCAACAAAATCACGTAGTCGGAACATCAAAAGATTACTCTTAACCGAAGAAAACCAGATATGTCAAGTTAAGGAATTCAGTGCTTTTCTATGTATGAGAAGATGCAAGAGTCTGGGCTCACTGAAATCATTCCTTTGATGTGCACCTCAGCTATCTGGGGCCAGTGTCCTGTGTTTTCTCATCCTAAGTTCCCTCAGGGCTCACAGCTGGGGCTATGGTAATGGCCGATGGCTTGATGGCCACAGCATCCTTTGTTTGCTCATACTGCAGGCAACATTTTTCATCCACAGTGGGAAGGAGCATTTGCTAGTTGCATGGAGCAATGCTGGGCAGCTATCCAGAGTGTCGTATGTACAGTGGCTTTGGGACAACCAAAGGAGAGGAAAACTGCATTTCCCAACGGGGAAGCTCTGTGCGAATTCTGAGGATGATGATAACCACCAGTGGAGATGGGATACTGGAGTGTCTAGACAATGGTTCAAAGCCAACGTTTTGCCTCTGGGGTAGCAGAAGAACACAGGCCTTGCTACTTGGAGCTGCTGAGAGATCATTGTTTTGTAAAGCAAGGCAGCTTCATTTATTCCACTCGATAATCCAGCATCTACCCTGCATCTGCGGTGCTAATCACTGTGTTGTGCTTGGGCAGGAAGTCCCTCACGTCAAATTGGGGAGCGTTCTTGTCCCAAATGTCCTAGATGGATTCCATGGTGGCTTTGAAACCTCACACCTCAGATTGGGACTTGAACCCAGTCACACCTCGGGTGGGTCTTGAACCCACAATTTCCCAGCTGACACTGCACACCTGGTCTCAGGACTTAAGG